>NC_137837.1:21678669-22334026 GCF_948465745.1 Chenopodium album
TTTTTTTTTTTTCAAATTTCTCACTTTTTTTTTTTGAACTTCTTTTTTTCATCACACTTTTATTTTTCTCAAAAATATACAACTTTTAAACTCAACAAAACAAAAATATGATCAAGAATGAATTACTTCTCAAAACCCACCCAAATTGTGCAAATAATGTGCACACTACAAACTCCCTCACCTCACTCACTAATAGCTCCCCCAAGCCAAGCTTGGGACTAGTAACCAATGGGGCTCATGTAGGCTTGTAATGTGGCTAAATAAACAATAAAAGGGCACAAGCAACAACATGGGTAACAAGAAGGGAACAAATGTATCTAATACTCTGAAGGCTACCTAAAAGAATGAACGTCTTCGTCCTCCTCATGTGCATAATAATAAGTCATGAAACACTACTCATAGTTGCAAATCAATACTCAAATTCATTGACATACCAGGAATTATGGAACTATCACACATTTCCTAACCAAATCAACTAGTCAAGCACTATATTCACAAGTAGTTGGACAAAATTGACGCATGTTTAGGAATCCAAGCAATCAAACTTCAAATCATGACCAACAAATCCACAATATTCATCATCAAATACCAAAAATCAAAACAATTTTTCTCAAGTACGGGGCACAGGGAATCATGATTTACAATTCATTGGAACGTATTTTTGAATTTTTTTATTTTTGAATTTTTTTTTATTTTTCATATATAAGAAAGCAATAAAAACTACACTAGGAAAGCAAATAAAGAGAGAAAAGGAAGAGAATTACCAAGTGAAAGAACACCCCCCCAAGCCAAATCAAGCAATGCCCTCATTGACTTGGGAGAGTAGCCTACTCCTCATCCTCATCCATCCTCGAATAGCCCCTGCCGTGGCTAGAACCGACTCCTCCATGGCTAGAGCCACCACCTCCATACCCCGAACCACCTGCATAGTAGTTAGGGTCCACATTCCCACCCATACCCCCAAAAGGAGCATCACCCCCATATCCGTGGACCGAAGAGTAGTCCACGTAAGTACCATACGCACTGGGGTGAGAATACCCTCCTTGGGGGTATTGGAACCAATCGGGAGTAAGTGAATCGGGAGGAATAGCCCCCCGACGGGCGTAATCATCATACATGGGATAAAGGCCCCTCCCTAGATTCCTCTCTATATGACTAACCCGCCCATCTAAGGTGCTTAACCTAGAGTCTAGGTTTTGCATCATACCCTCAACTCTCCCTTGCCCCGTCTCGATGCGGTCTAATTGGCTCCTAAAAGCCGAAAAGTCATATGGGGCATTGGGGTCGACGTTGTAATCGACCGAGGAAGTGGGCATGACATAGGTGAAGGGTGGAGGTGGTTGGTAGTGTGGTGAGTGGTGAATGGGGGAATGGTGGGGTTGTGGTGAGGGGTGAGGTGGTTGAACCTCACCTTGACCATTTATCTCGAAAGTATAAGAGGGCTTCCCCCTCTCAAATTTGGTCAAGGCGGGGTTGGGTAAGGTAAAGGCTTGGTCTCTCCTACCCGATTGTCGGTGGACTATCCACCAAGTATCACTCCCCACAGGTTGCACCCAGTTAAAACTCCCTAAATAGGGTAGGTCCATGAGGTTCGATCCCACAACTTTCCTATGCCCATCCGGGTTCCAACCTAGGTGTTTCCTAGCAATGTGGGTCACTAACCCCCCAAAGTAAATAGGTGCCCTAGACCTACTAGCCTCGGCCGTATTGGCCGCCCTTTGGAAGTGATTGGCTATCCTATGGGGTATGTTCAATTTTTCAGCAGTAGGAATTATATAGGATGCCAATAGTTCCAATTCATCTCTCCTAACATTTGCCGGTTCATGCCTCCCAAAAATAGTGAGGCCGGCAAATCTTTGCCAAAGTTTTGGGACGGGATGTTGAATCCACGTCTCTTTGGCATGCTGGAGGTTCACTAAATCCTCCCCAGTTAGCCTCTTATAGACCACGGTGGTGTGGTCTTGAGAGGGTTCAATAGGTTTATCCGATTTTAAATCAAACAACTTTCCAAATTCTTTAAGAGTTAGTCTCACATCGTTGTTTAATAATCGGAATTGCACATAAGTAATTAGTGCATTCATTTTAATAACATTAAAACTTGAGATAAATTCCAATGTTAAGTAATCATATGTATCATGGCACATTTGAAAAAAACCACTCATGCCTATACCTTTGAAAATTTTTTCCACATATTTATCTAGGCCTAACCTAACTAATGTGGGATGATGAATAAAACGGGTAGAGATTACCTGACGATCGATGAGGTTGACCATCCTAACCCGTTGCTCCTCCGAGGTAATGACAACCTCCTCCCATCCCGGAATTTGAAGATCCGGGTTGATTGTTGGTTGTGGTGCCCTCGAACTCTCACCCCTTTGGTTCCTTGAACGCTTTGAGGCCATCTTCTTGTAAAATAGTGGCAAGGTTGACCATCCTAACCCGTTGCTCCTCCGAGGTAATGACAACCTCCTCCCATCCCGGAATTTGAAGATCCGGGTTGATTGTTGGTTGTGGTGCCCTCGAACTCTCACCCCTTTGGTTCCTTGAACGCTTTGAGGCCATCTTCTTGTAAAATAGTGGCAAATTGAAGGTTTCTCTCTCTTAGGGTTTGAGAAAATTTGAGAGAAAATAGGGGAAAATTAGTGTAGATTGTAGAGGAGGATGAGGGGAGATGGAATATGTAAGAATTTTTGAGTTTGGATGGAAGAATTGGAGGAGATCTTGGATTGAAGTGTAGGTTGAAGGTTTGAAAATGGAGGTTTTAGAGAGAGAAAGTGAAATGAAGAAGATGAAATAAGGAGAAAGTGAGGAAAGAAAGAAGAGAAAAGAAGATAAAGGGGGACGGACTGATGGCGCGCCCGATCGGGCGAGCCTCGCCCGATCGGGCGAAGGGTGGAATTTCTAGAACTCAAGTTGCGCGCCCGATCGGGCGCGAACGCGAAGAGAATTTTCTCCCTTTGGTCGCCCGATCGGGCGAGCTTCGCCCGACATATCTTTTCCTTCTCACTCGATTTTCCACAAAAAGCACCCAATCGGGCGAAAATGCCTCTGAATTCAACCCTGCTTGCGCGCCCGATCGAGCTGCTTCGCCCGATCGGGCGAAAATAGGTCCGATTTCAAGCTTGCTTGCGCGCCCGATCGGGCGAATTTGCGGCTGAAATCTGGGTTGCTTGCGCGCCCGATCGGGCGAGCCTCGCCCGATCGGGCCCGAGCAGCCCTTTTTCTCCGATTTCTTTTCTTCGTCAAATTTTTCTAAGTCTTTATACCTGTCAAATTCATACATGTACAACAACACTTGAAACTGGTGAAATATCACTCTCCTCGCCTCTCTAAAAAAAACAAAAATAAGGAAAAGGAAAACTAGCCTAGAAAGCATGAAATACGGGTTGCCTCCCGCAAAGCGCTGGTTTATCTAGGTCCAGCACGACCTTCTTACCACCTTGAATCTCATGTTGGAAGTGGAGTTAGGAGAGTCTCCTCCACATCTCTAATGGTAGCACCTTCATGATACACTTTCAACCTTTGGCCATTTACCTTGAACTATTCACCTTTGTCATTCACCAACTCCACCGAACCAAATTTGTTCACCTTTGTGACAGTGAAGGGACCGGACCACCTAGACTTCAACTTTCCTGGGGAAATCTTCAATCTAGAATTAAAGAGAAGAACTTTATCACCCGGTGCAAACTCTCTTCGTAAAATCCTTTTGTCATGCCACTTCTTGGTCTTCTCCTTGTAGATCCGCGCACTATCATATGCTGACAATCTAAACTCATCCAACTCATTGAGTTGAAGAAGTCTCTTCTTACCCGCGGCCTTAGAATCCATATTAAGCTCTTTGATCGTCCAAAAGGCTTTGTACTCCAATTCTACGGGAAGATGACATGCCTTACCATAAACCAATCTATAAGGTGAAGTACCAATCGGTGTCTTAAATGCTGTTTGGTATGCCCAAAGTGTGTCATCAAGCTTCATGCTCCAATCTTTCCTTGACTTGGCTACTACCTTTTCTAGGATCGCCTTGATTTCCCTATTAGAGACCTCAACTTGACCACTAGTTTGAGGGTGGTAACTAAGCCCTGTTTTGTGATATACGCCATACTTCTTAAGGAGGTTATCCAATTGTTTTTCATGGAAGTGGGTACCCCCATCACTAATAATTGCTCGTGGAACACTAAACTTGGGAAATATGATCTTCTTGAAGAGCTTGATGACTACCTTAGAATCGTTTGTTGGTGAAGCTATGGCTTCTACCCACTTGTACACATAATCTACGGCTACAAGTATGTAACAATTCCCATTGGAAGATGGGAACGGCCCCATATAATCGATACCCCAAACATCAAATATTTCAACTTCGAGAATCCCAGTTTGGGGCATCTCATGCCTCCGCGAAATGTTGCCAGTCCTCTGGCAAGATTCACAAGCCTTCACAAAAGTGTTAGCATCTATAAACATAGTATGCCAAAAGAAGCCTGACTCATTAATCTTAGCCACCGTTTTAGTGGGGCCATGATGCCCACCATAGGGTGAAGTATGACAACTGGTAAGGACGCCGTGAACCTCCCATTCGGGAACACACCTGCGAAATAATCCATCTGCACACTCACGAAACAAAAAAGGATCATCCCAAAAATAATGTTTAACATCATAAAGGAATTTCTTTTTCTGTTGGTAGGACACGTCAGGAGGTAGAGTACCACCCACTATATAATTAGCAAAATCAGCATACCAAGGGTGATGCTCTACAACTACATACAGGTTGTCATCAGGGAAAAAATCATCTATAGGTAAAGAGTCCTTACCCTCATCATACCTGATACGTGACAAGTGGTCTGCCACTACGTTCTATGCTCCCTTTATATCTTTTATTTCTATGTTGAAATCTTGGAGCAAGAGAACCCACCGGAGTAGCCTTGGCTTTGATTCCGCCTTGGCTATCAAATATTTTAGTGCTGCATGATCAGTAAAAACAATAACTTTAGAACCAACTAGATATGATCTAAATTTTTCTAAAGCATAAATAACAGCAATAAACTCCTTTTCTGTGGTGGCATAGTTGACTTGGGCTTCATCCAAGGTTTTGCTA
This sequence comes from Chenopodium album, assembly GCF_948465745.1. NCBI lineage: Eukaryota > Viridiplantae > Streptophyta > Magnoliopsida > Caryophyllales > Amaranthaceae > Chenopodium > Chenopodium album. The sequence goes on from NC_137837.1 coordinate 21,683,759, forward strand.
GCATAATAAATAGCATGCAAAACCTTGTCCTTCCTCTGTCCGAGCACGGCTCCTAGTGCAAAGTCACTTGCATCACACATGATCTCAAAAGGAAGGTTCCAATCGGGAGCACATATGATGGGTGTCGATATCAAAGCCTGCTTAATCCTGTTAAAAGCCTCAAGACACTCGTCAGTAAAAATAAATGGGGCATCCTTGAGCAAAAGCTGTGTCAGTGGTTTTGCAATTTTAGAAAAATCTTTGATAAAGCGGCGATAAAACCCCGCATGACCCAAGAAGCTTCTAACTCCCTTAACATTGACTGGGGGAGGTAATTGCTCAATCACTGATATTTTAGCCTTGTCTACTTGTATGCCCTTATCAGATACAATATGGCCAAGGACTACTCCCTCTGTCACCATAAAGTGACATTTTTCCCAATTAAGGACCAAGTTGCACTCTTCACATCTTTTCAAAATTTTAGCGAGATTAATTAAGCATGAATCAAATGAAGAACCATATACACTAAAATCATCCATAAAGACCTCCATAATAGACTCTATGAAATCAGAAAAAATACTCATCATGCAACGTTGAAAGGTAGCGGGTGCATTACATAAACCAAAGGGCATTCTACGATATGCAAAAGTGCCATAAGGGCATGTAAAGGTAGTCTTTTCCTGATCTTCAGGGTGAATCGGAATTTGGAAAAATCCCGAATACCCGTCCAAATAGCAAAAGAATTTGTGATTGGCTAACCTCTCAAGCATTTGATCTATAAAGGGAAGAGGGAAGTGATCCTTTTTAGTGGCGATATTTAATCTACGATAGTCTATGCACATACGCCACCCTGTTACAGTTCTAGTGGGAATTAATTCATTTTTTACATTTGTTATCACAGTCATCCCACCCTTCTTCGGTACCACCTGCACAGGACTTACCCACTTGGAGTCAGAAATAGGATAGATAATACCTGCATCAAGTAATTTCATCACCTCCTTCTTGACTACTTCCTGCATGTTGGGATTTAATCTTCGTTGGGGTTGAATGCAGGGCTTGTAATTTTCCTCTAGATGAATCATGTGCATGCAAAAATCAGGGCTAATACCCTTGAGATCATCAATACTGTACCCTATAGCCTTCTTATGGGTTTTGAGGACCCCTAGAAGTTGGGAAGATTGTAGGTCAGTGAGTGCAGTACTGATGATCACGGGGTGTAGTTCCTGTTCAACGAGAAAAACATATTTTAAATGAGAAGGGAGAGGTTTTAGCTCAGGTTTCTTGACCTCTGCAGGTTTTGATTCCTGAACTAAATTTACTACCTTCATTGTCTCCTTGGGGCTTAACTCTTCTAAGGAAAGAGCCTTTTCAATATCCTATACCTCATTACCCCAAACGCTTGCATTGTCGCTAGATAGATTCCCGCAGAGAACTTCCTCTAAGGGATCCTTCGCAAGAACCTGTGGCAAGCTACCATCACAAATATCGTCCATTATATCAATTGTATCAATGTAGCAACAATTTTCCTCTAACATAGGCCCTTTCAAAACCTTCCCTAAATTAAAGGTAACATTATCGTCACCTACAGAAAGGGTTAGTTTACCATTTTTCACATCAATAATCGCTCCTGCAGTGTGGAGGAAAGGCCCTTTTCCTAGTCAGAATGTCTTTCATAAATTTAGCATAAGCAGGTACTTGAGTGATTAAATTAGTGAAAGGAACTGTTACCTGCAGGTTTTTCATAACCTCTAAAAACTTACTGAATTGTTTATCAAGCTTACTCTTCAGTTGTCTATTAGGGAATGGAAGCTTGATAACTGGGCTCTGCACATCTCCTCCCTTATCCTACGATTTACCCTGCAAAGAAGCATTAGTAGGGTTAGTATCTATTTGTAGCCCTGCAGGGCTAGCAGGATTACCGTTTGGTATAGAGGAATCTAGATCAGGAACTGGTCTATCTTCCTTTGGCATATGAGGTCCATCATAATGTGAACCACTCCTTAGAGTGATTGCATTAGCATGATCTGTAGGATGGATAGGTTGTGATGGTAGAGCTCCCTGCTGACGGGATTGTAGGGTAGATGAAAGTTGTGCAATTTGATTGTCCATGATTTTATTATGGGCTAGGATAGAATCAATTTGCGCATCCCTACTCTCCATATGCTTTTGCCTGTTGGCAAGCATTGCTCTAATTTCTGTCATGGCAGGGTCGGAAGATGATGAGGGTGATGCTTGGCTTTTCTGGCCAGAATTAGGATGATAATATTTTTGCTGTGGTGGTGTTTGCTGTTGTGGTTGTTGTGGAGGTGGAGGATTTTGTACATTGGTACTCCGGTATGAAAGATAAGGATGATTTTTATAACCGGCATTGTAGGAATTGGAATAGGGGTTATTTTGCCTATAGGTTTGAAAGGCATTAACTTGTTCCATAGAGCTCCTACAATCTTGCTCCCAATGACCTACAATTCCACAATTTTCACAAAAAGCTTCATGGTTAGCAACAACAGAAACATTAGCTACAGAGTTAGGAGCAGCAGTAAGATTATCTAATTTTTGACAAATAAATGTTAATTGAGCTTGCAAAAAGGATACGGAATCGACATTATGTTTTCCTTTATTTGCAAACCCTCTCGGATTCCCATATTGGGAATTGTGTATTGCCATGTCTTCGATAACCTGTCCTGCATCATCCACATTTAAATTCATAAACCTCCCACTAGCTGCCGAATCTAGTACTGATCTAGAAGAATTTCCAAGTCCATTATAAAATGCTTGGATCAATTGCCATTGTGCTAGATTGTGGTGGGGGCACTCTCTCTGTAGATCCTTGAACCTCTCCCAAGCCTCATATAATGTTTCGTCGGCCTCTTGAGCGAAGTTTTGAATAGCACTCCTTAGCACCGCTGTTCTCTCTGCAGGATAATATTTATTATAAAAATTCAAAGCAAGAGTTTCCCAGTCAATAATACCAAGTGCAGTTCTATTCAAACCATTAAACCATAATTTTGCTTTGCCACATAATGAAAAGGGAAAAAGAATCTCCCTGATTTGGTCTTGCGTGACCCCGGCTTGTCTAATGGTGTTACAATATTGGCAGAAATCTGCGATGTGAAGATTGGGATCTTCACCCTTAGCTCCGCTGAACTGCTTCCTCTCTATCATAGTGATAAATTGGGGCTTGATCTCAAATTGAACTCCATCTAGAGCCGGAGTGGGAGTAAGGTGCGGGAAATCTGTGAGCTTCGGTTGCGAATAATCACTGAGTTTCTTCTGGGCCGTCATCTCTGATTCTGAATCTGAAGGAATATCTGTGTCACTAGAATCAGGGGGAGGATCTCTTCGATCGTTGTCCTCCTCGAAACCCGCCAGAATTTGTCTACAGAGTCTCCTTTGCCTATGAAAAGAACGCTCGATCTCAGGATCAAAAGGGATGTAACCTGATCTGGAACACCTGGGCATAAACAAAGAACTAAAGACAAATATGAGATTTGCCTCAAAGAACTAATGTTCTCTGAGGCAAAAGGGGGGATAATCTAGACTACAAAAATATAATCAGAAAATAAAAATAAAATCGTTTCCCCGGCAACGGCGCCAAATTTTGACAGGGGAAAGTCGTATCCCCTAATAAAAAATAATTACCTAAATCTCTAACTAAAGTAGATAGGGAAGTAGGGTCGAACTCCACAGGGAAACAGGTCTTTTTAAATCTAATTAATTATTATAATCTAAATTATCTAAGTAACCAATAATTTTAGGTATGAATTCTATACTACAAAGAATAAGTTTAGGGAGAAAAGAAACAATAATAAGGAAGCCTAGGGTCACAGGTTCACCAATAATTAATATTCCGGGATAGAACGAAGTAATTAATAATTAACAATGCACAGATAACATGATTAACAGGCTCTCGCAATTTATTAATCAACATAGATCTAACAGGCTCTCGCAATTTACTAGACCTAAGTTCCTATTAAAATTAGCCTTTAATATTAAATCAACATCTGCTCAATTCATCAATTCAATATTGCTAAACATTCACAATCAAATTACATCTTCTCGATTCATAATCTAATTGCAAAGAATTAAAACAATTCAATAGGAAATTATCATGCAATATCAATAATCAATAATAACAAACTATCCCTTCATATTAATTATGGATCCCCATAAACCCTAGAATGGAACTACTCACTAATCATCATAACTAAGCCAATCAAGTAAATAATTAAAAGCATAATCAAGAAAACAATTAAAATAGCTGAAATTAAAAAGGGAAGACATTGTACTAAAAATAAATTTGGAATTAAAGGAAGTATTAAGAACAAAAGTTTAGAGAGAATTTAAGAGAGAGAAAAATACTAAGTAGAGAGAGAAAGTCTAAGAAAGAAAGTGACTAATAATTCCGTACAAAAAACGTATTTAAACCTCTCCTAAAACAAGAATTAAAACTAAACTAATCAGCTTCTAAGAAAACACGCGCCCGATCGGGCGAAGGGCCGCCCGATCGGGCCCGCCTTTTTTACAATGCCCTTTACTGATGTGCCGCGCCCGATCGAGCTTAGCTCACCCGATCGGGCGCGCCTCTTCCTTGAGGGTCCTTATGCGCGCAGCCGCCTGATCGGGCGTATGCTTGCCCGATCGGGCCCGGTCTTCTTCTTCGAGGCTTGAACTTCGATTGGGCTAGATTTCTCGGCCCAATCCGGATTTCCTCTCGGGTCTCGAATACTTGGTCCAAATGCCTCGTGATCCCAATTACCGAGCCCTTAATCACCGGCTCTCACCGATCCTGGGCTCCAAAAGTGGTCGTGTCCTTCTAGCTTCCGTAGTCGATCCAATAAAGCCCGGGAAAATGCTCCAAGAGTGCAATTTCCTATAAAATACAACTAAAACTACGAAAACACTAGAACACACAAATTAGTAATAAAAGTGGCCCGAAAGAGCCAAAAACACTACTAATAACGACCAAGGGACGGGGATAAAACACTATATAAACTAGACATATCAAAGTTCTTGTTGTGTTATGTGCCTATGTGGCATATATCGTTTTATTTTATTCTATATATTATTCATTCGATCATATACTTCCTCCCATAGTTGTTAAAATCTCGATCCGGATCTTACGCTCCTATGATTCTACGATCCAAAATTGTGTGATCGATCTGGATCTTTGGTAGGATCTTAAAGTTTGTAGGATCTTATGATCCTACTCCGATATTTTATGAGTGGTAGGATCTAAACACGATCCTACGATTTTATTACGATTCTACGATCCGATCTAACATTTCACTATTATATGAGACTTTAATTTATTTTAACATTTTTTTTATTACTCATTAGGTTATATGCACCTAAAGTTAATGTACTCAATAATTATTGCTAATAAATTAACAAGTCCGAGACATTGATATGATTTTATCAATTGACAACTTGCAAATATCATAGTTAAGGTTTCATTCTTGATAAATTTGCACATAATTTATCAATTCAAAAATTGCGTTATTAATCTTATAACTACTATACACACAAAGCTAGATGAAGATCGACCTTTTCATAAGCAAACCAATGTCTTTTAGCATTAAAACCCCTTAGAAGAAATGTTTTTATGTCAATTTATAGCATAATATATAGTATTATTCGTTATTAAGTAGGATCTTACGATCCTACTATCCGATTCAATCGATTAGATCCCACCCCTCATCGATCCAAGGTAGGATCCCGATCCTAACAACCTTGCTTCCTCAGTTTCTATTTAGTTGACACGTTTGATTTAGGCACATATGTTAAGGAGATGAGAGAGAGTGAGAGAGAACGAAAAAGCAAGTGGGATACCTTGTAAATTCAAGGTAAAAAATTTACCCCAAAAGGAAACGTGTCAACTAAAAAAACTTCCTAAAAAGGAATATGTGTCAACTAAAAAGAAACGAAGGTAGTATATTTTTTTTCTATTATTATTTACAAAAATTTCATTTATTTTCTTGAACAAATTCTTCCATACATAAAAATAGTCGATGACCTTTTCAAATTCTTAAATATATTTTTATTTATTTATTTTTTGTTATAAATGTTCTAATATTTTATTCTTATTCAAATGTTAGAAAATAAACCAAAACGTTACGGCAGACTAAACCAAAAGAAACCAAAAATCCACTTACCTTCCTCCATTATAATTACCCACCACTTAAATCTTCTTCCCCAAATAAACTACTCTAAATACATTTATCTACCTTTTCTTATTCTCTCTCCTCATAAACTAGAATCTTCACCAAAATTCATCAATGGCAAGAACACGCTCCAACACACCACTCCCTCATCAAACTAGAAAAAGAATTCATACTTCATCTCTCTCCACGGAATCCCCAACTCTGATGGACGCATCTCCATATTCACCTCTACAAAAAGTCACTCCTGTACCTAAATTTGAAAATTCAGCCGGAAAAACTAAACCCCAATCCATTAAACCTAGATTTTCACCCACCTATAATAAGCCCAAACCAAGAGACGCAAGTTAAAGATGGTGGTCCATCTAAAGGGGAAGCAAAGGAACGTTTGATAGCCTTAGAACTAAAAGCCGAATGACTAACTCAGGGTTTTGCTCTAAATTTTGATTGATGTCAATAAGTGAGTATTGAACTACTTGACATTCTAGAATTTCAAGGATGGGTTCAATTGTTGAATGTACATGCAAAAAAACCCTTAATTATGAATGTTGTGAATGAATTTTTGACAAACTTTTGTTGTGTAAAAAGGTGTTTCTTCAAGTAGAGCGAATGATATTACCTTTTCTTTTGATGCAACTTATCTATCAAGGTTGTTTGGAATACTTATTGATGGATATTTAGATTATATAAACATAAACATACTGTTAAAATTGGTGAAGTGCATCATGATCAGATTGTGAAGTATGTTGGTGGTAGTGAGTGTGATGAAAACACGACTATGGTATTCCAATGTAGTTTTACTTCGATCCTCTAGTCAAATTATTATTCAACATTGTTCGAAAGGGGGTAGCTCTTCTCTCTCAAATATGGATGGAGGTAGTCTTGCATGATTGTGCTTTGATTTATTGTCTTGGCAGTAATTTCAAATTTATTTACTATCTATCATGACATAACATCTTAGCCACTTTATCCCAAAGTATTTGAAAGCTTTGGTATAGATTTGTATGTCGTTTATTCTCTTGGTATGCAAGCTAAGACCATCTTACAATATGCCTCCATGTCTACACTTGGCTTAATTGTAGTGGATGGGAAGATCTATAGCTGAAATCGAAAGGTTGTGGAGAAAAAAAAAACAGGGAGCAAGGGAGAGTGAGAAAGAAGATAGTGCCTCAGCTTAAAGACACGAAAATAAAAAAAAATAAAAAAAAGTGTTGGTAAACCAAAACAAATAAAAATAGGTCGAACAAGGAGAATAAGCATGAGGGTGGCTAGCCCACCCAAATTGATAAACCACCCATGTTTGTTTATGTAAGTAAGGACGTACAGTGAGGAAAGTGAGAGTGAGCTATAACACCTTAAGCCTATGGTGGAGAAGAGTTATAAACCAAAATAAGAGAGTACAAGCTTTGATGTCATACCTCATGTTCCTTCAAGGAAGAAAACACCTTCCTTTGGCCCTAATGGTTGTAGCTTAAGTTTTGGTATTCCAACCTCTTTTAGAACACTTGGATTTGGTTCATTTGGTGGAGCAGGACCTTTTGGCAGTGAGCCTAAGATGCAAACTGTGGTTGACATGACGACCCAAATGTTGTCCAAATATGAACAGATTAACATCAAACTCATGTCACTTTAACCTACAATTAGAGATTTTAAAGGATCAGTCCACCCGCTTCAATTTGTGACCAAAGATTAGAGACAGAAAGTCACCCAAGCTCTAAATAAAGTTCTCTAATTCTTGGAGGAAGTTGCTTTTGAATATGTTCCTCAGAATGATGATTAGTCTTCTTATCTCTTTACTATCTAGTCTTTTTCTTATTTAGATTATAGCAACATTATCTTTATATGCTATTATATATTTTGGTATGATGGCGATGCAAATTTTTGGTGATGTGTGCTTATTGTAACTTTTGCTTATCTAATAATAAGTACTTTTGATTGGCATATGTTTGATTGACTTAGAGAGTGATGTATGTTTGTGAGTTTACTTGGTACATAACCTTACTTATACCCTTTGTTTACTTATATAAACTCAACAAGGGGTGCTATATGTGGATTACTTGTGCTATTACTATTATTATTTTTGTTGATGCCAACCGGGGGAAAGAAATGCAAACATTGAATTACATGTCATCCGAGTTCCATACACATTCTCATCCCATGTTTCTTCCAAGCATTCATCATTTGGTAGTACATTTTATTATTTTTTGCTCTGATAAAAAGAAATTATTTTTTATATCTATAAAATCAATTAGAAGTTTGTATTTGCTTTTCTTCATTAAAAGTTTGTCTCTTTATTTGAATAAGTTTGCAAGGTTTGTCATCACCAAAAAGGGAGAATATTGTTGACCTCAATTAGTTTTGGTGACGACAAGCAAACTCGATTTGAATAAAGTGTGTACTAAGTGTGCATGTTGGTTTAGGCAAAATCTAGGTTAGGAACTAAGTTTCGAGGTTGGAACAAAGAAAATTTCTTATTCTCCATATGGCATACACTTTGGATATTTTGAAGTGAAGAAGCAAAGAAGGTTTTATGCTTGGATGTTCCTTTTAGAAAGATAGAGTTGTCAAGGTCCAATTGAAATTTTCGTAAAAAGTAGTTAGTATTACATGAAAACTAAAAGTTATGATTTATCATTTTTAGGCTTTATGTAAGTGTTTAGTAGTTTATGATTGGTTGGAACAAAAGGAATAAAGGATTTAATATAAATTGAAACGTCCATTTTTATAAAATTGGATTTTATTTAATGAAAATTTTATCTTATATTTGGTTAAAATTATAAAATATATATTTTGGAAAAATATAATATTAGATATTTTATTTGTAATAAAATAAATATCTTTTCTTTAAAATAATTTTAATAGATTTCTTATATTACTCTCCAAGAAAAAGTTCAGTTGAACATTCTTCCTGACTTGTCTCCACTTCTTGAGTGAGTTCCTTATTTTTAAGAACACTAGCTCATTAATGGAGAATTTTAAGATGGTGTTAGGATGTTGGATCAGTATAAAAAGGAGTTAAGTTTTAGTTTTTAGGTATCCTGACAATCGTACGTACGTACAATATTTGAGTAAGATATATATATATATATATATATATATATATATATATATATATATATATAATGTGTGTGTGTGTGTATGTATGAATGTAAGTGAGTAGGGCTGGCAATAGGGGTGGGCAAAAAAAACTGTTACCGTTTACTGTAACCTTTAACTGGTATAATCGGCTCTTTTAAACGGTTAATTTACCGAACCGTTAAAATTAAACGATTACGGTTAACCGTACCTGTAGGCGTCGTTCAAAGTGCGCCTACGTTAAGCATGTTATGAATATGCTTGGCACTCATAGGAAGTGGAAACTGACATAATACGATTAGGGACAAGGAAAGTAGGCAGCCGCCAATAAGTTTTTAAGGAACTTGTAAACTGTTCACGGATCATTTAAGGCAACCACGAATAAGGGACAACAAAGGCAACAACGATTGACTCGTGAAGGTTACACCCCATTCATAATCCATGAGATACTAACTTCATATGGTTCGGAACCACAAAAGTTGGATCGGGGATGATGGTACGAAGTAAGTCTTGGAGTCACATTCGCCCGCATTGGCCTCTACTCGATTCTTATAGTGAAAAGTGATTCCTGCGATCTCAAAGGCATGCAAACAAAGATCCAATTTGCTCCAAAGTATTATTAGGCTAAATTGGTTGAATATTAATGCAACATATAATTCTAAAATATTGTGATCACTTTAATTAATAACAAGATTAAAAAGGAACCTAAACCGATCGTCCAAATTATCTTATTAGGCGTGATTTTCAATTACATATTCTCTTTAAACATGCAATATTGTGATCAATAATAATAATAGAATAAACATTAATATTATAAGCAATTTAACAATAAATCCAACAATATAAAATCGTTAGAAAAATAATAGAAACAAAAGGAACATAATTCTTACTTTAATTCTGTTTACTTGCAACTATAAAATAATAAACGAGTTAGTAACTTCAAGGAAAAATAATAAAACAATAATTAAATTAAATTAAATAGAGTTGATTTGGGGCCAAACCCTCAAACAGTTCTACTTTTCACGCCTTGTCTTAAGGACAGAACCACGAGTAAAGTATGGACTCCTTGGAGTGCTTAAAGGGGGAATTTTGAAAGAAAAAGGGTAGGCTAGTGTTTAGGCTAGAGCATAGAAGAGAGAAAAAGAGAGTTAATTGATGCCCCGTACATCAGAAATGAGGGGGTATTTATAGAAAAAATGAGTAGAGAGAACACACAAAACCCTAAAAAGATAAAACCCCTAAAAAATAACACCGCAATACGGTAGAGGACAGCGTGACACGGTGCCAGGCACCGTCAGACGGGGAAAAATCCCGTGACACGGGGGAAAACAGTGTGATGCGGTAAATAATTAGGTTACGGAAAATAAAATGCGTGAAGGGTTTACGCGGAATAGACACGGAGTTGCCCCGTTTCACAGCACTAGCACTAGCACCGTGTCACGGGAATGCACACCGTGGCGCGGCATTGAGCCCCGTGAGTCCGTGACATGGTGCTTTTTGCCGTGATGCGGAAACTGTGCATCTATTTTTTCGTCTAAATTCATTTTTGCCCTAATTTCGTTCAGCCTTTTTAAGTGCCGATTGATAATTTCGGGCCATTTCTGATTTAATTTTTATTAATTGGGCCAAAATAATAAAAATAAATAAAATAAAAAAGGTTTGGGCCAAAATAATAAATAAAATAAATAAGGTTTAGGCTAAAAATAAACTATGCTTTGACTAAACATTAAGACTGATCCATAGACTATTGAAAACTGAATTTAATTAAATATGATTTTTTTAAGCACTCCCGGGATTAGTACTGAACCCGACCAATAATGGTGGTGAAAGATTGTTCATCATCGGGTTTGGTTTCGGGGAGACATTTTTAGGTGTTTACAGTACCGCTAAATAAAGCGGTTAACGGTTAAAGTTACAATTTTAAGCAAACGGTTAACCATCATCGGTTTACCATCAAAATAAATATATATGTTTTTTTTTTTTTTTTGTAGGGAAAATATAAAATGATGCAAGTTGATCTTCTAAGTTTTTTTTTTTTTTGACAAAGGAGACAACAACAAACAACAAAAAATAAAACGAAACCTAAAAGGAAACACAAAGTAAATCTCTGCAACGAGCTGCAGTTGCCAAAGAATGAGCCTCCGTAACTGAAGACCTGCAAACCTTACGAATAAGACAAGTAGCAAACGATGGCAAAATATCACGAAGTTCCTTCAGAATCCAAACAACCGATATGTCCTCTTTCCTCCTACGCAGAATTAACTCTGGAATCACTAGACAATCAGTAAGAACCAAAATCTGCGAAAACCCCTGCAATCGAGCCTGCTGAAGATCAAACAGACAAGCTTGCAATTCAGCATGAAGAGCAGAACTAGCCATACAAGCTCTGGCCCCTCCCCCCACATAGTGAGGGGAATTCTTGGAATGAAAACACCAACCTGCACCAGCATAATAATTCTCCTTCTCCCAAGCACCATCAAATTTCATATAAATGTCACAATCAACATTCAGATTACCACAAAGAGCATAAACAGGAGAAGGGTTCGGGAAACCAAGAGGCTTATCAATCTCTAAAGTTAAAACCTGACGAGCATCTCGACTACGCATACACCAATCAGAAGCCAAGTCCAAAGTATGACTCGGGGAATAAACCGTAGAACGAAATCTCATATTATTCCTGGTTATCCAAATAGACTAACAAACCCCCAGAAAATAATCCAGACCAGACCAATTCTTGGCCAAACTATAGCCAGAGATAACACCTTGAAACCAATTATCAAATGGTAAAGGAGTAGAAGGAAAGGGAAGAGTACCCCAAGAAATATTGTTCCACAATTGACGAGCAAACGAACAATCACGAAACAAATGCTCCACCGATTCAACAGAATCATGACAGTAAACACAAACAGACTCAACCGGAACTCCCTTAAGTGCAAGAACAGACACAGTAGGAAGGGCATTATGCAAGATTTTCCAAACAAACATCTTCCATTTCGGAAGAATAGGTAAGCCCCACATGGATTTCCACCAGCTGTGAGGGATTGAACCAGAAGAAGAAGCGAAGTATTGCGACAAAATGTAAGAGTAAGCCGACTTGGTAGAAAAGGAGCCATCTCGAGTATATTTCCAGTAAATAAAATCATCAATCCTCGTTGTTGGCCGTTCTAACCCAAGAATAGAATCAGCAACAGCTGAAGGGAACAGATATCTAACCAAGGAAGGATTCCAGAGAGAAGAATTGGGAAGAAAAAGCTCTGAAACGTAAACAGGACGTGTCTCTTCTAGAATTGACTCCTTAAATTTCACATTTATACTAGGAAGCCAACAGTCATTTAAAATACTAATACTATTCCTTGAACCAACTTTCCAGGCAGAACCTTTGGATAACAATAAACTACCTTCTAACAAACCACAACTACCCCAAGAAGGCCTAGGAACAGAAATGGCAGTACTGTGAGAAAAAAGTCCAGGATACTTAGCTGACAAAACTCGAGCAGCTAGGAGTTGGGGATTTTGCATCAGACGCCAAGATTGCCTAGCAAGCGAAGCCACATTGAAGGATTTAAGGTGACGGACACCCAAACCCCCCATTCCTTTAGGAAGATGAACTTTTGCCGCAGAAGCCATGGCCATTCCTTTGGAATCCTTTCCCGACTTCCACCAGAAGCGCAAAAGCAGAGAATCCACTTTGTCACAAATAGTAGAAGGCACCTTAAACACCGAAAGTACATGATTAAAGGAGGCTATCAGAACAGAATTTATGATAACCAACTTTGCAGCTGCCGATAACCGCAACGAAGCAAAAGCTGAAAGCCGACGAACCAGCTTATCAATCATATACTGGAAATCTTTACACTTACTACGGCCCATATCCACAGGAAGACCCAAGTAATCACCAATAGAGGGGCGATACTTCATCCTAAGACTGCTAGCCAAATAGTCTCGAAAATCATCCGGCGTATTTGAACTAAACTTAACAAATGATTTTTGGAGATTAATCATTTGTCCCGACACCGAACAGAACTCATTGACAACCGAAAGCACATGGTCACAAGCTGCCGGAGACACCTGAAAGAATAAAAGAGCATCATCTGCAAAAAAAAGATGAGAAACAGAAGGGGCTCGACGGGAAATACGAAGACCACGGAATAAACCCTTAAATTCATCACGGCGGAGCATCAAAGAAAACACTTCCATGCAAAGCACGAAGAGGTAAGGAGATAATGGATCCCCTTGTCGTAGGCCACACTTGGGAAGAAAGCTCTGAGAGGGCGAACCATTGACCAAAATCTGATAAGAGACCGTAGTAACACACTGTTGCAGAATATGAACCCAATATGGCGGGAAACCAAATCTACGAAGCACTTCCTAAAGAAAGTCCCAATTGACCCTATCATAAGCCTTATTCATATCTAATTTTAAAGCAACAGAGCATACCTTAGAATTTGAAGTAGACATATAAGAAAGCAATTCATGTGCTAGCAAACCATTATCTGCCATTATCCGACCCGACACAAAAGCATTTTGTGTGTCAGAAATTAAGGAAGGCAAAACACGGCGAAGACGGTTGGTCAAACACTTCGCAATGCATTTATATAACACATTACACAACCCAATAGGACGGAACTGAGCAGGAGAATCCGGGTGATCAACTTTTGGAAGTAAAACCAAGAAGGTACGATTCCATTCCTTTAATAAGTAGCCATGCATAAAGAAATACTGAATCGCCTCAATAACCTGAGAGCCAACCTTTGCCCAATGAAGCTTGAAAAAGGCCGATGTAAAACCATCCGGACCAGGAGACTTATCACTACCAATATGAAACATAGCTTCCTTAATTTCAGATGCTGAAAAAAGAGTCATGAGGTACTGATAATCTGACTGTGAAAGAGAAGGAATATTCAAATCATCCCACTGGCAAGAGGCAGGAGGACCAGAATTCCCATTACAATTATACAGTTCGGTAAAATGGTTTTGCAGAAGCGCAACGATCCCTAAATGGTCAGAGACCCAAACATCCTTATCATCCTTTAAACTCATAATTTTGTTTCTACGACGTCGAGATTGCACCGACCGAAACAACAAGCCCGAGTGCGTCTCACCTAAAGCATCCCAGCGGGTCTTACACCGTTGTTTCCAAAACATGAAAGCAGTTTGAGCTTGAGACAATTTATCCTCCCGCAAAACAAGAAGATCAGTACGATCTTTCTCTTCCTGAAGATCCAGAGACCCAGAAGCCACGGAGTGCTGAAGATCTTGCCAGTCAATACCCCATTTTTTCTTATTTGAAACACACCAAGAAAGAAGATGTTGTTTCACATCACCCAATTTACGAGAGACAGAGAACATACGAGATCCAGAATGAAATTTCTGCCAGTCAAAACCAATAAGTGTAGAGACCTCCTTAAGACCCAAACACCAGTTTTCAATTTTATATGGCCTTTTCCTACAGGCAAGAGAGGTCCTTTCACGCAGGATAATAGCTGCATGATCCGAAAAAAGGATCGGCTGATGGATTATGGAAGCATCCGGGAATAAGTCCAACCAAGAAGAAGTAGCATAACCTTTATCCAACCTTTCATAAGTAGGATTGCCAATTTGACCATTTGTCCAAGTAAACTGTGGGCCTGAGAATGGGATATCCATTAATTCCATCTGTAATTTCCATTCTATAAAATTATGACAACCAGGGATCTCAGAAGAACCTCCTATTTTATCATCAAAATACTCAACCTGATTAAAATCACCTAAAAGTATTGCATTTGGAACTGTGTTTAAAATATTGGTAATTTCCTCCCAAACTATAGATCTATCAGAAGTATGAGGCGAGCCATACACAAACAGGATATATTTTATTGTTTCACCAGGAACCTCAACTTTACAAAAGATAACATGAGAGGAAATAGAAATAGGCTTAACTATAAGAGGGGCAAACCAAAACACTACCAAACCCCCGCTAAGGCCTAAAGCATCACTACCACAAAACCCATCAAAGCTAACCGAAGCTAATTTTTGGACAGCTACATTAACTGAAACTAAAGTTTCCATCAGAAACATCATATCCACACCAAAAGAGCGGACTAGAGATAGCACATACGGAACTTTCGGGGAGTCCGCTGAACCAAGGCCCCGACAGTTCCAAGCTGCAACATTCACGATTCCCTTGGCAGCCCAGACCGGGGAGCTGCCTTACCCTCAGAATCAATCCAATTAGGGCCAGTCTCCGAAGAGCTGCTACTGCATTTGCGTTTCTTAAACGGCTTGAGAAACGGAAAGCAGACCGAGTTCGCATCTGAAACCAGAGATCGGTGCAAAGGCGCTTCTGGAGATGTTGAACGACGTTTGCAGGGGCACGAATCCTTCACCCAATTCCAAACTTTATCCCCTTTTTTTTTATAATTTTAGCGTCAATGGCTTTTTCCCCATTCCAGAATCTCGGAGCTTCGGAGAGGAGATAGCCTTAGGTGAACTTGAAGACGACGCAACAGATAAAGGAGGTGAACATTCCATCGGAACAGGGTCCTCTGAAGCCGACTGAGTTTGCTCACTAAGCGGTTGTACTTCCCCAATTAAATCCGAATCCTGAGAGTTATGAACAAACCCGAAATCATCATTAGAAGAGTCAGCTATGTATCCCGAATTACCTGCAGACTGAGTCGGAAAAGAATCCGCCAAGTACGGTGACGGAGAAACAACGGGGGAAGGACTCATCCCTTGATCCTCTTGGGGTGAACGGTCTATCCAGTTGCTCGGGCCTGCTCCAAAAGGATCACGGTAAGCAGGCCCAATCGAACCTCAAGGCGGAGGAGAAAAGTGGTTCACCGGCCAACCAAAATCCGTCGCCGGAGCAGGACAAGCATACGGAGCATAAGGATCAGCCAGATGAAAGGGTGTATTAGGCCGAGTGAGCAGACCAGGAAAGCCAAAACCTGAAGAAATATTAAACGTATGGGCTACTAAATGGAAATCTGAAGGCCCACCTTGCAAACCTTGAGACTGAATATCAGAATCATTGGGTAAGGGAGGTAAAGAACTTGCCATGAGTCTTGGATCACGTTCCATAAGTTGGGCCTGGCCCAAATTTAAATTTGGGTTAAGACCAATCAATGCAGGGTGATTATCCGAAGACAAGGATAAGGACTGAGAAGGCACATAATTCATGTCAACAGGTGTTTCACTGATAGCCGATCCCCTAGGATTAGGATGAAAAATCTGATGAGGTAAAGGGGGAACATCACGTGGCAAAAGATTACAACGACTTGAGAAGATATGTTCTGCATGGTTGACAGGAGGGGGACTGTTGCGCCACGTGCCATGATAATCTGCAGTACGAGAAAATATCATCGGACGTCTACTACGTGGCAGCGAAGGTTGTTGCTGCGGCGGCGCCGGTGTTTCAAATTCAGCTCTCATTGCTCTATTGACCCCGAGATTACGGAGCCACACCTCATCTGCCTCACCACGAAAAACACCCGGAGCAGCCGACGGGAACAACCCAGGTAAAGACCTCTGTGGCATCGGGCCTGAGGCGAATCCAAATTACCCTCCCTATAAAAATCACCATCAGAAGGGTAAGAATCCCCGGAGTATTCCGAGGGATCATCATCATCATGATCACCGAACCATAGTTCTGTAGTCCAATTTTGCGAATTAGGAGAAATTCCTCGTGTTGCATTAGAATAAAGAGGGATATCCGTTGGACCAAATAAAACACGTGTGCCGCCTTCGTGAAGCTTACGAAAGCGACGTTCAAGGTGAAACGTCACCTCGTCTTAGTCTTTATTACACGTAGTCCGACCATGTCCGACAAACCCACACTTTTTACAAAACCTAAATATACCATCATATTTAAAGCATACCCATGTAGCGCGGTTGTCATAGGTCGGGAAATAGCAACCCGGAATCAAAGGAAGAGATAAGTCCACCAATAGCTTCACTCGCGGCCTCGGAATAGGAAAACCGTTTGGAAGTTCCTCCACCATCGTTATATCCCCAACATGACCAAGAACCGATGAAGCTACCATAGGAGTCAAGTAACGTATAGGAAGGCCCACCACTGTGACCCACATATCCGCTAGATTCAAGTTTAAATTTTCTGGAACTGAGTGTCCACGTAGTCTTTGAATCACCATCAGGCTCCCTTTAAGGTGAATCCAACCACGAGCATCAAGATCAACAGCATCTTCTTCATTACCACAAAAGAAAATAAAATCCTCGCCATAAGGGAATACCACCACCGATTGACGGAGGTGCCAGTACCTTGAAACTAACCGTTGAACAAGTTCAACTGAAAAATTCCTAGCATCCCAAAAACGGCCTATAATACATAAATCCCAACACAGGGTGCTCGTTTCATAAACAGGAGGAGGAACCTCAAATTCTCCTAAACGGTGAGGGTAGACAAAGGTATTAGGAAAAATTTTGTCACTCATATTGAAAAGGAAATTAGAACTCTATAGAACTCGAAAAACGAACAAAGACGGAATTGGAATTAATAGGAAACTTAAAACTAAGGTAAGAGATGATTGTCAAAGACAGAGTTTAAAGTCCAAAGAAACTTAAAGCTAAGGAAAAGAGAGGATATTCTCTCACTAGAAATTCTTTCTCTCATTAGAGATTTGTTATGGCAGCAACAGTTGATCATTAATAATGTTGCATAAGTTGATCTTCTAAGTTGCTAGTCTGCAAATATGTCATGGTCTTAATTTGAAGATGCTAAGTATGTGCTACGTATAGTTTCATTAGATTGTATGTCTTGTTATGCTTTAATAAAAAAAATTTACTCGTAGTAATTAAAACTTTGTAATGTATTTGGTTTGTTGGTATATACTCTTAATTGGAACATGAATTTTATTGTTTATTTTAAAGTTTAAATTCAAATACAATGTTGAGTTTAAATTTATTAAACGGATAGTGTAGACACCTAAAAATGTCTCCCCAAAACCAAACCCGATGATGAACAACCTTTCACCGCCACAATTGGTCGGGTTCAGTATTTAATCCCGAGAGTGCTTAAAAAATCGTATTTAATTAAATTCAATTTTTGAATAGTCCATGGGTTAGTCTTGATGTTTGGTCAAAGCATAGTTTTAATTTCAGCCCAAACTTATTATTTAATTTTAGCCCAAACCTTTTTTTATTTTACTGTTTTATTATTTATTTTGGTTCAAACTTTTTATTTATTTTATTTATTTTAGCCCAAATAATAATAAAATCAGAAAATATCCCGAAATTATAAATCGGCACTTAAAATTCTGAACGAAATTAGAGTTAAAAATGAATTTAGACGGGAAAACGGACTGAAAATTCCCGTGTCACGGCAACAGTCCACCGTGTCACGGGAAACTTTCCCGTCTGACGGTGGGGTTCCCCGTGACACGGGAAACCTGCCGTGACACGGGAATTTACGTGTCCTTTCCGCGTAAACCCTTAACGTGTTTTCTCCCCCGCTCACTAAATATTTCCCGCGTCACACAAAATGTGCACCGTGTCACGGGAATGTTTCCCGTCTGGCGGTGGGATTTCCCGTGTCACGGTACAGTTTGCCGTGTCGCGGGATACTTTTTTTAGGGTTTTTATCATTTTAGGGTTCCGTGTGTTCCCTCAGCACATTTTCTCTATAAATACCCTCTCATTTCTGATGTACGGGGCATCAATTAATTCTCTATTTTTCTCTCTTCTATGCTCTAGCCTAAACACTAGCCTACCCTTCTTCTTCTTTCAAAATTCCTTCTTCAAGTACTCCAAGGAGTCTATACTTTACTCGTGGTTATGTCCTTAGGCCAAGGCATGAAAGATAGAACTGTTTGAGGGTTTGGCCCCAAATCAACCCTACTTTATTTAATTTAATTTAATTATTGTTTTATTATTAATTCCTTGAAGTTACTAACTCGTTTATTATTTTGTAGTTGCAAACAAACAGAATCAAAGTAAGAATTATGTTCCTTTTATTTCTATTATTTTCTAACGATTTTGTATTGTTAGAATTATTGTTAAATTGCTCCCAATATTAGTGTTTATTCTATTATTTTTATGATCACCATATTGCATGTTTAAAGGAAATATGTAATTGAAAATCACGCCTAATAAGATAATTTGGACGACCGGTTTAGGTTCCTTTTTAATCTTGTTGCTTAATTGAAGTGATCACGATATTTTAGAATTATATGTTGCATTAATATTCAACCAATTTAGCTTAATAATAGTTTGGAGCAAATTGAATTTTTGTTTGTATGCCTTTGAGATCGCAGGAATCACTTTTCATTATAAGAATCGAGTAGAGGCCAATACGGGCGAATGTGACTCCATGACTCACTTCGTACCATCATCCCCGATCCTCCTTTCGTGGTTCCGAACCATATGGAGTTAGTAATCTCATGGATTATGAATGGGGTGTAATATTCACGGGTCAATCATTGTTTCCTATCGTTGTCCCTTTATCGTGGTTGCCTTTTATGATCCGTGAACGGTTTACAAATTCCTTAAAAACTTGTTGGCGGCTCCCTACTTTCCTTGTCCCTAATCGTTGTCCCTAATCGTATATGTCAATTTCCACTTCCTATGAGTGCCAAGCATATTCACAACATGCTTTTACGTAGGCGCACTTCGAACGACGCCTACAGGTAGCGAATAACCTATAACCGTACCGTTAAGGAACGATTAAGCGCTAGCGATTAACCGTTCCTTAACGATACGGTTACGGTTCACATTTTTTAGTAACCGACATAACGATTAACCGTACTGTTAAGGCTAAACGGTACGGTTAACCTAATGTGCCCAGCCCTAGCTGACAATCTCTGACCCAACCGATAACACGATCCGAACCCAGCCCGAAGTTACTGAAAGAAACCCGAACTCGAACAAAACCGAACCCGAACAACCTGAATTTGACCCGATTTGACCTAAATATCATATTTTGTAATAATATTAAGTTTTACATTATTCTTGATAGTTTCTAAGCATAATCCAAAATCGACCCGAAATCTAACCTGTCCTAACCTACTGAATGGAATTGCCACCCCTATCAATGAGAGTATTCTTTTGTTCCAACTATTTATAAGATCATCTAAACCTCGTAGAGTTCAAATTATTGAGTTGTAATTTGGGAAAGGGCTGAGTGATATTCTTGTAAAGGCTTAGTGATAAGTCTTGAGTGTAGGTTTTTGAGTAAAACCTTGAGTGAGCACTTGGGGTTGGCTTAGGTTCTACGTCGAACTTAAGTTTTGTCGAGTTCCTATAGGTTGTAACGCCGTAGCTTCCCTATTTAGTGAAGTCAATTTTAAAAATCTCAAGTGGCCATGTTTCTCTTTTGGGCATAAGAAGTTTCCATTTGAAAATCTCTTTATATCTCTTTATTTCGTTCTATTTCAAAATTTACATCATTACAACTTAATTCTTTTTGTCTTATCAGTGGTAAAATCAATTAGTTTGTCCATTTACGTAGTCTAATTATTATATCTTCCTTTTAAAGTGCATGTCAAAGTAGTTTGTTGTAAGCAGATGAAAACACAGAGGAAATGCTCATTTATAATTAATCAACCAAATCTCATCACGTTATTTAATTTTTGTTCACTTTTAATTAACTAAACCTATAATATTTTTCATATTCACCTTTAATCAATAAACCCCATAGTCATTTTCATTTTACTTGCCTTTATTAAAACTTGTCCTACGAAAGACAAATACTCCACCTGTTTATAATAAATATCACAATATACTGCTTTTGCATTTTTTTTTTTTGAGAAGAATAAAAAGTATTTCACTAATAAAAGATATTCAAACGACAATTACAAATAAGGATGACAATTTAATCCGAGTTCGATTCGAATCCGAAGAAAAAATTCTGATCTGAATCCGTTTAAAATTATTCCGAATCCGAATTCGATAAAATAGATCCGAATCCAATAGGAGGTGGATTGGACTTGGACCCTACGCAAAGTCCGACGGATTTCGATCCGAGTCTGAATCCGAGAGTATGAGCATATGATTTATGACTTGGGACAATTGTTTGCTTGTTTTGTAGCAAAATTTTCTTATGTAACTTAGTTCATAATTTAAATATGTTATGTTTAAACTTTACTTAGTATGACAATATAAGCAATTATAGGTATATGATATTGCAAAAGTAAAATAAAATTAAAAAAAATTCGGATTATTTCGGAGGTCCATATAAACGGACCGGATTCGGATCCAAAAATTATGAGTCGGATCGGATTCGAACTCGGAGTTTTCGAATTCGGGCTCGGATTCGGATCCGAGTTCAGGGTTCGTTTACTGAATGGATCAAATTCGGATTTAGCCACATCCGACCCGAACCCAATCCGTTGTCATTCCTACTTACAAACAATTCTAAGAAACATAAGAATTCCAACTCATGTACAAATCACCTTAAAAATATTTACATCGCAGATTCGATTGACGATTGCCTTAATAAAAAACTTCTTCTGAAGCAATACAATTTGTGAGTTAGCATCAATTCGGCTTGAGATCCACTGACGAATAGTTGTTTGAGTGAAAATACTCATGTGATCTTCTATATACTTCCAGAGATTATGAAACTTTAAATCATCAATCTTCGGCAAACAAACATAAAAAGAAATTAACCCTAATAGAATAACCACCATCTCAAAAATGGGATCCATTTATTGAAAGCAATTAAAAAAAAAAAAAAAAATTGGACCTTACCACCGGAAAAAACACCGATGAAAGCCCCTGCAAAAATTCACAAAAGATATTAAAAGAAAAGAGATGAAGGAGAAAGAGAGAAAAGGAGAAGTAAGAAGAAAAACCTTAAATTAAAAAAATTAAAAAAATCTAACAATGGAGGCTAAAAAAACCAAACCCTAGAAGGAACCAGAAAACCTCTCCCTACTACTTTTGCATTTTATTCACATACACCATTTTAATCTTAATTATTGCTTTATAGGATATATAAGAATCATCTCATATAGTATGGTCTCTAAATATCAGTTGAGTACTTATTAGAATTGTCTGAACGTATACTTTTTTAATATCGTGTGAGTACTTGTTAGAATTGTTTCAATGTATAATATTTGAATATCAAATTTCTACTTCATATAATTTACACTTATTGAAAATTAAATATATTAGTGGTCAAATTTCCACATTGCCAAACGTACCAGTCAAAGTGAAGCGTTTATTTTGAAGTAGAGGGAGTAAGGCTTGTTTAAGTGAAGTGTTAGCAAGTACTCCCGTCGTTTCAATTTGATAGTTTCATTTGGACTTTGTAGATTCTTTAAGATGTTCCTTTTATCATCAATATCTTTAATAATATTTTAACAACAGTTATTAAATTTGATATTATAAAACTACACATCGATACAAATATAACAATATATCGCATGACTATGTAGTTATATATGGAAAATTTGTCAATTGCAGCCATTTAAAGTTTGTTATTTGTAAATTACAAAGCCATTTTAAAAAAAATGTAAATTGCAGCCTAAATTACTAATACATTATAAATTGCAACCCAATTCAAAATTGTCATCGATTCGCATGTCGAAAAATGTTCCGTTAATGTTTTAGGGGTCATTTTAGTCATTTAGGACCCAAATTAAGCTCAAAATTAGCAAAAAAAATAACACGTAAGTGCCTGTTTTTACGTATAAAAATATGTATCAATCTGTGTGCAACTATTTTTTTGCCGTGAAAACGAGGCCCTTAAGTTAATTTTTTGCCAATTTTGAGCTCATTTTGGATCCTTAAGAACTAAATGGCCCTTAAACCTTATCGAAACATTTTTCAACGCATAAATCGATAAAATAATTGAATTGGTTGCAATTTACAATTTACTAGTAATTTTGGGCTGTAATTTGTAATTTTATTTTAAATGGCTGTAATTTGCAAAATACTAACTTCAAATGGCTACAATTGACAAATTTTCTTATATGTATATCAATGTGAGTTTTTGGCCTAAGTTTTATAGGTTTGACTATAAAAATAAGTGAAAATGTGATTATTAAAATGAAGAGACTAAACTATAATGCCTACGGAGTAATTAAGATTGAAGGTGTGCGCCTGATATATTTAATTTAGAGGTATTAAAATCGTACCCGACTCGACCAGATCCAAAACCGATTAAAAAAATATCTAATTCAGATTTCGACTTACATAGACACAATAATTTAGCATGACTCGAGTTTAAAATTAGATTCAACACAAACCAACCTCATCGAACCCAATCCGAATATTTGAATTGACACCTCTAATTCAAACTCCTCCACCCTCGTGATTTGTATTGACCCTATGTCTTTTTTTTTTTTTTTTTTTTGATAAGATGTATTGACCCTATGTCTTAATCTCAAAGAAAAAAAAAGTGTTATCTATTAACTATTGGTAAATTCTACCATGGTCATCTTTAAAATGACCATACTATACTTAATTCTTATTGGTTGATTTTTTTATTTATTTTTATGCTTGATCAAACTTCTTTTTTCTTTTTATAATCATTGTTTTATTTTCGAAAATTATTTTCTGATTTTTGGTTTTTTTTTATTTATCTTTATAATGGTTATTAAAATTAGTTTTTAATAAAATCAAGAATAAAAATTAAATTAAAGTAATAAAAATAAAATATTGTTCTTCATTGTTCTTTAATGTTGTTCAATGTTCTTCATTCATGGATGAAATTAACAACCATTAGTGTAATCTTTATCCCGTAAAAATACTCGCACATTAATGAAATTTGAGTTCGTTCGAAATTGGGATTCATGTGCAAATCTGGGTTTGTTTTAATCCTAAAACAATATAAGTTAATTGAACAATTGCAATCAATGGATCCAAAATCGGCCTTTATATGTATGCAAAAATAAAATGTTATGAATTTTTCGAATATAGGCTCGTGAGGCCAACCGAAGAATACAATCACGATTTTTGTTTGAAATACCAACCTGTTTTATACGAAAATTAGAAGATGTAATTTTAATTTTAATTTTTGTTTGTATACTAGGCATTAACCCAAATGCTAATAGGACATTACCTATAATACATAATATTATTATTTATTTTTGTCTATGACCGTACCATACGTTATGTTGAACATTGCTAATTATTAGTTCATAAATTATAATGCATTTTTATCTTAAAATTTTTCTTAATTGATAGCAAATAGGATTGTGTTCTTCACTAGCCAAGTCACAATGTATGTTTGCCAGGTTTGATCCCAATTATCACTTATATATCTACTATTGTGGGTTTGATTTATGTATGCTTATACCTCAAAATTAAAATAACTCTCAATTAAACCATCTTTAGAGTTACTCTGATGGCAACTAACTGTCAAATTAGATTATTATCTTAGCTTCATATCTATATGTGTGACCCAATAGTTGGATACTAGTTTGTTATTATTACTATATAGCTTACAATTAAGGGGATTAAGACTAGTTCTAAATATATAAGTAATGTCATATCTTAATATTGACATATCCTACATAATATCCAAATGAAAAAATAAAAAATGGAATTAGAGCAATTATGTACAATGGCAAACTGTTTTTTTTTTTTTTTTAGGAAATTCTATGCTATAACCCTCAAGTATTCGAAATTCTACATTGTGCCCAGGATTTTTTAAATGTCTACACTATAACTCCAAGGTACATTTAGTAAGTGTACGGTAACCCACATCATCCAGCATTTATGACGGACGTTAGGTGAGCATTAGAGACGTCATCTAACTCTAACTTTTCACTGTCACTTTCTCTCTACTTCAAATTGATTTCCCTCCTTAACTCACCCCTGTTTACGAATTTGATCAAAAGCAACCCTAAATTACGAAATAAAAAGGGACTTCTTCATCTAAAGTAGTGCGAATTATCTAGGGTATTCTTCTCCAAATTTTCGCAAAGAAGTTGAGGTTGTAAGTGTATGGTAACAAGTTGAGGTTGTGTGAAGAAGACAGCTTTTGCGAAGAAAGTATGGTTGCTCATTCTTACCCTAACCCTTACAATTATGATGAAAGGTTGTTGATTGATGTTGTGATTGTTAATGTAAATGCATGAAGGTTATAAATTTGCATTCTTTTTGTTAAGTAAGTTTTTTTTTATATAGTGGCATGACATTAATTCTGGGAGAAATCAGCTTGATTATGTGTTTTCGGGTTGTTTGTGGATGGGTTATTGTTTCTTGGCTATGGGTTGGTTATTTTTTGTTTACCTATGCAATTTGTATGTGTATGAGTTTGGTTGTTGTGTAGTGTATGTACTTTATGTTTGATGATTGTATGGGTAACACATTTTGCGGATGGAAGAGGAAAGGATTTTGAAAATCCATTATCGTGCTAATTGTGTTGATTTTACAATTGATGATGTGGATAAGTGTTTGTTAATTAATGTGATTAATGATATGTGTAAGGAGTTTGCAAATAGAGGTTTTGAGTTTTCTGAATACCCTGGCCTGCATTACTGTTATAATAAGAAAGTTATTAATTTAATTGATGATGGAAGTTTGATAAAAATGTTTGAGACTATTGAAAAGAAAGAGATTGATATTTGGGTTCATTTGTTTGAGTGAGCCCTCTTTCATTCTGACTTTAGCTAGAACGGTTAAATCCCAAAAAATTAAGCCCAGTGAACATGGCACAGTTGAAGTTGACAGGAACTACCCCATTCTCACCCTTTTGGAAGGTATTGAAAGTGCCTTCTTTTGTACTTGTTATTAAGTTAAATGTATGACAACACTGTGTACTTTTTGGTGCAAGTGATAAGAGAATATCAATGGTGAGGCATGCTACAAGACAACAAACCAGTGAGCAATGGGTTGATGGAGTTCGCCCTAACATCAAAGAAATAGTTAGAGTTTTGATGAAGGAGGTCAGGTTTTATCAGGCTTACCCAGCTGGAATGGGTGAGTATGAAATCTCAGATGGTAAAAGTATGCTGCCTACATAATTGAACTCAAGGACATGTGTGTGTGGAAGGTGGCAAATTAGTGGGATTCCATGTTGACATGGAATTAGGGCATTGTTAGATGCTGGGAAAGAGTCAACTGATTATGTCAGTGAGTGGTATTCAGTGGCTAGGTATAAGGCAGCTTATGCTGGGAACATCTTGCCTATCCCAGATCCTAAACAATGGCTTGATTCGGAATTCACAAAGATGATGCCCCCACCAATCAAAAGAAGTGTGGGTAGACCCTCAAGAAATAGAATAAGAGAAGAGGTAGAGCAAAGAAAAGGAAAGAGAATTACTACTATGAAATGCCAGAAATGTCAACAATTTGGGCATAACACTTTAACTTGCAAGGGGGAAACAACTAAGAAGGAGTTGTTGGCAACACAGGGGAAGACATCACAGCAAGCTAAGGGCAAGGGCAAGGACAAAATGGCTACAAGGCAATGCAGTCTAGGGGTGCCTATTCGGTTTTTGGTTTGGATTTAGGCTAAATACAATCCGATCCAAAATAAAATTCAGTTTTAGATTTTAATATCCAATCTGATCCGAATTTCTTATCAATCCAATCCGATTCAATCCAAATTGAAATATATTGCATATATTTGGGCCTAAAGTGATTATATAATAAAAAATAATTATAAAAGTTTTAGTCTTGAAAACATAGTTGTACGAGATTATTACAAGTATTGAAAACATAGTTATAAATAATTAATATTGATGTAATTATTAACATAATTTTACATGATTAATTTGAACCATCCTTATTTGTAAAAAAGCATGGTTTTATATTTAGGTTAATTCTATTTTTTGGATCCAAACAAGGTGAATCTCGATCCGATCCGAAAATCCGAATTTTCAAAAAATTCCAATCTGATCCCATCCAATTTAAAGTGTGGATCCAATCCGCATTAATAATTTGGATTGGATTGAATTTCGGTTTTTATCCGAATAATGGACATTCCTAATGCAGTCAACCAAGTAACACCAACTTGATTGAGCTAATGATACATGGATCTACATCATCAATAGCCAATTTCCAAAACCTAGCCATTGCATACTCCTACTTCAAGTCAGCCACCATCTACCAGAAAGAGGTCCATGCCACCTCCCAGAACTAGTTCCAACCAACCCATCCCAAGACATAGTTGACAGGGTAAAGTCGTATCCCCAAATCAAAAGTAATTCCTAAGTCCTCTAACTAAAGCAGATAGGGAAGTAGGGTCGATCTCCACAGGGAAACAAGTCTTTCTATTCCTAATTAACTAAAATAATCTAGATTATGTAGTAACCAATATTTATATTTAAATATGAAACTAAACTACTAAGATTTAGAATAGGGAGAAAACGATATATAAAAGGATCTATGGCATAGGTTCACCAATAAATAATATTCCAGGGTAGAATATAATAATCATTCATCAATGCATATATTAATCAGATTATAAAGGGCTTTCGCTACGTATTATAGTCACACAATTAATTTACCGATATTAAATCTCATCTTTCGAATCTCGACTTAACCATTTATAAATTAACCTGCCTATTGAAACTAGACCTAAACATTAATTCTCATCTGTCGAATCTCGAATTAATATTGTCAAACTCATGCATAAAAGATCAGGCCTAATCTAGTCACAGAGCATTAATTCAATCAATAGGAAATTAATCTAGCATTGATAATCAACAACAATAAATTACCCCTTCATATTATTTATGGATCCCCATGAACCCTAGAAATAAAACTACTCACGCATAGTAGAAATTAAACTAATCAAAGCAATAAAGCAAGACATGATAAAAAGAATAAAGTAAATAACTGAGATTAAGAGAAGAGAAATCGTTGCCAAAAATAAATCTGGAATTAAGAGTAGAATTAAGAACAAAGGTTTAGAGAGAGAATTCTAAGAGAACAATTAAGAGAGTAAAGAGAGAGTAAAAGAGAGAAGAAGAGATCCTAAAATCGTATTACGGAGGAGTATTTATACTCCGTACAAAAATCCTAAACTAAAACAAATTAAAACGACGTTAAGCGTCCACTAATAAATACACGCGCCCGATCGAGCGCGCCTTTTTTTGCTCCCTAATACTAAACTCGTGCCCGGCCGGGCGCGTCACCGGGTGCCAGCCTAAGCTTCTCCCGCCCGGCCGGGCGCGCCTCCGGGCGCCAGCCTCTTTGGCCGGGCGGCTCATTTGGGCCAATATTTGGACTACGATTGGGCTCCAATTCTTCGGGCCAATCTGGGTTTCCTCTTCCGGTCTTGAATACTCGGTCCAAATGCCCCGGTATCTCCTATACCGAGCCCTTAATCACCGGTTCGATGGCTCTAACCGGCCCTGGGCTATAGAATCTGGTCGTGTTTCTCCAATGTTCGTGATTGCTCCAAAATAACTCGGGAAAATACTCCAAAAGCATAAATCCCTGCAAAAGTCAACCAAATCTACGAAAACACTAGAAAACACCAATTAGTAATAAAAGTGGCTCTAAAGAGCCAAAAACACTACTAATTATGACCAAGGGATGGGGGTAAAATACTATATAAAATAGACACATCAATAGTAGATCAGCTGCCAAAGGTGTTGCATCCAATCAGCCTCCGCCAACATCAGAATTGCACCAGAGCATTAACCCAAAAGAGGCAAAAAATTATGTACAGGCTGTCAATGCTGTAAATTGATCCCCTTTCCCAGTTCTTTTGGCAGCACTTTTGCAAAAAACAGTACTCTGGATTTGTAACCACTTAAGTGGCTTTTTGTTACTAGCAAACTTCTTAATTTCATGCCCTTTTGTTGACTAGCAAACTACTTCATTTATGGGTTTGTTTTTTTGTAACCAACAATTATGATGTTGATATGATTAGCTCATCTCAGTAATGTTGTTTATATGTTTGTCAAATTTTGTCATGTCTTATATACATAATTAACCCATCTCAGTTATGTCTTATATAGCTATTTGTAATTACAAAGATAAATGCATTCACACAATAAACAAAAGAACACAATTAATCGAGTTAAGTATAAAACAGGGGACTCAATTGTTGCAAAATACGGGGAAAGGGGACTCAATTTATTTTATAGAGGAAAAGAGGATTGGGGTTAAATTTCCGATTAAAGGGGGTGTTTTCAGGTGACTTAACTCACCTTTAACTCAAGAAGAATTAAGTCCCTTGTAAAGAACTAAGTCCCCTCATTATTTCCTTGATTAAACCAAATGAATTTAATCCCTTCATTAATCATTCTTGCTGATTGTCTCAAAATTATAATTGTTTGAAATTAAGAGAATGCAACAACAAAACAACAAAAGCTTTGTTTGTTTGTTTGTTTGTTTGTTTGTTTGTTTTTTAATATTTGTTATCCAAAAAAATAATTCTTTCAATAATAATTAAAAAAAAAAAAAAAAAAAAAGCAAAGCATGTTCTTCATCTTCATGGACTGTAGCTTATTTGTCATTCATTTGTAGCAGAAGCACACATCAGTACTATCAATGAAGGCTTGCAGAGCCCTGAAATTATATATAAAAAAAAATATTTTAAAAAGTTATGAACTGTAATCTTATATCTTATATATTTTTATCTTAAGATTTCTAATTGTGTTTAAGTGATGTACCTGAGTAGAGGTTTCCGTTGTGACTTGTAATGAAGCTAATGATTGATTTCCTCTTGTGTTAATTTGCTAAGAAATATTATGAATAAAAGGGAGTTAGTTTAATATTATATAAATGTAGTACTCGATCTAATTGTATAAATGTACATACCACTGCCTGTCTTTGATAGCCATTAGGATAAGTATAGACCCCGAATCCTCGGTTGTGCATGGGTATCGATGTCTGAGATTGTTGAGTGGCAACTTCAGGTTGATTTTGCTGGGGTAGGAAGCATGGGGCAGGTAGTCTTTTTATGGCCTACTTGTTTACAATTGCTGCACTTATGTTGCATCCCCTTCTTTGACATCTTGATCACCCCTGTGAGCTCGCCAGCAGAAGCCTTCCTCTTATAAGTTCTCCTGTGCTTGACAATTTTTACAAAAGGGGCAAATATTTGTAGGTTATGGGAGCATTCTGGCCATTCATTAGGGCCATTTAACGACTCTAATGGAAATTGATATGCTTGTAAGTACTTATCCTTGGTGAGCCACTCATGAACATAGTGTTCGGGGTATTCCATAGCCTTCCATATTGCTGTCACTGCATGTCTACATGGATAACCCCTCAATCGCCACACATTGCAGCTACATGTCCTATCTAGTAGGCTCGCAACATACCTGACTTGTGTTCCCCCTTCCCTTACACTATACTTGAAGTTCCCATCCCAATATGCAATCCATCTCCGGGCAGCAACCTTTGAATATTCAAGTCCCTTTTGTATTCTAGGACATAGTAAGACCTCTTGTTTAGCAAGGTAGTCTCTTTTCTTCTGCATTTTCACCATCAATCCTTCCCTTATATCCTCAAGCATTGTTATGATAGGTTTATGCCTTGATGAAAGGATGTAGGCATTGAAAACCTCATTCATATTATTGTCAATGCAATCACATTTTGACTGAGGGCTTTGGAATGCCCTCACCCATTTCTTGTAATTCCTATTTAGCAAATCAGCAGCAGCTTCATCATTAATGGAAGAGAAGAGCTCCATGTTGGCATTAAACTCATTCTCTGTGGAACTCTTTGCCACTTTCCAGAATGCCCTTCTATACTGTAGTCCACCCCCAAACTTGATCCTGAAATTACAGTACACATGTCTTGCACAAACTCTAGTTTCCGCTTGTGGTAATACATTAGATATTGCCTTTAATAGGCCCTTTTGTTTATCAGACATCATTGTATAACCATACCCATCCATTGTCCCTAGGTCCACTGCAAGAAGCTCTAAAAACCACTCCTATGTGTCTGTGTCCTCAACCTCCACACATGCCCAAGTTAGGGGAAACATTTGGTTGTTTCCATCCCTTCCTACGGCTACAAGAAGTTGACCACCAAATGGTCCTTTTAGAAAGCACCCATCCACACAAACGAAAGGTCTACAACCAGCAAGAAAGCCTTTTTTTATAGAGTCAAAACAGATGTACATCCTTTTGAATTGTCCTTGATTCAGCCCAAACTTGACAGTGTTGTTTGGGTTAGATTTCATTATTTCAGCAGCATACCTATATAACATGGAGTACTGATGTTTTTACTCACCAATAATAAGTTCTTTGGCTATGTTTCTAGCTCTCATGGCAATGTAAAGACTAATCTGAATTCCATACTCAGACCATATCGTGTCTACTATCTCCTGACATTTTACATAAGGGTTGATTCTAAACTTCTTATGGTAGTGTTCTGCAATCCGTTTAGACCTCAGTTTGCGTACATTAGGTACTCTCCCACAAGTGTGCTTTGGTATTAATGTCTTGACAATCATCGTGCCCTTGTCTTTGCAAACAGATGCCCAAATATACCAAGGACATGCTCTATCAAAAGCTTTGCATTTGGCCCCAATCCTTTTCTTAGAGTTTTTTGTGAAAATCAAATCCCTTCCCTGAGTTACACAGTAATGAGTAAGTCCTTTTCTGAACTCTACTGCATCCTCAAACTGCTGTCCAATAAAGAAATGTTTTCCATCATCAATCCTAAGGGTTTGCATGTGAGATGAGTGTGTCAAAGGCTTCTTACTTTTTTTTGGAGGGGAGTATGCTATTAAATTTCCAAAATCCGCCTCATCTTCAGACTTTTTTGGACTGTCCGGGCAGTCATCACTTTCACCAGATGTGTCTTCAAATGGATTTGCATCATCTCCTGTCATGCCCTGAGAGTTTCTTATACTTTCTAGCTCAATTTGAACCTCTCTCTCTTTTTTATTATGCTTTCTGAGTTCCTCCCTTGCCTCCCTAACCTCTTCATCATCGGCATCACTACCCTCTTCATCATAGTCAGCTTCATCTTCACTACTAACATGCACTGTAGCCTCGGCCACCGCACTACAATTAGTACCATCAACCTATCCAGAACCCTCACCCTCATCGGTCTCACTATTGTCTTCATGCTCTGTGTACACGTCCATTATCCTATAATGTGTCAAAAAATTAACAAAATTTGTGAAGTTTGCATCATCATAACTCATAAATCTCACTCCTGTGCTCATTGGTTTACTTGGATCACTGTAATGCACCTTAATTATGTCATCATAACCTAAGCTATCTATTACTTTTCTCATTTCATTTGCATTGAAACCAATAGGTATTTCATCAAATAATCTAAATTTTCCCCCAACATATTCCAATCCTTGATTATGCTTCCAATCACCACCATAGTGAACTACAATTGTGATAGAGATGACTTCCATTATCTATAAGATCAGACAAGAAAAATACAATCAATAATAAAACACATCCAACTCAAAACAAATTTCCAATGAATATCATTAAGTCATTCCATTAATAATCAATAAATAATTACATTATATTGGCATGTCAAAGCAATGGCAGAGTGTTACAAATACTTCAAAACCACTTTGTCATTATAAACATTGACATTATAAGTACAAAATAAGTTGATATATACAGCAGCAAACATTAGCATATTAGCCCATTATAGCAAAAAAAAATAATAATCATGAGCATCCTACTTGCATCCATTTCCATTCCCAAACATTATCACTCAATGATTCTGCTTATTTTTTTTTCGGAAAGATACCCAAGGTTTCTGATAACAATGATAAAAAATAAAATTAAAAAATTTAAAACCCCAAAACAAGCAAAAGATACATCACCAAATCGTACATAACAAGAATTACAAAACAAAAACCATAATTCATCCCCATTTAAGGCATAATCAAAGTTTTAAAGAGTACTACTGCATGAATTTCACTAAGTACATAAACCCTACCAATTATGATGGCAATTGAACAACCTAAAAATATACCTCAATTATGTAAATCCAAACAAATAAAACAATTAATTAGAAGAAATACGTACCTTTTGATGCTCTTTGCCGCAATTTCGTTGCAAAATTTCCAAATTTGGCTTTCATCCAAACCATTAAGGACAAAAGGAGAGCAATGAAAGTGACGATGCTCTGCTTTTGTTCCCAAAAAGAGGCAGGGACTCAATTCTTTGCAAAGTAAAATATTATAAAAAAAATAAAAATATACTTTTTTATTATTTGTTAACTAAGGGGACTCAATTATTTAACCAAGGGAACTCAATTATTTCCTTTAATTAATTAAAACTCACCGATAACCCAAGCCCGTTCTAGCCCAGTCCTCTTTTCCTCTATAAAATAAATTGAGTCCCCTTTCCCAATATTTTGCAACAATTGAGTCCCCTGTTTTACACTTAACTCCAATTAATCAAAACCCAAATTTATTTATACAATTTATTATTTAATTTGGGTTACAATTGCACCAAATTTGGCAATAACAATCAATTACCCCCATCTTTAAGCATTAAAATCACCACTAATATAACATACATAAACACTCCAACCCTCTCAATTTCCCTAACATAAGACATAAAATCAGTCAATTTGAACATCACTGCTTCAATCCCATTGTTGTTTTTCTTCAGCGTATCAAGCCTTCAATATCACTTTCATCAAGCCACTTGAAGAATCCACAACCATTGCATTTGAAAAAAGCTTTTCTTGGGTTCCTGTTCGTGGTTGAGATCTTCATCTTCGCAGATTTTTTGGGTGGCTTGCACCAACGTCGTGGGCTAATAAACTCTAAAGCACAGGTCGAATTGGAAGGAAAAGAGCTGGGAGAGCTTGTCAAAGAAAGCTAATATTCAGTCCCTTTTGGCTAAATACATATTGCTGCTAATAGTTGTATTCCATATAATTAGGCGCGTATCATTGTTCAGTTTTGTATATACATATCTATCTATTTTAATGAGAATCATTGGGGAAAATATATACTTTTTTTTTTCAAATTGTCAAAATATATTGTTTCAAAAAAAATTGTCAAAATATATAATCTTTTTTTCTAATAGTCTATATTTTATGTGTCATAAAAAATAATGGATGACAACACTATTGTATATTATTGATTTATTTTTTCACCAAAAAAAAATATTATTGATTTATTTCCTAAATAGTACGATTATAATGGAATATTTAAAAAGATTTGGACGAAAAAAAAAATTATATGGGATAACTTATGTAACAATAATAACATTTTCCTAAAGTTAAGCAATCAACAACTAATTATCATCATATAGGCAATATTCTTTAAAAATATATAGATCTTAAATCTAACAGTTTACCTTCTATTGTTAATATAGATTTCAATTTTGCTTTAAATATTTTTTTACTTTATAGAAAGCTGGTTTGAATTTCAAATTGAACAAACCAAAAAACAAAAATCACTGTCCAAACATATTTTTGTTATTTTGGTCAAAATTTATTTTAACTATATAAGCTATAGTAAAATATGAAATTATCAAAAAGAGGTTCGCCTAGACTAAATCGATTTACCAATTAACATTTAATAAAGAAAATATTTGATAATTAAAAAGGGAGTACAATATGCTACAATACTAAGTATTATTACCTAAGCTATCCCCTATAACCTAAGTTGTCCCCTAACATTGGAATGGAATGTTAGTTCAAAATAATAAAATTGTGTGTTTCAGATTATGTCCTAACAGATAATGGTTCCATTTCCTTTTTTTTTTTTATCAAAAAGGTTTCAAAACAAAATTTATGGTTTCTTCTCCGATTTGCCTCACAAACCTAGATTTTCGAAAAATTGATAAATTATTTTAATTTGTGCATATAATGGCCGATTTTGCATGCATCCCTTGATTTTAATTGTTCAATTAACATATGTTGTTTTAGGATTAAAAATGAACTCATATTTGCACGAATGATTTTGAATGAATTCAAATTTCACATATAATATGTAGATTGATGCATACTTTTTAATCTTCATTAAAGTGTGAGTTTATTATGGGACAAAGATTATGATGATGGCGGTAATTTTCATCCATTGATAAAGAGTATTGAAGAATAATATATTGATTTTAATTATCTTTATATAATTTTTTTATAGGAATTATCTTTATATAATCGTTGTATTTGATTTTATAAAAAAATGATTTTAATAACATTATATGAAAAAAAAAATTCCAAAAAAACAGAAAATATTTTCGAAATAAAAAAATGAATAAAAAAGAAAAAAAAAATTAAAATTTTTTTTAAAAAAAAAAAAAAGAAGTTTGACCAAGCTTAAAAAAAATCATAAATCAACCAATAAGAATTAAGAATAGTGGTAGTCATTTTACGAATGACCACTGTAAAATTATCCATTAACTATACCAAAACAAAACATTACTGACATTATCAACTCTTAAACTATCTTACGTGTCATTATCACATTATAAATTTTCCCTCCATTTTTATGTGTGAGCCATCAAATAATTTTTTTTAATCTACAAAACAAAAATCAAATGCCACTGTTTTTTATGCATAATAATTAAACTGTTTAAATCATGCAACGGACGAGTCTAATCTAGTACTGTACTAAAATAATTCCTCTGTTTTTTTAGTTGCTACACTTTTATCTTCATGGATTCCTAGACAATTTTCAAAAATGAGAGAGATATAGAGAAAAATAAGAGGAACTCATGTGGGTAGGGAAGAAGTACTAATGTAGGTTTGTTATGTATGTAACACCCCCAAATCTCCCTCTACGAAAATACTAGTATAATACGTATAATTATACAGTAGAGATAGATTTAGGAGTGTTACCGCCGCGTGATTACGCAAGGCTACTCAAAATACTTAACTCAATAACAAATTAAAACTTGCAGCGGAAACTCAACTTTCTTTTATTAATACTTATAAATTAAAAATTGTAATTAACATTGTTATAATACTCAAAATAAAGACAAAACCA
This sequence comes from Chenopodium album, assembly GCF_948465745.1. Taxonomy (NCBI): domain Eukaryota; kingdom Viridiplantae; phylum Streptophyta; class Magnoliopsida; order Caryophyllales; family Amaranthaceae; genus Chenopodium; species Chenopodium album. The sequence continues at coordinate 21,719,753 of NC_137837.1, forward strand.
ACATTCCTAAACTAGGTGAAGCAAATCCTGGGACTCCCATATGCTCATTCATGACTCCACTTGAAAATAGTCAACACTGCTTACCATTACGGTAAACAAGGCCAACCAAAACAAATAGGAAATACAGATTAGCAAAATATGCTAAGTATGATAAGTGCAAGATAATGTAAACTCAATTTTATTTGCAAACATGCTTTTAAAACCAATTTCAATAATTAATCCAATAAATTCCAAACTCATTATTCCAAAACAGATTCCAATGATTCAATATACAAAATAATAGTTAATAAAACCAATTCCTTTATTAAGAACCAATTTCTTTTAATCCAATTCCTCACCCAAGTGTGCACACCCCCCCAAGCTAGTTTCCTTATATTACAAGGCTATTCTTGAGGAAAGACTCTTTCATACAAAGTCCAAAGTCTTATCAATAAACCAAATCCGCATAGTGGGATTACTAACATGTTTATAAAGCATTAATAGTAATAATAATAATTCAATGGTTCAATAAATCCTTTTAATATCCAATAATTCCAAATAATTCAAAATCCTTTTTAATTAATTCCACATGCTTCAAACTCAAACCTTTTAAATAAGGGTAATGTTATATGTATCCGTAAGGGCTAATAAATACTTGAGAATAAAATCTTATATTTTCAAAATCAATAACTCCTCCTTGAAAAAAAAAAAAAAAAAAAAAAAAAAAAAAAAAAAAAAAAAAACCCTTTTTATTAATTCAGTAAACCTTTTAAAATCAAATCCTTTATTTAAACATGATAAGTAATTCAAACCATTCAAAACATGATTTAAAAAATCAATCACTCAAAATACTTTTGTTAAAATAAATACCTTCAAACATAATTTATTTCAAAATCATAATTCAAATCAATTTAATTCAATCACCAATCAAATCATATAAAACATGTTATTCAAACCAATCACTTCCAAAGGTATCTAGCCACCTAACGTACCTTGGTCCTTGCTAGCAAAACCACACAAAAAGAATCTCAAGAACCTTAATTCCGAATATCAATCAATAGTTCGCACTTTCAAAGTTCAATCACGAATACACCTTGCAAGTAACATAACCATAAGGTTATCACAACATAAATTCAAATCTAATGTGCATAGAGTATAAAACTCTTTTAAAATAATAATTTAATATAAAATTATAACTTTGAAATAGGTATTTGTATTTTAGAAAACTAACCATAAAAAAGATAAAGGAATAGGATCAAAGATAATTGAATTTTCGTTGGAAAGAATAATAGACATAACTTTCAGAGGTCATAAGTCCTTCAATATAACTCCGAATTGGGTAATTCTTGAGCCTAACCTCAAGAATGTTTTTAGAGGAACAATCTTTTGTGAAACGTCAATACCCCAAAATTGACCAAAAGTGCCCGAAAACTGGATTCAAAGATGAACAGGATGATTTGTGTAAAAAGAAGAGAAGAAAAGTATGAAAAAGTTTAGGGAAAAGAAGAAGAAGAAGAGAGAAGAAGAGAATTAGGTTTTTGGTATGAAAAATATGAGAGGTATGAAGGAGTATTTATAGGGTCATGAATGAGAGAATTATGGTAGGAGAATGTAGGAAGAATTATGGTAAAAAGAATTAAGGAATTACGTGGAGAAATGAATAAGGAAGTATGGAAACTTTAGATATTAAGGTAATTAAAAATAATAGAATTTAGGAAAGCGTGTTTGTCATGAAAATAATATGGCAAAAGAGATTACTTGGGGGATAATCAAAGATGAAATAAATTAGGGAAATAAGATGATCTTTTCTTTGTGAGATGGAAAATAGAAAGTAAGGAAAGTAAGAGATTTTAAGGAGATAATTAAAAATACAATTTACCAAAATAAATCACCCAAAAATCCATCACGGTGACCGAAAATTTGAGCTTTCCTAAGCTCATATTTTCGGACCTCCCTTTAGATATTTAGGAAAATAATTTGCTAGTTTTAAGGAATTAAAAATAATTGTGTAAATAAAATACATTGTATAAAATAATTAATTAAGAAAATATCAATTATTCACTAAAGAAATTCACTAAGAAAATAAGATTTTCTACACTTAGAAAATCCGAAAATCATAATTCGAACCTCCTAAATTAAAATATAATTTTTTATTAGTTAAAATATCCAAAATATATATAAATAATCCAGTTTTTAAAATAAAATAAACGGATAATGAATTATATCCAAAATCCAAAAAAAAATAATTGAGTTTTTTAAATACTTTTGGCGCCAAAATTCAAACATCATTTTGGCTCCAAAATTCAAATAGTAAAATAAATTACTAAAATACACTTTTTAAGAGGATACTAATTAATTAATTAACTAGAAATACGTTTTAAAATTATGGTGTATTATAATGTATTTGCAAATGCATAACAAATATTAAAATATTGAAAAGCACATGGGGTTGAGAGAAAAGAGGAGAGAAATGGATAAGTGGGACCACTTTTAAATGCACCATTAAAAAGCTTATATAATATCATTGACTATGTAGTGACACTATTTTTACATGTGATTGGATTCACTTAATGAATGTGTTATACCACTACACACATACATAGTACCCTTGAATTGTTCAATGGTACTATTTGATCATTTATTTGATCATCATTGATCACCCAATGATACTACTCTAAATTCAGAATATGCATTTACGTGAAATGACCCTTATGCCCCTCGTTATGTATTTACTCATATCTCACTAACCTCCCTTTGGAAGGCCTCGTGGGTAGGAGAGAGATAGAGAGACGGAAATGTCAAAAATAAAAGGTGTTGCAACTAATAAGTAATTTCGAATGTGTAGCAACTAAAAAAGAAACAGAGGAAGTACTCCCTCCGTTTTTTTTTAAATGCATCACTTTGATTTTTGCACTAATCACATACCATGGTTGACTTAATTTTTTCACCTCTATAAAATAAATAAATGTTATTATATAATATATCATTAGATTCGTCATAATATCTACTTTCATAATGTAATTTTGTAATAATTTTTATTAATTAATAATTAAAGATATTAATAGTTAGGGTCTGTTTTCATACGTTAAATTTCAGTTCAGCTCCTAATTTCCTTCTCTTATAAAATATTCATTTCAATTCAGCTCATCTATAAGAACAGACCCTTAAAGATTCATCTCGACAAATATATCGATCAAAGTGATGCCAATAAAATAAAAAATAGGATACAATATAATCCTGTTAATCCGTGATTAAAAAAAAAAAAAAAAAAAAAAAATTGTCGTCTCTGTCAGCCGCCAACCTCATTACGAGTAGAACTCTGGCATCCCACGTGTTGTCCCCTTAAATAACCCACTAATAACTTACTACGTGTAAAGTGGACCCACATTTTTTGTCCTTATTATATACACATGTCATTTTTTACATTGTCTACCCTTTTTTAATTTCTTCTAACCTTATCTTTACACTCAAAAAGGTTAAAAAAAAAATATATTTTTAATTTTTGATTTTGTATTATAATTAACGTCATTTAAATGGTGATGAAATTTTCTAATTATGTTTCATTATTTAGTAAAGAAATCTGAGGTAATAAACTAATGAATGGCTGACTTTTAAAGTTTTCCAAGTAACTTACGGTGTAATTGTATTTTATTTCATGTTTTTTTAATTTTGTATTTGACTTTTTTGTATTATAAAAATATTAAACTTTGGGTTATCTTGACAAGCACTTGGACTTGGGTAGTTCGAGTGATTATATTGTTTAAGGAAATAGATCATCTTTATTGGCTAACACTTCCTCCTTTTCTCAATAAAATATATAAATGCAATCGTTTGACATTTTATAATTTTACATTATACATTTATATATTTTTGGAATAACATTATACATTTTTATATATAATACCTAATATCTAGGTAAAATTTGTTTATGGGTGGTAATTAGAGAGCGGAAAAATAGAATATGGCGAGAAGAGAGAAAAAAATAAATGACAAATTAAAAAGGAAAGAAAATATTTGTTACAAATAATTTGTAATACTGGTAAATGTTTCATCAAATTGAGATAGAAGTAATATTAAGTTTGATGGCAAGTTTTTTTATGTGTTTAATCACGCAATGTGGCTACATTTGTTTGTATTTTTACAGGATTGGAAACAACGTTCTAAATCAAAATCTAACAAAGGTTTCATGGACTGTCTATAAGCCAAATTCTGTCTAAATTATGATTTTTTGTGTGTGTGTGTGTGGGGGGGGGGGGGTTCAATATAAACGATTATTTTTAATCTTTTACGAGCACCAATTATATTGTTAAATTACTGATTATGTGCTTAATATTTGTTGATTGTTTATTGATCTACAACAATTAATTGAAAACTTTTGGTGTATGATTTGTTTGATTCATCAAGTATATTGAAAAGCCCTAGTACTAATTTACATAATTTGCTTAAAATTTCCAATTGATTTATTGAATTCATGTTTAGAGTAGGTGGATAATTAGAGTTTGATTCCATGATTATTAATCTGCACCTTCTATTATTAGTACTAATACTTTAATTATATTGATTGTTTACATGAATCACATATATAAACTCTAGAGTAGATAAAGATTAAAAATTTAACATTTTGAAAACTGATTGAATCTTTCAGTTATTGTTCATTATTTGAATATAGAGCCATATGCCTTATTACATTCGACTACCATTGATAAGTAGATTTTATTTTAGGCTTCAGGATGCATTTTCTTTAGAATTAGAAAATACAATTTTTGTATTTGTGAGTTTTTTTTTTTTTAAGTTGGACTCAATTTCTTCTATTTTAGTTGTTTGGTTGCTATTATGTGATTTTTTAACATAGTAAAACATTCAAAGTGATATTAAAAAAATTTGGGTATTTGAGGATGGATCTAAAATGTAGACACTAAAATGTATCTCCTTAAAGTAAAACTCAATGGCAAAACAACCATCACCGCCTAATTTGGTCTAATTTGCATAACGGATATAAGAATTATTTGAATAATCATTTGTCCTAGCCTATTTGCTAGCCCAATCCATTTATCGGTCCATTATACTATCATGAATCAACACATATTCTTAGGTGCACACTCATGCACCTAGAAATAGGTGTAACAACAACATAATATGAACATTAGCTTTTCAGAAAGTGAACATTAGGTTTCTTCCCTTTATTTTTCTCCTTCATTTTTTTATTTTCTCTCTCCTCAGTTTTTTTTTTTTTTTTAATTTTCCCCCTTTTTTACACTTTTTTGATTGAATTTGTTTCTTACAACATGAAAGTAGTTATTAAGTATGAATTTTTGTGTGAATTACGAATTTGTGCCTTAATTTCGATTGATTAAGGTATATATGAATCTTTGAATTTACAAATTATACTCTATTTTTTCTCCTTCCTTCTTTAATTCCTTTTTCCTCTGTTTTTTTTTTTTTTTGTTTTTTTTTTTTCTATTTTTCTCGTTTTTTCGATTTAACGATAAAATATGTTACTTACAATATGGAATTGGTTGTTTATTTGATTTTTGAATTTATATGAATTGTTTTTTTTTTTTTTTTTTTAGCTTCGATCAATTTCATTTGTGTATGAATTTCATTTGATTTTCTGCATTTTTTTTATCAATGAACATAATTACATAATCATGCAAAATATGAACGTATGCATAGGTTCCCTTAAATGTGAAGATTAGCTTTTCAGAAAGTGAACATAAGCATAAAACATATGAACATATGCATTTAAGAAAGTAAACATAACAATTCAAAATATGAACGTAAGCATTGATTTCCTTAAAGTGAATATAACCATTTATAAGGTGAACATATGCGTAAAAAATATGATCATATGCATTTAAGAGAGAGAAGATATGCATAAACAAACTTAATGAGAACAACAAATATTTACTATGAATATTTACATTATAAACATATAAAATATTATTATGAATATAAGGCATTTTATTATGAACATAAAAAATTGAAGAAATAAAAATAATATGATTATGAAACATATGCATCATAATTCATAAGTATTAAAAATATGAACCTATGAATTCAAAATATGAACATATGCATTGGTTCATTTTTGAATGCGTATGAACATAATTAAGCATTTCAGAAGGTGAACATATACATAAAAAAAATATGAACATATGAATTTAGAAAGTGAATATAAGCATTTCAGAAAGTTTACAAACGGATTCAAAATATGAACATAAACATTCAAAATATAAACATATGCATTTCGAAATGTGAACATAAAATATCCATTTGATTTCACTAATTTTTTTGACAAAATTCCAGTAATAAATTTCGAACAATATTCAAACAAAATTAAGTGATAATCATATAAATTCAAACAAAATTAAGTGAAATTTACATAACATTGCCTTTTTGGGGAGGATCCTTTTGATTTTGCATCTCTTTTCTAATCTCCATTGAAGTTTTTGCAGTTTTTTAGTGAAAGAATGAAATAGAGGAGAGAGAAAGTGAAAAAGAGGAGAGAGAAAATCATATAGAAGAAGAAGATTTTTGAGTTTGGAAATGACGTTATATTTATTAGGTGTGGGTGGGTTTATTGGGTGTGGGTGGGTGTGTATTGCAGTTTTCGTGTTTTTAGTTTTAGGGCTTTTTTTAATTGGGTTGTGTGTATTTAGGCTTTTGAGCTACGTTGTTACACCTATTTAAGGTGCACAAGGGTGCACCTTAGACTAATTGATGAATCAATTGGACACTTACAAAATCAAGCAAAAATTGGCTTATGACTATTGGAGTCCTAAACAAATATAAACTAGATGAAGCCCGTGTGATGCTTGGTTTGAGAGTATTTTTTAAAAATAAAAAATATTTTTCATATTTATGTTATTAAAATTGTTATTATATTAATTTTAAAATATTAGATAAAATTCATAATCTCAAAAGATAATATTTTATATTTAATTAATTTAAACTTTAAAATCTCATTCGTCAATTTTGCTTACATGCCATTTGAATTATTTAATTGTAAAAGAAATTAATAATCTTTTATTTAATTGGTTACAACTTAAATTTATAATCCTACATGGCGAGCTAAGAATATATATACATACACATATATATATATATATATATATATATATATATATATATATATATATTCTTGCCGATACAAAAAAGGTGGGTTGTTATATATACGACGGTTAGAACCTATTTTAGTTGTAAAAAACTTAAAAATGGGTTGCACTCGTTAGAGATTCTTGCTGGAATTCACAAATGGGTGATGCTACTTAAGTTTAAGAGACACCCATTTTTTTTTTTAACATCGTCATTATTTTCTTTGAACCCCTCAACTCAAATACAATTAGCCTCATATAATCATTGTTGTAACTCTGATTACTAAATTATTCATCTGTTATGTGAACGGCGCTACATCATAGAACTAGCCACATATAATGATTTGTGTAACTTTCTAATGTTATAGAGGTCCAAGGACAAAAGAAAAAATCCAAAAGGTATGGAAGTACAAGTACAACTTATAACTATGAAGATCTATTCAGGCCTGGGCATGGGCCTAGTACAATAATAAATTAATTTGACTTTTGACTTTGAACACCATTTGGGCCTTGGCCTGGTCCTAGTCCAGAGACTCACTTCGTCACTTAACCCAAAATTTAAAGTAAACAAATTCAAAACGAGCCAAATCAATCAACCCAATCAATGATGACCGCATGACAACTACCTTAAAAAATGACTTCTGCATAGGAAGGAAAATGTTAGGATTCTTTAAGGAAGGCATCAATAAAACTTCAAATCAATACAATTAATTTATTTAGGAACTCTTTGAGGTTTGTTTGGTTTGATGTAAAATCAGTTTTTTGGTTTGGGTGATACCCTGAGGCCTGAGTTAGTGCATTAATTTCATGATTCAAATCCTTATTTATATTTAATTTTAATAGAATGACATATAATGGCAATAGCTTAGTGGGCTGGTGGCTAATACTATACTTTTATTAAAAGAACCACAACTGAATAGAAAAATCGAAAAGTAGGGTTGAAAAGGTGAAAGAAAAAAGAAATAAGGAGGGAGAAAAATGTGGCTTTCTTATTTTGCAGGGACAAAAATCGATCATTGAGAGAGTAATTATCCACCAATCCACCATTGTAAAAGTTGATTGTAAAAGTTGTTTTTCACCCCTTCACAATTAAAAAATGAAATATGATGATTTTCCAAAAAAATATTTTATATCAGACCAAACACACACTTGGTATTTATGTAGTTTCACCTTGAATTAGTACACGGATCTTAGTTTTAATAAGAGAAACTGATGTATTGAAGCTATCAAACGCTAGTTTATAATCGCATATGTTGTATATTTGATTTTCTCCTATCATCAATGTATTGTCTGTTTCACAAAAATTCGCTAGGTTATATTAGTAATAAGTGAATTTAGGGATAGCCCCTAGGTACCCTAAGCCAACTTCTAGGGTACCATTAAGGTCGAAGAAACCAAAAAAACAAATAGAGTCGATAATGTCATATAACATTGTCTCACAAATGTAAGGATGATGCATATCATGCTCGATATAGCTCTATAAGGATTAATATTACGTTGCCTAAACAATTAAATAAATATATATATAAAAAATAAGGATTACTATTGCGTATGTGCGTTACAATCTTATCCCAACAAGTCACTATTTATTTGGTCCCAAGTTCCGATTCAGTATAGTCCAATTGAAATTGGGCCAAAAATCTTCAAATTTTGTGATTTTTGAAAAGAGAAAGATATTCAATGTACTTTCCCTATCCACTTTCCACCCACACAAAAACAGCTTCCAAAGTTAAATTCAGTTTACCCTGATAATCCATTATCCACCTAATGATCTTGACTTTAGTTTGCTTTTCACAAATAAAAAGAGGTTAAATATATTAGAAAAAACGTGCCTCACATTCACAACATTAGGCTTAATTTCTACATGTATCTGTTTAGAGCATTATTCACAACATTAGGCTTAATTTCTACATGTATCTGTTTAGAGCATTTATAATGAGTACCTACATGTCATCGTTAATCCCCAAGCTATATGTTTTAAACTACAACCTCTACTATAGTAAGCTACATCCTTTTAAACTACATAACTCTATAGTTTGACTTAGCTACAACCAATGAAGCTCCACAATGACTAGCATGTAACTCTATACTATTTTAGAAACTACAAGCAGGTCCTTTTATGCAACCAAATGCTCATACTCCCTCGTCCCATAATATACAAGTAATGTCTATTTCTATTTTCGGTCAAATTTTGCTTATAGATTTTCATTGCAAAAAATATATAAATAGAAGTACATTGTTTTCGACCAAAAAAATAAAGAAGTATATTTTTAAATACGTCTAAATATGTAGTTTTATATAAAATAAAATAGGCACTAATATTATGAAATGGAGTGAATAACTTTTTTTTCTCCCACATACTAAAACAAAACTCAAATTCAAGAAACAAAATTTCGATTTTCCTACAACAGAAGAGTAATGACATGTTTGGAATTCTTCCTATCCATTCATAAGATCTTCAATTCAACAACTAACCTTTTTTTTTTTATAAAAAAAAAAAAAGAAAAGAAAAACTAAAACCAAACAAATTTAAACAAACACAAAGCTAAATCAAGAGCCTGAAAACGAGAAACTAAACTAAAATTTAAAAAGAGGGGGAAAGGAGAAGAAACAGTTCTTAAAATGCATTACGCTCGCGTTACAGCTGACATGAGTCTAAGCTAGTAATCGAAGAAGGAGATGATGGGGAGGACGATGAAAAAGAAAGTGAATTCTCCTCCACCTTAGGCACAATCTCCATTTTCTTGTCTAATTCCTCGGAAGTTTGACAGCCTATGACGTCTGTGCCATCGAAGAAGGTGTCATCTATACTAATCAAATTTCCTTCTCCTTCAAACATCATATCAATATTCTCTTCAAAATTGGTCTGATTGAATAAATCAAGCAGTCCGCCATCTTCATCAAAGGGAATATCCGGAACCAAGAGGGGGTCGTAACCCCCTGTATCCAAGCAAAAGCTCCACGGATTTTCTCTTGCATCGTCAGCACCCTCCATCTCAATCATAGCTGGGTGGTGATCGATGGAGTTAACTAGCTTAGACTCCTCAAGCTGAGATGGAATACTCATTTGTTGATCTTGTTCCTGATGTACAACATCAGCCAAATTTCGCTGTTTTACTGGCACTTCATCTTGTAGCTCTTCTTCCTCTTTCTGTTGCTTTATTTGTTGCTGAAATTTTGGCACTGCAACTTCTGTTTGTTTGGGACTTGGCTCCCCTGATTCAACCTTTGGCATAAGATTCTTCACACGACCGATGTAATTGCTAATATCAAAATTAGTCACTGCATTTGGGCCTCTATACTCTATTGCAGCCAGATCATACGCTGCAGCAGCTTCTTCTTGTGAACCTAAAGTAAATATGATACAAATTTGTGTTAATAGAGGATAGTGAAATTCAACCTATACTCAACTAAGAAGAGTGCAAATTAATATACACATACAGTATATAGTTTTCCTTCTGCTAAAATTATTAAGCAAGCTCCATTACAAAATGGAGATGAGCCAAAGCATTCGCGACAAACAAGCTTTCATTACATAGAGAAATCAAATAGAAATCTCATGTTTATAAATACTGTTTAAACAGAGAATTATATTGCAGTACATGGCCACAGCTAAAAGGTCATTGAATTAGGCTTTGTTCTTTTCTTCTGAAATTATCTTTCTTTACTTATGGAACCTATCGATACTTATTTTAGTTGTACATTGAGACTGTATAGCCTGTAATTGAAATTTATTTCTTCTAAAGCTTTGTTTTAAGAGCTGATAAGATTGATGTCAAGCAAAGCTCTAAAATGGTGGCAGGAGTATACATTCAAATACTATAAAGCCCATATAATCTGTCACAACATTTTAGAAAACTTTAGCCGAGTAGACTAACAAACAGCGAAGTGATGGATATGTCGGGCACTTGGACAGCCTATGGTATCTGAATTTGATACAAGAACTTAGGGCCCCAATAAAAGTAAAAAGAAGCAAGAAGAAACTAGGATACAGCTTCTCATTTAATTAAAAAGAAACAAGGCTTTTCTAAAGGATAATATCAAACCAGGTAGGGATGTATAAATCACAAATCATCATAACAATTTAATAGTTGGCCGGTAAGACAAGATCTAGTCAGAAGGTGAACTCCAAAGATAAGATGTGCATGAAAGCAGACCACATGTGACACATCCAACTAGGTTAATTTAGTTGACCCTAACACATTTTTTCCTAGACCTCCTGAAAAGGGGGAAAAATTACTCAAACTAATATTTAAATTAAAAGAAAAATATACAAAAAAAATTATAGAAAAATTTCTGGAAAAAAAAAAAATAAATGAATAGACAACACCGGCTATTGGTAATGACTATTCGTCTGAAAGAGAAGGCGAAGAAAAAAGTTAGACAAGAAGAACCAAGGATAAGATGGTGGACCCTAAGGGATGCAAAAGCTAAGGTCTTTACAGAAAAGGTAATTGAAGAAGCGGATTGGGATGGAGAGGTGGATCCGGACATGACCTGGTTACGAATGAAGAACTGTTTCCTAAGAGTGGCCAAAGAGGTCTTAGGGGAAGTAAGGGGAAGAACTTCGGTACAGAGAGATACTTCGTGGTGGAATGAAGAGGTGAAAGCAGTAATTAAGCAAAAAAGGGAATGCTATCAAGCCTTAGGAAAATGTAGGAGTGATGAAACCTTTGCAGCGTATAAGGAGGCTAAGAGTAAGGCAAAGGCAGCTGTTCGCCAAGCAAAAGAAAAGGCATATCAGGAGGTTTATGAAAAGCTTGATTCCAAGGAGGGAGAAAGGATCATTTATAAGATGGCAAAGAGAAGACAAGAGGCAAGGAAGGATATTGGCATGGTGAAGTGTGTCAAAGATAAGAACCAAATGGTCCTAGTGCAAGAGGAGGGCATCAAGGACAGGTGGAAGGGGTACTTCGATGAATTATTTAATGGAAGTAATGGAGTTGTGATAGGAGATACCTCTATGAGTGATGAAGAAATCAACATGGAGTATGTGCGAAGGATTAGGAGAGTAGAGGTGGAGATTGCACTGAGGAAGATGAAACCTAAGAAGGCGGTTGGCCCTGATGGGGTACCGATAGAGGTGTGGAGGTGTTTGGGTAAGATTGGTATTGATTGGTTAACAAACCTTTTCAACAAGATATGGACGGCTACAAGGATCCCACAAGATTGGAGGAAGAGCACCTTGGTCCCGGTTTATAAAAACAAAGGAGACGCTCAAGATTGTTCTAACTATCGAGGAATTAAGCTTATGAGCCATACTATGAAGTTGTGGGAAAGGGTGATTGAACAAAGGTTGAGGGCATGCACAAGCATTTCAGATAACCAATTTGGTTTTATGCCTGGGAGATCTACTATGGAGGCAATCCATTTGATAAGACAAATGATGGAGTTTTATAGGGTAAAGAAGAAAGATCTTCATATGGTCTTTATTGATTTAGAGAAGGCATATGACAAGGTGCCAAGAGAGATACTTTGGTGGGCAATGTTGAAGAAAGGTATCCCACGAAGGTATGTAGACCTAGTTAAGGATATGTATCGGGATGTGTCAACAAATGTGAGGACATGCGGAGGGTTGACAAAAGATTTCCCTATTACAATCGGATTGCATCAAGGGTCTGCATTAAGCCCTTTTCTTTTTGCAACGGTTCTAGACGAATTAACTAGACCAATTCAAGATGAGGTTCCATGGTGTATGCTGTTCGCAGATGATATCGTTTTGGTGGATGAGACTAAGGATGGGGTTAATGTCAAGTTGGAGCAATGGAGGCAAAGGTTGGAATCTAGAGGGTTTAAGCTAAGTCGGAGTAAGACTGAATATTTGGTATGTCGTTTTGGCACTCAGAGGGGGACAAGCAATGAAGTGGTGAGTTTGGATGGAAAGGATTTGACCATGAGTGAATGTTTTAAGTACCTAGGGTCGATCATCCAGAAGAATGGTGACATTGATCAAGACGTGACCCACAGGATTAAGTCAGGGTGGCTTAAATGGAGAGCGGCCACGGGAGTGCTATGCGACCGCAGCATTCCCTTAAAGTTGAAGGGAAAATTCTACAGGACTGCCATAAGACCAGTGTTGCTCTATGGTACAGAATGTTGGGCTTCTAAGAAAGAGCATATTAAAAAGATGGAGGTTACGGAAATGCGCATGTTAAGGTGGATGTGTGGAAACACTTTAAGAGATAGAATCAGAAATGAGGTTATTCGCAAGAAAGTAGGTGTGGCGGGCATTGTAGATAAATTAAGGGAAAATCGTCTGCGTTGGTTTGGACATGTAAGACGGAGACCCGAGGGTGCACCGGTGCGAAGAGTGGAAGAGTGGGACCATGGAGGGATTAAACGAGGAAGAGGGAGACCAAAGATGACTTGGTTGGAAGGAGTGAGGAAGGATATGAAGTGCATGGATTTACGTGAGGATGAAGTTTTGGATCGTAAGGGATGGAGGAGAAAGATTTATGTTGATGACTACACGGAATAATCAAATTTGGTTCATGTTAGCCGACCCCACTTTTGGGATTAAGGCTTTGATTGATTGATTGATTGATTGAATAGATAAATAAATAAAATCAGCAAGCAATATAGTTCAATATGAATTATGAAGTCCATACCATTTAAGTGGGGACAAAATTAAGAAAAGATTTTTTTTTTATTTATTAATATTTTTTAAGCATGATATTCCCCAACTACTAACAATACACCTTACCATTTAAGGCAGGAGTTTTGCCAACTCAAATGAAACACGGGTGAGGGGCCAAACAAGCAACAAAAGTCCCTAAAAATAGGTGGAAATATGAGATAATCTCGTCCTACCTTGATGCTCTTCAATACTTGTGTATAAAATAAGATTACGAGCTATTTAACTCCCTAATTACCCAAGAGAGCTTTCTTTCAGCTCAAAAGAATATTACTAAGTTAGAAAAACGAGGTCAAGATTCACAGAAAATTGATCAATTGCATAATGCATGGTTTTTAAGTGATTTCAAATGTTGTAATAGTATTGACCAAAACAAAGTCACAAGATATTCTTTGATGCTTTAATTTGTACATGAAGTTCCCATGTGCACAAGTAGAGTTTTGAGTAAGGGAAGATGGTAGGACAACACTAGCATGCATGGAAGTGGCCCTATATAGTAAACACCCCCCTTATTCCCATAAAAAAGTTCTCTTTTTTCTCCTCTATATACTTTGCTTCCTTAAATTTTTAGTGCTCATCTTAATTTCTCATAAAACTAATTTCTCAACTACTCTAGATCATCCCCTATATAAAGAAAGACAGAATTAAGGGCCTACCGAAAATACCAGTAAATCTCAAATTTATTTTCGTAAGATTGATTCCATTCTTTAATCCTCTTTTTGTTTTCTTTTCTAATCAAATTTGACTTTATTACATATCTTTATAGGTAAAGGTGGGGGTGCATAACTGCATATGTAATAGTCAGGTGTGACGGGGTTTAAGCAAAGAGCAGGAATCTTAGTGGATCATAATTTTCACCAAAACCCTACCTAATTAATTAATCATACTAATAATTTTCTTCATAAAATCAGATCAAGCAACCCATTCCTAAAAGTTATTCACAATATTTGACTCACGTGACGCCATGTGAGTCCGTAGAAGCAATTTTTTAATTAATGGCAGATCTACTAGTACCGTACTCACCCCCTTTCCTTTATATCTTATTGTTTATAGTGGACAGGAATACATACAACATATACTATATATGATGATCACAGAAAGTGACCAAACCAAAAGGGTCAGTCCAAATATTAAGTATCTTTGTCCCTGTGATTATGATAATCACTTTGTCTGACCACGTATCAGCGTGTGTGCTCGTGATCCTAAATCTCATAAAACAAGAGCGAGCACGAGAGAAATAGAGTTCAGGACATTACTGAAAGTGCCTAAGTAGAGGTATTTGTTCCCATAAACGCGCCCAATTCGTGCTTCCCATCGCCCATTATGATGATGCCTACAAAAAAATTAAATGATAAAAAATAATTTTAATAAGACATTCAAAGAATCATAGATGTCACATGACCCATAGAATTAAAGAAAAAACAATGAATGTTCAAACTTTTGACCATCTTTTTACATAAATTCCACCTTCAAAAATACATTCTCATAACAATACAAAAAATCCCAAAAATTCAAGCATTTTGATGGCTTAAAATTATTACAAGAACACAACCTCCAAAATCCAAAAAAGATGACAAATATATTAAAATGGTCAAAAGTTCAGACTACTGTTGTTTATTGTTAACTTGATTCAAAAAACAAAGCACGGCAATAAAACCCATTGAAAATGTACCTAGCCACGCCACGATATTTCGAAACACCCCTCGAAAATCCACTACTTCTCCGTCTCAATGACGCCAAGTACTCTTCCTTAGACGCATTTTGCATGACCTCAACCTCTTCCGTATAATTTTCTATCTACATAAATCAATACATACCACACCATATCGTAAGTCAAATTTATCATTATTATTATTAAATTTTGTAACAACATTAAAGCACGACATTAACATTAACATTGATAGCACGACCCAGCTGTGTGTGTCAAACATACAACAAGTGGAAAGAAAGTGGTGCAAGTCGCAAAATTAGATTAGCAATAAAACACCGCTGCATTTCATTTTGACAAGACTTTGGGTTATAAAAATTATAATATAGTCTTACTTATAATTGCTCACAAACTTAGGTAACTCACTGGAAAATTTAATGTCGTCTCTGGTCCCCAATACTTAAGTGCCGCTAGATCGTACGTCCTAGCTGCATCTACTTCACTATCATATGCTCCTGCATTTAAATAATCACCCCAAAACAAAACAATTTCAATATTGTGACGACATTAACCCCTCGTCTCTAAAAAGTTCTTCGTGTTTTGACTCTTTTCTTGAAAAATCGCCACTTAACAGGAATAATTTTTAGAGACGGACAAGTAAATCATGTTGCATTTTTATAGTGGGGCAATTTCATAAATTAATCAACTTTTTTATCAAACATGCATCCAAAGTCAGCTAACTAGAATGTATAGTTGATTTATTTACAAAATTGCTACTGGGATCATATTTTTGCGGAAAATTGAAAAAAAAAAAAGAAAAAAAGAAAAAAAAACCGAATGATTTGGACTTACCCAAATAAACTTTGAACAAGAAGCGGAAGATGAACGTTGAGTGAGATAGTCAGAAAGACAAAGAAAACGCACGCAGTCAGCAAGTTGGCAGAACAAACTCCAAATAACGTTATACGAATACTCCATAAATAAAAATAAAAAAATTAATGAAATAAAATCAATAATAATAGGACAAAATTTAATTCATTAATTAATTAATAAGTAGGAGTATTACAGTATCATTATCACCAACCATACAGTAATCAAAATATTAATTAACCGAGATTACGGATCTCCATGAGAATACTCACCATTTAATTTTTTTAACAAAATAATAAATTAATATCTTTTTAATTAAATAAAATCGAGATTTTCAGAAATTACCTTGTCTTCCTTTTTTGTTTTGAAGGCTATTCCAAGAACTTTTATCCCATAAATGTGCTTCAAATCTTCCTGTCCATCTATGTCTGCAAATTTCACCCAAAAATTGAACAAAAATTAAAATTAACTCAATTTCCATGACATGCAAATTGATTAATAGACATAAAATTCAAATCAAATTTAATCAGCATTTGATCAACTCTAATTTCTTATTAAATTTTCCACAAATTCACCAAAAAAAAAAAAAAAAAAAATTGACAAGTGGAAATTACAAAAAATGGAAAAATTTCAATATTAATTAAATTAAATTACCTTGTGACACCTCTGTAAATGGAGCTACGACGATTGGTAGAAGGATTGGTACATTTCTCAGTTTTAGGATTAACGGGTGCTCTCTTTCTTCTAGTTCGTTTCGGCTTAGGCGGCTTCTGGTCGTCATCAATTTGAATTTGGTCATTTTTATTTTTATCATCATTATGAATATGATAATCAACTATACAGGAAGACGAAGACGACGACGATGACGAAGACGGAGACGAAGGCGACCCATTAGCGGAGTCAGCAGCATTACTAGAAATTGGATGAGAAACACGACAACGACGACGAGGAAGCGGAAGAGGAGGCGGGGGGTAGGATTGTGAGTGACACCTCTTAGACGACGTCTTCATCTTCCTTCTCCTCGGCTCGCTGCTGTAAAAGAATGAGGGAGTGAAAGAAATAGAGTAATGTATGAATGTGATAAATTAGGAAGAGAAATTTGGTGAAGGAAAAGGGAGGTTTGTTTACCAAAACAAGGTAAGGGTGGATGGGAGAGTGAAGTGAGAGAGAGAAGAAAGATTGTGTAAAACAGACTTTGAGACTTGTTCTTTTCTTTCTCCTGATGTTTCTGCTGAAGGGGTTTTTAGGGGGGTTTTTTAACTATGGTTGAGTTTAGGTTCTTTATTTTTATTTTTATTTTAACTAGAGTGTTGAGTTTTGTAATTAATTTTTAATTTTTAAAATTTAATGTGAGGGGTTTTAGAATTAGGTGTAGTGAAGCCAAACACTTGGCTTAATGGCTCCAAGTTGTTTCAGCCATGCTACCAATCAGGATTTGCTTTATACAGTGTGTAACTTTTGGATCTCTCTTTTAAGCCTTTTATTTTTTTACCCCTTTCCAAAATACAAATCATAAAAAATAATAAATAAAATAAATAAATAAAAAATAAAAAAAATAAAAACGCATAATATTTTGACATATAGGGCCTGTTCTCATTGACTGAACTCAGCTGAACTGAATTGAACTCAGCTGAATATTTTATAAGAGAAGAAAATTAGGAGTTGAACTGAACTGAATTTCAACATATGAGAACAGGCCCGTAGTTTAGGAAGTACTTGTACTTCCTATTAGATTAGGTAAATGAATTGAATATATGCTTCCAAAAATTAAAAAAAGAAAAAAGGTAAATGAATATAAGAAGAAAGTTTTATTAAGGTTCAACTTTAAACTTAGGGTCTGTTTACATTTACTGAATTGAGCTGAATTGAACTGAACTAATTGGAGCTGAATTGAATTGAACTGAGCTAATATGAAACGAATATTTTATGAGAAAGAAAAATTAAGAGTTGAACTGAACTGAAGTGTATATATATATATATATATATATATATATATATATATATATATATATATATATATATATATATATATATTATATATATATTATTGTCTTCCCTAATACATCTTAGTTCCTAAGATTTGAATCATAGTAGTATTTACATGGTAAAAAAAGATCATTTTAAATTTTTAATCATACATTATCATTTTTATATTTGTCATACATTATCATTTTTAATCTAGTAGTATTTACATGCTACATATAAGCATTTAATTTACTCTTGAAAATTGTTTAAATTTAGAAAATCATGACAAAAACACACTAATTACACCGATTTACGCGTGTTTTTGTCATGAATTCCTAATTTTATACATTTTCCAAGAGTAAATTCAATGCTTATATATAGCCCTAAGGGCTATGTATAGCATTACCTTAAAAAATATACGGAGTATAAAATAAGATCTTGCTAAATTTGTATATATTTAAATATTTCAAATTTAAGTCATTAAGTGAGTCCGACTTTGGAAAATGGAAGGAATATACTACGAAGTAGAAGTATAAAATAACACTGTTGTTGGAAATGCATTACGGAGTTATGACCTATTAGTTTGAATGAAACTATAAGTCAACAGTACTTAACTGCTTATGATGCATTTTGTTTCTTTCATATAAATAAATAAACAAATAATAAAATTGGATCAAGGTTTTTAATACTGTATCTTTTGACAATAGTTTTATGTTATTTGCATCAGTCTAACTTCTCTACACCCAAATTTTTAAAAAATAAAAATAAATCATTCCAACTTCCTACCAAATAAAATTTCTCTAAAAGATAACTTTAGCTTCATACAAGTATATAATCAACACAATAATAAGTGCAAGATTATTTCTGAGTCCAAACAAAAAAAAAAAAAAAAAAAAAAAAAAAAAAAAAAAAAAAAAAAAAAAAAAAAAAAAAGTGCAAGATTATTTCAATAAAAATAATGGAGTTTCAACAAAGATTGATATTTTCAGAAAATTGTGAGTTTACACAAAAATTGATACATTTTTTTCATCAGAAAACTTTTTTTTTTTTTTAACTTATTTTATTTTATTTTTTTTATTTTAATTTTTGGGCTATGAGGGGAGCTGGAAATGTCAGTTACATTGTGGAGGGTAATATTTGTAGCCCAACAAACATGAAAAAGCAGGTGAAAGAGAGAACACGTGTGAGATCAAATCTGAAGAGTTAAAAAGAGATTTGGCAATTTGCTTATGACTTTCAATTATGCCAGCAAACTTGTACAGAAACTCTCATCACCCACTTCACTTCTTATAACAAAACAAACCCAGATTTACAGGGCATGCAAATACATTACCATTTCATTTGGGCTCTTTTGTATTCACTTTTGGCCTCTTTTTCTGGCCCAATTTCATGCTGCATGGAATTTGGATTCTTACACTGCACCTAAATTCCCTTTTCCCATTGACAAACATAAAACAAACTCCGCCATGTTACTCGGATTCGTCATTTTATATATAAGTACTAGTATCCGATATTAGTTTCCTTGCTAACCTCATCACACTTCGCTTGCACCATCACTGAACCTCAGTTTAATGGGGAGGTATACAGGAACATAACTAAATTTATGATTTTCTGAATTTACTGAAAGATGATATGAATATTGATTTCAAGATTGAACGGTGTTTTCATAAATGATTTTTATATTTCATTGCAGAAGGCTTACCGTGTATACAAGATCTTCAGAAGTCAATGGAAATCTGTACACAAAAAAATTGAAGATATGCAGAGCTATTTACCATAAAACTGAAGAAAAGGGAGCCGCTGAAAAACCAGCACCCCCACCACATAATAACATTCCCCCAGATTCTATTCTGCTCCTAAACGTTACCCGGTCCAGCAAAAGTTTCTCCACAGGTATCTCACAATTGTAGTCTTTGATGCTTCGAGTACTTGTTCTATCAGAGTTGCTGGTTTCTCCTTCACTATCCTTGGAAAAACTTTTGACATAGTTTCTTATGTCTTCTTCAAGTGAAATGGAGGGAGATTTTGACAATGAGCTATTATAACTTCTTTTAAGTGGAGAGCCCTCGTGACATTGCCCAAATGGAGTTCTCTGCATATCAACAGGAACAACATTAAGAATTTATCAAAAAGACTAAATTTTATTGTTTTGTTATTCAAATGTTTTCGAGCAGATAAATACTCTCTGAAGACAAATCAGACTCCACACTAAACAGGAGGCAAATATTCCATCCATCACGATTAAGTCACGTCATTGCCTGACTATTACGACTTAATTGAGGTTACGTAGCTACTCCTACATGCTAGAAAGAAGATTCCACTAATAACAATCATGTCCGAGTGCAATAGCTCTATCAAAGCTTCACTGAAGCATACAGCTAAACATTGATGCTCTATTCAGAATTAGCCCATAAATTGAGGTAAAGTCGGCAAATTTATGTGCAACTTTGCTAAAAATGTAAGCCACGAACCCATTTGATATGTACCGCGAAAATGTAGCAATAAAGAGCAGGGAAACCAGTCCAACAGAGGCATGAATTTTAACAACGAGGCATGAATTTTAACAACGTTATTACTTATTAGGATAGATTATGATGTAGAAGTAAAAGACAGTATAAAAATTATGGCAAGAAAATACAAAAAAAAGCAGGCAATGTAAGAAACAGACCTGGGTCTCAAAGGAGTAAGCATCACTAAATCTGCTTGGGATTCCAGGAAAACCTACTCTATCACTGCCTGGGCCATCAACACTGACCATGGAGGGTAGATCCTCTATAGAAGAAAAGTCAGACTCATCAAATGTTGATATTGAAACACATTCGTCAAAAAAAGCCAATGCATCTTCTTCAAGGTGCCTAGACACTTTCTTCCTTTCAAAACTAGCCTGCACACATTTAATATCATGAAATTAAGTAAGACAATAGGAAGGATCACGGAAGATACATTGGCCATTCAAATGTTTTACACACGACACCTCAAGAATGAATTCAGGGTAGCAGATTTAAGAGCAATGAAGCAAAAAAACTCATCAATAAAAGAGGCTATGACGATTTGTATAACCATATCTCAACAGAAGCTTTCAGATACAAGAAAATACTCAAACGAAATAACCAACCTAATTCATGTGGAGTGGATTAGACCCTTAGTAGAGATATAAGAGAAACTCAAAGCTAGTCAAAAATGCTGCATGACTAATCCAACTCACTAGGACTAAGATACAGAACAATCAATATGTAAAAAGAAATACTCCGTCCGTCCCTTTTTGATTGACTCATTTGAGCAAATTTCACGGGAATTAACGGAGAAGAGGAAGCAGAAAAGTACCTTGGAAAGTTAAATTCACATAGGGTTTGCAAAAACGTAGAGAGACAAAGTAATAAAAGTACATGGAAAAGCAAAATTCACATGGGGAAGCTACCTTTGCACAAATACGTTGCAAATTGAAGGGTATTTTGATGCAAATGGGATCATTTTGGACCAAAAATTTGGCCAAATGAGTCAATCAAAAGGAACGGAGGGAGCAATAATATGGACAGCCTTCAACTCTATCACCAGTCCGTGATACTAAACACACCCTAGGCACCCTCACTAACAATACATAGGGAAAATAGAGTATCACCTTTCTTACTGCACGAGTTTTCTGCACAACAGGAGTCTTTGGTTCAGGAACAGTGTCGTTAAGAATTTTAAATAATTCAATCTCACGATGCTCTTCAACAGCTAATTCCGCTCGAAGTTTCCTGGTACGTTCTTCACACTGAAGCACGAAAGACATGTAAAAGAACACATATACATCATGACAGAAAAATAGCTATGACATCAGGATGACAAATGTTTCATGACACAGCATGTAACATTTTCACTCATTCACCAACGCCAAAAATATCATCACGGTATATGATGACAGAGAGGTGGACCACAAACTATCAAGGTCAATTAACAGAATAATATTGGTGAAATGAAGACATCTTATTATCTCTCCTCTAGCATGTTGTGGCAAATATGCACTCAGTTAACAACAGTACTTGTAAATCAGACTTAAATTTTACAAAATTTTCATTATTCTCCTCTAATTCTTTTATGAGGAAAGGTAAAGTAGCAAACCTCCGGACATCATGGAGAAACCATTGGTCAGAGTTGCAGGAATATTCCTCGTGTGCAGCTTCTACTTGGAATCTCACATGAAACTAAATGGTAATGGCACTAACAAGAAAGGAGGTTTATAACAACTTCAGGGCCCAAACAAGCAAAGTTCTTAAAAGAAACAAGTGTTCAGCTATCTGACAGAAACTATATCCTTAAAAAGACCCAGTAATTTATTCAAGAAATCCCCAAGTACCAGTGCTGGCTTGCCTGCAATCTAATGCATCCCTCCTCTAATAGTTTGGAAATTGACTACAAGAAAATGAGGAACACAACAAAAGGAGAAGAAAAACCATACAAGAATCGTAGCAGCTGCTTAGATATCTGTTTAAACTGTTATTTAAAATCATGTTGTCAACCAGTCCAAAGGAAATGAGATCAACAAAGATCAGTTTCCAACTGAAAATATGAAAGATAAATTACCTCTTCCAGCTCCCTAGCAAATTCCTCTCTAAAATCTTCTACTAGTTCAACTGCATTAGGATCTTCCACTTCATGAAGAACATCAGAATTGATGTAGCTATCAATAACATCAGAATCACTCCTTAATTTGACCTGCAAAATTTTTAGTAGTTTAGCAAGTGACAGGTGTATGATTGCTTGGCACAAGATTACTCATGAAAATGGTTGCCACAGAATAATGTAATCCTAATTCACATATCAATTTCAAGTTCTCTCTTTGAAAGGCAGCTCTGCATCGCATTACAAGAGCTTTCAGAAGGAAACACCAATTGATGGTCTAATATTAGTCCATCCTAGGTCTATTACATGTCTTGCAACGTTATATTGACCGTTAGTTTTGTTATAGTGCCGTGATTTATCAGAACAATTCAACTTTCATAGAAACCAAGTCTATTTACCAGTATAGCAGAAGGAACTTTCTTTGTGTACTCTTCTGTGACAATAATGGATCCATTAGCTCAGAGGCTCTCCACAAGATATAGATCTGCCAACCACTTTCCTTGACATTTTTATAGTTTACTATTGTATCTATACAGCTCACTAGCTCAGGCCTCATCCCATAGAGAATTTATTGCTGGAAATCAGCAGCGCCAAGGTGATATGGGAGTCAATTCATTCCATGTGTTAAGTTTGGCCAATAATGAAAAGTAAAATAATACCAAAAGTTAATCTAATATTTTACAGGAAAATAATACACCAATGAAAATCGCCTGCCAATGCATCCATCAAGGAAATCGTCTTAGGGACACTTGTGACTTGTCAAGTTGACAGTCTAGGAAGCTCAAGGGCTCAACCAGTCCCTAACTCCCTAATCCGAAAGATCCTTCAAGAAATAGAAGATCCAAGAAATTTATCAACTTCCCACCATAAATATAGAGAAAATAGAATTATGAACTAAGGACAAATGGTAGAAGCTGAATGGATGGACATGCCCTATGAACAAAGCACAAATGATAAAGGCTGAAAAGGGTGCCTATGCCCATTTAAAGAGTGTTATGAGCCTGTGAGTGTCTAAGAAAACCGATGTGGTAGAACAAAGCAAAGTGAAAAATCAGGGGAGTCTTGTCAAAAGTTTTAACACTGGTAGTAGGTAGTAAGTGAAAGAGGGTAGAAATGATATAAGATCAAATGCTCAACTTCATCATAATATTAAATATTACTGTAATAAATTGGATCCAGCAATCAGTAATAACAAGGAGTATTAGTTAGGAAGAGTTAAGAGATGGGGATGTTTATTTGATAATTATACATCAAGGTTGATTACATAAGCACTCGAGAGGCTAAGATTCTCTCCCAAGCAAAGAAATTACATCACATAAAGACCCTTTCTCTCTAGTTCTATCTCTTTTATTCCATTCACTATCTCAGCTCTGTATTTTTAATATACTGTCACCTCAGCTACTTCCTAACAGATCTTCATTAATCTTTCCTAAATAATTTGGGACCACATATTGCATACATCTGCAGGATAGAAAGCTTGGGACAAGTAGTTACAGCTACGGAGCTACCTCCTTTACAGGTAAAAAAAAAATTAACCTTGTTCAACCCATTCTATAATAATTGCACATGATTTCATGAGCGGAATAAGCTAACTCATAATTCTTAATAGATTCGCATGGAAGAAAGAAGCAATAAAATTACTAATAAAGAAACTAAGACACCAACAAACAATGTGTTGAGATCGTTATCATGAAAGCACACATTACAGGTATCTTGCCTATACAATTCATTTAAGACAAAGATGCAGGGATGCAGAGTTGTAAAACAGTTAGCATAATATTACATTAAATATAAATCAATGATCTACTAGGATCAGTGATGAAGTAGCCATAATAAACTGTATTTTCAGATATTTCAACTCTAAAAATTACTAGCTCTGTTTCTTGTTTATGGTTCTATAATGTATAACTCTTTATATCTATGGCACAAATTTAAATTATTATAATTATCAGTTCGATTAATATGATTTTGGATCCCAAAAGAAAATTTGTTATGGGACAAATGTACATTATGCAACTATGGCCAGCAGAACAGGTCAAACCTGCCTCAGTATTTGTAACTCTATACAACCCTGCAATTTTCCCATATTGCACAACAGTACATATTCCAGGTAGCTGTATTGTAGAGTACGCTGGGTTCAGATTGCCCAATCGATCATATTTATCAGAAGGTTAGATTTGAAATTAAAGTTGGCTAATCATTATAGTAAGTATGAAGGGAATTGGGTTGCAAAATATCCTGAGGCAAAAGTAAAAGACAATAGAAAGAAAGAAAGAACAGCAAATAGTTAATCTAGAGACACTCACAAGTCTTAAGTCACTCTCCAAGTTAGAGATAGCCCGTCTAACTTCTGAACGAACAGTTTCAAGAATTCCACCAGTAGTGCTACTATTGTCTTTTAAGGGAGTTATCTGGAAAATAAGGAGCCAAAATTTAGGGTCTAAAATGTAATATTCAATTGAGAATTAAATATCAGGGAACCAACCTTCTCCTCAGAAACTGCATTAATGGTCTTTTCTTCAGCTTCTGAGATTGAAGTTGTTGATTTTCCATCATCCCAATGAGGTATTAGAGAGCCAGACTATTCAAGAAAACAAGCACATGAGACTGATGAGATTTGTCCTTTAATAGAATAAATAATATTATTATGAAATAAATGGCTAAGAGTATCAAACATAGTACCAGATTTATGGCAGAATCATCTGTAGTCTCAGAGGCAGGATGCTGACTTGACCAAGTATTCCGGCCTTTCAGTAATTCAGAGAAATCAGAAGCACTTCTAGCCAGATTGCTCTTTTTATCAACCAAAGCACGATTTGCTTCTGAACTGATCTTACTTCTGCTTCTAGAATTCAACGATTCACTTACCTGCTCCCTTTCACACTGAACAAATAAACAAAATACAATATTATGCACTCGAAATTTAGAGAAAGAACTGAATTTACAGGCATCTTAGCTAGCAACATTCGATGGCATATGAAGCTCCAAAATTAATGTGATATTCCAATTGAAGAAATATGGATCAAGTGAAAAGCAGGAAAATGAAGCAAACTCTTTTCTTGCAAAATTCAATTCCACATAATCCCAGAGATTTACAAGCACAGGCTAAATACTTAGTATAAAACATACCTTTGCACCAGGGAAAAATATTATTGTATAAAAAAAATCCACTTTTGAAGACCCCTCCATTAACAACGTATTAATAAAAAAAACAGGTACTACTTCTAGTCTTCTACCAAGCCTGACTTTTTCAACTATTTGTGTAGTAATACAGAGTAGACGTTATAAGGTAGTAATCTTATATCTATCACATTGATAAATGATGATCGGAACAAGACTTTCTAGATTACAGCTTAAATACAGATATATCCAGATTAGGCAGTGCAGAAAAGAATTGCAAGATATAGAGCTGTTTTAGAGCCCTCAATCCTCAAAATTGGTTAATCAGGGATCAAGTGTTCCCAAACTTAATTCATAACACAATAAGGAAATCTAAATGATTTAATGTGTCCTAACTGTTCACTTGTGTGCGCACATACTGACACACAATCCCCGTCCCACCTTGGCATATCATATGAAGTGCAAAATATTTTCAAGAAATCAATCTTCAGCAATCAATTGCTTAATGTCTTTTACACAACTTGACATTACACAATTTTCTCATCTTCTACCATCAGGCATCAACCATTAACCACAGTAGCTAATAGCTACTCATACATAAATTCAAGAATCGATACACCCAAACGTTAATATTCTAATTTAGCAACAAAACCAATATTCCTTGCACAACCTAATTCATCATCTGTTATAAAATTGAACACAAATCAAACTCCTTCCATCACCTGATTCATAACAATCCCTCATCAATTACATACAAGTACATGTTAGCACTACATCATACCAACCTACTCGGGCCAAAAAGCCGAAAATGGAGTGTCTACATCACATAAATGATAAATTCCTGCAATACAACACAAGTCTACAACACCAATTCATCTAAATTGCTCAAAACATCAAAATTAACCACAGGAACAGAAAAATTCTTATTATCAATTTGAAAAAATAAGATAAAAGAGAAATAAAATGTGTCACCAAACCTCAGAATTACCATAGTGCCCTCGAGACGAAGACCGCCGCCGCCGTCCAGTATCAACCCTAGACAAGCTCCGGCCAATACCCTTCCTTCCTCCACCAAAACCACCATTAGAGAACTTCGGCTCGCCGCCGGAGTTCCTCAAAACTGACCTCCCTCTCCTACTATCTCCACCACCATCAAATTCACCCTTCAAATTATGTAAATTATCAACCCCAACAATTTTAGGGATCTCAAAATTGGACAACTTCACCAAATCAATATCTTCCTCAGAATTATTGGGTGACCCATCAACCCAAAAGAGAGGATTATCCCTTTTGTTCTGGAATTCCGAGGTTATATCCAATTGGGTCCTCGGAAATGAGCTCACACTTCTCGATCTTCGAGGAAGAGGTTTCTGGGTCGAAGATTGTGGCTTTCTTGAATGCTGCTGCAATGGCTGCTTATTAATGGAAGTTGAAGAGGTTGAAGATGAAGTAGTGGGTCTTTTTGAGGAAGATTTGAATGATGAAGTTGCCATTTTTTGTATTGGGAATGTCAAATGAAGAGCAAATTTTGTTGTACAAGTTTATGTGTAAACATTTTTGAAGATTGAAGAATTTAGGTGGGAATTTTGTGGGGTTCAATTTAATGGTGATGAGCGTAATTGCGGAAATGGTGATTGCTATTGTGATTTTGTCTTATTTTGGCTCCAAAACAAAATTGGTGCTTTCCTTCGTAGAAGTGCTTTGGTCAACCTTAATGATTCATTTATTCGTTAGATAAACAAATAAATACTTGCACTACTTTTTTCTTTTTTTTTTTTTTTTTTTTTTTTTTTTTTTTTTTTTTTTTTTTTTTTATGGCTGTTTTTAAATACTTGTTTGATTTCCATATTTAGAAAACTTTTATAATATTTAATTCATTTCTCTTAATTAGTGGGACTCAGTTTTATTACTTTAAGATCTTCTCTCCTAGGGAATGATGGACCGCTACCCGATATAGGATACCCCGCCCAATACCAAGTGGCGTCAAAAAAATTTTTTTTTAGGGTAAATAACAGTACTTAATGACTCAATAACAATATTTGATAAATTAATAACAGTCCTTTAATTTAAAATAACATTTTTTTAATAATACACTGATTTTTACTATAATTCGATCTGACAATTACTTAAATGACTTTTGACGGTACTAGTTATCACAACTCTACTACTTATACATCAAAATAAATTATTTTAACAGTTTGAAAGCCCACCATGCTTCGCAATAATAGTTATTTAACTAGAGAGTTTTGACCAATACCTGAACTTAGTCGACAATGGAACCTCCGGCGTTTTGAGCTTCCGGCTTTACCAAGGTAGCTAACCCCAACCCTGTCTTCCTTAGATCAGGTTCAGCACAGATCTAATTCGTTTCCTACCTTAGACCGTAATCTCTAATTAGACAATCCTTAATGTGTTTATGATGGAACTAAACAGAAAGATAACTCATTTGATATATAAGGTTCAAGGGGATAACGTTCCCTTCTTGAACGAAACTATTATTTAATTTGAAAAGAATACAACACTCATATATTACAACAATCACACAAACTGAAAGCTTAAACAGACATAATAAGCTGAACTAGAGTTTTCTCTACTTTAAGAGAGATGGAGAACCAATCTGTCTCTTAAGGTGAGTATTTTTCTCTAGAGGACTCTCTAATGCTTTCAGAGCAATTCTCTAGCTAACTCTTCCAACTCTGCCTTCACTTCTTTGCCTAATGCCCTTTATATAGGGGAAGACTCACAAAAGTTACAGACACTTTCTATGGCTTATAGAAAACCGTGACTCAACAAGTGAATATCGTTCACTGCTTTTCTAAAGATTCTTTAAAACAAATAAAACGTGCTACAATAGTAAAAGTAGAATACATAATTGTTGGTGTGGGCTTAGGACTCCATCATATCTTGTAGACTGCCTTTGGTGTCCTTACTCTCTTCATAAGGGACATACCATGGGTTGTCTTCTTCTATACCTAGATCCATCAAACATTTAGCAGCATAGGATTCGTCCCATGTGACAAAGATCTCCAATAAGTGCTCTTTTCCCTCTAAGGATAAATATCTCCCAGCTTCAACTTGTTCGAGATAATCGTACACTGATTCACCATGTAATACTCCTTCTTCTAAATAATTTCTTAACCATTATGGTGCTACTATAGTAGTATTTCCCACATGTATTATGACTGGTGGTTCTTCTTTTAAGGCTATGAGCTGGTTAAGATACTGAGCAATATAGAAAAATCCATAAGCTCTTGCTTCTGTAGGATCTTTTACTCGTCTCTGCTGGATACAGATTGGATCTTTGAGTTTGCGATGAACGTCTTCAAACATGATCAGGAAATGTGGAGAGTTAATTTTTCCTTCAACCATTTTAATGTTTACACTTTGCACTTGGACTTGTTCAACTCTTCCTTTATATCTTGTTGCTTCATAAATTCTTCTAAAAACATACTTCTGGAATTTCGTGAGCTTCTCAAGGAACGTAGTATTATTATCAGGAAATGGTACAATACTATGAACCATCTCATAATCCCAAGCTCTATAGTGCTCTGCTACATAAGGTGCCCTCCATTCCGGTGAATGTGGATGAATTGACACAGTACCCACTCTGGAATTGGTGTTGAATATTATTCTACTTCCCCATAGATCATAGACATCATACATCTTGTATGACCTTGATACAACTAGATCATACCAGAACCTAAAATTATTATCTTTTATTTTATTTAGTATTATATCTTGAATATCAAGAATGAGCCTCAGGATGATAACCATTACTTCGTACATTAGGAACCTTCGAACTGCTACATGACAACTTTTAATTAAACCATCTTGAGATCTTCTTTTTGATGAAACAATCATGGCCTCCATCAAGGCCCAAGTGGAGGGTGAAACCCGCTCCATTGCTTTATCAGTTTCTTCAATAAGAGTTTTTCTCTCTGCCTCCATCTTTTCTAGTTGATGGGCAGAAAGTTTTTCTAATGTCTTTTGCTTCTTCGTCATTAGCCAATTCTATGGTTAGACTATCGGCTAAAGAGTTCTTCGATCCCTGTGTATGTTCAACAGTAAAAGAGAATTGGTTAAGCCATAATTACCAACGCAGGAGTCTCCCTTGCGCTTACATATTAGACAAATTATTTTTAACAAAATCGAGTATGCCTTTGCAATCTGTTCTTATTAAGAACTATTTAGGGGCTAAGAAGATTAAGAACTTCTCGATCCCTCTAATGACTGCAAGGATTTCCTTTTGCATTGTGGGATAATTTAACTCAGCTTTATTAAAACTTCCACTGCTATATCTGCAAAGTCTTTCTCCTTTGATTTTTAACACAGCACTCCAGTGCTCATTACTAGCATCTGTTTCAAGGATTAAATCATCTTCACTAGTAGGTAGTGTTAATACAGGAAGAACTTTACACATAGCTTTTAAATTTTGAACAATTTTGGAATCACTTTCCTTCCAGTTCCAAGTTATTTCTTTCTTGAGTTTTTTCTGTAATGGCTTTCTTAATATAGCAAGATTTTCTATGAAATCAGAAGCATAGTTTAAACATCCTAGAAATCTTTCTAGTTGTTTTCTATCTTCAATTTTATCTGGAAATTTTTCAATCTTTTCTAAAATATGTTTTTGCAGTATTATTTGTCCTGCTTTAAATTCTAATCCAAGAAACTCAATTTCTTGTTTAGCATAAACACATTTATCTTTTCCAAGGATTATACCATGCTCTGCACATTTTTGAGTTACTGCTTTAAGATCATTCTTATGTTGTTCTAAATCTTTTGAGAATATTAGGATATCATCTATATAGACCAAACAACAATGATCAAGTTCTCTAAAAATATTATCCATTCTTCTCTGGAATATTTGTGGAGCATTTTTTAATCCAAAAGGCATTACTAGCCATTCATAATGCCCTTGAGGGGCACTAAATGCAGTTAAAGGAATGCTTTCTTCTTCCATTTTAATTTGCCAGTAGCCACTCTTACAATCCATTTTAGAAAACCATGTGGCTCCTTGTATTCTATTAAATAACACAATTTTATTAGGAATGTAATAGCCATCAAAAACAATATTGTCATTTAGCTGTTTATAATTAATAACCATTCTAGCTTTACCTCTTTTTTCTTCTGCATGATTTCTTACCATGAATGATGGACTCTTATGAGGACTTTTTCTATTCTTAATCAACTTTTTATTAAGCAATTTTTTTATTTGTTCATCAAACTCCTGAATATCTTGGTAGGTATAGACCATATGTCTTACTCTAATAATCTTATTCGGATTTATTAGAGTTATCTTAGCAAATGCCTTATACTTTTCCCAATGTTCTAAAGGATTTGTTGAATATAACTTTTCACATAACTTTTCTTGCTACTTATTTATCTAATCTATTAATGATGAATCACACTCAGAAATTCTAAGTGCAACCTCTCGTTGTGTAGGAGTAACCCTATCACCACGCTGGCTGCGCGTAAATTCCATAGTCTGATAAGTATAAGCCTTTGTGATTTTCTATATAGGAACAAAATGACCATTAATAGTAAAGATTATTTGATCAATAGTTTGAGTGCATGGAGAGTATAATCTTTGAAAATTATTTCCTATTATCATATCATGACTAGGTTGATCAGTTGCCCATAAAATAGGAATAACACATTGAACTCCTCCAATTTCTATTGGTAATTCTTCAATTATTTTAGTATGCATCATGACACTATTATTAGCAATTCTAACTTGCATAGGATTTTTAGCCTTTTTCCACAAGAATTCTGGAAATAAAGTCCTTTTTCCAAAACATGTAGAACAACCACTGTCAATATATGCACATAATTTATATTTATTATAATCCTCAATGCATATATCAATTGGAATATAAATGCTATTAGGATTAGTACTAGATATTTCATTATAAGCTTCCATTTGCATATTAATTTCATCTTCATATACTGGTTCACTCACGGTTTTGGTTTTATATCCAATTACTTTCCTAATAGGATTATTTGGATCTTCATTGAACTCTGAATTAGAACATGATCCCATATCAATGCTATGCATTGTCGGTTGTTTTAAAGGCTTTTTTGCTTTCATATTTTTTATTTAGTTTCTTTAGTAGAACTAAGATTTCTTCTTCATCCTCTTCTGGCTTTTCATCACCTTGTTTTTTCATTCTTATTGTTGTTGAATTTTGTCTACTTAGACTTGGTGTTCTAAAACTCATATTTCTCTGTATTTTAGGTTTTGTATTCATTCCAATATGAAGTAATCCCGATTCATCAATTAACATCTTACTTGATCTATTACTAACAGCAGGGTTCATAAAGAGTTCCTCCCAAGTTTTTTCAATTTCGATTTCATTAGGATTTACTTTTATAGGTGTAATTTTCTTCTTAGGGCCTCTTCCTTGCTCATATTTCTGAGCATCGACTATTTGTTTCTTAAAAGATGAGTCTATAGTGTTTACTAACTTATAAACCACCTTCCACCTTAATTGTATGGGTCGTGTTCCTTTATGCATTTTCACTCCTTCTGTTAATAGCTTGATAGCTAAAAACTTTGACGCAAAGGAATCTTCTAAGCTCACATAATATCTAGGTTCACATATATAGCTTACCGTTCCTTGACTTAAATTACATGTGATACCACTGCTTATTTGATCATAAAATTCTTTATGTCTAATATCACAGATAAAACTCAAGCATTTAACATCCTTACCAAAATCATGTAAAGGAGTTATGTATACTTGTACTGCACCAATACAAATATAGCTATAATTTCCTTTTTCTTTATTTTTTTTTAATACTTTTCCAGTTTATGATTAATTTCGGCTGCTTTTTGTTCACAATCTTCGATTACTATGCTTCCTTCCATTTCTTCACATACATATTTAGTTCTAATTTTAAAGAAAGATGTTTTAAATAGTTTATCCTTAGTGATCTGGGGAAAATTCCAACTTTCTTTGTTTACATGTTCGAGGTCATTATCTTCAAATGAATAGTCAACTCTTCTTAGTTGACCTATCGTCATTTTGCTTTTATCTTCCTCATTGTCATCTAACTCTGAATTTTCTAATTCTTCTCCTTCCATCATATTATTTATTTCTTCATAATTTTCATCTTCAAACTCATCACTAACTTCAGGTTCTTCATTATCTTCATTTTCCTCTTTTACGATTTCTACTATCCCTATATTATTACTTAAAGCCAATTCTAAAGCCTCGTCTTCTGGTATTTCTATGTAATCCCAACTTCTTAAGGCTTCCATTATTTATGATTAGCTTTCTTATATTCATTAGTGTAGACACCCAAATGTGTCTCCCCAAAACCAAACCCAGTGATGAATACCTTTCATGTCATTTGATTATCGAACGAAGCGAAAGTGTGAAAAGTCTAGTGATGAGGATGTTTTTATTAAAATATCTCTTCTTTCTGTTTTTGAAAATATTTCTTTTCTTACCCTATTTTTTGAAAAACGTGCATTCCAGTTTAGTTTGGTCCATGATATGGATCCAATAATGGTGTAGTTGGATGGGGCTTGAAAAGACCTTTCCAACGATATATTATAAGCCCAATTCCGATGAATACTGAGGAATTTATGACCAAAATACTAAACTGGGCCCAAACTGGATTTTACCTACGACCCAATGATCATGTGGAGGGTCTAAAGGTCTAATCATATTCCTAAACTAATTAGGATTAATTAAAAGATTCTATAAATTTTTAAAAGATCTTAATTATCCTTTTTGAAAAGATAAGATTAAACAATTTGAGTTAAATAAAAACTTTTCTTTTTTAAAACTTTCCTTTTTTTAAATCCTAATTCTATTCGAATTTAAAGATGTTCAAAGACAGTTAGATATTATTTTTGTTCCTCATAATCTTTATCCAAATTTTATATGGTTGGATAGATCTTGAAATTACCTTTCCAATGATATATTATAATATTAATTACGAGATATAACGAAAAAGATATGAATGAGATACAAAACTCTATCCAAAATTGCATCCCTTCCACTATTTCGACCATATCTTTTTATATACAAAATATTTTAATCTGATTCTAATTGTTTTGGAAATTAGACTTCAAAAGCTTTCCAACGACATATCATATGCCTTATTTGGACTTCTGGATCAAAAGATATGATAAAAACAAAATCCGCAAAAACTGTTGTCCATCGAGTTCTATTTCGATTCGAATTCGGATTCTTTTCTTATTCTTTGACCCTTTTTTTTTCTCTATAAATAGAGGTCATATCTCCCCTTTTTCAATCACCAACCCTCATCAAGAAATACCCATTTTCAATCACCAACCCTCATCAAGAAATTCTTGATTCTCCCTCTCTTTCTAAGCCTAGCTTTTTATAAACACAATTCCTCATACATCAGCACTAGACACACCTAGCCAAGTTCGAAGTTGTCTTCTCCCTAGACGTGAAAGGTTTGATATTCCTGAGGGTTTGGTCCCAAATCCCTATTTCAATTATTTAATTTAATTGTTGTTTTATCATTTTCCTTGAAGTTACTAACGCGTGTATTTTGTTATTAGAAAGACATACGAGTCATCCAAGTAAGTGCTTTAATTGTTTGCATTGTTATTATGATATAGAAATCATGTCTAGGATGTTTTGATTCCTAGTGTCATGTTAGGGCGTGATGAGTCATATTTATATAGAGTTTATAGACACGTTTATGCTAAGTTTATAGTAGCTTTTTAGGTCTTTTGTTGCTTTTTAGGACACAAATGCATAAGTTGTTTGTTTTGTGCTCTATTACGCTTTGTTTGTGTTTTCTTAATGTTTCAGATAGTTTCTATAGCTATTTGGACGCTTTCGGAGTGATTTTGGAAGAATCGGACAATGAAAAGATAAAAACGTCGATGAATCGAGGTCGCTCAATGAAGGATATGTGTTTGTGGATGCTTAGTATGAGATTAATATGCGTGAGTAATGAATATAGCATCCACAAGGGTTGTTGTGCACTTTTCGGAATTAAATTTGAGTTAGAAACGAAGAAAAACGAAGGTTTGTAAAGTGGCAAAACTGACCTTTGTCCACTCTTTTGATCATAACTTGAGTTCTACAAATTGGATTGATGCGATTCAAATTGCGTTGGAAACTAGACTTAAAGAGCTTTCCAATGATAGGTCACACTCCCCAATAATCCTTCTATAACAGAAGTTATAGGCGTTTGAATCCAAGTGATGCTGTCAGCCACCCGCGGGATAATTGCTGCGCCCCTGTCCCGCGACCACTCGACACCAGCAGGTGCTGCTGCCAGGCCGCGGCCACCAGCCTGCGCCCGCAGGTCTGGTCGAGCAGCCTTGAAGCCTCGAGTAGCTTTTTCATTCACATCGTCACAAGTCTTCGGGCCACGTCATCTTCTATCGTCCACTAATAATTCAACTTATGTAATTTATATTTTCTAATTTCTCTTTAATTATTTTTAGATTAGTTTTAGGATAATATAAATACTCAAGGGATAATTATTTTCCCTTATGCCTTTTTATGCCTTTTATATCTTTTATTATTTTACGTTCTTTTGAGTTTTCTCTTTTGAACCCTAGTTTCTCATGGCATCTCCATGGATTCTTCCATGGATGATTCTTGGGTTTATTATTTCAATTCATTGAGGTATTTTATTTCTATCTCTTATTTTTAATTATGTTTTATTCCTTAGATCTAGTTTTAATTATTTCTTCCATGTTTGAGTAGTTTATTTCTAGGATTTGGGAATCCATGTTTATATTATGAATCTTGATTGATGTTTTTAATATTTTGATTATTGATTTCTCTAATTGATAGTGTTTTGTTGTTAATCTTGCAACCTGATCAATTGTTTGATTAATTATTGTTAATAAGAGTATGAATTGAAATATCTTACTTTTAGAGGCTTACCTACAATTACCAATTCTGATTATGTTAGCGACCGAACTACATATGTTGAATTGAGAGCGTTAAGACCCGACCGTAGGCTTAGCAATTGCTCTAGATAACTGATTTATTGAATTGTTATTGATACTTGATAGATTTAGAACTATAAACATGGTGAACCATAACCCTAGGTCTTTTTATTAATTGTTTTATTCTTTTATAATTTAGACTACTTTTCTATCCGAATTTCGTGACTTGTTTAGTTTCTCCAATTTCTTAGAGGTTAGATTGAATACCATCTCTCTGTGGATTCGACCTTACTTACCCTGCTACATTGTTAGTTGGATTTGTTAGGAATTTATTTTTGACAGGTGTACGACAACCTATCAGGGCGTTTTGATCTTCCTAGTATCATGTTTAGGGTAACAACTATAATTTCTATTATCAAATATGACAATTGTGATTCCTGCGATGCTTCCTATTTTCTTCCTAATATTCATGTTAGTATCATGTTAGGGTTAAAGCTTTGATCTTTGATGATTAGTGACATGCTAGGGTTTGTTATTAATCTGGTTAGTATCATGCCTAGGATCTTGCTCTTATTATGCTTTAACATGATTTATGATTATTATTATTATTATTATTATTATTATTATTATTATTATTATTATTATTATTATTATTATTATTATTATTATTATTATTATATATAATTTGATTATTATGTTGCTTGATTTTTATTGTTATTGCTTGATCACACCTATTATGCATGCTTAAAGGGAATTGGTACTTGTAATCACGTTTAATAAGATAATTAATAATCTTATTTAGGGTTAATTTTATTATAATATCAAGTGATCGCCAATAATAGTTTTATTTGTGCATTAATATTCAATCAACATAGATTAAACAGGTTTAGGGTTAAAGCTATTGATTGCATGTTAGTCAGAAAGCGCACATGAATACGATTAGAATAAAGTAGAGGCCTATTATCAGGGCAGGTTCAATCTCTTTTAGGTTGGATTTGTACCTTCATCCCCGAACTACCAGTCATGGTTCCAGACCTATTGGAGTTGACGATCTCTTGGATCGTTAAGGGGTGTAACCTTCACCCTGTGAACGGTTTACAAGTTCCTAAAACTTGTTGGCGACTCTTTTGCTCTATCTTCTTTCCCTTTGGACGCCACCGTACTTTAGTGTATTATCACAGTGGGGTTCAAGTTTGGGATAATGCTTGAAATAATCCCTACAATTAGCATAATGTCCTAATTCTCCACAAGACCAACACTTACATGTCTTCTTTTTCTCAGGACAATATGTGGCCTTTCTGAAAAACCTACTTGGTTTTCTATATTTATGTTTATAATACTTCTTCTTATAGGTTTCTCCTCTTGATCGGTCAAATTTGTTTTTCTTATAGTTCTTTATTTTATCATAGTTTTTTCTTTCACATCCATAGTTATTTGGGAAATCCCAACAAGTGAGAAATTGTCTCTTCATTTGTTGAGTTCCTGCAACGTCTCTACACTTCCTTTCAATCCACTCTCTAAGGAAAGCAATCCTGTTTCCTAGGGCATCCCTAGCTAAAAATCTCTCTATCCATTCTTGATTTTTTTCACTTATTTCTTCATTAAGAGGACTGGGTAATTTGTTATAGAACATTCCGAGATTTGTATCATTTTCACCAATTTTATAATAATATGTTTCAAATTCCATAATGTAGTCATCAACATATCTCATATTACAGATAGAAAAATTACTTAACTTCCTTTGATATTCCATTCGTTTTTCATTAGGATCGGCTTTAGGACCAATGAATTCTAACTCAATGTATTGACATAACTGTCTGAACATTCTAGTAGGTGATTCACTAGCTCTTAATGCAGTTTTGACTTTTTCCTCTATTCCATCGTACCAGTCTTCTACACAGCCATAAAGACTATGTTCGATATAGTTTAAGAAATTTTCTGAAGTCTAGTCAGTGTTTAAATTAAGTAAACTACTCATACTCTTCTTCCATTGATCTAAAACATCTTGTCTATCTCTTACACCGTCTAGCTTAAGTTTATCACCAGTTTGACTTATAGGTTCAAGAGTCACTTCTTCTTGTTTAGGTATATGATTAGGCATAACCTTGACAATAAACCGGGTAGTCTTTCATGGTATGTATCTTAGGTCTTTCGATAACCTTATTTACGTTAATGTTTTCATAAATAATTTCCTCTCTAACATCATTATTATCCATTACTCTTTTCCTAGTTTGTTTTCAATCTTTTGTCGAACAACTTCTATAGGCAGAAAGTCTAGATCATTTAACTTCATTAATCCCATTTGTTGATATAAATCTTCCTCTAAAGTAACGTAATTACTTTCCTCTGTTTCATTATCAAAAGCAATCCCTTTTTCAGAAATTAAGTTCATGATTTCGTTAAGCTTATTAGGGTCTTCTTCTTCATCGAATAGGGCTCGTAATTCGTTAAGTGTTTTCTCCTGAAGATGAGGGTTCATCTTTAGTCTCTTTATTCTTTTCTTGGTTACTAGTAGGTCTTTTAGGGAGTGATACGGTAAAATTTTTATTTTTATCTAGATTTTGAAAAGGATACTTATATTTATATGGGACAATTCTCTCTTTATTTGGTGATACTTCTTTTCCGAATTGATGCCTAATTTCGTTTGTTAAGGCAAGTTGAACTTGTTTAACCTGTTCTTTTAGATCGCTTACTTTTTTATTAATATCGGTTGTGGTTATTGATATTTTATTCTCGATATTAATACAACGAGCATGTATGTTATCAACTTTTGATCTTAATTCACCAATTTGATCTACTATATAATTAAGGACTGGGCCAAAATTACTAGTATTTTCAGGAATATGATAATAATGCTTAAAATTAGGTTTCTTACACTCAGTAGACGGTCTAGTATTCTCCAGTTTTACCTAATTATTAAATTAACAACTTAATTAATCTTTTAACCGTATGACTCTAATACTAAATCACGCAGCTTAACAGTTTCTAATTTATAATAACTGTATTATCTTCCTTAATGACAGATTTCACTTATATAATAACTGTATTCAAACATAATACTTAATTTCTGACACAAATACTTATCCTTTTAATATATAAGTACTACTGAAAAGATCAAAATAACACCTCGAAAACAATATTGAAGAAACATATAACAATATTAAATTTTATTTTAACTGGCTAGAACTTAAAATAACAGTATTAAAATAGGAAATAACTTTTTTCCAACACTTAGCGAAAAAAAAATAAATTTCAACGGTGGTATGGACCTTCCTAGTCCCTACCTGGTAGTGGCCAATACTTTCTCCTTCTCTTCTCCAATTTACCATCCACTTACTCCACTATCTCTATATTTTTATACTTTCTCTAATTTTT
Source organism: Chenopodium album (assembly GCF_948465745.1). Classification (NCBI taxonomy): domain Eukaryota; kingdom Viridiplantae; phylum Streptophyta; class Magnoliopsida; order Caryophyllales; family Amaranthaceae; genus Chenopodium; species Chenopodium album. Next base: position 21,758,938 of record NC_137837.1, read on the forward strand.
CCTAAAATTGGAGAGAGTATGTTTATTAAATGACATTTTCGTAAATAAGTTGCATTGAAAATTGTGGGCCACAATGACAAGTTTAACATATTTTCAAAGTTAACACCGTTAAGGGCCTGTTCACATTTACTAAATTGAGTTGAACTTAAGTGAACTGATTGGAGCTGAAATGAACTGATTGGAATTGAACTGAACTGAGATCAAATGAATATTTTATGAGAGAGGAAAATTAGGAGCTAAACTGAACTGATTGGAGCTGAAATGAACTGAACTGAAATTAAGTAAATGTGAGCAGGCTCTAACTTTCTGTTTGCTACTATTTATCATCTTGCTCCTCCCACCTTCTTTTTCATGTTCACCTTCTTCCTCTTGTTCATATTTTTTCTTCTCACCCTCCTTAATCTTCTCCCTCCAATGTCTACCCACTTTCACCTTCTCTTTCAAGTTCGTTCAACTCCATTTCCACCAGCGAAATTAAACGAAAACCCTAATAACAAAAGGAGAAATTCATGACATGGTTAACCCTAAAGGATAGCTAAGTTCTTCCTTCATTAAATTCGACTTCGCACCACCATTTCTGGCGGTGTAAACAAAAACCCAAATAACAAAGTGAAAATAACAGACATGGTTAACCCTAAAGGGTAGATAAGCTTTGCTCCCTCCATTGATTTCGACTTGTTCGACATCATATAGTAAAATGTGTACTTTTCACCATTAAAATTGAAAGTTGAAGGAGAAGAGAGAAAACAACAAAAGGTTGAAGAAGGTGAGAGAAAATTAGAAAATACCAAAGGTTGAAAGAGGAGAGAGAAAACAACAATTAACCAAAGTTAGATGTAATTTACATATACGCCCATTGATAACATAATTCTTGTTTATCAAGGTTATACACTTGTATTTTCTCCAATAATACACTTTTTTCAAATGATTACATGTAAAAAAATAGTATTGTTCTTGTTGAGAAAACAAATGAAGTTCACATGAACAACATAACTAGTACAATTTCCCTATATATATATATATATATATATATATATATATATATATAACTAGTATAGTGATTTATAACAAAGTACAATTACAAAAATAAAGGTTTTTTAGCAACTAAGTTTGACAATAGATTTTTTAAACGTTGCTAAATAGCAACGAATATAATTTTTTTCATTGCCTAATTAAAAGCAACATTTTATGCTTTAGTTTTTTAATAATTAATGGCTACATGTTTTTTATTTGTTGCTATTTAAAACAAATTGTCTTACTAGTTGTTACTAGATGGCATCATATTTTTCTATTGTTGCCATGTAGTAACAAACTATGACAACAAATATTTTATTTGTATTGATTTAGAAACAAACAGAGGCAATGAATTTTTGAATTGTTGCAATTAGAAACAAGTCGTCTAAACTTTTGTTGCTAGATGATAACATATTTTTTTATTTGTTGCCATTGGAAACAAGTTGTGTTACATTTTGTTGTTAATTTATATGTAGGTCAGTTTTTGCTATTATGTATAAAATGATTGTGAAGACCCTCTTCTTATTATTTGTTGCCATAATGACTTCAAATAGAGACGGATTTCAATATCGTCTTTAATTTGGAGACGGATTTTTTATTTTGTCTCTAATTTAGAGACAAATTTTTCAATTTTGTCTCTAATATTTCGTTCACTTATTATAAATTACATGTATAGAACTAAACAAATAGTATTTTGTATACTTGGTAAGAGGTTCACTATGTGACTTTGAGGTCACAAGTTCGACTCCTACCAACTGCGATTCTTAGGTTTTTGTCTCGTAGTGTTGATAGCAACCAATATTTATGATTTGTTGCTATTTTTATGAACCAACTTTAATAATTTGTTGCTATTTTTAGGAACCAATATTAATAATTTGTTGCTATTTTAGGAACTAATATTAATAATTTGTTGCTAATTTTAGCAATGACCAATGGTAATATGTTGCCAAAGTTAGCAACGAATGTACCAAAAAAGCAACCATCATGGAAACTGTATTTAAATGGATGCAATATTGCAACAAAATTGCTTTGCAACTGGTAGCCAAAACCCCATGGCAACAAGCCTTTTAGCAACAAAAAATTTCCGTTTCCAACCTGTTGCTAAATAGAGTTGGCAACAAATTTTTGATGAATAGCAACAAATTATAGCTGATGTTATATTAACTTAATTTCGTAGGTTTCCTTTAAAAAAAAACTTCCTACATTGTATTTATTTTAATATCTTACTATGTGATATATATCCCGAATCATGTAAAATATTTTAAGAAAATTTTGTTCGGATCTACCCCATAAATGACCTGTTTTGTGAACAACTATATATCTAATCTTTTATTTAATTTGTAACACAACTACCCTAAGATATAAAAACTTTGTCGGACACTACCATTTAACAGTTTGCGTCAAATTTTCCGTTTGTGGGGCCATAGTTACGTTTATCCACCCAATTAACTCATTTCCCACCCATCTAATAAAACTCGTAATGTTGTTCTTTTCCTCCGGTCACAAAAAAAAAATACCAAGAACCATAAATTTGAGCAATTATAAACAATTATTCACCAAATCAAGTTTTTTAAAGTTATTGCGAATTCATTGGCAATGTAATTAGTTTAGGATTTTCAATTTTGGGAAAATATCTCTGGTAACCACAGACTTTTATTTTTTTCTTAGTGGTAAAGTCTATTTTATTTTATTTTATTTTATTTTATTTATTATCAATGGTAATCATGAATTATTATTACTAATCCAATTGTAACTTAAGTTAAACAATTTGTTAATTCCTTAACCATGGTTTAGCTATTAGACTACAAAAAGAAACAACTACCCCCAACCAGGGATGGCAGTGGATCTGGACCCGACCCGGATCCGTGGATCCAGATCCCTTTTTCACGGATATGGGTCTTCAAATATTGGACCCGACGGATCCGGGTCGGATCCGGGTCCCGCTAGAAAAAACGGATTTGGGTCCGGGTCTAACTCCTGGACCCGGACCCGAACCCGGATCCGTGTACCCGTTTTATAGTTCTTTTTATTAAAAAAAAACACTTAAGAGGGAAGGAAACTTCGAGCTTTGATGCCTCGTATCTCTTTCTTTCACGTGTAGGGCGAAGGAAACTTCGAGCTTGGCTAGGTGTGTCTAGAACTCGTGAATGTGGTATTTTTATGAAAAGGGAAGGCTTAGAAAGAGGGAGAAAGAATAAGCTATTGCTTAAAAGAGAAGAGAATAGATGATTGTTGATGATCAAGCTTGTTGATGATTTAAAAACAAGTAATATCGCTCCTATTTATAGAAAAAATAGTTCAAAAACGATATAAAAGAGTTAGAATTCAAATCAGAATAAAATTGTCAAGAGCGACAGGGTCCAGAGTGGAGCGACAGAGCCGTCGTGGCGCGCTGAGACAATTTTTTGCGGATTTTGTTTTTATCATAACTTTTGATCCAGAAGTCGAAATAAGTCATATAATATGTCGTTGGAAAGCTCTTAAAGTCTAATTTCCAAATCAATTATAATCAAATTAAAATATTTTTTATGATAAAATATATGGCCGAAATAGTGGAAGGGTGTCAGTTTGGATAGAGTTTCGTATTTCTTTCATATCTTTTTCGTTATAGCTCGGAATTAATATAATAATATATCATTAAAAAGATAATTTCAAGATCTATCCAACCATATAAGATTTGGATAATATTATGAGGCACAAAAATAATATCTGACTGTCTTTGAACATCTTTAAATTCGAATAGATTGTGGACTTAAAAAAGGAAAGTTTTAACCAATTTCAAACCATTTGATCTAATCTTTCAAAAAGGATAATTAAGATCTTTTAGAAACTTATAGAAGCTTCTAAAAAAATCCTAATTATTTTAGGAATATAATTAATATTAGTGGACCCTCCACATGATCATTGGGTCGTAGGTAAAATCCAGTTTGAGTCCAATTAGTATTTTGGTCATAACTTCCTCATTATTCATCGAAATTGGGCTTATAGTATATCGTTGGAAAGGTCTTTTAAACCCCTATACAACTACACTATTATTGGACCCATATCATGGAATAAACTAAACTGGGATGGACGTTTTTCATAAATAGGGTATGAAATGAAAGATTTTCGAAAACAGAAAGAAGCATTTTTATTAAAAACAGAGAGATTCATGAGACGCTTTCACATTTCACCTCGTTTGATAATCAATTAAATGAAAGGTACTCATCACTGGGTTTAATTTGGTTTTTGGGGAGACACAATTAGGTGTCTACACATGGTTAATCATTTAATAATGCTTTAATATCATTAACGTTACCATTTGTTTAGTGATATTAAGTTGTGATTACCATTGATAACTAATTTTTTTTTTTTTTACTCTACCACTGAGAAAAAATAAAAGTTTGAGGTTATCAGAGAGAATTTCCCTACAATTTACTTCAATGATCATAATTAAGGATTCAATTTAGAGTTTTCAGCTTCAATTGAAAACAGTAGATTTTAATTGTTAGGGTTTCGGGTTTGAATTAAATTAGGGGTTTTGTATTTTTTGGGTTTAGGTTATATGACTTTGATTGAATGAAAAGACCACAAGTTTCATAGCAATTACTACATTATACCGTCTTGGTCTTTGTTTTCCCATACTAATTTGAGCCACTAACATAGGCCTACGTACCCAACAAAGCAAGAAGATAAGTAGGAAAGAGATATCGCATACATACTAAAGGGCTAATTTACAAAATTAACAAGAAATTTGGAGTAATAAGATTTTACTCCCTTTCATTTTTTTAATTGCATCACTTTGACTTTTGCACTATTCACATACCATGGCTGACTTAATTTTTTCACCTCTTCATAATAAATAAATGTTATTATATAATATATCATTAGATTAGCCATAATGTATAGTTTTATCATATAATTTTGTTACTATTTTTACTAGTGGGCAATTAAAGATATAGTTCAAAGTTGTATCTCTGCAAATGTACTGGTCAAACTGATGCATTTACAGAAAAACAGAGGGAGTATCTAGTTAATCTTAAGAAAGTGAAAGGATGAAGGAAAATGGAAGGGAAATTTATGAAGGAGAAGGGAGGTAGTTCGAAAGGAAAATAATTGGATGGGGAAACCAAGTTGTGGGCCCCACAAACAAAAAGTTGAACGAAAACTATTAAAGGGTACGTACGTAGTGTTAGACAAAGTTTTTATATCTTAGGGGTAGTTGTTTACAAATATTGTTAACAAAACAGACTATAAATGGGGTAGTTCTTGATAAAATTTCCATAGTTTAATGACAAAATTTGCCTACATATATGCAAGTTCACTATAATGTGAATTACTCTCTCTGTGTTTAAATAAACAAATCATTTCCCTTGTGCACTTATGCCAATCAATGCAATACTTTGAGTGATAATATGTTGGAAATTTTGCAAAAAACCACCTTTTATAAGCAATTTTTTTGCAAGAAACCACCTCATAATTTTATTTTTTTGCAATAACACACCTTAATCAAATTTTTTTTGCAAATCAATACCTTTATGTCGGAAGATGAGGTTTGACCCCATTTTCCGGCGTTGACTACTCCAATCTACCCACGAAACCACCTCTCTCCCCAGCCCCACCCACAAAACCACCTCCCTCCTAAGCCCCACCCACAAAACCACCCTTTCACGGCATTGACCACCATAAACATACCCCCTTTTACGGCGTTAACCACCCTAAACACACCCCTTTAACGACGTTGACCACTCTAAACCCTCCTCTATAGCCCTAGCCACCCTTCTCCCCTCCGCTGTTAGTTTCGTGGGTGCAAATGGCATAGTCAACGCCGGAAAATAGGGTTTGACTCTATTTTCCGGCATAAAGGTATGGTTTTGCAAAAAAAAAATTGATTAAGGTGTGTCTTTGCAAAAAAAAATTTATAAGGTGGTTTCTTGCAAAAACATGCTTATAAAAAGTGTTTTTTTTTGTAAAATTTCCTAACATATTTATATTAATTATTATGTAAAATTATAACAATTGAATATGTGTGATCTTGGAATAAAGACTAGGTGAAGTAAGTCTTCTTCCATAGATTAGGGACCAAGAATCAAGTTAGACCTTCTCGGGGAAAACGATTAGATAAAAAAAATACCCCTAGCTGTAGAAGCCAATTAGAGCTTCCTTGACACATGTCGAATAATTGTGGTTATATAGCTGTAGACACCTGATTGAGTCTCCCCAAAAACCAAATATAATCCAGTGATGAGTACCTTTCACGTCTTTGATTATCGAGTTAGGTGAAGAGTTGAAGAGTCTCTTGAATTTCCCCCTTTTCAACCTTTCTTTAAATGTTATAAATTAAAATAATTCATTTCGTGTCCTTAAAATCATTCTTTTTGTGTCCTTTTTTTTATAAAACGTACAAACCTATTGATTTTGGTCCGTAATCTAGGTCCAATAATTGTATAGTTGGATGGGGCTTAAAAAGAGATCTTTCCAACGATATATTATAAGCCCAAATCCTAATTATAACGAGAAGTTATGGCCAAAATGCTAAACTGGGCCCAACCGAAGTCTTATGTGCAGACCCAATGATCATGTGGACGGTCCATTAACCTTAATTTCATTCCTAAACCATTAGGATTTATCACAAGTTTCTAGAATTATCTAGAAGATTGTTTTGAGTCCTAAATCCATTAGGATTGATTATTATCTTCTAGAATCTTCTAGAAGGTTCTAATTTATCGTCTTTTTGAAAAGATAAAGACTAAGGATTTTATATCAGATAAAACACTTATTTTTAATAGATTTATTTATGATAAAATAAGGATAAGTATGGATATTTGACTAACTCAGTTTGATTGGAAGCCGAATTCTATACGAATCTTATCTTTCGAAAAGCATCGCGCAGCGATGAAAATATCCCACAACGATGCTAATTTCTGCACGATATGAGCATCGCTTCGCGATGTAACCATCGTCACGCGATAAAAACGTTTTACTCTGAGTCGGGTTCTAACTCTTTTTCTGATCTTTTCCGTCGTTTTTTCTTTATAAACAGTGGTTTTTTTCTCCGTTTTCATTCACAACCAATCATCATCAATTTCCTCTCTAAGCTAGAGCTTATTCTCTCTCTCTCTCTCTCGATTTTCTAAGCCTAGACTAAACACATCACACAAATCCTTGATCTTCTTTGATTAGTCACCATACCTCATTCACAAGACTCGAATACTTCTAACCAAGTTTGAAGTTGCCTTAGACCTTGACGCAAAAGGTTGATAATTATGAGGGTTTGATCCCAAATTTATATTTAATTATTATTTGATTTATTTGTTTGATTTAATCTTTCTTGAAGTTAGTAATGTGTGTATTGTTTTGATAGAAAGAGGTACGAGGCTTTAAAGTGAGTAATTTGATTACTTTATTCTTTTGATATAGAAATCATGTTTAGAATATTAGTTTAATTTCTAGTATCATGTTAGGATGTTAATTAATATTTCTAATATCTTATTGATTTCTAGTATCATGTTTTAGGATAAAGCTTTGATCTTTATTATTAGTGACATAATAGGATTTGTTATTAATTTGTTTAGTATCATGCCTAGGATCTTGCTAGTATTATATTTTGATGATTATTATGATGATGATGATGGTTGTGTCATTAATTATATGTTGCTTGATTATTCATGATTTATTGTTATTTCTTGATCACGTCTTTTCTGCAGGTTTAAAGGAAAATGTGTTTTTGAAATCACGCTTAATAAGATAACTTTGGTTTAAGGTTAATGTGATTTTATTTCAAGTGATTGCAAACAATAGATTTATTTGTGCATTAATAATCAACCAACATAGATTAAATATGCTTAGGATTAATTTATTAAATGTAATTGATCGGAAAGCGTACAGGAATATTATAAGAATAAAATAGAGGCATATTCAAGGCGACTAAGTTGGATTTGTACCATCATCCCCGAATATCCAGTCATGGTTTCGGACCACTATGAAGTTAGCGATATTTGTGATCATAAATTGGGTGTAACCTTCACACCCATGGACGGTTTACAAGTTCCTAAAACTTGTTTGCGACTCTTTTGCTCTGGCTATTTTCCCTTCGAACGCTACCATGATTAAATGCATGATAACGGTGGGGCTCAAAGTTGAAGTTTTTTGAAATATTCCCTACAGTTTTTTGGCGAGTCCATGAGAGTTAAGGTGGTAGTGTTATGAGAGCGTTGATTAGCATATCATGACACTCTATTTTAGGTTAATTAACCTAGAATTAACATCCATAAAAGTTGATATGTCTATTTTATATAGTGATTTACCCCCGTCCCTTGGTCATAATTAGGAGTATTTTTGGCTCTTTAGAACCACTTTTATTACTAATATGTGCTTTATAGTGTTTTAGTAGTTTTGGTATGATTTTATAGTAAATTGCATATTTAGAGCATTTTCCAGGAATTATTGGAGCACTAGAGGATATTGACCATCTTTCATAGCCCAAGGCCGGTTAGAGCCTTCAAACCGGTGATTAAGGGCTTGACATAGAAGAGTTGCGGTAATGGACCGAGTGATTAAAGCCCCGAAGAGGAGATTAGACTTTGGGCCGAGTTATTAGCCCGAACGGAAGTCCAAGCATTGCCCAAGACACCGCCCGATTGGGTGAGCCCTCGCCTTGAGGCACACCCGACCGGGCGGGTTGGAAGACCAAGGATCTGCCCTTCGCCCTATCTTGCGCCCGGTCAGCATTCATGAAGAAAAAGGCGTTCCTCACCGGGCGTGTGTTTTGTAGGATGAATTTCACTTAGTTTCTAATTAGGATTTTTAAGCTTTGTATAAATACGTTTTATTTTGTTTTGATACATTTATCTCTTTCATTAGCTAAATTCTCTCTTACTTAGTTTTAAGCATAGAATTCTCTCTTGTTTTTCTCTCTGCAACTCTTGGTTTATACAATTCATTATTTCCGTTTATTTTGGTAACGATCTCTTCCTCTTTTATTTTCGGTAATTTAATTGCTTTGATTCATCATATTTTGTTTAATTGTTTTGATTAGTTTAGATTTCATTATGTGTGAGTAGTTTTATTTCTAGTGTTTGTGGGGATCCATAAATAATATGAAGGGGTAATTTATTATTGTTAATTGTTAATGCTTGATTAATTTCAATTCCTATTGATTGATTTAATGCTATGCAATTAGATTAGGCCTGGTTTAATTGTATGAGTTTTTCAATATTGATTCGTGATTCGAGATTCGAGAGATGAGAATTGATGTTTAGGCTTAGTTTCAATAGGCAGGTTAATTTATAATAAATGGTTAAGTCAAGATTCGAGAGATGCGATTTAATACCGGTAGATTAATTATGTGATTGTAATACGTAGCGAAAGCCCTTTATGATCTGATTAATTGATGCATTGATAATTGATTATTATGTTTTACCTGGAATATTATTTATTGGTGAACCTATTCCCTAGTCTTTTATTAATTGATTTCTCTCTACTTTATTCTCCCTATTTTAATTCCTTTCACAATTTGGTTACTTAATAATTTAGATTATTTTAAATAATTAGGAATAAATCGACTTGTTTCCCTATGGTGACCCTACTTCCCTATCTACTTTAGTTAGAGGACTTAGGTAATTCGTTTGATTAGGAGATATGACTTTATCCTGTCAAAAGTATAATACCCCAAACACTCATTTACTAATGGAACAAACTCGTTATTACACATATTAAGGTGCTACTAAAAAATCACTTTATCTTCTCTCGACTTTCTCTCTTATAAAAAACACGTTTTCAGAATAAATGTAATTGGTAAGAATAAAGAAAAACCCTAGCTTAGCCTCCTCTCTCTCTTCTCTCTCCTAAAGTCTAGCCTCCATTGTAAATTTTGAAGGGGATTCCATCGGATTTCACCGATGGAAAGCCCCAATCTTTATTTTCTTTTAAGCTTTTTGTTTATTAGGTTAAAATAATAATGTCTCCTTTGAAATAAAGGGTATATCTCCTTCGAAAGACAAGGTTTTTTCGATCTTCTTCGAAAGACAAGGTTTTATTAGTGTTTAATTTGGTCTCCGATTGTGCGGGGCTACGATTGATTATGGCTCGAATTCGGGTTACGGAATCAGCACAATAATTAACTTTCTCACAAAATTGCGAAGCGACGACGGATCCACTCAAAAGTTGTATGAGTCAACGAATCGAGAATGTGCCGAATTGTTATATTTTTGTATTTGGATTCTTAGCTCTTCCTCGATTAATTCTTGTTTGATTTTGTTAAATTCGTTTTCATTATCATTAATTGTCAATTGTAGATGTCGTATGACTTTGTTTAATGAAATTTAGTGTCATTTAGGACTTTTTTCAAAAAAAAAAAAAAAAAAAAAAAACATTTTCTAATGAATAATTTGATCGTAGGAGGGGAATATTCTGATCCTAAGAGTATTCTTTAATTTCTTGGCACTCTCAACGTTCGTGTCATTATACATGTTATTTAGGCCAAAATCTGACCGCCAGATTCAACCAGGTTCAATAGGACAACAACTAGATTAATAAATATGCAAGTGATAGTGTAGGTTCAATGAATGAGGATGAATAACGTACGAAAAAAGGAATAAAGAGGAAAGGGAAGAAGAGACACAAGATGATGATGCAGAAAACCCCAGGAATAAGGGTAAAAAGTGCGGGTGGCGTTGAGTCCACCAATCTACTAATTTGAAAATTAACTACAGTTACAATGCAGATTGTTTTTTGATTTAGAATGAATCTGAAATTTGGTTGCCAATTGCTAATATAATGCCTAAGGCTCGTATCTTGTCTTTTTACAATGATTTTTCAACCTATTTATAATAGGATAGCCTTTTGAAGTTTTATAACAGCTTCTTTGATGATTCTTTGAAAATCGGAGTTAGTTGCCAGGTTCATGCCACATTCTTCATGCTCTTATCCATTATCCTTTGACTTGTTCTTGGCCAATAGTTAGTTGGAGTTTTTGGTTTCTATATTTATGGAACTTCTCTTGACTCATTCAAACTTGGATTTTCTTAGAATATTCCTTGGAAATATATTATGGTAATCTAGTCGTTGACTTCGTAGCAACATGTAACCTGCAATCTAGCAACCTGCAGATATCTAAACCTGTAATTAACACATGTCGTACTCACGGAGCATCTAGAGCCCCTAAACCACAAACCATGTTTTCTTATACATGGAGACTAATACATGTTCTTTGCGTTTAAACTATTTATTCTTTGTTTTTTTGGGTTCATATTCTTTCGTTTCAAGCCTTGTATCCTTTACGAGTTTGTGGTCTTTTGTATTAGCCCTTGTGGCCTTGTGCCTGTTGTATTTATTCATGTTATTTGAATTTTGCTCTTAGGTTGCATCAGGGTGCATAAACCAATAATTGGTATGCCCTTTACTTCTCTTGGTTCATTTTCCTTATGTTTCTCATTACAAATTCATAATTACAATACCAAATCATTATGTGACGCTTTTTTTTTTGGTAACAAACACAAACAAGGACCAAGAAAGAAACTGGCAATGACGCTTGTGGATATCTCCGGCTCATTGGCTGGCAGTTCAGACGCTTTGTTGTTGCTGCCATTGAATGATCATACAAGCTATAGCTTATAACTATAATCAAATATCTATTTCACCTTGAATATTAGCTTGGGTCAGCCAAACACAAAAATACAAAACCTTAAATTGAGATTGTCAAATGTGGTCAGGAGTACAAAAAGTACATATAATATACAATGTCACAACAAAAATACTTCTAGTCTGTGATTTCTCCCTCTTCTTGAGGGCCAACAACATCATTTTCACCATCTTTCCCATCACGAGTGTCTTGGTCCTCATCATTGCTGAGCTCTCCCTCGAGAATGGAAGACTCATCTTCAATGGCATCGCTCTCAACTCCAATTTCCTTGACAATAACCTTGGGGAAATTAAGAGGTTTCTCAGGCCAGTCCTTGAAGAAAGAATTGATGACCATAAAACGAAAAGCCTGCAATAGACGACTCTGATCTTTCTTTATATCAGTGCTCAAAAGCTTTTGCAAAAGTGTAGGTTCCTTGACACTCAAATGAGCCTTTGGTGCATTATCACTCTCCACCCTTTGTCTTTTTGCAAATCGATCATGCTTCTTGAATGAACCATCATCTTCTGTGCCTCTCTTTGTAGTAAATCGATCTTTATTGTCATATTTTCCCCCTTTATCGAATCTATTCTGGAATCGCCCATTATTTTGGAAGCGTCCCTTGTTCAATGGCCTTCTAGATTTGTCCCTCCCATGAGCCTGGTGCTCCGGATCCATCAGATAGTGGGATGGAATTTCTGGAACTTCAAATCCCAACTCAACTTGCTTTGCCAATACATCCTTTAGTTGCTGCATTTGCCAACAAAGAAAATGAGAAATCAAACTGCAAGTAAACGGTAACAGTGACCAGATTAACATGAAAATATATTAAATATCGCCTACATGGAGGTCATAATTACATGCTGACCCCAAGCAAAGATAACTATATATCAAATGAATATGTAGTCAGAAAGCTTGTCAGTATAATGCAGTTGATTTGAAACCTCCAAATATGTGCAAAGTTTTCATGGTAGACCCTAGAGTAGAACAACCCGAATCTGGTACAAACAGACAAATACTACAAATTCAATATTGCAGATTGCAAACACAGCACAGTTCAAGCATTGTTAACTTCCTTTTTTATCAATCAGAAGTGAGTCCAAGGTGATATGAATCCAGTCTACATTAGTTATGCTCTCTTATTATAATTAGTGAAGACCTTCCTCCAAATAAAAAAAACTACATTGCGCAAGAGGTTAGAAGCCCCCTCTTTGCAAACATGAGACAATTCCAGCATTTCAATGATAGACATTTTTTTTTCCTTTTCTTCAGATAAACAGGAACAAGGATAGAGAAATTTTAATGTTTATGAAAAAACATCCATCTTAAAGAGTATCTATAACACATACTTTGTATTTGTTATAAAGATACAATCCTCGAGATAGTAACTATTGTATGACATTTTTGCACCACGCCATATCCATATCCAACACATATCCATGAGAAAATAATAGAAGCAAACCCTATAAAAGTAGTCAATTTTTAAATAAAAAGGAAAACCATACCTGACGTCGTAACTTAGCATCTTCATCTGCAGCATCAGCATTTGCTTGCTTTTGTGCCAGCTTCTGCAAATAACAGACCAACCCTTAAGGAAGTAAAATAAAGCTAATCAACAGAAAGCATTCAAATCTGGGGACTGTAATCTAACCTTTTCCACATTGCCTTTTGAAGGAAAATTTTTCTTGCGTTCTTCACGCCACTGCTGAATTTCTTTCTCAGTGTAGAACACAGAGAGTGACCTATAGTTAAAGTAGAAGGAAATACCGCAGATACAACACTGTCAGAAACAGAAGACTGAGTGAATCTACACAGTTCTAGGCTTCTAGCTATAGTGGTAAAGAGTAGATTGATTTTTCATTGTTATGTAACACGAAGTATACAATTGTATAACCAAGTACCTTCTCTTTCCACCTTGAGATTGGTTTGCAGAATCATCAGAACCAACATTTTTAACGCCTGCTTGCAGAAGAAATGAAGAACATCATTTTATAATACAGATCCGTAGATCCACAGATTTTACACCAAAGAAAATCAAACAATGAAACAAAACTGTTTACCAAGGCATGCATGTATTGGCAAGCAGAATGTTGCCATAAGAAAGAATAATTAAGACCAGATAAGAATTAAAAGCATGGAAAGATGATTCTATTTCGCATTTTTAAGAGGAAATAATATAGAAGACAGCAGTTTTAAGATCCTAAAATTCATACCATCGTTGCTGAAGGGAGGGTTAGCCAATGGCATCCATCATATACATAATAAATTCTAGTCACTTACTGCTAGACTGCTAGGCATTCATTATTAGTTAAGCAAACATACAACTATACAAGTTCATGAGTTGCAGATGGAAGAGATTCAGAAGTTGCTATTGAAGTATGGCCAAGCAAGGAAAAACTTACGGGGGTTTATCAAAAAGAAGAAAAGACTTACTAAAGAGAAGGCACAGCAAAAATAATTTTACTACACATGGAGAAGGGTACCATTACACTCCATTCAAAGTAACTTTGACTCTTATTTAGTTTACATGAACATTTTAGACACCATTATGACATGAGTATGAAAACCTAATGACCCAACCTGTCACCTCGATTTTTACCATGGCATGCCAAGGTTCTTAATTTACATGCCTGTGCCTGAGTGACACAGGTAGGTTGTGGATGAGAGGCATAGAAGCATTGGTTATGTAGATCAAGCATACATGACTTACTGCAGCGAGTGGAAGATAGGATTCCATGGCAGCATAGCTGCATAGGTTTCTCAGACTTAAAACTACTTATGGCATCTCCAAACGGCACTTCTTAAGCTTTCTAGGCTTTCAGGGGAGATCCTAAATTATAGCTTGTCTGGCCTTGTCTTCTGTTTTCCTTGAGCTTAGTTTTTAAACAATCTACCTTATTCCACTATCATGATCTTTTTATGTTTCCTTGTTATTTCTATTCACCAATGCTTTTTTACCTTTGGCACCTTACTAAAAATACTGCTTATTTAGGTTGAATACTGTCATAGCTTTTCTACTTCAGGGACATTCAAAAAATTATCTCTAATTATACAACATTTGAGCTACTAAGCTGCATATTCTCACCTTCTATGGATCCTACTTTACAAGAGCACAATATATTGATGTTGCTACTGCTGCTGCACTTTCTGTACCAGTCATTAAAACATTTGGCATCATTGGTCCTATTATCCTATATCATCATCTTGACTTTAATTTAATATCTATAAATACATGAAGCTAAGTTTCTATGTTATAAATACAAGCTATGGGAATAAAACTATGCCAGATGACGAGGACTTTGGATATCAACATTTAATTCATTAATGATTATACCTAACATACATGAGCTATGTGCCAGAAATTAACAATACTGCAAGTTCTTATAAAGATGACATGACCGACAACAGATCGTTCCCAAATAGAAGACTTTAAAGATATGCTAAGATTTTATATAGTATACACAGGCTATATATACGATTTCATAATGTGCTATTACATGCTCTGAAAACTTTATTTTATTCACTGGCTTAATTCTGCTACATTCCATAACACATCAAAAATGGAGAAAAAGAATTATTTACTAATTGGTACTGAGACTAAGCAATATCAAATATTCACAATAAGGCTTATATCAGTAGCAACTCAAAGACAATTGTTCACGTGAAATTATGAAATCAGTCTGGGGCATCTTTTTGCAACATAATCAATATAGGCTCTGATATAAAGAACTATATTAGAGTGATCAGACGATGTTTTTTTTTAAAGCAAGAGAGCTACAGCTTCACAAGAAGCTTCAGCCAGCTTCAGGTAGTAACACCGAACACTTCCAGATGTTATGTTACAGCAAAATGTTTTCCATGTGAGAGAAAGGGTTCAATTTCAAAAGGCCGATCAATCCAGCCAAGCTAGCCCACTAGCTGATGGTTTTACCAGCAAACATGGCTTTACCCTCCAAAACACAATGACTATTGAGTTTAGCACAGGAAAAACACCACATAGCTTTGTAAGCATGAATAAGTTAAAAACCTTTTCCTTCATTCATCTTAGAAAACTTAAGTTTTCCTTTTGGATTATGCATCTGCCGATCTTGAGACTTTTGATTTCTGCAGTAAGAATTCAAAGTTAGAGACAAAATTAGAGCAATTATATTGCAAAAAAAAAAAAAAAAAAAAAAAAAAAAAAAAGCATAATAAATACAGTATACCTCCAGTTAGATGCTTCTCTATTAGGGTTTACAAAACTCTTATTTTGATGATAATTTGAGTTTGGAATATGCATTCCTTGTTTTTGACCATGATTACCCTGCATAATCATCACAGAAATCAGTCCAGTGTCTAGTATTCTAGTCAAGATGCAAAACCAACATAGCATGATCAATATACATACATCATGCTGGGTGGCAAAAGAGCTATATCAAGTACTACAGAACTACTACAGAACTATATTAAGTACCTTGCAGATGCAAGACATTCATGAGTGAAGATGTATGCACTTCTCCAACAAAAGCAGAAAGATTATGCAACTGATCCCACAATACATATGCAAGTAATGCAACATGTCAGAGAAATAAAAATAGTGAAAGGAGAAGATAGAAGAGAATTAAGGGAAAACTGAATACATGATACTCCCTCTGTTTCTAATTGTTGTTCTACCTTACATTTAAATTTACTTCAAGTGCAGTTTGCTTGTTCTTTTTTAAAATCTTTCCTTTAAATCCAGTATTTTTCTCCATTTTATCCCCATACACCTCATCAATTGGGTCCAATGTACCTCCACTAACTCTTCCTATCCATTATTTAAGTGATTATTTACCCAAATACCCCACTTTACTAAATGTGTCCACTTTTCCTTAGTTTCTTCCCATATGTCAAATAAGAACAATATAATAATGGAATAGTAATTTGATGCACTTAAATTATTAAATCTAACAGTTTTTGGCTTATTTTTTCTTCATTTGATCTTCTCTACATATAGCCTTCCGAATTCCTTTGTATCTCTCCTGTTTAACAACTCTTTGTCTTCTTCCCCAAGCTAATTCTAACAGAATAATATTGCAATACCAACAGTATTCTACCCCCTCAGGTTAGTGCACTATACTATTACAACATACTACAAAATGTGGAGACAAACAACCATTTGCACAAACACATCCTCTCTTGCTCTCCAACATAGACCTATTATTAACATAAAATTCTATACAATTTCAAAGTAACCACTGCAATGACCCATAATCAGCCCTACTGCACCAAGCAGAAACAAATTACAATACCACACCATCAAGCGAATGCAACTCATTCAAGATCTAATACTGCTTAAAAATTGAATGGTATCCTACTTTCTCTCTGAATTCCACCCTTTGTTCAATTATCTGGGTGCAACAAACTATTGAGCAAGGAATGCTGAAGCAGGTAGACCAGGATCGGGAATAAGATAAGCAGATTCATGTTTAGCTTTTCAAAAGAAGTGGTCGTAGATCAGCAAGTCTGACCATATAACTGGTAGGTAATAGTGACTTACTTGATTTCGATTATTGGTCTTTCCAACCAGTGGCCTATTAGAAAAACTAAATAAGAATAGTATTTTGGAGCATATTTCACTTATAAAAAGAGTATCATTCTTAAGGCCTAAAAATAAATTTGAATAATAAAAGAAGGTAAATGTGACTTCTTATAATATTGTTCAAACGAAGAAAATTATATCGGTCACTCATCTAAAGGATGAAAGCCATAGTAGGGATATTTAACAGGTCTTATTGGAAAAGCCAGAAGTGTTACTCTTCAAGAAAGTCAACTCCTTAAAGTGGAGTCAATAGCACTCTAGAATGCAATCAAGCTAGGAAAATTGAAGTGACAACAAATGTAGGCTATGACCAAATACCACTTAATCTAACAAAATCTTGAAATATGCAGATGGTGCCATACATACCATAATGATTTTTATTCATTTCTAGAGAGTAAAAGAGGGAGAAAGCACCAAAAATTCAATCTGCCACAAAAAATAAATAAATTAAATTAAAATACATTGATGATAGTATATAACTATTATTCGAAAATAAAACTCTCCAAGTTCTGTTAGTCAAACCTTCACAAGTTCAATTATAGAAATCTTCTGTCTTGAGAAGGCACGTGCAAGAATGAGAGATTGAGAGCTAGCAACGTGGAGCGTTCTTCATTCTAGAATAGCAACGTGCCTTCACGAAAATCTCCAAACAGAACTTGTGAAGGCATGCTGCTAGCTCTCCAGAACAATGAGAGCTAGCAACGCGCCTTCAAATCACAAGCTCATTCCCCATGTATAGAATTATTTGGGCAAAAGATACAAGTTCTCTACTCAAGCCCTGCCAGGCAGCCAGTACATCCTTTCAACAAACTTTATCAAGCTCGTGAATATTAAGACCATGGAGTAGAAAGACTCTATTCTAATTCACAATGGAAAAAGTTAGAGATATAAAATATCAAAGATGCTAGGGTGTAGTACGAGGTAAAGATAGTTCTCCTTTTTCATTTCTTTTTGCCCGGATACATAAGCCAGTTAAAATCAACAATATTTTTTGAAGAAAATATTTTTATCGTTACTTCCTCCCCACTCCTCCCAGTCATTACCAGTAAAGCAAATTCCTTAAATACAGATGAGTAAAGTTAGGAAAATGTTCCAGTAATCAGAGTCAAAATTTGAGGAATCAAGAGCATCCTTGATGATGAATGCTCCTGTGCAAGCACAACCTCTGTGTGCAACTGAGTACTTGACAAACCCAGCACCACGTTCATTCAATAACGTATTCGCTTCATAATGCAAGTTAATCTAACTGCAAGAATTTACCTATAGAATTTTGCACTTGTGCATAAAGCCTAGTACATACAGGCCTAAGTCGCTTCAATTAACTTTGCTAATAGCAGAGCATCGGTGATGAAAGAATGAAGGCTCAATATGAGTATAAAAATATAATTAAAACAAAAAATAAAAAAAATAAAAAAATTAGTCTCCTAAGACTCCAATTACAGAGAATACAAACATCAAGAGTGTTCCAAAATTCCTTTCCCTTTTGATCTCCAAAATTAAGCTTCCCAAACTTATTAACCTCTAATGGCTCTAAAATCTTTAAGACCAATCTCACAAGGATAGTACCAAGAACAACTTCATCTACACCATCTATAGTCCTTTTAATATGATATTCTAGAATGAAACTTGATCACTTTCATGATAAATCCTATAAACCAAACATCTGGAAAGAATATAACATAGAACACCTTCATGTAAATGCCTTTTATTTTTCTTTCCTTGTATTTAAGAGGGGAGACAAGGAAACTGAGACTATAAGCTAGAGCTCAAAGATAGATAGTTTTCTTGAGCAAAATCCATACTCTCAAAGTCTCAAAAAATCAAGAGGGAAACAAGTTAGGCAAAGTGATGTGGAAAACTTCCACCCTCCCTTTTCCAGTCATATGAAGTCCTGGAATTTGGAAAATCTATAAGATTATATATCAAACTATAAGAATAGTATTTTGGAAATTCGGAAACTTCATGCAAACAAAACGGAGCATATTTCACTTAAAAGAGTATCATTAAGGCCTAAATAAATTTAATAATAAAAGGTAAAAGTGGCTTCTTATACTATTGTTCAAACGAAGAAAATTATATCGGTCACTCAGCTAAAGGCTGAAAGCCAAAGTAGGGATATTTAACAAGCCTTATTGGAAAGGCCAGAGGTGTTACTCTTTAAGAAAGTCAATTCCTTCAAGTGGAGTCAATAGCACTCAAGAATGCAATCAAGCTAGGAAAATTGAAGTGATAACAAATGTAGGCTATGACCAAATACCACTTGATCTAACAAAATCTTGAAATATGCAGATGGCTTCATACATACCATAATGGTTATTATACATTTAACTCTCAATATTACTCCTTAAAAGAGAGTAAAAGAGGGAGAAAGCACCAAAAATACAATCTGCCACAAAAACAAATAAATAAATCAAAATAAAAAAATGAAAATAGAGAATTATTATTCGCATACAAAATTCTCCAAGTTGTACCCTGGAATTTTCAGACAAAGATTGGCTAAAAATCTTCAATTCTCATGGTGGAATTAGACCTTTTTAGAACTGATGATCACAGATGTGGCGATCTAGGACAAGAACTAGTGGGGATCCGATTTTTTGAAGATTGGTGCATTAGGAAGGCCATGGAATGGAATGGTGGTGGTGCTGAGCTAGAAGAACGTGAGGCTTTGATGTTAGGATGATTGTGCATAATAAATGTTGATTTCTTAGCACACAAGAAGTAAGAAGATAAGGTTAGTAAAAGTAAAACGAGGAAGAGAAAAGGTATGAAGGATAGAGGTGGTTTATTAATTTCTTAAACCAATAATCAACAATGAAATTCAAAATTGTTTCTCTAATTTAACCAAACAGAATGGAATGATATGGAAGTATGGAACCTAGGAGAGTCAAAAGAATAAGAATAAACATGATTGGAAACGAGTTTGAAAAACTCCTTCCAATGATTAGTTAACACTCATGAATATGAGACCTGGTAACTACTTGGTTTGAGTCAGAAATACACTTTTTTTGTTTTGTAAATAAACACCCTAGCTTGTATTGTTTATGCAACATGCCTGCACAAGCTCATTCCCATAATCCCATGTATAGAAATCTTTAGGCAGAAGATACAAGTTCTCTACAGTATTCTTTTCTTCTTCATTCAAGCCCTGCCAGGCTGCCAATACATCCTTTCAACAAACTTTATCAAGCTCATGAATAAGACTATGAAGTAGAAAGAGTATATTCTAATTCACAATGGAAAAAGATAGAGGTATAAAATATCAAAAAGATGCTAGGGTGTAGTAAGAAGTAAAGATACTTAAGTTCTCCTTTTTCATTTCTTTTTGCCCGGATAATACATAAGCCAGTTAAAATTAACATTGTTTTTGGAAGAAAATACTGTTATCGTTCCTTCCTCCCCACCCTTCACTCCCCCTTGTCATTTCCAGTAAAGCAAATTCCTTAAATACAAGTGAGTAAAGTTAGGAAAAGATTCCAATAATCAGAGTCAAAATTTGGTGGAATCAAGAGCATCCTTGATGACGAATGCTCCTGTGCAAGCATAACCTGTGTGCAACTGAGTAACTGACAAACCCAGCACCCACACATTCGTTCAATAACATATTCGCTTCATAATGCAAGGTAATCTAACTGCAAGAATTTATCTATAAACTTTTGCACTTGTGCATAAGGCCTAGTACATACAGGCCTAGGTGCTCCCAATTAACTTTACAAATAACTATTAGGGAGAGTCACGATAATGAAAGAATGAAGGCTCAATATGAGTATAAAAAATTCTTCTGTCTCCAAAGACTCCAATGATAGAGAATACAAACATCAAGAGTGTTCCAATATTTATTTCCCTTTGGTCTTCAAATTTAAGCTTCCCAAACTTATTAACCTCCAAAACCTATAAGACCAACTCACATGAACACTACCAGAACAACTTCATCTACATCATCTATTGCCCTTTCAATATGATTTTCTAGGATGAAACTTGATCACTTTCATGATAGATTCCTATAAACCGAAAATCTTGTAAGAATATAACATAGAACGCCTTCATGTAAATGCCTTTTATTTCTCTTTCCTTACATTTAAGATAGGAGACAAGGACGGAGACTTCAAACTAGAGCTCAGACATAGATAGTTTTCTTTAGAAAAATCCATACTCACAAAGTATCAAGGAATTCAAGAGGGAAACAAGTTACGCAAAGTGAAGTGAAAAACTTCTACCCTCTCTTTTCCAATCATATGAAGTCTTGGAATTTGGAAAATCGATAAGATTATATATCAATTTATAACTGAGTATATACTCCTTCAACATAGCTCGTAAGAGGAATATCCTAGCTCTAAAAGAGTAATACCAAGTTTACAAAATTTAAACATAAAAATAATAACAATATCACCAATTCACCATAAGCAACATTATTCTTATTTGGTTATAAGCCATCATGAAGATATAATATTTAATCGGGTTACTCCTGAAACACTATAGCAAATCTGGCTCATAGTCTACCTAATAAGGCT
Source organism: Chenopodium album (assembly GCF_948465745.1). Taxonomy (NCBI): domain Eukaryota; kingdom Viridiplantae; phylum Streptophyta; class Magnoliopsida; order Caryophyllales; family Amaranthaceae; genus Chenopodium; species Chenopodium album. Next base: position 21,780,620 of record NC_137837.1, read on the forward strand.
ATTAAGGTTTTTCATTCTCAACTGGATGAGCAAAAGCTGTCGTAACTTCAAGTCCTTCCCAATTATTACTTCACTAATGGATAAAATGATAACAAGTCGTTGATTTCATGAATCAAAACACAAAATTCACTTATTCTCCACGATGATAATCACAAAATACTTAGGACAATGCTATATTAACAAAGAAAGCAACAGCATAAACACTTTACAGGAATTCAAACGACCATGTTCACAAAAGACAATCATACATACCTGAAAATTGGGGGACTGGCCATGAGGATGAGATGAAACAGCGGGATTTGAAGGCGGAACAGAAACATTCTGCAGCTGCTGAGGAGCTACAGACAGCTGTTGACTGAAACCAGCCTGCTGTAAACCACCATTAGGATGGCCAAAACCAAGCTGTGGATTAGGGTTACCAAGAAAACCGGCATTTTGCGAATTCATAGCCTGAGCAACTTGATTAGCACAACCTAATAACTGAGTCAAAGCATTAACTTGAGAAGGATTCAACATTGGCATATTCCCAAGTTGACTCATACTTTGTAATTGATTTTGCCACCCAAACTGTCCATTATTCCCAAACAATTGATTCAGGTTTCCTTGACCCAAATTACCCAACTGCCCATTTCCCGGAAACCCAAAAACATTCAAATTCTGCCCAAAACTATTTGATGAAAACCCAGAATTAGATTGAATTTGTTGAGCTGAATTACCCATATGACCATTGAAATTGGGAACATTCATAAAACCAGGGGGAATTTGAGCATTACCATTACCCAAATTTGGGTTGTAATTAGCATTGTTGTTAACAAAACCCATTTGCGATTGCATTTGCATTATATTAGGCAATAAATTACCCGTATTTCCAACAACCTGTAAGATTAAATACAAACAATAACAAGAAACAATCAATTAAACAATTCATGGGTTTCGTCGAAACAAGGGGATGAAGTTGAAGGGCAGGTTACCTGTTGAGGTGCAGAAGTACCAGGAACTGAAGAAGTAATCTGGTTAGAGGCATGGTGAACAAAAGGGCGCATTTTTATTTGTTGTTGTTAGAGAAGATGATGAAATAAGTTTTGAAGAAGGGTTTTGGGGTTTAAGAGGAGAAAGTTGGGTGTAGGGTTTTAGAGCACAAAGAGATGGTTAATCTTTACAAGGTGCTCCGTATTCCATTTTTTATATATTTTTTTTTCAAACTTTAAATAATCCCAATTTTCGATTAGTTTGCAATTATTTCAACTTTATTTGTGCTTTCTTCTAACAATCCTAAATCGGTCGACAAAAATCAATGACCTTTTATTCTAAGTTATCCGACACGTATTAGATCATGATTAATCCAAAAAAATAAAAAATAAAAAAACAAACAAACAAAATTCAAACCACTAGTGGCATCACCTCTAAAGCCCCACCTTCAAAACCACCACCCTCCCCTGCTACACTACCAGAACTACCATCGAAACCGCCCCCATTCCCTCCCCCCACCCTCGAAACAGCCCCTAATCTTATCCTAGTCCCCGTAACCGCAACCCCCATGACCAGCAGTATCAAAATTAGATTGGTTTTCTGTCTCTTTATTCCTTGGTAATTTTAACTTAAGCTTAGTTACTTCGAGATAGAGGTCGTTTTCGTATGTCTCAGACCTAGCCATTGTTTCTTGATCGATATTCTTAGAACTAAAATCAAATCAATCCTTGTTAGAGAAACAAAAGACTCTAAGTTTGGTTGTTGATTGAATTATTCGTTTGATTAATTTGAATATGACAGCTTGTGGGGGTTAGGGAGGGAGGTCGAAATTGTGGCAGTGGGGATCAAAGAGGGTGGTTTGGGGGAGGAGGATGGCCGACTGGGGAAAGAGTGGCCACCAACGTAAGTGGCTGGTGGTATTTTTTTCCCTTTTTTATTTTTTTAATTAAATTATATTTATTTTTAATTAACATGTAACATGTGGCAAATAATTTTGTTTAAAAAACTTTTTAACCTTTTCTTCGAGTTACCCGTAAACGGGATTGAAGAAAGAAAACGCAAGTGAAAGTTGGGTTTACTGCATAATAATCAATAGTTGGGATTATTTAAAGTAAATTGGTCAAAGTTGGGATTATTAAAATGAATTTTTCCTTCTTTAATTGTAACATTTTAACCAGAACGATTTTATGTGATTGAGTTTTTTTTTTTAAAGGGTAAGAAAAAAAAAAAAAACATTAGGAACCACTCCTCACAATGGGAAAAAAAATAAAATAAAATTTATGTGATTGAGTTGAATACTTTTGTTAAAATATTACTCTCTTAATTCTTGCAAGTATTTTTTTTGCCCCATTTTCAATATTTGGTCAAACATAAAAAACATTGACTATAAATTTCAATTGATGTATAAAAGATAATATAATTAGGCCAGATCTTATTGAATTCTTTCATTGTATATTTTATTAATATTAAGTTTTTATAACTTTAACGGTTATGGAAATTTAAATTTATACGTTTAAAGACGTGTTTTAGAATCCCCTGAAAAGTTATATAGGTAAAAAAAGAAAAAAAAAAGATGGAGAGAGTATGTAAGTGGAGTTTGTTAGGAGTTGGGCCAATATTTAGCACAATCCACCCAAATGTAAATTGCAGCCAAGATTAACCTTGTACACCTCCAAGAATGAAAAAAATGGAGATGGAAAGAAATATAGCAAGATGAATTAAAAGAAATGTAACTAGACAAGGCAAAATCAAATTAAAGAATATGCAAGATCAATGACTTCTTACTTTATGTTCATTTATATTGTTTATTTAGTCTATTAGCTTTATCTTTGTTACTATTTCATTAATCTATATTGAATTACTTCTAGTTTGCTTATAGTGTTTTTGCAAGTCTTGATTATTTAACTCTTCAATCCTTAAGCAAATTCTAAGAGTTACTTTCTAAGATTTGCGCTGAAAAATTGTGTGCACACCATGGGGCTTGTAATTAATTCACCTACTAAAAACACCAAAGACACTAATCCTCATTTTTCCACCATGCTTGGAAACCAAGGATGAGTTATAATAGCAGAGATTCATTTAGGAATGGACTTATTTTGACAAACCCTTGATCAGCGAAAAAGTCAAAATCGAAACACCGCTAGTCATGACAACGAGATGAAAATGAGATGAATGAAGTTCTGGCCATGACAAGGTTCACAAGAGGTTGATTACTTTTTAAATATATGGCCTATTTGTTCTAAAAGGTTAACTGTTGTGGACTATGAACATTTTATAGACATGATATGTGCTAAGATGAAGCTCTCGGGCTCTTGACACTTGTCTTTTACATTTAGGTATGTTGTATTGATGAGTATCCAGGTTTATTGGGCTCGGATCATGGTATACCAATTAGGGATGGCAACGGGTCGGATCTGGACCGGATCCGACCGGATCCAGATCCAGATCCGTTTTTGCACCCTGGATCCAGATCCGATCCGGATCCGTCGGGTATGAAAAAGGAGGATCCATATCCATATACGTTGGATCCTACGGATCCGGGTCCAAAACGGGTCCAAAACGGATCCTGCATATTGTACCTTTTTTTAGCAAAAAATGTAGTTTTCAATTAAAACAGTGGTTTAACTTTCAATTCTCAAACCTCCCTCAATTGTTTCGTTCAATATTTGAATCCAAGTTCTACAACTACTCCAATAATACAAGACAACTTATAACAATCTCAACAATCCATTAATACATGTCTTATGAATAACAATACAAACAAGTACAACGATACAAGAAAGATGAGCATCCAAATCCATCTCCTAAGAAGTCTTTGGACTAACTACCAAGAGGGCTAATCTTCATCACTACTAACATCATCAACATCCTAAAATAGAAAAACAAGGAAACAAAAGAATTAGTGAATTAGTTATCGACAAAGAGTAAAACTTCTATGTTTACATATTGATACAACTTAGCAAATATTACCATGTCGATGATATCCATCCCTTGTGTGTCATTATCATCCTCACAATCTTCCGTAATAGTGGAGCATGAAAGTGATCCTTCAAATTCACCTTTGTCATAAATAAATAAAATTACATTATATTAGAAATAAAAGATGAATTTAAAAATTAATAAAAGGAAATAAAAAAGAACTAAGCAAAATATATATTACCTTTCACGTCATCAACCATCCAACTTTGTAAGCACATTAAAGCCTCCACGGTTTGAGAATGAAGTCGAGAACGATGGGCACTAACTACTCTTCCACCCATACTAAATGCACTTTCCGAAGTAACCGAAGAGACAGGGATTGCAAGAATATCCTTGGCAATTCTTTTCAAAGTTGGATAATTTTGATCTCTACTCCACCATTTAAGAACATTAAATTCATTGTCCTCCGGCATAGTTTCACTCTCTAAGTATTGATCAATCTCACTCCTCAAGGGTGTACTTCTAACCTTTTGTCTCTTAGATCTTGCAAAATCATCTTCATCACCAAGGTCATTAAACCCTCTCTTTAATGGTGATTGCTCATTCACTACCTCGGGCTTGTTTTGAAACTCATGGACTAGATTATCAAGGGTCTTTCTAATTCTTGTCATTTCAATATAAGCATCATCTCCATATAATTTTCCAAAATAATGAGCCACACAATCCATTTTGTTTCTAGGATCTAAAATGGCAGCAATAGCCAAAATCCCATTGATATGTGACCAATATTTGTCAAACTTTTCTACCATACTCTTAGCCATTGTCCTAATAACTTCATGATTTTCAATTTGCACCCAACGATTCAAAGCAAGTCTAATCTCACAAACAATTCGGAAAAACAAATTAGCTGTTGGATGATTTCTTATAGAAAAAACCTTGGTAGCCTTGTAGAAAATTTCCAACTTTTGACAAACAAGAGTTGCCATAGTCCAATCATTGTCACTAGGAACAGAAAACTTAAGCCTTTTATTTAGACGTTTCAACTTATTAAAAACTTCCTTGAAAGGCAAACTAGATTCAAGCATCAAGTAAGTAGAATTCCACCTAGTTTTACAATCAAGACCTATTCTTTTAGGTTTTGTCACATTCAAAAGACGACAAGCTTCCTCAAATTTTTCAATTCTTTTAGGAGTAGACATCCAAAATGCTACACACTCTCTTACTTTGACAATTGCACTATCAATAACTTCTAAACCATCTTTCACAATCAAGTTTAGAATATGAGCACTACACCTCATGTGCAAAAAATCTCCATTCAACACCAAACAACTACTTTCTAATTTCTCTAACAAGACATTGATCATGGAATCATTTGTGGTACAATTATCAACAACAATAGAAGAAATTTTGTTTTCCAAAGAGAATTGAGACAAACTATCCATTAGAACCTTAGCAATAACCCCCTTTGTATGTGGACATGGAACAAAACAAAACCTACACACAAAATATACATACCAAAATACCAAATACACAAATTAAGGCTAGAACAATTACCAACACAAACATCATATCATCATATAACCAGAATTCAAATTACAAAAAACAATGAAATACTAGTATATAAACATTATATTAACTATACTAAATAATAACAAAATTAATCAAACAATTACCTTAATGTTCGATTATGCATAACCCATCGATGATCAATAAAATGCGCGGTCACAGCCATGTATCCTTTTTTCTGATTGGAGGCAGTCCACATATCGGTTGTTATAGCCACTCTACCCTCATTAGCCTCTAACAAAGCCTTTAGAGAAATTTTCTCATTGTTGTACATCTTCATCACATCACTCCTTAGTGTGTTTCTTGAAATAATCTTGAAATTCTCATTTAAGCTCTTGACAAAGCTTCTAAAACCAGTGTGATTCACAATTGACAAAGGATACTCATGGATTACTACCATCTTAACCAATTCTCGCCTTGAAACATCTTGATCAAATATCACTTTCTTTTGCTTTTCCTTAACGGTCAAAGATGTAGTCCCATCAAGTTCAGTCTTAATTTTCAACTGTGATTGACCGGCTGCAAGCTTCAAATGCTTTCCCGAACATGAATTGTTAGCATGTTTGAGAAGGTGTGAAGTTCCATTTTTTCCGTTGTAAGAGAGTTTACTTTTACAATACTTGCATTGTGCCTTTTCTATACCTTTGATTGTAACCAAATCAAAATAATCCCATACTTCAGAAGTTAGTTTCTTACTTCTCTTAGAAGAACTAGATTCAACTTCTTTGCTAGTATCATTCTGGACCTCAACAAACCCCTCCTCCGAATCCCCTTCCTCATCATTTGCATTTGACACCACCACAAATGGTACTTCATTACTATCTTTAAAATTTGATTGTTCATCCATAAGGCTGAAATATTACAAAGAATAATAATTTAAACTAATTTTCATCAACAATTTACAATCTATTTCAACAACTTTTTAAAGCAAAATCATATACACGGCATAACCTGATAACCAAACACAACATAACCAAAATTTACAAACTAAATGACAAAATGAAAATTAAAACATGCAAAAGAATTGCAGCAAATTAATTAAACTTACAGATCCTACAATTAGCTAAAACTACAAGTCTACAACATGAAAATTAATTAAACTTAACATAAAGTAAAATTCTAAAAACTAAAACATGCAACGGAAAGTCGGAAACTAACGAAACATCAGACATCACTCATTACTTCATTAGATCCACTCATTATACTAACAATTTATTAAGCATTAACATGAAAAAATTGCTTTAATAAAACCAAACATAAAGTAACGAATTCGAAGATTAATTAAACTACTTACCAGAACACGAACTGCTGTAGTGTACTTGCGGTCGTCGGAGAGGATGAGGTGGACTACTGGAGTGTATTGCGGTCGCCGGAAAATATGGGAGAATGAAGGTGTCGTTTGGGAGTTTGGACTTGGGAGAGAGGAGAAAGAGTCAGACTCTCAGAGGGTGTGTGCGTGAGATTTAGGTTTGGTAGAGTTAGAACTTAGAGCCTTAAGGCCCTTAGAGGCATAAAATCATATCTTGTGGGCTGGGCTTGTATATTATATTAAAAATATTTTTTCTTAAAAAACACGGGTAAACGGATACGGATACGGGTATTTGAGTCAGACCCGTATCCAGATCCGTTTTTCAGGACAGGATCCGTATCCGACCCGGATCCGACGGGTCCAATTTAACAAGATCCATATCCGTGAAAACGGATATGGATCCACGGATCCGGGTCGGATACGGATCTATTGCCATCCCTAAATTACCAATGGCTGTTTTTAATTGATTAAATAAATGTTGTCTGTAGAAAATTCCTCGGACATAGCAACTTACATCATAAGCCTCGTTGTTTGTATGAAGAAATCAAAAGGAGGTTTAGGGGTCGTTGGGATAAAGTGGACGAGAATAGTACACATGATTTATGTATCGTTTATTGGGATAAAGTGGATGAGAATAATACTCCGGCATAATTGGACGATTACTTGGTCTAACAGGCGGGTAATTTAACAATAATAGGGGTGATTATATATATGTCATTGTATGTTGGTCAATTAAATAAACATGATTTGGACCATCGAAAGTTTGAGGAGTTAGATAAGTTGTTGGAGTGTGGCTATTTGAGGTATTTGGATGGGATTTTGGGAACTCAAATGTTCTTTGCTTTGGGAATATTGAAAACACGGATAATATTGACTAAATAGATTTTGAGAATAATCCATTATGTATAGTATAAACCTAGTAAAATTAATTTTAAAGAAAAAGAGATAGTTGAAACTAGTATAATTAACAACGGGTTAGATTCGGGTCGGATGGAGCTCCATTCGCATCCACCAGTTCACACCATCCGCTACACCGATCCACATGCCACCTGCAAAATTTTATCACTCGCATCCAATCCATCCGTCACCCGCGAGTGAAACAGGTGGATCGGATGATAATAATTTCTTTTTTATATATACATAAAAGTTATTGATGGTTAATATTATGAGTGATGACTATATTTTCAACAAATAAATCAAAACTATTGATGTTAGTATGTTACCCTTGTAAAAAAAAATCAATTTTAATAATTTTTAGAAATATATTTAAGTACTACTAAGAGTATATAAGGTATAAAAATTAAAACAAAAAAAAAAGAGTATATAAGGTAAAAAAAAACAATTGGAAAAAAAAGGTAAATCTTATTTTTTTTTTAAAAAAAAAGTATATAAGGTAAAAAAAACAATTGAAAAAATAAATTTATGTTGGATGGATGACGAATCGGGTAGTGGATGGAACGAAGCCCCACTCAAATTTGACCCGATCTACCACCCGTTTTTAATGGCGGAGCTAGGATTTCAAGGATGGTAGGACACCACCGAATACAAACTAATCGATAACAATCATCCAATATAATCACACGTTAATAATATTATTAGATAATATAAACTAAATTTATCAAATAAATCAACAATTTTACTTACTCAAGTCTAAATATAAACACAATAATTTTTATAAATTATAACACATCATTGGTTCTGAACCAAAATAACATAAATTATTCAATTTAGCAAGTAACACAAGCACAAAGCAACAAATCACAATTCGTCAATTCGCAATTTAGCAAGTATAACAAATTAGCAATTTACAAAAGCATTTAAGTGAGGATTGACATTAGGATTCAAAGAAATAATTTAGTTGAAAACAAATTTGTAAAAAACGAAATCCTAGATTATAAAATAAGATTGAATAGCTAAAAACAAGATAAATTAAAATTTCTTAAATAACGGTGGAGGTGTGACAAGCGTGCAAAAAGACGGTGATTCATTAGTAATTTAGTGGAAATCTGATGTTGGAGCTTGAAGGAGTGAAGTCAAAACACCAATAGTCATACTACTAGCTAGCGTGCTATTGTGTTGAAGTTAAGACTTTGAAGAAATAATTTTTTTTTATTATTAATTACTCCGCATATTTTACATACTCATGTGAAAATTGTAGTGCTTTTAAACTTTTTTTTAAAAAATAATTAATAATAAAGCATGGCAGGTGATAGGATGTGGCACTTACAAAGTGGCGGAAACTACAAACAGTACACATATGACGAAGCTGAGTAAACCTATACTTATTAAATGTGATTTTTTTAAAAAAAAATTAAACTAATTTATTTTATAAAAAAAATCAGGTGGGGCACGTGCCTTACCAAGACCTACACTATCTCCGCCACTGTCTGTTTTATCCGTCACCCACCCACCCATTTAATGTGGATTTTCGTCCATTTATTTATACCCGGTGAATCAGGTTTACGTATATCCATTTATAATTGTCATCCTTAGTTGGAACTTGGAAATATTTTAGTTGAGTTGTAAAATGTGGTAAATGCTACTTACTTTTTAGCAATCGTGTAAATGCAAAAGGTATCAAAATATATATATATATATATATATATATATATATATATATATATATATAATTGCAACTTTATCCTAAAAGTAAAATTTCATTTAAAAAATGTTGCATATTAGCATGCTTTGCATACCAAAACAAAATACATATATCTAAATTTGGGGGTCTTGTTTCGTCGAGCACCTCACTCTGACCTTGAATCGCCACTATGCTTACCAGAGCAATGTAGTTCTTGTGGGAAAGATTGCACTTTCAACTTTAAGGCTGGGGTTCAAGTTTCAATCCAGACACTTTAAGGGTAGTAGGTCTCCTTTACCCTTCATCCCTCTCAAAGTGTCTAACCCGCAAATACTGAAGAAAGAAAAAATGAGGATTGAGGTACGGTTAAGGTCCTTCTTCTTACTTTTTTTTAAAAAAATTGTAGTTTCACATTGTTAAATGCATGTGTTGGCATATTTTAATTGTGGCAATTTGATGGCAAGTGGATAATTAGTACAACTTTTGCTTGCATGCTCTACATGAAAGTGTAGTTGGAGCAATGGTTTGAATAATTATGCTCTACATGAGAGATCTCAAGGTTAAGATTTTTCATGCATGCAATTTCGACTTATCTCATGGAGAATATTTGGGTTCGGTTATTTCAAGCTTAAGATCGGCTATGGGTCGACTTTGGTGGTGTAAACACCTAAAAATCTCTCCCCAAAACCAAACCCGATGATGAACAGCCTTTCACCATCATTATTGGACGGATCGATTATTTAATCTTTGGCGTGCTTAAATCCATATTCAATCCCATACATATCATAAACCAACCCAATTATTAGCCCATTTTCCCAAACCATGCATAACTTATTTTCCAATTTTCGTGTCTACATCACAAAACCGTGCTTAACTGATTTGGTGACCCTATAATTTTGATTCAAATATTGTTTGGTTGGATAGGACTTGAAATAAGCTTTCTAACGGTATATCATAAGTCCAATTTTGATTTAAAACGAAAAATATATGAGCAAAACACTAAACTCGGCCCAAAATCGACACCCTTTCACTAAAACAGCCATATCTTAAAATCTACAATACCTAATTTTAAATGTGTTGGAAATTTGACTTGATAAGATTTCCAACAATATATCATATGTCTTATTCCAAGTTACAGATCAAAAGTTATTATAGATTTAAAAATGCATAAAAACTAGAAATTACTGCGCCACGGTAAAAATACCGTGACACAGCAGACATTGCGTTGTGACACGACAATTTCTAGGTTTAATTTTTTACGGCGCTTCAATTCTAGGGTTCTGTACCTCACCCCTCGTATATTTTTTCTATAAATACGAAGCTAATTTTCACGGTTTCGGGGCACCAAATATCATTCTCTTTCTCTCTTATGTTGTAGCCTAAACACTAGCCTACCCTGTTCTCTCACAATACCTCCTTTAAGCACTCCCCGGAGTTCGTACTTAAACCGCGACTCTACGCTTAAACCAAGGCGTGAAAGGTAGAATTGTTTGAGGATTTGCCCCAAATCAACTTTAGTTAATCTAATTTCTATTATTGTTTATTATTTTCCTTGAAGTTACTAACACATTTATTGTTTTATAAGTGCAATTAAACAAAATCAAAGTAAGTAATCATGTTCCTTTTGTTCCTATTATTCTTTTAACAATTTTTGTTATGTTTGTCATATATTAATTGTTAGATATATTGTTAAATTGCTTCCAGTATTAATGTTGATTTTTATTGTATTATTGATCACCATATTGCATGTTTAAAGGGAACAGGACAACCGGTTCAGGTTCCTTTTTAATCTTGTTCTTTAATTAAGTGATCACGATATTTTAGAATTATGCATTGCATTAATATATATTCAACCAATTTAGCATAATTATAGTTTGGAGAAAATTGAATCTTTGTTTGTATGCCTTTGAGATCGCAAAAAATACTTTTCATAATAAGAATCGAGTAGAGGCCAATACGGGCGAATGTGACTCCATGATTCATTTTGTACCATCATCCTCGATTCTCCTTTCGTGGTTCCGAACCATATGGAATTAGTAATCTCATGGCTTATGAATGGGGTGTAACCTTCATGGGTCAATCACTATTGCCTTTCGACGTCCCTTAATCGTGGTTACCTTTTATGACCCGTGAACAGTTTACAAGTTTCTTAAAAACTTGTTGGCGGCTCCCTACTTTCCTTGTCCCTAATCGGTGTTCCTAATCGTATATGTCAATTTCCACTTCCTATGAGTGCTAAGCATATTCACACATGCTTTACGTAGGCGCGCTTCAAACGATGCCTACAGGTGGGGTCAGAAGAATGCTTAGAGGAAAGTCCATTGGGTGAGTTTGGATAGTATTTGTACCCCAAAGTGTTTGGGAGGAATGGGATTCAAAGACTCATCAATCTTTAATGATGCCTTACTAGGCCGACATGCTTGGAGATTAGTTCGATTCCCGGAGTCTTTCTTGGGGGGTGTTTTTCGTGCTAACTATTACCCCATTCATACCTTCTTTGAATCAAGTTTGGGATACACAAATAGTTATTCATGGAGGAATATTTAGAGCTCAAAGGCTCTAATCTTGGAAAGTCACATATAGAGAGTGGGAGATTGAGGAAACATATATATATATAGCATGATCCTTAGTTAGTGGATGGAGATGGCAGATTTGTGACTAGTCAAGAAAGGAGTGACTTCACGAAAGTGGCAGACTGCATCAATGGCGAGACAAATAATGAGTGGCATGTCGAGCTGATTGAGGAAGTTTTCAATAAAAGAGATGTAAGGTGCATTTTGTCTATCTCTATTAGCAGGTGCGATAAAAAAGATGAGATAACCTGGGCCTTTTCTGATAATGGTGAATATTCAGTAAAAACCTCCTATATGTTGGGAAAGGGGTGCGATTTTGATAGATTTCATCGCGTCTTTGTGATCTTGTTGGGGCTGAATGTCAGTCCTAAACACGCCATTTCTTAAGTCATTTCCGACAACCACTTCCGACGGAAACCCCTTTTTCGACGGATTTCAGGGTGTTTCCGACGGAATTTTTCCGTCGGAAACGGGTTGTTTTCTAGTAGTGTTCCAATTGAATTAGTTTTGCATTAATCACTTTACATCATATTGAAAACTCCCTTGGTATTACTCGAGTACTTTATTATGGTGTTAAGGTTTTTATCTAAATTGTCGTTCTATGTTAGATTGTTAGTATTGAAGCTGGGTTTGGCAAATATCCTCATATTACTGGTAGGATATATTTACCATATATTCTGTAGTTATCATATTTATTGTGTGTGTGTATATATATATATATATAGTACTAGTTGTTTAACCTTTTAGGATAGTCAATAGTTATCACATATGTTTAGTGAATTAGTTAGCATAATTTGTGCCTAAATCCTAGCTAGGGAAAACCACCTTTTCCGACCAAAATTCCGTCAAAAACACTTTTCCGACGGAATTTTCAGTCATATGAGATTTTCAGGCATCGGAAAAGTCCGTCGAAAATTTCCGGCGGAATAGTAAAATCCCCCGAAAACTTCCGACGGAATAGTAAAATCCGTCGGAAAGGAATTTTTTGCAATTAAAAAAAACGTCGCTCCACCACCAACGCGACGTATCACCACCTCCACCACCCCCATCAAACCACCACCAGCCCCTAACCCTAACCCTAAACCCCCACAACCACCAGCCCCTCCACCCCACCAGCCCACAACCAACCCGTAACCCTAACCCTAATCCCCCACAACCACCAGCCCCTCCACCCCACCAGACCACCACCAACCTGTAACCCTAACCCTAACCCTAATCCCCCACAACCACCAGCCCCTACACCCCACCGAACCCACTACCCCACTTTACCTTAACTAAACCCACCACCCCACTTTACCTAACCCACACCCAAACCCAGATCCACCCTAATCGACCCAACCACCAACTTAACCGACCCAAACTCACACACCCAAACCAAAAACCAATTCACCTAACCCTAAAACTGACCCACCCACCTAACCTTAAAACCGACCCACCCTCCTAAATGACCCAGATCTGACCAAAAAACAAAACCACCACGGCACCAAGCCACCACACAAGCCACTACAACCACACCGAACAGCCAACAACCGAAAATATTAAAAAAAAAAAACCAAAAAAATTAAAGACTCGAAAAACATACCTTATTAACTGAAATTGGCTTAGAAGTCTTGAATTTGGTCTAAATAGGCCAAATTCGACGATGAAAAGTGTAAATCTACACTTTTCATGGTCGAATTTGACCAAAAAACCATTAATTTTGGCCATGGAAAACACCAAGTAAGAAAAGAGAAATGAGGAAAGAGATGAAAAAAGGAGAAGATGGTGGATAGAAAGAGATGGATGAGGAGAGAGGAGGCGAAGAGAAAGAGAAATTGGAGAAGAGAAGGGGCGGTGGAAGAGAGAGAATGAGAAGGGCGAAAGAGAGAGAAAGGGCGGAAATGAAATGAAGGAGGAGTGAGGAAGTTTACTCGGTTTAGGGTTTTAACAAAGGCCGATTTTTTTTTTATATATAATTGTATTCCGACGGATTTTAATTTCGTCGGAAATTTAAGTTTCTGATGGAATTTTTGGTCGGAAAGCATTTTTTTCCATCAGATTTATTTTCCGTTGTAAATTTACAACGGATTGTTAAAATCCGTCGGAAATAATTGACGGAATAAAAATTCGTCGGAAGTTCCGATGTTTCTGACGGAATTTCATGTCCGTCGGAAGTAGTCCGTCGGAAATCAGCCTAATTCTAGTAGTAGCAATAATAGTGATTAAACAATAACAAAGTGGCACACAATAAAGCTATATGTAAATATTGTATTAGTTTGGGAAACTATTAATGGGTAAGTATTAAGTAAAACAAATAAATTCTTATGCAACTACTCGACTTCCTTTAATACTAGTATCCACTAAGTTATGTGTTAATTCTTTCAAAAAATAAAAGTTACGTGTTAATCACTTGATAAACAACTAGTCGCAGAAGTTGTGCAATATAAAATTATACAATTATATAAAACAATTTTATTTTTTTAATTTTATTGCAATTTATACAAACAACTAGAGTCCATGATTATAGATTAGCAATCAATGGAAGTAACATGCATAATCAAATAGTATATGTATATATGATCTTTTCTCAAACAAAACCAATTAATCTGGTAAAGCCCAAAGAATCCATTTAACGAGTTCATGCATACTGATGATTATAAATAACAAAGTTTTATGAATTATTCACGCAAAATTAGTGAAACCATAAGCGTACCTTATGTTGCGATCTAATTTAAATTGTAGTATAAGTAAACATGATTAACGATATGAATTCATTCAGTCGGCTAGGGCTGGTGTTGATAACGTGTTGTCAAATAGGAAGAAACAAGAGAGATTGAGAGAGAATTAGTTTGTGTGTTTATTCCATATAGTAAGGGATATCCTCAACCCTTAAAATGTTTCACCTTATTCCCTTATGAACAGTAGCAACATGTGCCAATTGCATGTGTGAGCTTGCTAACATGTCCTCATAGCTCCTCAGCTCCTGTACCTCGATTGTATCACTTTGCATGTGCTTTTGCAAACAATAGAATCTTGACCTTGTTTTTTTTCCTTCTGAATTTTACTTTCCTAAAAACATTTACTTTGTATCTCTTCTCTCTCTCTTCTTCAATCCCCTGTTCACTTTCTCTACAAACATTTTTTTTATTTGATGGATACCACCTGTCTTCTTCTACATTTGCTCTCTTTCGTCCTCTCTTTCACGAAAAGAGTACACATAGACACAGTCTATGTGTACCATACATAGACAAATGTTTTTATTGGCTGATGAGGTTGGCCCACTTGGTCCCACCCTAATAGTTTTGAAAATTTCGTTTTGAAAAATTTTGAATTGAAAATTTTGAATTTCAAATTCTAAATTTGAAAATAATTGTACTTTTGGGATGAATATTTGCGAGAAGAGACTTAGGATGGCCGACGATGGTGGCTTAAGGGGGAGGGTCGATGACGGTGGGTTTAAGGCGATGGTCAACGACGGTGGCTGGCTTTAAGGCGATGGTCAACGACGGTGGCTGGCTTTAAGACGATAGTCAACGATGGTGGCTTTAAGCTGAATATAAGGCGGCTTCAAGGAGAACGACGGTGGGTTTAAGGCGAGGGTGGACGATGGTGGCTTTAAGACGGCGGTGGACGACGGTGGCTATAAGCACTGGCGGAGCCAGAGGGGTACAAGGGGGGACAACTGTCCCCCCACTTCCCAAAAAAACAAGCAGCTATATATATTACCGTGTGTAATAATTTAGAATACAGAGTGGATGGTGTGGTGGTGAGTGGAGTTGAATTCCTTACAAGATACCAAGGTTCGAACCTTGTTGTTGTAATATTTCCATTTTTTTTTATAAGAATCCTTCCATTATATTTATTAACCAATACTAATTTATTTACAAAAGTCTAATTGTAATGCATGAACGGAACCCCTAAATTACTATTGTCATTGAACTTTAGTGGAGTATTTTCCATTCACTTTTGTTCTTTATAATGTTTAATTAAGAAGTATTCCTTTCAATTTTTTTTAATTAATATATACTAAGTATATATATTTAAATAATAATTTTAATTATGATATTGCATGAACAAAACCCACTAAATTAAGTTTGTCATACAAAATTATACATTATGACTATTGCATTTAATAACCTATATTATTTAATTTTCGAATTTATTAAAAATTCCGAACTCATAAACGATTATTTTTAGAGGAAAAATTGATATATAATGTTGAATTTATTAAGTACTCTGTATTGTGGATTTTTTGAGTTGTACACATTAATTATTGAACATTCTGTGTATTTAAGTATTGGTGTTTTTTTCCGAATATTTTTTTGTCAAACTATGTAATGTTCATCCGTCCCCTGATTTAAAATTTCTGGCTCCGCCACTGGCTATAAGGCCAGTAAGGTGGTTGACAGTAAAAGAAGGGTCGATGCTTGATGTTATGAAAAATCGGTGTGGTTTAGAGTATAAAATGAGGGTCAGCGAAATCATACACTGATGTGGTACATAAGATGGTCTAGAACAACGGAGGGTGAAATAAAAGGAGTCGGTGAGCAAGCGAAAGAGACAACGGCAACCAAGTGTATTGTTGTAGAATTGAAATTGTTTAGAAAAAATATATTATGCATCATTTGTTTTATTTTAGTATAAAAATTTATTGTTTTAGGAGTATATGTAATATATTAGTATAAAAAAGAAGAATGTTTTATTTTAAAAATTCATATCAAATTCTTAGTTGTAGTTATGGACATAAATGACAAAAAATGTTATGATGTATGTTAGTTAATTTTGTTAATGTAATTCTTAGACTAGTTGTATAATATGTGATTTTGAACGTGAAAATGAAAAGAGTTTGTGAATGTAGATTACAATTAGTGAATTTAGAAAAGTTAATTGTTGTAGATCTTTTAAATGATGAATTCTGTTTAAGTATAGTAATTGAAAATATTTGAGAACAAATAGTGGGTATGTGATCGTTGTTGAATTGGTGATATGAGTTGATGGTAGACATATAAATGGATGAAGTGTTACCATTATGATGGTTTCAAAATAGGTGTAATTATTGTTGGATAGCAAAATTATTATTAAAATTTGAATAATATAATGTAAATAATAATTTGCACATGTAAATTTGGTGGAAAGTTGTATAGTATCTACAAGAGTACAAGGTATGGGATGAATTGATTTGTGGGTTATTAGGACCAATTAAAAGGTTAGTTATTATATTTGTGGGTTAGGGTCTGTTTTCATCAGATTAATCAGAGTTTAGTACGTAAGAGTTCAGTTTATGTCTAATGATATTGCTAATGATATAAAGCCACATTTCATACTTTTAAGCTTTTATGACAATAATAATAATAATAATAATAATAATAATAATAATAATAATAATAATAATAATAATAATAATAATAATAATAATAATAATAATAATAATAATAATAATAATGACTATTAAACTTTTATACCATATTTCACTTAGTGACAATTATACCATATTTCATTATTTGACGTGGTAGGAGTTAAAATATGATCGAGATAGTTTTAAAATAAGACCGCCCAACTCTTTTTTTTTTCTTTTTTTTTTTTTCATTTTGAGAATTTTTAAAAAAGTGTTTTGTGCTCATGTGTCATTGAAATATTTTATTTATTAATTTTGTAGTATATGTTTTTTAAATGTTTTGGGGTTCCAACTCTTCCAAATAGATGTTCCAATCCAATTTTTATTTTTTTTATTTTTATTTTTTTTGCAGTTTAAATATGAAAGGGGAAAGTAGTTGGATAGTTTGAAAAAGAAAATCAGGGTTAAAGTAATGGGTGGAAATTCGGTTTGTAATTTGTCTTTTTGTTTTTGTAACCCCAAACCGAATCCAATATATAATCCATATATTTAAATTACTCCGTATTCCAAATCAATCTAATCCGAATTTAAAAAAAAAAAAAAACTCAAAACCAAAGTACTAATAGGGTTTGGTTTTGGATTTAGTACGATTTTAATCCGAATTAGTTTCACCCCTAAGTAAAAGTAAGTTATAAAATTTGAAAATGTTAATGAGAAATATGTTGCTAGGCCCATTAAGGAACTATATATAAAAAGGTTGAATGTTAATGGGCTAGTGTATTAAAAGGATAGAAATTGTTGGACAAATGTTAATGGGCTAGTAATTAGGCCCATTTTTGTTTCATATAAATGGTTGTTTATTTGATTTAAGTTTTTCCTTAATTTTTCTTAAGTGGGAGTAATTTTAGTATTATAAATTTTATATTTGTAGGAAAAAAGCAGAGTATATTTTGTGTCCCATATTATTACCATCCAAAATAGTTTAAAAGTCTATTTTCGTATTTAGAAATGAGATTTGTAGGAATCAAAGAGTGATAAATTTAATTATAAGCATAAAAATACTACATAATGATACGAAATGTAATTACAAAAGATTTAGTTACATAATTCATAATCTACCTACAAACTATAACATATAAAAGAGTACCATATAATAACACACAAAAAAATGTTGGTAGATCAATACATAAACTTATCAAAAGTATTTACCTTACCATTTTTCATTGTAAGGGTAAGATAAATGCTAAGAAGATATAACTATTTTAAAACTTAGAACAAGATAATTGTTGTAGATGATGTTTCCTAATGGTCAGCAGTGAGATCAACAAATACAATTTTCCTCTGCCTTTTGAGTGAGAGTAGATTCTCATTTTTATCAGGCTGTTCAATTTTGACAATCCTGTCATCCACCTCAGGAAGGAAGATTAGCCTTTTCACCATTTTCCATTGTCTTTTAAGTATGAAAAAAGCCAATTTCATAAGTTGTAATGGTCTAGTTCCTTGTTGAACATCTTCTCTAGGCTTGGTGCAAAACCAACCTTGGTGACCAATTTCCCAGTTTGAAATGAGCCAAGATGAGTCATTACTTGACGCATGAACAACCTAAATGTAAGTTTCTCCCTATACAATTGGGCCTCTTTGAACTCTTCGTCCGTCACTTTTCGTCTTGCCACTGAAGCTCGCGTCACCGGAGCTTTTGCCTGAAGGGCTCTTCCAACTATATATATAAAAAAAAGTAACCAAATTATTAGACAGGACAAATATTAATGAAATTATAAGCAACAAAAACATAAATGCATATGACTGTCATGAATAAATGAAAGGTACTTTAAACCTTTTATGCCAGCATCATGGTTTCTTCCTCTAGCCATGGTGTTATTAAAGTAAGAATTTAGAAGTGTTTTTTAAAATTTTTTAGGGATGATGTGAGTTAGGGTTAATATCTAAACAAGATATGGCAATGGTTTATATAGTATCTAGGAGTCATAAATGTGATAGAATATTCCCGCACAATAAATGAAGCTGATCATTGTAATGATTTGTTTTGTATATAAGGTAATGGAATATAGAATAGTTAAAGACGGTATAAAGTACAATATTTTAGTATGAAAAACGAATATTTTAGTATGATGGCACAATTACCAATGACTACAATTTTTCCCGCCAATTGGAGAGTAGAATGTTTGTGAAGAGTAAAAGTGAGATCACATGTATTTACTCCGTATTGTTGTCGTCCTAGTAATAACTAGGCAATCCTGACCCATATCAGGTAACCTGACTCGAATGTCTCGACCCATGATTCGAATATAACCCAAATACAATGACCTGAAAAGGACTCGTAATCTGTATTGTTCCCGACCTGACCCATACCTGACCCGAAAGTGGAGTTCACCGAATCCTAACCCGACATCCGAACTGACCCGAATTGTTTGAGCCGAACAGACCCGGTTCCCGAAATTGACCCGAACAAACCTGATACCCAGAATGTCCTGAACTTAAAATTACCTTATAATTGAACTTAAAATGTCTTAACCAAAAATTAGGGGGGAAACAAATTTGGTTTAAAACCGAACCAAACCGAAAAACAAATATGTTTCATTTTTTATTTATTTATTTTTATTTTTTTTAAAGTGGTTCGGTTTAAATTCCAAAATCAAGAAACCGAAATTATATGGTTCGATTTTGGAAAATAAAAACTCAATAACCGAAATCGAACCGAATGTTTGACCGAACCCTAAAAAACCCTAGCCAAACTCTACATAGTATATAAAGAATAAAAAAACTTAAATCTTTCTCTAGCCTCTTTCCGCCCTTTCTCTCTCCGTTCCTCTTCTCTTCTTTGCACTGCGGTGGATCTGGACTGGTTTGGTTTGGTTTGGTTTTGTTTAGTTGGGTTTGATTGGTGTGGTTTGGTTTGGTTTTTTTTTGCAAAATTTCATGTTTATGATGCTTTATAGGAAATTCGGTGCAGTTTTTTCTTCTTCTAAAAAACCGAAATTTAGGTGGTTTGGTTTTGTTCGGTTTCAAACTTAAAGTGGTGCGGTGCGGTTTGCAAAATTCCAAAATCGTAATGAAGTGGTTCGGTTTTGGTTTAGCCAAAAAACCAAACCGAAAACCGAACTTCACCCCTACAAAATAACAAAATATATACTGTGTAATAAATTATTGATTTGAGGTTGATTCACAAATTAAACAACCCATACACGACCCGACCATATTTTGACATGATCCAAATATGACCTGAATATACTTGACCCGAATTGAAGTTATCTGAACTTAGAGTGTATTCACTACTACAAAAAAGGGCAAAGAAACCATTCTAAATATGCCTAAGAGACCAATAAATGTATGGTTTATATCCCAGTGGTCTCTTAGCATAAGAAACCATAATTTTTGTGTGGTTAGTTATATTGAGGTAAGAAACCATACTTTTAAGAGATATGGTTTCTTAAATGAGCTCTTGATTCGTGAATATTAAATGATAAGAAACCATATTTTTGAGATTTATGGTGTCTAACATTAAGAGATAAGATACCCTATTTCTCACTAATTTGGTTTCTTATTTCTTATTATTTGGTGATTCAGGTCGTTGTTGGAAACCTTTAATATTAGATGTATGGTTTCTTTGTTCTTTTTTTTTTTTAATTAATATTTTTTCAAATAATATATATATATATATATGTGTGTATACACACACACACACACACACACACACACACACACACACACACACACACACACACATATATATATATATATATATATTAACCTGCCACGCATGCTTTATTTTCTAAAAAATGTATATACATCAAAAGTGTACTGTAGGCATAATAATAAGCATTATATAATCATTTAATATAAAACAATGTAGTGGCTTTACAATTCATCCAAACTAACAACATTTATCTAATAAGTACCTAATTCAAAAATTCAAACCACCAAAACTATCCACTAAAAAATGCATTGTACGTACTAACTGTTATATCAAGCACCAAAATAATCATGTTTTCTCAATCACAAATTAAAAACAAAGATAATAGTGATCAAGATCCATTTTCTCCAGACTTGTAATTGTTGACTTGTTTTTGCTTCAAAACATAAGTAACCCAAGTGTCTCGTATCTCATCAATCATTTCTTCAGAATAAGTGGTAGGAACTCGAGGAAAATACTACAAAAAAACAAGGATTTGAATTTATATCCGCAAAACGTAAATTAAGAGTGTTGCTTTCAATGTATGAAAGGATTTAACTTTGGTGGAACTACTTGTCCTCTACTTTCAATAGTCTCTAGCATGTAACGACATACATAATATCCACATACTTTGGATCCTATAGGTTGACGAGGACACTACAATACAGAAAAAAATAAATATACAAATAAGTTAAATGTAATTGTTCATTGTTACGTAAACGATTGTAATCATACAACAAGGTCCTAAGTTTACACATTTTTCATTGTTTGGGTGTGTACTACGTTTCATTTTACTCATAGTTTGAGTGCTAGGCAAATTAAAAAAGCTAATATAGTTTAGATAGGATATGTAATGTATCACTACAGCAAGAAGATAAAAATCTAGGTTCTAACTTATATCCGCGTTTCTCTAGTGATTAATTAAGATTCACTTTTGAACACATAGTTTAAGGTATTCACAATTAGCAACAAGTGGTTAATTACATACCTGTGGGGTAATCCAAGCAATTCCAGGATTCTTCTTTAGTTTCTTGATATCCTTCCGATGAATTACGCTAAATTTTGTAAGTCCCCTATTAAATCATAAATATATATTAGGCATACGTAGAATGATAATGTTATAAAATAAAAATACAACTAAAATAGATAATAAAATGTACATACGCTGCTATGGTCTTTTGTGCAAATTCACTAATGTCATCTTGTCCCGCTGAATCAAGCCAAAACACTATACCTTTCCACGGACTTATCGCAGCTAAAGTCCAATGAAAACTGCATATTCATTCATTTTCATATGATTCCATACAAACAACAGTAGGAAATATTAGCAATTAATTTAAAAAACTTTCTCTTGAATGATAAAAACATAGGTAAATCACCTACTTTTCATAAAACGGTGCAAAAAATAGTTGATTGATATTCTTGCCTCCATTGCACCCAAAAATGTTACACAAGTAGTCAGAGCAAACCTCCTCTTCTACTGTTGGGGATAACGGAGAAACAAAATTAACATCGCAAAATCCATACATCCCTGCCACACTCTCCTTTTGACAGACTTCACTTAAGTACCTACACATAAGTACCTACACATAAGTATATAAAAATTATTTTATACATGACAGTAATAAAAGTCATCATTTTTTTTTCTTGAATAATAAAGGTAATTTACTTAAGACATAAAAAATAGAAAGAAAAAAAAACATTTGAAAATTATATACATTTACTTCATGAAAATCAACGTGTGAGATGCTCCAACTTCTTTTTGGAAGCACCAATCAAGCATTTTAGAAAAATCAAGTCTAACATCCATCTCATTATTGAACACACTATTTGGAATTGTTACTATGATCTTTTCATCTTTCTTTCTCAATTCTATAGCTTTACCCATAAACACTTCTAACAAACCTGAGTTCACCTTTGCTCGATCTGCATCATCAATGATATACTCTTTTTCGGATGATGCTTGTTTTGGTGAAGATTGCAAGATAGAGGTATCCTCTTTTTCTTGTTCTAGCTATTTATATACACAATACATGTAATGACGTTAAATATAATGATATTATGACAAATTAAAATAATTAGTCACATAAATATTCATACCTTTTTTTTTTGGAAAAATCAAGTGAGCCGGCCATGGAACAAATGTTTCCTTTGCTTCATAATGTAAAGGAAATCTTGAATAGGACAGGGAAGTAGTGCAGTCGGTTCAATGTCATTAATTATGGAGACTCGCCGATTTTTAGTAGACACATCAAAAAAATGATTCTTGACTGCTAGATTTTTCCCTGGTATATACACTTGTCCAGTGGCCACAATCTTGATTTCTTTGTTATCTTCAATGGCCAAGCAACAATCATGCATACCCTTGTCATTTAGGCAATAAGGCATACACTTAGTCAAAGAATAAAAAAGCGGGCATATAAAAGTTATATTCATTTACAAAAACAGATTTATGTAATTGCAACTTGACGAAAAGAAGTGGAAATAATAGTAACAATAATACCTCAGGAAGGTCACTAATATGCAAATTATTGTCTATTTCAGACCAAGAAATAGCAGAGTTCTTGTGTTGTGGAGATTGATCTAGTTGTTCATTGTAGGGGACATTGTCTTTAGTGGGCCAAGACACATGATAAGGGTCAGCTTGTTCTGGCTCCTTTTCTTGCTCTTCATGTTCAAATGAAGGTAATTCAGGACTTGACACTTGTCTAACCTGACCATTAATATCACCTAATAGTAATTGGGTGAAGAAACCATTTGTATGCTCCAAATTAGCCATAGCCAAACTAGTACCTTGGGCAGTACTCTGACTACCAACTCTCATTATCTGTGATTGGTAGTTGATACCACCGAAGTTACCATTCACGTGATCATTGAATTGTCCATGCTGTCCATTAGGAATGCCAAGAAACCCACCTCCACCTATAGTAGTTTGAAATTGATTCATTTGCTTCAATTGCTCGGGGTTTAGGATTGACATCATACAAGACATAAAGACATTTTGTTGGTTTTGAATCATCGCTATATGCGACTGCATAGATGTGAGTTGTGCATGCATATGGCTAGGTGGTGTAGGTTTGCTGTATCTAAAGTATTGCTTGTTTGTGATTCCAGACCCAACACCTCTGACATGTCCACCACGCTCCGGCTTTTTTAGTCCTCTTGCCAAAATATCATCACGACGACTGTGAAAAACCACTTCACCTCTTTCAGCCTGACCTTTCAATTCATTCTGACATCAACAAAGCTAACCAGTTATGAACTGACTAGTTTAGAGCCAACTAATTATCAACTAATCAACACAACACTTACAATTGCATTTGCTGTAACTTCATCTATTAGATTACTAAAAGTGTATATTCCATCTTTCACATGTGCATGAGCTCTCAACCAGGTTTCATGTCGAGGCACCTCATCGACATGGATCCCTTTTCTAAAAAATTCTTTAGCCTGACAGTAAAATAAATAATGTTATGACGTTCAAAAATTATTTTGCCTAACTAAGTCTCACACAACCTTTACCAATTATAAAAAAATAAAAGTGTATATTGAAACTTACTATCTCGTCTCTGTAATATTGATACCCAAGTTGGCCACCTCGATAGCTTGATGTCTTATGCTTTGACCGTTTTCGACCATTTTCACTCAGAACCTTTGGATGATAATGGATCATGGTTAAAATATGCACACATCTTTTTCTTGTATGTAAATAGATTGTATAAAAATAATAATAAAAAAAAGGCATATGCACACATCTTTTTCTTGTATGTAAATAGATTGTATAAAAATAATTAAAAAAAGGCATATGCTCACAACTTTTTCTTGTATGTAAATAGATTGTATAAAAATAATAAAAAAAGGCAACAAACAAATACCTTGAAGTCATCAGAAGTACTCCATGTAACAAATCTGTCCCAAATTGTTTGTGTTATCCAAGGATATTTCCAACTAGGTGCCCCACTCCTTAACCTTCCAGATTGTTTATGGTACATCCATTTTTTCCATCTATTATCTGCTTGCCTCATGATCCATGCTTTACGCTCTTCTAAAACTATAAAACCTTTCTGCATCATTTACAAATTTATCATCATTGTTGGACACAAATTTTAACTAAGTTTTTAATAAAAGAAATAATTAGGTACATATATAGATATTTACCTTTATTAAGTCAAAGACTCCATCTTGGGTTTCTTTAGGAACTTCTTTCCAACTTTTATAGCTGATACATATTCGCTCCCGAGCAATTACACCAACATATGTGGAAAAGGTATCTTTATGATCCCCGCATGGTATTTTGGTAATTGGATCCCACTCTAAAGGAATTTTGGTTCCATTTTGAATGGCCTTTCCTACAGCAGCAAGTACAGTGCGCCCCCTCTCATCCTCACGCCTATCTCGTTCTGCATCAGAATCGTCTTCATGTCCATTATTCTCTTCACATATAGCATGTACTATTTTAGTCATGATCCTGTAAAGATGTAAAATAATATATAAGACTTTTCAAGTGTTGTTACTTTTAAAGCGACATGAGGATAAAAGAAATAAATTCTTAAAAATCGGTAGATAATTAAGAAAAAATTTATAGGACAGCATAATTCTATTAAAGGAAATATCATAGGTCATTCACAACACATTTGATCCCTTCATACAAACTATTAGCTAACAAAAAAAAGCTATGTAATTTGCTTACAAAAAGTATGTGATTTACTGTCAATTATTTCGACGACGCTTTCTAGAAGTACCCTCCTTATAATTTCCATCAACTTCTATGCCTTCGTCATGATCTTCGCGTACATAAGCTGAAGAATTCTCACAAAAGTCATCACTGACATCATCAACTTGTACCACCTTGGCAGCAGGGAATTCCTGCAACTCCATATCATTATCATCAAAATCATCACTTTCATCAATATCATGTCGAGGCCTCGACTTTATAACTGCTTCCTTTTTCTTATCAATTGCATCTGCTATGTAAAACACTTGTCTCGCTTGACTAAGTAATATATAAGGATCGTCTTCGTGACCAAGTTTGTCAAAATTAACCAAAGTAAACCCTATATCTTCATATTCAACTCCATTATTGTTATCGACCCGTTTGCACCCAAGAATTGGTATTGTAAAATCTGTATAATGCAACTCAATAATCTGGTGAATGACTCCATAATACCACATTTTACCATAGGCTGGACAATTATCTTTAGCACTAGCAAAATGCATAGCTTCAGATTCAACAGCTACTCCACTATTCTGCATAGTACTAATATCATCCTGGTCTTTAGTGTAAAATGTACAACCATTATAAACGTATCCAGAGTAAAAGGATGCTCTAAAGTTGGGTCCTCGAGCTAAAGTCCTAACCCGATCAGAAACAGAATGTGTTGAGTTATGAAGATCTATAATTACTTGATCTTTCAACCAAGTACTAAAAGATCTATTATGCTCACTATGTAAAGATTTTTTATTAGCCTTACGATTCTTTGCAGCTAGGTAAGCTAAGTGTTTCTCAATATATGGTGCAACTTCCTCCTCATTAAACAAAATGTATGTGTGAGCTTTATTCCAATCTTCATAAGTCAAATCAACTTCTTTGCGACCTATGATCCCTTTTCCTTCCATTCTTCCGCTATGTCGAGACAGAGGAAGCCTGATTACCTTGGCATTTTCAAGGTATTGACTACAATGTTCAATAGCATCTTCATAAAATAGTCTTTCAGCAATACAAGCTTCTGGTCGACGAAAGTTCTTAACATATCCCTTATATGTTTTCATTTGTCGTTCAAATGCCCATTGCGCTCTCAAATAAGATGGCCCACAATACCTTATCTCTCTTACTAAGTGAATTGGCAAATGAACCATAATATGAAAAAACGAAGGGGGGAAGAACATCTTTAATTGACAAATAATGATTGCAATTTCATTTTCCCAATCATCTAAGTCCTTAGGGTTGATGACTTTTTCATACATGGCATTGAAGAAAGAACACAATCGAATAATGGCATTTCGAACATTTTTTGGTAAAATTGATCTAATAGCAATGGGTAACAAATATTGCATCAGAACATGGCAATCATGAGACTTCAGCCCTATAAGTTTCAGATTCTCCATCGAAACAAGGTTGCTGAAATTAGAAGAAAAACCCTCTGGCACTTTCACTGAAGCTAAACACTCACAAAACAATTTTTTCTCGTTCCGTGAAAGTGTATAAGCTGCGGGAGGAAGATAAGTTTTAGAATTTTGGTTAACAACATGAAGTTCTCTTCTAATCCCCATTTCTTTCAAGTCATTTATGGCATTAACACCATCTTTGGTCTTCTTACGGACATCCAAAAGAGTTCCAATCAAGCTATCACAAAATTTTTTCTCAATATGCATCACATCTAAGCAATGCCTCACAAATAAGAATTTCCAATAAGACAAGCGCCAAAATTCAGAACATTTCTTATATCCCTTCTTAACAAGTGTAGATTTATGCTTCTTCCCAAAAGTAATCTGAATGTCTTTAACCTTTTCAAACACCTCCATGCCACTAAATACTATCGGCCTTCTTTCCAATTCTTGTTCACCATCAAAAGCTTTTCTCTTTTTGCGGTATGGATGATCAGCAAGTAACCATTTTCGATTTTTTAGGTAGACCATCTTTTTAGATGCTGATAGCCATGTTCCCTTCAAATTATCCTCACATATGGGACAAGGTGTTTCCCCCTTTACTGTATACCCTGAAAGATTACCGTATGCAGGATAATCTTGTATGGTGCAAAACAACATAGCTTTCAGGTTAAACGTTTCATTTCGATATGCGTCAAATACTTCTACACCTTTATCCCATAATAACTTCAAATCGTCAATGAGGGGAGCCAAGTAGACATCAATATCATTTCCCGGTTGTTTTGGCCCTGAAATTAGCAAAGAAAGCATCATGTACTTCCTTTTCATAATTAATGAAGGAGGTAGGTTATAAGTAACCAAAATTACTGGCCATGTACTATGCATGCTACTAAGGGAGCCAAAAGGATTCATACCATCAGTAGACAATGCAAGGCGTAAGTTTCGATTTTCTTTACGAAATTCTGGAAATTTTCCATCTATAAACTTCCACTGTGGGGAGTCAGCCGGGTGTCTAAGTAACCCATCTTTCTTTCGACCATTGCAATGCCGTGTTAATCTTTTAGCATCTTCTGCATTCGAAAAAAGACGTCTGAATTGTGGAATTATAGGAAAATACCACAATATCTTGGCTGGGATGCCTTCTTTCTTCTTATATCGTGAGGCATTACATACCGGGCAATTCTTTAAGGACTCATGCTCATTTCGATATAGTATGCAATCATTAGGGCAAGCATGGATTTTCTCGTAGGGCAAGCCCATCGTAGTCAATAATTTTTTAGCCTGATAGGTACCACTTGGCAAGACATTCTCATCCAGAAGCATGTCTTTCACTAATTCAAGTACTGCAGTAAAACTCTTATCAGTTAATCCATGGCCAGCCTTTAAATTATATAATCTAAGTACAGCCGATAATTTTGTGTACTTATTGCAACCTGGGTATAAGGGCAATTCAGAATCTTTTAACAACCCTTCAAATGTGGCAGGATTGTCATCAAACTTATTTTGAGCTGCACGTATCATGTCCCCTAACCTATCACCCTCATCAAAATTTAACCCTTCATTAATATTATTTCTAAAATCACTAGTAGGATTTTCCTCCAAACTCTCTCCATGCCACGTCCAACGAGTATATGTTATATCAAAAGAATTCTTAGACAAATGACCAAGAATATCATCTATTGATCTATACAAAAAATTATGGCATTTGAAACAAGGGCATGGTAACTTAGAACGATTTCCAGCATTCTGAACAACAAAATTAATGAAATCCCTTATTCCAGCTTCATAACGTGGGTCACCCGGTTTTGAATTTGATATCCAACTTCGATCCATTTCTACGAATTAATGTAATCAAGATAAAGTAAAATAAAATAACAATACATATAAATATATTTGAAAATATGAAAGCAATTAGAAGTAACTTAGAGGAATAACCATTTATTAACACTTTACAGGGCACTCTTATTAACTACTCTAGAAAACTAAGTGCATCAATCCTTTAGTTTCAATATACAAATTATTTTTTTAAATTATTTTTTTAAAAGTAATTGCAATCTTCCCATTTATGAGTTATAAGCAGAGCAACATCAATAAACAAAGTCGAACTATTTTTTTCTGCTTCATTCTTCTTATACTCACAACTTGTTTATTTTATTTACTTTAATAATGTGTTATTTTAAGTGAATTTTTTTAAATGGGTATATTATCATTTATGAGATTATTATCTAAACCTTGATTATAGGGAAAACTTCAGTATAACTTGACAACTTAGGTAATTGATGCATACTAGTTAAACTTCATAATCTAGCACACATACAAACATTAATCATATATAATTATATAATTTTACAAGAAAATTAACAACACAATTATATACAAAATTCAATTTTGTATACGAAATTCAATTTTGTACGAAATTCATAATTGATTTGTATAATTAAAACTAAAAAAATAAATAAAGAAGACGACACATTACCTAACACAATTTGACTCTGTACACTTGATGAGTAGATGCGGGCTGGGTGGAAGAGCGGCAGTGAAGGTGGCTAAGTGGTGTTTTCGAGTGGTTCGATGGACGATTGTTAGGGTTAATACACAGAAATTCTCCAATAAAACCCACAGAAATTGAACAAATTAGAAAATGGAGATGAATAAGTAGCACTGGCCGGTTGAGATTGGCTGATGATCGGAATTCGTGGTGGTGGGAAAGCGCGCGATGTTAATGGCGGCAACACTAATGGGTTTTCAATGGAGTGCGAGTACTACTGTAAAAATAAGATTTTTATTTTTATTTTTTTGGGAGTTTGCAGTATTTTAGATGGAAAACAAAGGGGTAGAAGTTGTGGCCTCGATTAAACGTGGGGAGCATGTGCAATTTGTTTTCTTTATTTTTTTTAAAATAAAAAGTTAACATAAGAAACCATATTACATACAATCATGGTATCTTTTATTTTCATCTTTTAGTTAGGAATAGTCATTATAGATAAGAAACCATACATAGTTAGTGAGTGGTTTCTTATATTTAATCTAAGAAACCACACTTCTCATATTTTTGGTTGTGAGTTATGTGGTTCTTTATAAATAATTCCTTAGACCTTTTTTGTAGTAGTGATTCTAACTTATTTTAGTTGTAATTTGATATTTAAGTAACTGTTATCATGACATATTAAACATGAATTGAAGTTATCTGAACTTAGGGTGTGTTCTATTCACCTCATTTTGACTTTTCTGAACTTCTCTTAACTTATCTGAACTTATTAGACGTTATTGATAACTTGTTATTTGATACGATTTTAGAGTGATTTCGAACCTTGTTTACTTGGTATATTGGCATTTTGGTTCACTTTTACTCTATTATTGTTCAACTTTTGTGTATCTCTTGCTTCACGGGTTGTTAGTGTTTTTGTTGGGTTTTTAGGTTCAAAGACGACCATTTGAGGCATTTGGATGATAAACCGAGGTTAGAAGCCGAAACAATGGAGCAGAACCGAAGAAAAGTGAAGATAAAGGCCTTAGAGAGTCTGCACGGACGTGCAAAGTATGGCACGTCCGTGTAGAAGTGTTCCAGCACGACCAGAAGCTACTGCCTACTGCTTTCAAGGCCTGCACGTCCGTGCAGGATATTCAGCACGTCCGTGCCTGATCCTGCACGTCCGTGCAGTTTGCTCAGCCCAAATCAGTTTCAAAACTGATTCTACTAAACAAGGCCTGCACGTCCGTGCCATATTTGGCACGTCCGTGCAGGATGCCCTGGCCAAAACAGTATCTTCTGCCTCCCAGGTGCACGTCCGTGCCAACCTCAGCACGTCCGTGCTGACCTGTAGCCGTGCCCGACTCTTGTTTTCTCCGTCCTTTTTATTTGGGGGTCTTTATAAATAACCCCTTGAGCTCATTTGTACGACATCCAAGTTTTTAGTGCTTCCTCTTAGTTTGCAATTGTAGAAACACAAATATTCTCAAATCATTAGTTAGATTATAATTATTAACTTGGAAATTTCATTCTCAATCATTGTAGAAGACAAGTTCCACCATTGATATTTAAGTTGAAGCTTCTAGTAACATTTTCTCACTCTTCTCTTCCATTTTAATTGCTTTGATTGTTAATTATCTTGCTTATTTCTTGTATGCTTAGATTGTTATTTAGCTTAATCTTTAGTTAATTCTTGTTCATGAGTTACTTGAAATCCTTAATTGCTTTAATCTCCATGGATTGTGAGTAGTCTAATTTGCTAGGGTTTGGGTGAAACCCTCAATGTAGTCACTAATTACTTGTTGCATGTGTTAATTTGGTAATTGTTAGGGGTTAATTAGTTGAGCTTGGCCATTGCTAGAACTATTATCGATCTAAGCTTTCTTAATGAAGGATCGAGAGATGAACTTGAGTTAGCTCCCTTATGCTTAATTGGCTTGAAATGCCATGAGAATAGGAATTTCCAGTCAAGGGAATGTTTTTGTCATCGTGATTATGCTTTAATACTTGTTTTATGCTTTGTAACCACGAGAGTAGGTTGTATTCATAATTCGAGTAATCCCTCTAGCTTGAGAGAGTAGTTGGGTGCTTTAGATGACTTCCCCTATATTATCCCCTCAAATTACCATTGTTTCCTACTTGCTAATTGTGATTTGTGACGAAATTGAGTGGTATATCCCAAACCCTAGAACTCTCTAAATATTGTTAATCTTCCCCTAGCTTTAGTTGACTTGAACTAGCACTTGTTACATAAAACCAAACCAATTTCGACTTCATTTAGCTTATTTATGCGGTAGTATTTCGGTGGTTGATTCAACGCCTCTCTTGGGTTCGACCCTTTCTTACCCTTGCTATTAGCTAGTGAGACCAAGATAGGACTTTATCTTTGGTAGGCTCGACGACGGCCTATCAAATTTTGGCGCCGTTGCCGGGGAGGCAAAGTCACATTGAATGTATTATTGTTGAATGAGTCTAAGTGTGTATATTTGTATCATAATTTTTCTTATTTATTTTTGTATATTTGTGTTTTCAACTTGTGATAGTCATTGCTAACGTTTTTCTTAGCTTTGTTTGACCTTGCATGACACGGAAGAGTAAGCAATCACCGCTTATTCCCGTTGATCCAGAGTTAAATAGGACTTTGAGAAACGTGAGGAGGCTTTTGTAAGACACACCCGAGTTCTCTATTGTATATTCGGATTCCGATCCGGAGGAAATCTTTGCAACCAACGAAGAAGATAACATGGGTGATAACAATCCTCCTCCACCATTGTTACGAGATTATGACCACCCCAATGCCTTCACACTTCGGAGTGGCATACGTCTCCCTACTACAAATGCAAATAATTTTGAGCTTTCACCTCAACTCATCCGGATGATACAAAGTGATCAATTTGGTGGGAGTTCTCATGAGTGTCCTTTTTCTCATTTGGACAACTTTCTCGAATTGTGCACAACCATCAAGCAAAACAACATTACGGAAGAGTTCATCCGTATGCACATGTTTCAATTCTCCCTCCGTGACAAAGCAAAGCATTGGTTGAGAACGGTAGAAGAGGGATCATTGACCACATGGGATGAAGTCACTAGAGCTTTCCTTGGAAAGTATTGTCCACCCGAAAAGACCGCCGAACTAAGAAGGAAAATCACCAATTTCAACCAAGAGATTGATGAAACCTTAAGTGAAGCTTGGGAGCGTTTCAAGGACTACACTAGAAAATGCCCACACCATGGTTTCACATCATGGATCATTGTTCAAAGCTTTTAGTATGGTCTTACGCCTACTTCAAGGGCCAACCTTGATAACGGGGCCGGTGGTAGCCTTAAAAAGCTAACGGTGGAGGATGCATACAAGATGATTGAAGAAGTGGCAAAGCACTATGCATACGGAGGTGATAGACGGCAACCTCAAGCAAAGAAGGGCGGAATCCACGACCTTAGTGCAATAGACCTTATTGCATCAAAGTTTGACATTCTAGCTCACAAGCTAGATCAAGCCACACTTACATCTCCAAGCTCTTCTTCACAACAAGTCATGTCTTGTGAAACTTGTGGAGGAAATGATCACTTGTCCTCCTATTGCAACTCAACTAACCAAGAGCAAGCTGCGGCTATTGGGCAAAGAAACGATCAATACTCTCAACCCTACAATCAAGGTTGGAAACCCCAACAAAACACGGGGTGGAAACAACCCAACCAAGCTCCCCCTCCTCAAAACAATTATAACCAAGATCCTCCTCCTCAAAAAAATATCAATCAACCCCATTCACAACAACAAGCTCCCTATCGCCATCCCAACCAATGAGACAATGTCCAACAAAGAACCCAATACAATCAAGCCCCTCCTCCTCAAAAATCTAACATTGAATCCGTTTTGGAAACCTTCATGACCCAACAAATCAAGATCAATGGGGAAGTTAGTAGCTCAATTCAACAACTCCAAGCACACAATAAGATGATTGAAAGTCAATTATCTCAAATCGCGCATCAAGTTGGATGCCCTTCTAACCCCGGCGGTCAATTTCTAAGCACAACGGTATTGAATCCAAAAGAGCATGCGAAATCAATCACCTTGATTTTGGAAGGAGGGTATGAAGCTCCAACTATGAGATAAGAGGTCACCAAAAAGGGAGATGAGGGAGATTGTTGGGTAGATAAAGTGAGTTTGAAAATGAAGTGAGTGAGGAAGCAAGAGGAAGCTCAAAATTGAGTGATGAGGGTGCCTCAAGGAGAGAAGAGGGAGAAGTGCAAAGCCAATCTCCATTGAAGTCATATGAGCCTCGTATTCCATTCCCTCATCGATTGATAGAGAAGAAGCTAAATGAGAAACTTTCTAAGTTCCTTGATGAAATGGAAGGACTTCAATCAAACATTCCACTTCTTCATGCCTTATCACAAATGCCTACATATGCAAAGTTTCTGAAAGATTTTCTTTCTAAAAAGAGTAGGCTTGAGGTGAGTGATTCTATCTCGCTTCCAACGGAGATAAGTGATATTCCTAAAAATGAGCTTCCCGAGAAGTTTGGTGACCCCGGTAGTTTTGCTATACCGGTGAAGGTTGGGGATCTTGAATCAACAATTGCGTTGTGTGACCTTGGGGCTAGTGTTAGTATTATGCCTCTCTCTATGGCTACAAGGTTGAATCTTGGGGAGATAAGTCCCACCAAAATGTCAATCCAACTAGCCGACCACTCGGTTAGAATCCCATTGGGAGTCTTAAAGGACATCCCGCTTCAAGTGGGGAAAGCTCTTGTGCAATGCGATTTTGTAATCATGGAGATGGATGAGGATTCCAAAGTACCTCTCATATTGAGTAGGCCCTTTTTGAAAACCGCAGGTGTTAACATTGACATGAAACAAAGACGACTTAGCTTGCATGTTGGGAATGAAAATATTTTCTTCTCATTTCCGGAAATTTCAAGTGAGCCCATAATGAAACAAGTTCATCGGATCGATGTTTTGGCTAGTACTTTGAAAGAAGACATGGAGGAGTCACAAGAATTGACTCATGCTTCGGAGGTGAAAAAGCAAAAGGGGGTCAAGAAGAAAAAAAGAAACAAGATCAAGTTGATGGAGAAATTATTTGGTTGCATTTCTAGTCATGATAGCAATGTGATTATTTTGCCTAAGGAAAATGGCAAGTGTGTGGGAACAATGAGATGGGTCAAAAAGGTGTGCCTTGACCCTCCCTAATTATGGATGGCGCAATGTCGTCAAGCTAGTGACGTTAAAAGAGCGCTTCCAGGAGGCAACCCGAGTTTCTCAACTCTCTCTCTCTCACAAACTATTATTTAATTTCCATCACTCTTACTATTACTAACTTTTCTCTCAATGTCTTTTGTAGGTGTTGATGAAAAGAAAAGTAAGAAAAGGTTTTTGTGGAAGTGAAGTAGTAGATAATAATAATAATAATAATAATAATAATAATAATAATAATAATAATAATAATAATAATAATAATAATAATAATAATGATAATAATTTTATTATTATTATGCCTTACTATTACTATTATTCTAAAAAAAAAAAGGGAAAGGATCATGCAGAGCATCGCACGTCCGTGCAGAGGAAGTCAGAAGCAACCAGAGTTTAAAGCAAATTTCTCCAGAAAGACACGGACGTGCCAAGTTAAGCACGTCTGTGCAAAGTGGCTCAGCACGTCCGTGCCAAATAAGTCAGTACCCTACCCACGTTTCTGTCCAAGGCTGCACGTCCGTGCCGCCCCGAAAATGGCTGGTAGCAGCGGTTATAACAAAAAAAAAAATTCACTCCTTCACTCTCTATCTCACGATTCTCACTCCTCTCTCTAAAACTCTTACTTCCTCCTTCAAAACCCACTCAATTCTCCATTCTCACCCAAATCCTCACCCAAATTCAAAAATTTTCTCCAAAATCTTCACTCCATTTCAACATTTTCACAATCTACTACTCCTTTTCTCACATTCAAACCCAAAAATCACCCAAAATACTCAAACCCTAACCTTGAAAAATCAATTTGGGTGTTTTCTTTGGAGTTAAAGTTCAAGACAATTGGTTGAAGGACTAAGTTCAAGTAAGCAAAAGGAAGGTTAGAAAGGTTCATTTGCGGGTTTTACACCCACGATAAGCTCGGTATAATCGTTCCTCCCTTTTACTAATTTCATGTTTAATTCCTTGAATTTTTGCATGAAATTGGTTGAGAAAGTTCGTTTGAATTGGTTGTGAGTGATTGATAGTTGATAATTGAAAAGCATTATTGAGTTTTAATGAATTTTGGTGTGTTTTGAGAATTGGATTTTTTGTAAGTGAGGTTGAGAAATTGATTTTCATGAAGGAAGAACATGCTTGTTTAGGTGAATTGTTGTGTTGGTTTGTTTGAATTGTTGTGTTGGTTTGTTTGATAATATTGCATGAAATTGATGTAGAATTGTTGTAGATGCATTATTGAAGTGGTCTTTGTTGCTTGGTGATTTGCTTGTTTTAGGTGGGAGACTTAGAACTTGACTTGATTGTGTTGTGTTCATTGGCCTTGTTTGAGCTTTGGTTGGTCGACTTGTGGACTTAGTCTCTTTGTGTGGTTGCGAGGTGATTATTTTGTCTTGGTTTGTTTGATTGCATTGCATTAAGACCGACCATGTCTAGAAGAAATCGACCTAGAAACACGGATGCTAGGTACCGCAACCCCTTTCCTCCTCCTCCCGTTGATCCACCACAAGTGGACACTATGGGAATCGTGTTCAATGACCCAACATTTTTGAATAACTATATAAGAATAAGTAGGAGGAGAGTTCGACCTACAAAGTTCTATGACGAGAGTGTTGCCGAGGCTTTAGGGGTAGGGGACGATGTTAGGATGCTTTTCGAAGGTTGTGGCTTAGGAAATTGGCTAGATTTAAGCGCCCCGACCTACAAAAGGTTGACACTTGAATTCCTCTCCACCCTTCAAGTGCAACGAGACAACAATAGATCCCCCCGCCGCCTTACCTTCCAACTCATGATCACCCAACACAACTTGAACATAAAGAGGGTGAACCAAGCTTTTGGGTGGCCAATTAACGGAACCATATGACCAAAGGATAGGCCCTCCCGTAACTATTGTGCGGGTGAGTTTTGGAGGAAGATCACCGGCCTTTTCGACTACAACCCTAGGACTGATAAAGCTACGACCATAATCCACCCCGCCTTTAGGATGTCACATCGCACCATAGCGAACACGACGTTCGCTAGAGGTGATAGTTCGGGTGTAGTGTCCACTAGGGAGCTTCACTTCCTATGGCACTTGAGCGAGGGTAGTACGACCCTAGATGTAGGGGCCTGGTTAGTCGACCACCTAGAGGATGTTGCCACTGGGTCCGGCAACATCACCATAGGTGGCATGCTCACTATTATTGCTTCTGCTCTTAACCTTGATTTTGTAGATGAGCAGGTTTGCCCAGGGCCGACGCAGCTAGACATGCAGTCGCTTAGGACCATGAGATGGCTTGCGGACGTGGAAGGGTCGCATCCTTACTTGTGGCACGTGAGTGGCCGTCCCTATGCCTACCTCCCCGATCCGGAGCAGACCTTCATCTACGACGAGAGAAACTGGGTCTTCGAGAGGGACCACCCTTGGATTCCCGGTGATGATGAAGAAGAGCATGAGCAAGAGCAAGAAAAACCACAACAACAACAACCGCAACAACATTTCCAACAACAATTCCAACAACAACAACAATATGAGCACCAACAAGGGTACCAAGAAGTAGGGATGGCAATTTAATCCGAGTTCGATTCGAATCCGATCCGATCCGAAGGAAAAAATCTGATTCGAATCCGTTTAAAATTAGTCCGAATCCGAATCCGATAAAATAGATCCGAATCCGAATAGATGTTGGATCGGACTTGGACCCTACGCAAAGTCCGACAGAGTCCGATCCGAGTCCGAATCCGAGAGTATAAGCATATGCTCTATAACTTGGGACAATTATTTGCTTGTTTTGTAGCAAAATTTTGTTATGTAACTTAGTTTATAATTTAAATATGTTATGTTTATACTTTAATTGGTATGACAATACAAGCAATTCTAGGTATATGACTTTACAAAAAAAAAAAAAAATATTCGGACAATTTCGGAGGTCCGAATAAACGTACCGGATTCGGATCCGAAAATTACGAGTCGGATCGGATTCGGACTCGGATTTTTGGGATTCGGACTCGGATTCGGATCCAAGTCCAGGGTCCGTTTACTAAACGGATCGGATTCGGATTTAGCCACATCTGACCCGAATCCGATCCATTGCCATTCCTACCAAGAAGGGTACCAAGGTCAAGGCATGGGTGAGGGCAACCCACCCCTTTCCTTCGAGTAACAAATGCAAATGATGAATGTCGAGTTCAACCGCATGTCCACCGAGTTCGAGACTATGAGAAAGTCTCACGAAGACATGAGGTCCTCCTACGACAATATGAGGACAAGCTTTGAGGGTCTTCGATCGGAATTGGGTAAATTCCGGAACGTCTACCGACACTGGTACCCCGGGGGCTCAAGCTCCCAAGGAGGCCCGAGCCAATGAGTTAGTTCTCTTTCCCCCCTTTCTTGTGCTTTAATTGTTTTAACATTGGGGACAATGTTTATGATAGCTTGGGGGAGTCTTTCTCTTTGGTTCATATGTTGGTTCTTGTATGTTCTTGTTGGTATAAACTTTGCATGTTGTTTGTTCCTTCCCCTAGCATCCAAACCCCTAAACATCCAAATTTGCTCCTTTTGAAATCCAACACCCTAAATCCAAATCTCTTAATATGTGAATACTTCTCTTCTCTTCTCTCTTTATTTATTTAGATGTATAGTTAAACTTTGCATGTTGTTTGTTCCTTCCCCTAGCATCCAAACCCCTAAACATCCAAATTTGCTCCTTTTGAAATCCAACAACCTAAATCCAAATCTCTTAATATGTGAATACTTCTATTCTCTTTTCTCTTTATTTATTTAGATGTATAGTTGTGCTTATCCAAATCTCTTAATATGTGATTACTTCTATTCTCTTCTCTCTTTATTTATTTAGATGTATAGTTGTGCTTCAAAATTTTATTTTTATTTTTATGATTAGCTTAGTTTTCTTAACTTTTTATCTATAAAAAAAAATAAACGGAAAAATGGCCCTTAGATGAGACTCAAATGACGATGCTTATATGATTTGCTTGCTTGACTCTTGAGTGATGAGTAAAAGTTCTTTTAGAAGGGTGTGTGCAAGAGTTAAGGTCATTTAGAGGCTTATTAATCTTGATTGCATTAGATTATATGAAATGAAAACCGATGAATGCTCAATTGCACGTCTAGTATAGGATATTGTCAAATTTGCCCAAAGTAGGATATGTTTGAATCGAATTGCGGTCCCTTGTGCCCTTGATGTTCCTCCCCTCCTCCCCCAAAATGAAACTCTATTAGGGAATTGGTTCTATTTGTATCTTGTGTGATAAGCGGCATAATAAGCCACATGTATCGAATAAAAGAAAGAGCCGCTCACAGTTAAAAGAGGCGAGGGCAATGAATGTTAAAAAAAAAAATAGAAAAAAATAGAAAAAGAAAAGGAGATAAAAAACTCCTCCAAATTTCTCAAAGTTTTCACTTTTTCTTCTCTAGAGGTCAATTTGTGGATGCCTCCCACACACTATCTATTAAGATGTTTCTTGTGTAAATTTCCGAATTAGAGCGTAGTTGAAAGGGCTTGGGAGTGCATTTTGGGAGGTGGACTTGCATTTTGAGATTTTATAGCCGAAAGAGGGCTTTTTGCAACTTTGGAATATCTAGACGTGCTCTAATGAACTAGTAAAAGGTATGAAGAAGTATTCTAGTGCAACCTTGCTTAATTCTCCTCTCTACCCCCAACTCATGTGCACATTTGTATGATCGGTAATTCTTGAAAGTCGCTCACTTGTCTTGCTCGTGATTTATATCCCGATGAGTTGACATGGGCAATAAAAACACTAGTTTTGGTGTGTATTGATCACCTTGATTATGATGATGTGTTTTGACAATTTTGGCATGGTTTTTGTGAGTTGTGGGTTAAGCTCAAGGGAAACCCTCACGAGATAAAAACTCGTCCTCTTAGGCAACTTAGGGGTTTAAATTGCTTTTCACTTGTGCTAAAAGTGTTTATGGTTCTTGCCATGCGGACTTGTGTTTGTGTTTTCTCTTTAAGTATCTTTCCTTGGTTTGATCATTAGCAAGTAATCTTCCTTCTTGATTTGACATGTTTGTTTTGCTCGAGGACTATCAAAAGCTTAGCTTGGGGGGATTTGATAACTTGTTATTTGATACGATTTTAGAGTGATTTCGAACCTTGTTTACTTGGTATATTGGCATTTTGGTCCACTTTTACTCTATTTTTGTTCAACTTTTGTGTATCCGTTGCTTCACGGGTTGTTAGTGTTTTTGTTGGGTTTTTAGGTTCAAAGACGACCATTTGAGGCATTTGGATGATAAACCGAGGTTAGAAGCTGAAACAATGGAGCAAAACCGAAGAAAAGTGAAGATAAAGGCCTTAGAGAGTCTGCACGGACGTGCAAAGTATGGCACGTACGTGCAGAAGTGTTCCAGCACGACCAGAAGCTACTGCCTGCTGCTTTCAAGGCCTGCACGTCCGTGCAGAGCTCAGCACGTCCGTGCAGGATATTCAGCACGTCCGTGCCTGATCCTGCACGTCTATGCAGTTTGCTCAGCCCAAATCAGTTTCAAAAATGATTCTACTGAACAAGGCCTGCACGTCCGTTCCATATTTGGCACGTCCGTGCAGGATGCCCTGGCCAAAACAGTATCTTCTGCCTCCCAGGTGCACGTCCGTGCCAACCTCAGCACGTCCGTGCTGACCTGTAGCCGTGCCCGACTCTTGTTTTCTCCGTCCTTTTTATTTGGGGGTCTTTATAAATAACCCCTTGAGCTCATTTGTACGA
The DNA here is from genome assembly GCF_948465745.1 of Chenopodium album. NCBI lineage: Eukaryota > Viridiplantae > Streptophyta > Magnoliopsida > Caryophyllales > Amaranthaceae > Chenopodium > Chenopodium album. The sequence goes on from NC_137837.1 coordinate 21,821,025, forward strand.
CATCCATGTTTTTAGTGCTTCCTCTTAGTTTGCAATTGTAGAAACACAAATATTCTCAAATCATTAGTTAGATTATAATTATTAGCTTGGAAAATTCATTCTCAATCATTGTAGAAGACAAGTTCCACCATTGATATTTAAGTTAAAGCTTCTAGTAACATTTTCTCCTTCTTCTCTTCCATTTTAATTGCTTTGATTGTTAATTATCTTGCTTAATTCTTGTATGCTTAGATTGTTATTTAGCTTAATCTTTAGTTAATTCTTGTTCATGAGTTACTTGAAATCCTTAATTGCTTTAATCTCCATGGATTGTGAGTAGTCTAATTTTCTAGGGTTTGGGTAAAACCCTCAATGTAGTCACTAATTACTTGTTGTATGTGTTAATTTGGTAATTGTTGGGTGTTAATTAGTTGAGCTTAAGTGGTTTAATTGCTTAGTTCTTGTATATGGCCATTGCTAGAACTATTATCTAAGCTTTCTCAACGAAGGATCGAGAGATGAACTTGAGTTAGCTCCCTTATGCTTAATTGACTTGAAATGCCATGAGAATAGGAATTTCCAGTCAAGGGAATGTTTTTGTCATCGTGATTATGCTTTAATACTTGTTTTATGCTTTGTAACCACGAGAGTAGGTTGTATTCATAATTCGAGTAATCCCTCTAGCTTGAGAGAGTAGTTGGGTGCTTTAGATGACTTCCCCTATATTATTCCCTCAAATTACCATTGTTTGCTACTTGCTAATTGTGATTTGTGACGAAATTGAGTGGTATATCCCAAACCCTAGAACTCTCTAAATATTGTTAATCTCCCCCTAGCTTTAGTTGACTTGAACTAGCACTTGTTACATAAAACCAAACCAATTTCGACTTCATTTAGCTTATTTATGCGGTAGTATTTCGGTGGTTGATTCAACGCCTCTCTTGGGTTCGACCCTTTCTTACCCTTGCTGTTAGCTAGTGAGACCAAGATAGGACTTTATCTTTGGTAGGCTCGACGACGGCCTATCAGTTATTCAAAGTTATTTTAGTTGTACTTTTTACTTTAGTAACTCTTATCTAAACTTATTAAACTTGTACCGACTAATGTGAACTTGTTACACCTGAAATAAGTGAAAATAAGGTATACTAAACATACCCTTAACTGAATTTATCTAAACTTGTTACACCTGAAATACGTGGAAAATAAGGTGAACAAAATAAATCTTAAGCTAAGATAAGTTCTCTGAAGTTTAGATACAATAGTTTATTAGTTTAGGAAAATTGAGTTTTGATAAGGGTTATGCATCTTTTTTACTAGACTCTATTAAACTCAATAAATGAAGCCGGTGCGATGTATGGTTTGTTTGAGTTCTATATATCATTTTTTTGTTTATGTGCTAAAATTTGTTACATATTAAGATAAGGTTCCTAATATGAAAAGATAATATTATATATTTAATCAGTTTATACTTAAAAATCTCATTTGTCGATTTCCCTTAGGTAAAAGAAAATAATAATCTCTTATTCGTTTGGCTACAACTAAAATTTATAATCCTACATGGCGCACTAAGAAATGAAATCATGAGTCATGGCTCTCTAAAAACTCGGGAAAAAACTCTCCTATATATACATTAGACTGGAACTTATAACACCTAATTTAGCTTTATTGGACCTTATTAAAGACCTTTTAGAAGTTATGAGACATTTTAAAACTTATTGAATTTGTTAGGTGTTTTTATGTTATCATAACCTATTGGACTATATTGAAGTTATAACACATTCTTTATACTTGTCAGAGCTTATTAAAGTTATTGGAATTTATTATACGTGAAAAAACTTATGTAATTATAGTTAATTTTATTTCCATCTTTAGTTAACAAATATCTTCCAAATTATTTTATTTGATATATATTATACCGTTCATATTAGGTAATTCTTATTTTTCATAAATGATTACATATAAAATCAACAACATAATATAAAAACAGACACCAAAAATAACACGTGTCAATTCCTGGTATACTATTTTCCGTCCAAAAAAATTCTTCTCGTATTTGCTAACATTTTCTTTGAAAAGTTTGGTACTCCGGTATAATATAACTATCATAGTATTATTTCAAATATTTTATACATATCTTTTGTAGTAGATATATTTCTTTTATTTAATTGTAGTACAAATGTTATTATTGCTACCCAAATCATCAATATATATATATATATTTTTTAAAACAATATACTACCTCCGGATCATATTATATGCAACTTTAGAAATTTTTATATCTCACAAATAATATCCCAAAGTTGCATATAATATGATCCGGAGATAGTATATTTTTGTAAAGATTTGACATATATAAAATATATATATATATATGTATATAAAATTAGTCGTGCAAAAGTAGGAAATAAGTGCATATTTTATACTTGTAATTTATACTTGTATGTAACAAGTAATTCTTTTATCCTTTTTTCTTAATTATTTTATTAGATTTTGTAAAGATTTTTAGGCAACTTTGACAAGACTACTCTCTGGTTTCTCTTCCTACTTCTTTCTCTCACCTCTTCCACTTTGATTTTAAATTTCTCAAATTCTCACTGAGGGTTTTAAGAAAGACATAGCGTATTGGTACGGCGACGACAGGTTGCTTTGCAGAACTACAATCAACTTTGCAACCTTCCTGAGACGTTGAGTGCGGTGTTCGTTGGCCGAGTACTTTTCACAACTTCATTTACACTTGCATCCACTAAACGACTTATGTAAGTAAATTACATACCTTTTAATTTCTATGAAATATTTATTATTGTCACCCCTATAACGTTGATGTTTGTGTATCGGAGGATTTGCATGTATGTGTATTTTACAATTGTGAGTTTTATTGTCTTAATTTTTCCCAATATACCCTTTAATGGAGTATAACAGTTTATGGGGTTGTGACTGTGAGTTATGTGGGGGATGCTTGGAGTGCTCAACAGTGAGAAATAAAATACATAAAGGCGTTCCGCTAGAGAAGTTACAGGTGGACAGTGGCATGATTTGCATGTTGTATTTACTTGGTGCTACAAGTTTTGATAACTATGAAAACTACATTGTGGTGAGAACTTCAAATCCAATTTCATATCTACTCTGACAACTATGTATATATTTTTATAACATTGTTTCAAATATTAGTTACATTGCCTTTTAACAATTATCAGTGATAATTATGGTTGATTAGCCTTACATATGTTAGTAATTGAATATAAATATTGACTTAGAGTATCACTTTTTGTTTTATTCATTGCAGTCTTACAGGATAAACAATACGGAATCTTGGTGTCGCAAATTCATGCTACGGACCATACTCAACAATCACTACAATAAAGTGCAACAATCTTTACTTGAACTTTTGTGGCCAAGATCTTAGTGTACATCACAGTTGATCGGACGTTGTATATATAATGATAACGAATTATGTCTCCTATGTTGGACTCTCTATCAATACTATATACTAAAAGACACACCAACAATGACACGTGTCATCTCTTGGTGTGTCCTTAGTTTTTTTTTTCTTTTTTTTGTATTTAAAAAAACTACTTATTAAGGAAACAAATCATTTATAAAAATAATTTATTTTTCTATACATATTCCATATTAAAGAAGTAATTTCTGTATACATATTCCATATTAATGTAGTATCTATTATAATGAATATAAAAAGATTTAAAAAACCTTTTTAAAAAAGTTTTGGCAACTACAAACCCAAAAATATATTCTTAAAATAATTTATAACGTATTTTTAAACAACAACAAAAATTGCTTGGATTTTTTTGCCTACTTTTGTTTTAGTTGTGTATTAGAAACTCATGCAAATACAAATCAACCTATCACATACTTTTATTATTTCTCGACTAATATATGATTATAATTCTTATCAATCAAAGATATATAACTACATATAATTATAGGTTACCATGCATGGCACGGGATCTAAACTAGTAATTAGTAATAGTGTAGTTTGTATTTGGTGTTACATTAGGAAAATTCCTACCCTTTCAGATTTTGAAACTTACCCAACTTCACTTTTGAGATTGAAAAATTCAATATATATATATATATATATATATATATATATATATATATATATATATATATATATATATATATATATATATATATAGAACATTTTAAAAAGAGAAATGTTGGTTGGGGCAAAAAGGGCAATTGTACAGTAGTAACAAATTCAATAATACCATTTATGTTCTTTTTTTTAGACTTATTTTTTTTAATAGCAAATAAGATAATTAGATAATGCTGGGTAGGAAAATCAACTGTTTTTTTGTTTTTTTTAGTATTGCTAGCTTGTTGCATGCGCTGGTTTAGGTTTTTTTTTTTTTTTTTTTGCTATTTATTTTTTATTGTATTTTTTTTAAATAGAGGATATAAACCACTTTCTCCATTCTTTTTTACTTAGACCATCTCCAATGGTGAGACTCAAATTTGAGTATTGAAATACAAAAAGAGTTGTTTTTTTACCTCCAATGATGATAACATACTCACTTTTCAATTTAGCAACTCATGTGAACCCTAATTTCCCAATGGTGAGACTCTCTAAAATATACAAATGTCACTTTCAATTTATGGCTTCTTTTTTAATATCAAATATTGTAAGATTAAAAAAAAAGTAAAACTTAAATAAATTACCAAAATAAATAAATATATATATATATATATAGTGATAAGGGGACCACACTTTTTATCAAATGAGATTCAAAGTTGAGTATCTATACTTAGCAACTCCATCAACAAAAAGATTTCATCTGTTATATTTCATCCATCATTATTACTTATTGGAATACATTGCAAAAAATACTTTCTCTCCATAATTATTATCAAGTATACTAATGTATACCAACTTTTATCTTTGCGTCAAATCTGTATTGGCTTGACAATATATAGTTATTGATTGATTTTTTATACTCTAACCACCCCCACTTACCTCTTATTTAATTTAAGTTAATTGAATTGCCTAAAATATTTTCAAGAAAATCTAAATTAAAAATTTTGATATTATGAATATATGTTCTGGGAAAATCAAACAAGATCCCACACAATTTTAATGTTTTATTTTTAGTGTATAGATTACAAAAGAGTGTGTGCAAAAATATTATTTTCCGTCCAAAAACCCTTCTCGTATTTGCTGACATTTTCTTTGAAAAGTTTGGTACTCCGTATAATATAACTATTATAGTATTATTTCAAATATTTTATAAAGTTTGGTACTCCGTATAATAAAACTATTATAGTATTATTTCAAATATTTTATACGTATCTTTTGTAGTAGATGTATTGCTTTTATTTGATAGTAGTACAAATGTTATTATTGTAACCCAAATCATCAATATATATATATATATTTTTTAAAACAATATATATTTTTTTAAAGATTTGAAATGTATATATATATATATATATATATATATATATATATATATATATATATATATATATATATATATATATATATATATATATATATTGGTCGTGCAAAAGTAGAAAATAAGTGCATATTTTATACTTGTAATTTATACTTGTATGTAATAAGTAATAATTTTATCCTTTTTTCTTAATTATTTTATTATATTTTGTAAACATTTTTAGGCAACTTTGACAAGACTACTCTCTGGTTTCTCTTCCTACTTCCTTCTCTCACCTCTTCCACTTTGATTTTACATTTATCAAATTCTCACCGAGGGTTTTAAGAAAGACATAGCGTATTGGTACGGCGGTCGGCGACAGGTTGCTTTGCAGAACTACAATCAACTTTGCAACCTTCCTGAGACGTTGAGTGCGGTGTTCGTTGGCCGAGTACTTTTCACAACTTCATTTACACTTGCATCCACTAAACGACTTATATAAGTAAATTACATACCTTTTAATTTCTATGAAATATTCATTATTGTCGCCCCTATAATGTTGATGTTTGTGTATTGGAGGATTTGCATGTATGTGTATTTCACAATTGTGAGCTTTATTACCTTAATTCTTCCCAATATACCCTTTAACGGAGTACTTCAGGTTTATGGGGTTGTGACGGTGAGTTATGTGGGGGATGCTTAGAGTGCTCAACAGTGGGAAATGAAATACATAAAGGCGTTCCACCAGAGAAGTTACGGGTGGACAGTGGCATGATTTGCATGTTGTATTTTACTTGGTGCTACAAGTTTTGATAACTATGAAAACTACATTATGGTGAGAACTTCAAATCCAATTTCATATCTACTCTGACAACTATGTATATATTTTTATAACATTGTTTCAAATATTAGTTACATTGCCTTTTAACAATTATCAGTGATAATTATGGTTGATTAGTCTTACATTTGTTGGTCATTGAATATAAATATTGACTTAGAGTATCACTTTTTGTTTTTTTCATTGCAGTCTTACAGGATCAACAATGCGGAATCTTGGTATCGCAAATTCATGCGACGGACCATACTCAACAATTACTACAATAAAGTGAAACAATCTTTACTTGAACTTTTGTGGCCAAGATCTTAGTGTACATCAAAGTTGATCTAACATTGTATATATAATGATAACGAATCTGTCTCCTAAGTTGGAAGTAACAAATTATATAATACCCTTCATGTCCTTTTTTTTAGACTTTTTTTTAATAGCAAATAAGATAATTAGATAATGCTGGTTGGGAAAATCAACTTTTTTTTTTTTTTTTTTTTTTTTTTTTTTTTTTTGTTTTTTTAGTATGTGAGCTTGCTGCATGTGCCGGTTTAGGTGTTTTTGCTTTTTTTTTTTTTTGCTATTTATTTTTTATTTTATTTTGTTTAAGAGAGGATATGTACCACTTTCTCCAATTTTTTTTTTACTTAGACCATCTCCAATGGTGAGACTCAAATTTGAGTATTGAAATACAAAAAGAGTTGTTTTTTTACCTCCAATGATGATACCATACTTACTTTTCAATTTAGAAACTCATGTGAACCCTAATTTCCCAATGGTGAGACTCTCTAAAATATAGAAATTTCACTTTCAATTTATGGCTTCTTTTTTAATATCAAATATTGTTAGATAAAAAAAAGTAAAACTTAAATAAATTACAAAAAAAAAAAAATAGAGTGAGAAGGGGACCACACTTTTTATCAAATGAGACTCAAAGTTGAGTATCTATACTTAGCAACTCCATCAACAAAAAGATTTCATCTGTTATATTTCATCCATAATTATTACTTATTGGAATAGATTGTAAAAAAATACTTTCTCTCCATAATTATTATCAAGTATACCAATGTGTACCAACTTTTATCTTTGCGTCAAATCTGTATTGACTTGACAATATATAGTTATTGATTGACTTTTTAATACTCTAACCACCCCCACTTACCTCTTATTTAATTTAATTCAATTGAATTGCCTAAAATATTTTCAAGAAAATTTAAATTAAAAATTTTGATATTATAAATATATGTTCCGGGAAAATCGAACAAGATCCCACACAATTTTTAGTGTATAGATTACAAAAGAGTGTGTGCAAGAGTATTATTTTCCGTCCAAAAACCCTTCTTGTATTTGCTAACATTTTTTTTTTAAAAGTTTGGTACTTCGTATAATATAACTATCATAGTATTATTTAATTGTAGTACAAATGTTATTATTGCAACCCAAATCATCAAAATATATATATATATATATATATATATATATATATATATATATATATATATATATATATATATATATATATATATATATATATATATATATATATATATATATATATATAAGTAGGAAATAAGTGCATATTTTATACTTATAATTTATACTTGTAATGTAACAAGTAATTCTTTTATCCTTTTTTCTTAGTTATTTTATTAGATTTTGTAAAGATTTTTAGGCAACTTTGACAAGACTACTCTCTGGTTTCTCTTCCTACTTGCTTCTCTCACCTCTTCCACTTTGATTTTACATTTCTCAAATTCTCACTGAGGGTTTTAAGAAAGACATAGCGTATTGGTACAGTGGTCGGCGACAGGTTGCTTTGCAGAACTACAATCAACTTTGCAACCTTCCTGAGACGTTGAGTGCGGTGTTCGTTGGCCGAGTACTTTTCACAACTTCATTTACACTTGCATCCACTAAACGACTTATGCAAGTAAATTACATACCTTTTAATTTCTATGAAATATTTATTATTGTCACCCCTATAACGTTGAAGTTTGTTTATCGGAGGATTTGCATGTATGTGTATTTCAAAATTGTGAGCTTTATTGTCTTAATTCTTCCCAATATACCCTTTAATGGAGTACACCAGTTTATGGGGTTGTGACGGTGAGTTATGTGGGGGATGTTTGGAGTGCTCAACAGTGGGAAATGAAATACATAAAGGCGTTCCACCAAAGAAGTTACGGGTGGACAGTGGCATGATTTGCATGTTGTATTTACTTGGTGCTACAAGTTTTGATAACTATGAAACTACATTGTGGTGAGAACTTCAAATCCAATTTCATATTACTCTGACAACTATGTATATATTTTTATAACATGTTTCAAATATTAGTTACATTTCCTTTCAACAATTATCAGTGATAATTATAATTGATTAGCCTTATATATGTTGGTAATTGAATATAAATATTGACTTAGAGTATCACTTTTTGTTTTATTCATTACAGTCTTACATGATCAATAATGCAAAATTTTGGTATCGCAAATTCATGCGACGGACCATAATAAGCAATCACTACAATAAAGTGAAACAATCTTTACTTGAACTTTTGCGGCCAAAATCTTAGTGTACATCAAACTTGATCGGACGTTGTATATAGTATGATAACGAATTTTGTCATATGTTGGACTCTCTATAATTAGTAATGGTGTAGTTTATATTTGGTGTTACATTAGGAAAATTCCTACCTTTTGAGATTTTGAAACTTCCCCAACTTCACTTTTGAGATTGCGAAATGCAAACCAAGCTATGCAATATATATATATATATATATATATATATATATATATATATATATATATATATATATATATATATATATATATATATATATATATATATATATATATATATGTATCCTGATTTAAGGATACAAATATATACATTGTTGCCTTTTTTATGAGGCTTTTGTTGATTCTATAAACATTCCTATTACAGAAACTTTGATCTAACTTCGAGCAGCATGTCCAAAATACTTAAATTACTACATAGAAGGGTTTACCACATGAGAACCTTATTATATACATAGTTGATGTTTATATGGAACACAGAGTGAGCAAAATGTTCCTTTTAAACATCCAAAAGTTGTTGAGTGCTTACTGAACCATGATACTTTTAAGCAACATTTTACGAGCAAAAGATGTTGCATATATTTATACCTTAAGTGTTTCACTTATGCATTACTTGGGTTGGGTGTAGCAGGGTCCTTGTCTTCAGAACTTTCTTTTTCAGCACTGTGTTTGAAAAGAGCTGTGCGAAGTTTCTTCCTGGGAACTTGGTCTTCATCATCTATGTCCATGTATAAATCTGCAGACATAGGTTCTTTGTTCTTGACATTGCTGTAGACACCAAATTTTGATCCTACCTTTTTAATCATCACTATTAATTTTATTTTTTATTACTATAATTATTGTTTTTTTTTTTGCAAATAATAATTATTATTTTGCTAATTATTTTTATAAACTTAATGACGTTTGTTTTATTACATAAAACGAAGGGAACAAGTAATAATAATGATTTTTATTCATAATTTCCAAAATACATGTTACAATTTGTACTTCTAAATTACAAAATATTGAAGTACAACTGACACTACATACATTTCTACCCTGTTCCACCGAAGTAATTTTCGGGTTTTTACTTATGGATTAACAAGTAAATTAATACAGCCATTAGGAGGACCACTAGCCCCACAATGTACATGAAATACACCCTTATCATCCTCATGTCTTCCTCAAAGGTGAAGACAGGCTGATCTTCCTGGTTTTCTTGAAACATGGTGGTTGAGTTTAATGGTGGTTTTTGTTTGATTTTTTCGGGTAAGGAGGAAGATGGAAGAAGATAAGAATTAAGTGGTGAGTGGAGATTTTGGATAAAGGTAATTTCTTTTTATAGTAAAAGTAAGTATTTTAGACCGTATTTTTATATGTATATGTATAATAATCGTATAGTATAAAGTACAATATTTTTTGTCTCGCCAGGGGGATATGTCATTTTCCTTATAAGCAAGTATCGTTTAACCCTTTAGAGTATAGTTAGTATATTAATATGTTCACTTAGACTGTTAGAGTGCTTTTTTTTTTTTTTTTTTTTTTTTTTTTTTTTTTTGTGATTTGTGTACTACCCTATTATATGACCAATTTACCTAAGTCATAAAGTCCATTACTCTAAAGACTCATGTCCAACCAATATAGGGAAATGACAAACATTTCCACACCTAAATGAGTACTACATGTTATAGTGCTAAAGGGGCCCCCTTTCATGTACGCTTGTTATAATATCTTTGTTTTTTTGTCCCGCAGTTAATACTTGATCCGATAAATATAAGTTCGGACCAAACCCATTGATATTTATCTAAGGATAATTGAGTATTGTATGGATGAGAATAAAAGAGGGATACATATATGGATGTGAATGTATAATTGCACGTATAGATGAATAGTGTTTGTTCCTAAAAAATAGGATCGTGCTTCATATCATTTCAATGATATTTTGCTTTTTTTGAGAATTCCTGTAACTTATGGGCTATGACTTTCATTTCAACGAAAACAAAAATGAATTCTGACATTCACGTTTTTTTTTTTTTTTTTTTTTTTTTTTTTTTTTTTTTTTGTTTACTCAGTCTAGTTTGTGTATTCTTTTGTCAGTTTTGATAAGCAATTGTCCATAGTGAAATAGCGTCACCTTTTTTTTATCCCCCGCGGTTAATATTGTATCCAATAAATTTTAATTTGGACCAATTGCATCAATATTTATCTGACGCTAGTTGGGACAGCTAGATTTCAGACGTGTCATGTATTGCATTTCACTATTCAAAACACTATTTGACACTATTTGACACTATTCCAAATAGTAATTTTCGTTACGTTAATTTGCTTTGCCAACGTGAATTTGGTCTTCCGTTTTATTTGTTTTTCTGTTGTTTTGATCTAGTTTTGTATCTTTTGCCTTTGTTTTTTACGACTATGATAGATATAAATTTGTGTTTTAATAGAGTAAAGCAAGATAAGAGTTCATTTTTTTTAGGTCATTTGGTCAAGGGAATATATTTTACTCTTGACCACCTTAAATTTATGTCGTATGAATTAATATTGTATGATTTTATATGGTGTATTTTCACTTTGACCACGTCAATTTTATGACTTTATATGGATTACTTTATTTTATACTTTTAGTAGGGGTCGTTGTTTGTAATGCTCGTATGTATACGATTTTGTCATATGATTAGATGTTCCTAGGTAAATTTTATATGTACTATCTAATAAGGGCAGGGATTTACAAATTAACCCCCTTTATTTTCCTATAAATACCCCCCTAATTTTCAAGTTAAAAACACATCAAAAAAATTCTTACAACTTCTCTCTCTAAAAATTTCTCTTCTAATCTTTGTTTTAGTCAAAATCTCTCTAATTTAGCTTTATTTTTAAGTTATTAGCTTATTAAAAGCATCTTATAATTAAGTTGCTACTTCTATTTTTTTTTATTTAAGTATTGTTATTATCTTTAATTCCTATATTAAAAAACACAAAAAAAAAAAAAAATTATTGTTGTTATTATTATCTTTGTTCAAAATATTAGTTTAATTGCTCAAGTATCCTAGTCTATATTAAAAAAACCAAAAAAAAAATTTCTTTCTTAAGATTTAGTTTTATTTTTCAAGATTATTTTCTATAGTAAAAAAATCATAAAAAAAAGTTCTTTAGCTTTATTTTGCATTAATTTCTTTTAATATCTCAAAATTCCAAAAAAAAATCACTTAGTCTCTTTATTACACTTTAACTAAGGAGTAATCATCTTTTCATTCTTGATAAGTAAGAAGGGTTATCCAAAAATATTGCTACATCTAGTTCAAGGTATTATCTTTATTCCTTTCTTAATTTCCTTAATTATTATTATTATGCTAACTAATGTGTTTGTTTTCATGTGGTGTTACCAATAGGGGTAATGACGATATTAGGTGCTAAATTAGCCCTAAATATTTCATTACTCCACATTAGAAAGCCAAGCCTATTGGTGAGGTGATAGGTTACAAAAGAGGGGGGGTAATTGCATTTTGCATTGCATCTCTTTCTAATGCATTTTAAATATGAAAGGTCAATACATTCATGTGTCTGCCTAAAGCATATTTTTTAGAATGATTTATTTCTTAAAGTGAGCTTAAAGACCTAATGAATTAAGAGTTTATGTAGAGGATGTTCAAGAGTAAGGAATTACTTACCACGTCCCAAAGATGGCCTATGAAAGAACCTTTACGACCAAAATCAGTTCCAGTTCCTTAGCTCAAGTAATAGAACTTTTCAAGAGCTTTCCAACCATATCTCACAATAATTTTTTCGATTTTTCTATAATTTTTAATGATTTTTTTAGTTCAAACTATCAAAAAGATGAAATATGCACGTTTTTCTCTTAATTGCTTTTTTAAAATTTTTATTAATGGTGGTATGAAACCTATATTACACTATATTATATACTTCTTAACTTATGAAGTTTTAATGAAAATGTCTTTAATCTTATTTTAAAAATGATTTTAGAAATAAGAGTTTTGACAAGCCTTAATTCTAAGTGTTATTTTAAGAAACTTTAATCTTACCTTAAAGATGACTTCAGAAATAAGAGTCTTTAATTCTAAATGTCGTTGTTTTAAAAATCTTTAATTTTATTTTAAGATGACTTTTGAAATAATTAATGTCCTAAGAACTTTAATTTTCTTTTAAAGATGACTTCAGAAATAAAGTTTTAACAAGCATTATTTTCTTTTATAATTTCGTGAACCTTTTTATTTCAAACCCTTTTGTGAACAAGAATGAATCATAACTTTGATTGTTTGTTTTTAATAAGTAATAATAGTTAATATGAGGTTATGGCCTCATTTCCAAACATGAGGTTAAGATTAATTATTTAGTCATATAAGGTTGTAACAATTATCCATCTCCATGAAAATAAGCTTACATCCTATTATAATTACCCGATGGATTAATTGATGACGATCAGATATGATTAAATAGTTTATTGTTCCCTTTTATTTGGAAGTAAGGCCTTGACAGGTGTCGTGTTTTATTTGGTCAATTCCATTAAGCCTAAACACATAACCTTGAAAACCTTACAAAAATTAACCTTGAGTGAATGTAAACCCAAAGTGAGATTATATAGTGAACCCTTACAGTTTCGCTCCAAAAAATACCTTGACCCACTAAAAAGTCGTCAATTGGGACGCATTTGTTGAATTGTCTTGTTCAAAAGACATTTTTGGTGATCACTAATCGGGGTGATTTTCCTCGACCAAGGTGGTTCATTTTACCTTTTTGAGTGAATCCGTCAAAGATCACTAAAATCCCACTTACAAAAATGACGTTTATGTCAACAACCCAAATTAAAAACCCAATGGAATTGGTTATTTAAAACATGGCATTTGTCCGAACTACGAAGGTTTTGATCCGTGAGTGAATTCAAAATCTCACTATGATCGGTACGTAGTGCAACTTTGGTGCTCAAACCTACCTTGTATTAATTAATTTTTTTTTATGTGGTTAATATGTCTTAAAACTTGATTTTTGACAACGCAATAGTAAGAGCCCGTTCCATAGAACGGAAGAGAAGACGAGTTCCAGACGTTCGATTCTCTTAACCTAAACCTCGAACCCTGTGCCTTATGCCCTATTATGGAGTTAGCAGTTGATTTTTATTAAGTTTTAATTTCTTAAAATTGACTGTTCTAAAATCCGTCCTTATTCGGATAAAAATAAGGTGGCGACTCTAAGTTTTGTTTATAAGTCTTATCAGACACCTAAGTGGAACCTTTTATAGACTAATTTCTGTCCACTAAAAACCAGGTACCACAGTCTGGCGACTCCGCTGGGGAATTTTTTTTTTTTATATAAATGTGTAGTGGTTTAAACCTGAATTTGCGTTGTTAATTTGTTTAAGTGTACGCATGTGGCCATTCATCATTCATCAATTGTCATGAGCATAAGCATTCATTTTTTTTTCTTTTTTAGGCCGGCACCTCTGCCTATTGGTAAGGTCGGATTTAGACAACAAAATTAATGAATTAAGGGCGTAAACCTACATCCGTGCGCTACTGCAATCGGCTCTGTTAGGAACGTCCAACCTCGGTGTTCACAGTTGGAAGTGATACGAGGCCACTTGGTTAATAATTTCCTCAAAATGGATTGATCTTTAGATTAAGAAACATGTGCATCAATACATACATGAAGACTCTACGGTCATTTGTGTTAATGATTCATTCGTGTTGTCATGAAAGTTTTTTTTTTTTTCAACAAAAACTTGTTTTAAGTGAAACTTTTTTTAGAAAGCTTACTTATGGACCCGATAATAAACTAAGAGTTATCCTTAGACCTTCCCTCATATGATTTCAAGAGAGTTTAACTTTCTAAGACTACTAACACCACATGTGGTGCATTTTAAGCAATTCCAAAATCTCCCTCTAAAACCTTTTCAACTTAAAGAATGGTTTAATCACTATTGATGAATTAATATAGGAGTTAATGTTCTTTTCAAAGGAAAGTCTTATACCCCTCAACACCTTGAAGGTTTTCTTAACCATGTTCTTGAAATTGCAGTTTACTTGTTGTTTAGAGACCGAGATATGGGTACAGGAGCACAAATGTGTATTGAAGGACAGCGTTGGGGTTCCATCCGCCAGATTTACTCTAGGAGGTGTGAATCACTAAGTTCTATATATCATCGGCTGAAGTTACAGGGTTTCCTCAAGTCAAAACACAATAACTACACTATGCCGTCTCCTGGGGCTGATATGGGAAAGTATTGTAACTATTGTCATGACTACGGACACAATACAAATGTTTGTAGTGATCTGAGACATGCAGTCCAACAACTCATTGATGATGGGAAAATTCCAATTCCAAGATCGTGGACTCCACCTACTCTACGATTTACCAATGCAGATTTGCCGAATGACTACAGTAATGACCGGCCCTTGTCCATTACCTTGGTATCGGATTGTTACAAGGTCTAAGGAATTTTAGTAAATAGAGAGTCCACATTCAACATCTGCAGCAAAACGATTCTCAAGAAATTAGGGTGTGAAGACGCTCCTTTAAGACCCTCAAAGAAGGTGGTTAGAACAAGCAATCGCACTCTCATGCGGGCAATTGGGGAAATCACCTTACCATTAGGATATCATGATTGGGTTTGTAATGCTGAGTTTCAAGTAATCGATGACCCTGAAAGCCTCACCTTTACCCTGGGAAAATCATGGTTACAACACATAGGGGCGATTGCCTCTGCACTCCATCAGAAAGTCAGATTTTCAACCCCGGGCGGCGTAATAACCATTCATGGGGATGCAGTCTTACCGCACACGGAAACCACGGTGTGTAATATGGTGAGCCTTGGGGAAGGTTCGACTTCGAAACCAAAGAAGGAGAATTGTGAAAAATCATTATGGGATTTACTATCAAATTCCTCAATGTATCGTGGGGCTTTTAGTGATTATCTCAAAAGAACAATCATAAACGCCTCAACCCCTTTTAGAGATTTGAGGGAAATCTTCAAACTTGATCCGCACCAGGTCAAAGACGATTTGATTAAAAAGGGTTTTATAAGTGACTCACTGGATCATGCAATGATATGTCATAACATCAAGTATTATCATGTTCACATTGATGAAGAATCTTCCATTAATATGTGCCCGTACCATACATTTGTTGATTGGGAATTCGAGGAAGAAGAACTTAAACCTGTAACAATAGATGATTTTTGTAACAACGATTTATATGAAAATGTATGTGGTAAAATTGATGCAATTGTTAAATACAAAGGTGTAAGTTTCACCACAAGTTTCATAATTTGTGATTTACCAGTTCCCTATGATATCAAACTTGGTCAGCCTTGGATTTACCAATTTCATCCCCTTATGTTAGTTCAATCCCCAAAAGACGTCGGCCCAACTTCGTGAATCCTTGACCTTCCATGATGGCTCTAAGAGTTTAACTTTAAGGCCTGAATCTCCAAATGATAAAAGCCCACATCCAAAAGTTTCCACTATAGAACGATCCAAGGCCTCTCGCCAAGAAAACATTGCCCCCCATTCTCGTCAAACTAGCCCAGAATTATTATATGATGTGCCTATCCATGAATCAATGTATTCTCAAAACGTATTTAAAACCTTAGACGCTTTTCACTCTTCCTCACGAAAAGGGAAAAATGTCGAACATCACGATATTGATCCAGGACTCACCTTTACAGATAGCAATTTACCCCCTAATCACTATCACAATGAACCACTGCATATCACTCTTCGACACGGTGCAAGTTATATTAATCACATTTTGGTTGACACCGGATCTGATGTTTATCTTTGTTCCCGAGAATACTTGTACGAGATAGGGTACAATGATTTACATATCACTTACCGCTCCATTCTTCTCAGAGGTTTTGACCAATTACCCAAGGAAGTGACGGGGTCTATAGTCTTACCTTTGGTACATGAGAATGCTCTGTTCAGCATAGAGTTTATGGTAGTGGATTTTCGACTCTCATGCAACTTGTTACTAGGGAGACCATGGCTGCACGGGTGTAAAGCAGTCTCGTCTAGCTTACATCAAAAATTAAGAATGAGAGCGTCATGGGGCATCATCACTATATGTGGTGACTATATCAGGGGAACCTATGAAGGAGAAAGCTCGTCACAGTATGGTGGTTGGATAAACACCATAAGCACAGCATGTTATGGCATAGAAAATAGTGAAGCTGTTGAAGTAATAAGGCGTCCACCCTTTGCAAAAAGAACAGTATATTTTCCTATTCCGGAGAATGAACGGGATAAGCTAAATTGGATGCCTAATAAGGCAAAGGCCGATGATATCCGAAGAAGGTTTAATTGGATTTACGACCAAGATATAGCAGTTCCTTGTGAGGGGGTTGAAACATCTGCAAATAAAGTGGCATCTCTTCGAGAAATCATGGAACCCTACATCTTCCTCGACAACATCGACCTTTTTACAATGGAATCGTGCACCGTAGTATGTAAATCATGGGCATCATGGATCTTGGACAAAGAAGATAACCCTTTCTATGTTGCTAAACGAAAAGTTGCTTGGGAGAAGCGACTTTTGACCGGGGAAATAGATGCATGGTAGTGTCATTTTCATTAAAGTTATTTTTGTAAAAGTTTTTTTATTGCGAACTACGAGCGACTTGATCCCAAAAAAAATGAAAAATTTAAAAAAAAATGAAAAAAAAATCTTGTAACAGGGTACGTAGGCAGCTCGCTTTGAGTGCAGTTGCAAAAATTTAAAAGTTGGTTTCCTTATTGTGTCGAACTACGATAGGCCTGATTTCCTGAATCACATTACACTCAGCACATTTCCGCACTCAGGAATACGTAGGCAGCCTTCGGGCCCGACCACTAACAGTTTGTTATTGCTGCAGGATTCACTTATTTATTTATTGATTTATTTATTTATTTTGCTTTCCTTCATCATGAGGTGGAAAATAGACGAAAGAGAACATTAATTCATATTTACATAGTGATATAACCGTAACAGTAAATAAAAAAAATACATAATGCAAAAGTCAAAAAGGCCCTAACTGAATCTCAGGAGACGGGGGAGCTTCGAACACCTCTGTTTGACCCCAAGTAAACCCTTGGCAATGATCAACCATAAGACAGACTCCTCGAAGCATGTCTTGAGGGGAATATCGAATACTAACTTCCCAACCACGAGAGCGCATTAGGAGTAGTATGTCGCATAACTTTTGCTCAGTATTTGTTGGGTAGACATCAAGCCTAGACAGAGATGAGATGAAGCGGTTAACGTCCATCACTACTTCTAATTGTTTCACCTCTAGAGAGCGAGCCTTTTACAATCCATTTTGAAGTAAACAAAGCGAGAAAAAGGAAAAGCTAGGTCCTCTAAGCCTTGAACCAAAACCAAACTTCCAAACATGCCCGGGCTCTCGCAATATATACCCACCTCTACATCCATCTGAGCCATCCGATAAGGCTGCTAGAGATAGAGTATGAGGATCTTCTTGTGACCAAGGAGTAGTCGACAATGCCTTAGTTAATCTATCTATTATTATGAAGAGACTCCTTTGACCTATTGACCATAAAGTCTTAGGGAGACGAGACACGTAACGCCTATGACGCGGAGGTAGTTTTTGAAGAAAATTCTCCTTAGATTCTCGATAGTTTGAAGGACCACCCATCATCATTGTTAAGTGATTGTAGGTTATGAAGTCTGATACACCCAACCAGGGATGATTAACTGAGCTTTGGGGTGGGCCTCTCCCTTGGCGCGAGGAAGTCCCAGAATAAATACTGCGAGGGGTATTGTAAGCCGATATGGCTATTGATCCTTCAGACAATCGAGTGAGTGAAAGGAAACACGTGTCACTCCATAGGAATAGAGTTGATGGGAAAGAATTATGCCCTGCGAGAATACAAGACCTTGTTACATCTATGTTTTCAGAGACATCCTTGCCAATCGACAAATTAGATATGAGTAAGACCAAACAAGTAGGAATATGGGTTTTGTGTAATAGGGAGATATTATGTAATATTTGACTCGTATAGTACCCACGAGCATCCCAAAACAGTAACCTGAGAGATGAGTACATAGGAAGATTAAAAGGGAAATGTGATGGCAGGTTCGGACTCTCTACGAGTTGGCAAGCAAATGGGAGGTTTTGTTGGCTTATAGTAGCTATGATAGGGTAAAACGAGTCATCAGAGAAACGTAGAAATAGAGACATAGCTAGCACCAGTGTATCTGCCACAAATAAGGAAAGTGACTCTGGAGAGTTATTTATCTCGAATACCTGGGGTGGACCAGTCACTAGTGCAAGTTTCACTTGAGGAACTGAAGGTGGGATAGCTGTAGAGTTTTGATCATAAGGGAGAGAGAGGTTTTCCCTAAAAAATTGAGATGGATGATCTTCTGGTCGTATTGAACTAAGAATCTCGTTGCGTTCTCTTTCTCGTAACTCTTGGAGGGAGGAGCGCGAAGTGTCAGAGAAGAAGTGAATTAAATCTCTAACGCGTGAGGCATTAGGATCCATAACTTAAATTTAAGCAAAGTAAGCAAAATCTCAAAAGAAAACACTTGAGATTTTAGAGAGAGAAGAAGTTTGGGTGAATAATCCTTGTTCAAGTTTTAGTTTTTTTTATAAGCCAATAACCAATGGTGTGTTCAACATGCAAGGAATCTTCGTAGTAGGGTCCAATATTTTTATTTTATTTTTGGAAAAAAAAAATTTTAGAAAAAAAGGGGTGTTCATTTTTCTTTAAAAAAAAAATCTTTTATTTACTTTTTTTTTCAGCTTGTTGAAGAAGTTTTTTTTGTAATGTTCCCTTTTTACCCAGGAAATCCACCTGGACCCGCACAGGATCTAGGCTTGTCCGGCAAACCTCTTTTCACTGTTTACAATCCGATTCAGTAGCCTTCTCACCGGGTCATTCGACACCAAGGGAAATTCATTCTCCACCACCAAGAGAAATGTCCGAGATTCCTGGCCATGAAAGTTTGCTAAACCCTGATCCATCCAATGATCTTTGAGGAATGATGCGAGCTATCCTTGATCGTCAAGATACTATGGAACAAACAATACAGAGTTTGTTAAGACAGAGTGCAAGTGCTCCTCCTCCTCACCATGATTCAGAGGTAGCTTCAGCATTGCATTTGGATGATGGAAATGGTGATAGAGAAGCTCCTACCAAAATTGAGGAAGATATTCTCAGGCTCAAGGAAGTACTGAAGGGTATGACCAAAGCAAAACCTTGGTTAGATATTCATGGTCTCACCTTATTTCCGAAAGCACGACTGCCACCTGGGTTTAAGATGCCGAATCTCACGAGATTTGATGGTACAGGAAGTCCCACCAATTTCTTAAAATTATACGTAGGGGCTATGAGTCCTTGGGGTGTTGATGAACCTTTAATGGCGCAATTGTTTCAGCAATATTTAGATGGGGCTGCCGCTCATTGGTTTCTTAATCTGGAAAATTCAAAGAAAACTTCATGGGCCGATAATGTGCGAGAATTTTCTAGCCAATACAAATATAATGAAGAGATCGATGTGACAAGGAGGGATTTGGAGACAACTGCACAAAATCCTAATGAGACATTTTCCGCCTTCATTACTAGATGGAGAAACAAGGCTGCAAAGATGGTGAATAGGCCGAACGAGGAAGAACAATTACAGATGATAGTGAAGAATCTTCTTCCCGTCTATCAAGGACGAATGGCTTTCCAGTATTTTCCGTCATTTAAAGCCCTCATATCAACAGGAACTTTGGTTGAGGATGCCATAAAAAAGGGAGATATCAAAAAGGATGAAGGGAGCAGCAGTAACACCTCTTACAATCCTAAGTTTGGGGGGAATAGGAAAACCAATAACAACGACTCAATACCCTCAAAACCAACAAACTTGATACACAATATCGGCGCCGCACCAGCATTCCAACTCAGGCCGCAGAGGAATTTTTCTCCTTTGAACATGACCTATGCTCAAGCTTTCTCCAAACTAAAAAAGGCCAACCTTGTTCAACCTTTAAACCCAAGACCACCCCCAAGAAACCCTCCTCCCAGTTACAACCCAAACCAACATTGTGAATTCCATCAAGGGCCTGGGCATGACATTGAAAATTGCACAGCATTCAAGCACCGTATTCAAGATCTAGTAGATGGAGGAAGGCTTTCAGTTGGGGCACCCTCTGATAAATTTAAAAATACACAACCAAGCATCACTAATAATCCTCTCCCCAATCATAAGCCTCCTGTGTCTATAAACACCATATCCACTACCAATAACCAGATTTATCCAACATTACTAATGGTTCGAAATACCCCTCAAATGTATGAGATGCCATTATCTGGAAATTATGTGTGTGTTGTGTATGATCACTCCACTCAGTAAAAGGTCAAGCTTGTGCCATGCAAAGGTTTGGATGTCATCTTCAATAGAGATTCGTTCTCCAATGTCTGCGCCACTATAGGATATGATGGGGCATTTTGCCTAATAGATGATGAAGAGGATGCTCTCTTGTTGTTGTCAATGGTTGAGAAAAATGTTGGGGCACACCTTAGTACCCCTAGTAATTTCCAATGTCCGATCTATCTTGATGATCTTAGTGATGATAAAGATCTACATGTGGCCCATTTGACTCGTGCAGGTCGTCATTTTAAACCTTCATATCTTGAAGATGAGAATCCTGTGGAAGCCCTGAGAAGGAAAGAAAAAGACAGGGAACTAGTAGAGGTGAATAAGGAAGAAGATGATGCTATTAAGCGCATGAAGGAGGTTAATGCAAATGTTTCTATATGGAAGTTACTGACTCATTCTGAACCTCATCGGGCCGCTGTTCTGAGACATCTCAACGAGGTTTCAATTGATGCATCCATAACACCGGATCAAATGGTAGGACTTATTCATGGAGCCAACCGCACTTTAATGTTTACCGACGATGATCTCCCAGAAAGTGTCAACCATAACAACTCTTTGCACATAACTGTGAAATGTCATGGGTGGACAATACCCCGGGTACTTATTGACAATGGTTCTGCCATCAACGTATGTCCTTATCGAGTTATGACGAAGCTCGGTTATCAAAAAGAAGATTTGACACCTTCAAGACAGGTTGTTAGGGCTTACGACAATGTCAAAAGGGACGTTTTGGGGTCAATTAAGTTACTTTTGGAATATGGACCAGTGGCTAGAAATGTTGAATTTGTGGTAATTGATATTGAAGCGTGCTTTAACCTTTTGCTCGGTAGACCTTGGCTTCATGAGAATAGGGCGGTAGCCTCTACCTTACACCAAAAGGTGAAGCTGCTCACAGATCATGGTGCAGTGACACTTGTGGGTAATCCAGAAGTTATGAATGTTTCTAGTGTTGGAAAATCAGTGCTCCATTTAGATGAAGAAGAGGGTAGTCGATTAGACGGATTCACTATTCATAATATTGGATTTGATTCAAGTAGCTCATGGAAAGAAGAAGAAGAAACGGAGGAAAATCCGGAAGAGGACTTAGAGGAAGACGAAGAAACTAAGGAAGATCCGAAAGAAGAAACTGAGGAAGATCCAGAAGAAGAGCTTCAAGAAAATGACAATGATTCTGAGGTTAATCCCGAAGGAGCTAGAGATGGAACAAATTGGTCCAATGAAGATGGGGTAGAAGAAGAGGACAACGATCCTTGTTTTAGAGGAGAATCTTGGACAAGTAATTCCTTTAAACATGATGAGGGATCTCGGAAGAGGTCTAGGGCCGAGGATTTTGATTTGGATTTTGATGTCCTGTGTTATAGAAGGTTGGTATACCCGGAGGAGTTGATTCTTTTCCCTAACTACAAGCATGTAGATCGTTATCTTAATCTTCCTCAGTTTGAGAAGTTCAATGGGTTGGGAGATCCTATTCTCCATTTATACATTTTTGTGAACACCTTATACCCTTTAAATGTTCCAGAAGAACATTTTCCTATGTTGTTTAATAGAAGTCTGGGTGGACCCGCGTTATCCTGGTATTATACCTCAGGGGTAACAAGTAAAGGCTCTTGGGGAGAAATAGATCAAGCATTCAGTGACTGGGCATTTGAATTTCGACAAACTGACACCGAAAAACTGAAGCTAGTGAATATGGAGCAAAGTGACCGGGAATCATTTTCACATCTCTTTTCAAGATGTTCTTACATTCGGGCTCGACTTCGTTTTCCCATAACTGATCGGGAGTTTATGTTGATATTGCTAAGAAAGTTAAATGATTTTTATTATCAACATATGGTCTCCATCAAATATGCCGATCTCTCGCACATGGAGAGACACGGTTACGAAATTGATGCCTATCGACTGCAGGAAAGAAGGCCTAAGGTGCGCCCTCAAGGTGAAAGAGCTAACAGGAGGATATTCACTCGAATCGACGAACCATTGAGTGTGGTGTATGATCGTTTGAGCAAAAAGGGTATTCTTCGGGAAAAAAGCTATGTGTATTCGTTACCACCACATGGGACCGATATGAGACAATATTGCAGTTATTGTCATCTATATGGGCATAGAACCGATACTTGTTACGACCTTAAATGTGAAATCCAAGATCTTATTGATCGTAGGATCATCACTCCGGCCCATCCTCAGTCTAGCGTACCAGAGACAAGCCCGGCACAGCCACGGGCCTCTCAAGCTGATTTGTTCCTTCAACTACTCGAAGAAGGTCGTATCAAGCCACTACCTCGTCGAGCAGGAGCTGATCCTGTTGGACCAAATCTCAACAAATATTGTCACTATCATCAGTTACATGGCCATGATACTAACGAATGTCACGCCCTCCGTTGGTGTATAAAGCGCACAACTGGAATTTCCTGCCCGAATCAGAAAGTGTCCATAAATTCCCTTTCCCTTTGGACACACGAAGATGATCCCACTCTTTTGATTGCTCGTCACTACTCGGACTACGAGAAAGACTGTTGAAAACCTTAAAGCCTAAGGAGTCTATACGTGGGAAAGGAAGCATCTACAACGACATGGTGACCTCTATCTTACCCTCCATCAAGAAGGATGCATCAAAGGGGTAGTATGATCACTGTAAACCAAGCATTTTTTTCCCTCCTCCTTATGTTTTCTTTTGGTACAAAGAACTACGTACAACTTGATCCCCTAAAGCACTATTTCATGATCATACACAAAATTGTACTTGCACGCACATTGTTATTGGGGTACGTAGGCAACTCTGATCGAGTGCAGCTGTTTAAAAAAAAACCTCCTTTCTTCCGTTTTGAACTACGACGGGTCTGATTCTCCAAAAAAAGAGAGAAGAAAAAAATGTGAAAATACAAAAAATCTATCTGGAGATACGTAGGCAGCCTTATGGCGCGACCTGAAATAATTAAAAAGTTTTTTTTTTGGAATGAACACCCCACTAACTTATCTAACTTAATAGACGTCCTTTAATTTTTACCAAAATTTTTTTTTTCTTTTGCATGCATTTTTGCATTTATCGTTTACTTTTTTTTTTTAATTATTATTTAAAAAAAAAAAGGAGGAAATCCTAATCTTCGGTATGTAATGTTTAGGTATCCTTTGCCAACCCATGACCAACCAAACTCGAAAATCTACTCTACCCTCGGATTCCATTCAAGAAATCCAAGATCCAATACCCCAAACACTTATTAGAGGACTTCAATTGATGTTGAAAATGGGTTATGTTCCAGGGTCTGGTTTAGGACGAAACGGTGAAGGCATGAGGAACCCAATCCCAATAATCGATAAGCGAAATCGTCATGGTTTGGGCTTTGATGAGAACATGGGTTCTAAGGTTATGAAAAAGAAGTCTCACACTTTGAATGGGCAATTTGTGTTGCAAAATGACACTGAGCCATTTTACGAGTTTCCTGAACCTTGGTATGACTTGGATAAAGAGAAAATTCTCCCTGGGTTAGAAATTTTCTTTGCAGAAGCAAGGAATGAAGAATTTATTAAGAAATGGTTTAATAAGAAACCAGTATTTAAGAAAGATTTTGATTGGGCTGACCATCTAAAGCAAGGAGTTCTAAGAGGCTTGTTTTCATCAATTTCTGATTATAAAGTCCGATTGGATCCCATTACGCTTATTACTCCAATAAAAACAGAAGTTGAAAACAATATCCAATCCGAAACTCGAGAAACATTCCCTTTTTTCCCTAAACTATATCCTTTTCAATCCTCTATCTCAGACGGTTATGAAACCGATAGCTCATCATCTAGCCAATCATCTATCCATACACTGCCTGATATCCCATATCATGAAGATATCGATAAAATTACTTGTAAACATATTTGCGTACAAGAAATTGATCTTGATCATGAAGCATTTTCTAATAATGAACTTTTCAATGAACTTAAATCATGTGTGACACCCATGGAAGAGTCTATAACTGTAAACATAGGCACGGATAATGATGTAAAAGAAGTCAATATAGGATCCTCCTTTTCCCTCGATGAACAAAATGCATTTATTATTATTTTACTTAAAGAATATGTGGATGTGTTTGCATGGTCTTATGCTGATATGCCTGGTGTCGATCGTAGCATTGCTGAACATCGTATACCACTCTATCCCGATAGCAAGCCAAAGCAACAAAAGCTTCGTAGAATGAAACCGGAAGTTAGTCTCAAAGTTAAGGAGGAAATTCAAAAGCAGCTTGATGCCAACTTCATCAAACCAATTAAGCATCTGGAATGGCTGGCGAATGTGGTGGTAGTACCCAAAAAAGATGGAAGGGTCAGAGTGTGCATTGATTTTAGGGATTTAAATTCAGCATCACCAAAAGACTATTTTCCTTTGCCCCACATTGATGTTCTGGTTGATAACACTGCTGGACACGCCATGTTCTCATTCATGGACAGATTCTCGGGATATAATCAGGTGCTTATGTCAGAAGAAGACATGTCCAAAACTTCTTTTATTACCCCATGGGGAACCTTTTGTTATAAAGCAATGCCCTTTGGATTAAAGAATGCTGGGGCAACCTATCAACGGGCTGCAACGACGATTTTGCATGACCTCATCCACGATATTGTGGAGGTTTATGTTGATGACATGATTGTCAAAAGTCATGATCGTGAAACGCACCTTGATGCTTTAAAATCATTCTTTGATAGAATTAGGAAATACAATCTGAGATTGAATCCTCAGAAATGTGTATTTGGAGTAACTTCAGGAAAACTTCTAGGCTTCGTCGTAAGTCAAGACGGAATTAAGGTTGATTCTGACAAGGTAAAGGCCATACAAGAGCTTCCTCCGCCAAGGACGGAAAAGGAGATTCGGGGATTTCTTGGTAGAATTCAATATATTAGTAGGTTCATATCGCAATTGACAACCCGATGTGAACCTATATTCAAGTTACTTAAGAAAAATGTTCCTACAAAATGGAATGAAGAATGTCAATCCTCATTTGATTCAATGAAAGAATACCTCTCCAATCCTCCGATTTTAATGCCGCCGAAACCAGGGCAGCCCTTGATATTATATCTTACTATTACGGAAACAGCCATGGGAGCTCTTTTGGCACAATACCAAGAGGGTACGAGGAAGGAAATAGCTATCTACTACCTCAGTAAAAAGTTCCTTGAGTATGAAACTAGATACACTCCTTTAGAAAGAGCTTGCATTGCCCTTATTTACGCGACAAAGAAGCTTCGACATTATTTGCAAGCACATACTACTTATCTGGTTTCAAGGTTAGATCCAATCAAGTACATTTTTGAGAAGCCAATCTTAAGTGAAAGAATATAAAGGTGGCATGCGATACTGTCAGAATTTGACATTCAGTGCGTGAATCAAAAGTCTGTCAAAGGGAGGGCTATATCTGAAGCTTTGGCTGATGGACCTATATCGGGTGATGAATTTGATGATGATTTTCCAGATGAACATATTTTCTGTCTTAGTATGTCACAATGGAAGATGTATTTCGACGGAGCCTCAAATAGAAGGGGAAATGGTGCAGGGGTACTATTGATCGATCCTTATGGAGTACATATTCCTTTCGCTGTGAAGCTTAGTTTCCCAACGACAAATAACACGGCTGAATATGAAGCCTGCATCTATGGAATCAAAGCGGCATTAGCAGCTGGTGCAAGAAATCTCACAGTATACGGTGATTCTTATCTCGTAATTTCCCAGACTATTGGAGCTTGGAAAGTTCGGGACAAAAGGTTGCAAATGTACATGGAGTATCTTCAACAATTTATCCCATTCTTTGAAGAAATAGAGTTCAAACATCTCCCTCGCGAACAAAATAGTTTCACCGATGCTTTGGCAAATCTGGCGGTAAATTTAACTTGAGACGATGATGTGAAGGTACAATCGGTAACAATTGTAGAAAAAGAAATTCCATTGGTTAATTTTAAACCAACAATTGCTTTATTAACCCAAGAGGATGATGAGGACGCTTGGTATACTGATGTTAAGAAGTATTTAATCAATGGAGAATATCCTGAAGGAAGTCACAAGAAGGATCAATTGGCTATTCGAAGGCTAGCTTCTCATTTCACAATATTGAAAGGTTTGTTGTATCATAAGAGTTTCGATGGAAATTTGCAATTATGCATCGATGGGGAGCAGACACAAAGGATCATGGAAGAGGTACATGGGGGAGAATGTGGGCCTCATATGAATGGACGAATGCTTGCTCAGAAGATTCTGCGAGCAGGGTATTATTGGACCACTTTGGAAAGTGATTGCATCCATTTCATACGAACGTGCAAAAAATGTCAGCTATTTGCAAACCTTAATCATATGCCGCCAGTTAGCCTGAATAATTTTACTTCTCCATGGCCTTTTTCCAGCTGGGGCATAGATATCATTGGGCAAATACATCCGAAAGCTTCGAACGGGCATCAATATATATTGGTTGCTGTCGATTATTTTTCGAAATGGGTGGAGGCATCATCATATTCGAAACTAGGGGCAAAACAAGTTTCAAAATTTATAATCAATAACATTATATGTCGGTATGGGGTACCTTTTGAAATTATTTCCGACAATGGTTCGCAATTTGAAGGCCATCTCAAAGAAACCCTTGAGAAGTATAAAATTAAACATCACCAATCATCACCATATCGTCCTCAAACCAATGGAGCTGTTGAAGAAGCTAACAAAACCATCAAGACGATAATCGCCAAGATGACAGATAGGGCTCGAGAATGGCCCGATAAACTTCCCTACGCACTTTGGGGATACAGAATTTCCATTCGAACACCAACTGGGACTACTCCATATTCTTTGGTATATGGAATGGATCCGCTTCTTCCAATCGAAACGGAGATTCAATCGCTTCGCGTAATGAATGAAAGCGAGATATCTGAAGAACAATGGCTTAAAGAACGATATGATGAACTTTCTTTGGCAAGTGAACGAAGGTTACAAGCCCTTCACAACATTCAAATTTATCAAAGATGCATTGCTCGGGCTTTTAATAAAAAGGTCAGGGAAAGGAATATCCAAGAGGGAGATTTGGTACTTAAGGAAAATCGAGCACCGATTCATGATCCACGTGGAAAGTTCAAGGCCAACTGGTCTGGTCCCTTCCTAGTCAAACGTCTTACACCAGCAGGAGCAGTAAAATTGATGGATCTTGATAGAAATGAATTTGTTCATTTCACCAACCTTGATCAGTTAAAAAAGTATTATGCTTGATTAGAACGGTGTTGTATTCATGGGATTCGCAAAAAAAAAAACAAAAAAAAAGTAAATCTCCTACTAGCTCTAGATAGTTATGTGTATCATGTTAAAGTTTAGATTTCATTCATGTTTGCATAGCATGCTTAAGGGTCATGTAGAAATATTCATTATTATTAAAAGATCATGATCAAGGCAATACTTAACAAAATATGATTACAAAAAACATTTTTTTTTATTATTTGATCATAACACAAACTCTCTCAGTTTTTGGCGAGATTACATCCATTTTTAAACATGGAAACAACAACCACATACAACATACCCAAGAGACCAATGCCTTCGGATACGATTTCTTCTTTTGGAATTGAAAATACATAAGCAAGGGAAACACAAAATACAAATTATGAAGCACAAATAAAGAAATCCCTCTAAGGATTTATTCAAGCATCACCCTCGAGGTCCTCCAATAACATGTTGTATAGGACGCGGTTGGAACATCATCTTCGAGGACTGAAAGTGCTGGAAGCATTCGTACAAATTGCCATACACAGGATGACGCCCTAAGAGCTTCCACACTACCAATTTCATAAGTGGTACAAGGTACCACTGGGAGCTCATGGAGCTCTAGGAGTCGTTGGAGTTGGCCCGCTTGTCTCAAGCATCTCCAAGGAAGATAGAATGTGACGCGACACAATCCTGGAAGTTGAACACCTCTGCGCCTGCTAGTGCTAATTGTTATTGAATTTATGTTGAGAAATGAAATGATCCATTCCACATCAGCTACGGCAAAGACGTCTACCCATCCACCGTGATTGCAACATTGAAGAAATATAGGAAAAAAGCCTCTCTCCCGAATATGTCGGGTTTGGTAAGGAGTTCGAAAAGGTGGTCTAGACAGCTTGAATTTCTCGCATAACCAAAGTTGAAGCACAATTGGACACCCTTTAACAAAACCACCTGGATTTTGTTTCAGATGGTCAAGCCCCATCATAAGTTCCCCTAGGATAAGAGGCCCTAAACGGTTCCCTGACTCAATCTGTGACAACAAAGAAACGCAACGAACATGACAGGAAAATAATGATTCCTTGAGTAAAACAAGGCCGAGCAATAAAAGGATGCAAGCTCTTTCTTGGCACTTTTTGAAATCCTCATTGTTGGCAAATTCCCAATGAGATAAAGAGAAGGTTTCAAGGAAGTTCTCTAAAATTAAAATGTCAAGCAGGCGATAATTGCTTTCCATATTTAATGGTATACCTAGCAAATCCCTCATAACCGCATTAGTTGCCCTTGGGTCAGCAGGTGTAATCACACGACCTTCTTTATGAAGGCCAAGTAAACCCTCCACTTCTTCTAGAAGAGGAGTCATTTCCGTCTCTCCAAAGCGAAAAACATGGCGTTCTTCATCCCAAAATTCTACAGCAGCATGAATCATATCATACTGAGGTTGAATAACTAGGAGAGGGGTGATGGTTCTAGTAAAGACACTTGTATAAGGGGAAAGACGAGGTGGAGAAATGTTTTCTATCACCCCTTTTAGTTGGAGCTTTCTAGCTCCACTGATCTCATTGAATTCTTGAAACATGGCATTCCTTTTTTCTTAGAAATTTTAGGAGAGATTAAATAAGACTTGAAAAGCTTGAAAGAAGAAGAAGGGAGTTGATTTGGTGTATAAAGGAATGAACACCACCTTTTTTTTTATAGGGGTGGTGGTGGTAATAGAGCCAGGGAGAAAAGGCCGAAGGAGTTTACATTTCCGAAAACTCAGTACAAACCACCTACTGTTTTTGCATCCGAAATCCATAAACTTTTTTTTTTAATTAAGAATGATTGTTATTTTTTTTTTCTTCAAGCTCGTGCAAATCGGAGTTTTGATCTTCTGCAAGGTTAAACCAGTTTTTTTTTTCAACTGCACCTAAGCCAACATTTGTGTTGCAACTGAGTGAGAATTTCACTCTATTTTTTCTTTTTTTTTCTTTCTCTTTCAGCCAGTTTTTCAACTGCACATAAGCCAACATTTGTGTTGCAATTAAGTGAGAACTTCACTCCATTTTTCAGCCAGTTTTTCAACTGCACCTAAGCCAACATTTGTGTTGCAATTGAGTGAGAATTTCACTTTATTTTTCAGCCAGTTCTTCAACTGCACCCAAGCCAACATTTGTATTGCAATCGAGTGAGAATTTCACTCTATTTTGTAGCCAGTTTTTCAACTGCACTCAGGTCAATGTTTAAATGAAGATCAATTAGGATTTCTTTTTTTAACATACATCAAAATTTTGTGTCTTTTCTCAAACATTGATTATCGTTTTATTTAAACTCAATCAATGTGGGGCAATCTGTAGACACCAAATTTTGATCCTACCTTTTTAATCATCACTATTAATTTTATTTTTTATTACTATAATTATTGTTTTTTTTTTTTTGCAAATAATAATTATTATTTTGCTAATTATTTTTATAAACTTAATGACGTTTGTTTTATTACATAAAACGAAGGAAACAAGTAATAATAATGATTTTTATTCATAATTTCCAAAATAAATGTTACAATTTGTACTTCTAAATTACTAAATTACAAAATATTGAAGTACAACTTACACTACATACATTTCTACCCTGTTCCACCGAAGTAATTTTCGGGTTTTTACTTATGGATTAACAAGTAAATTAATACAGCCATTAGGAGGACCACTAGCCCCACAATGTACATGAAATACACCCTTATCATCCTCATGTCTTCCTCAAAGGTGAAGACAGGCTGATCTTCCTGGTTTTCTTGAAACATGGTGGTTGAGTTTAATGGTGGTTTTTGTTTGATTTTTTCGGGTAAGGAGGAAGATGGAAGAAGATAAGAATTAAGTGGTGAGTGGAGATTTTGGATAAAGGTAATTTCTTTTTATAGTAAAAGTAAGTATTTTAGACCGTATTTTTATATGTATATGTATAATAATCGTATAGAATAAAGTACAATATTTTTTGTCTCGCCAGGGGGATATGTCATTTTCCTTATAAGCAAGTATCGTTTAACCCTTTAGAGTATAGTTAGTATATTAATATGTTCACTTAGACTGTTAGAGTGCTTTTTTTTTTTTTTTTTTTTTTTGTGATTTGTGTACTACCCTATTATATGACCAATTTACCTAAGCCATAAAGTCCATTACTCTAAAGACTCATGTCCAACCAATATAGGGAAATGACAAACATTTCCACACCTAAATGAGTACTACATGTTATAGTGCTAAAGGGGCCCCCTTTCATGTACGCTTGTTATAATATCTTTGTCTTTTTGTCCCGCAGTTAATACTTGATCCGATAAATATAAGTTCGGACCAAACCCATTGATATTTATCTAAGGATAATTGAGTATTGTATGGATGAGAATAAAAGAGGGATACATATATGGATGTGAATGTATAATTGCACGTATAGATGAATAGTGTTTGTTCCTAAAAAATAGGATCGTGCTTCATATCATTTCAATGATATTTTGCTTTTTTTGAGAATTCCTGTAACTTATGGGCTCTGACTTTCATTTCAACGAAAACAAAAATGAATTCTGACATTCACGTTTTTTTTTTTTTGTTTACTCAGTCTAGTTTGTGTATTCTTTTGTCAGTTTTGATAAGCAATTGTCCATAGTGAAATAACGTCACCTTTTTTTTATCCCCCGCGGTTAATATTGTATCCAATAAATTTCAATTTGGACCAATTGCATCAATATTTATCTGACGCTAGTTGGGACAGCTAGATTTCAGACGTGTCATGTATTGCATTTCACTATTCAAAACACTATTTGACACTATTCCAAATAGTAATTTCCGTTACATTAATTTGCTTTGCCGACGTGAATTTGGTCTTCCGTTTTATTTGTTTTTCTGTTGTTTTGATCTAGTTTTGTATCTTTTGCCTTTGTTTTTTACGACTATGATATATATAAATTTGTGTTTTAATAGAGTAAAGCAAGATAAGAGTTCACTTTTTTTTTAGGTCATTTGGTCAAGGAAATATATTTTACTCTTGACCACCTTAAATTTATGTCGTATGAATTAATATTGTATGATTTTATATGGTGTATTTTCACTTTGACCACGTCAATTTTATGACTTTATATGGATTACTTTATTTTATACTTTTAGTAGGGGTCGTTGTTTGTAATGCTCGTATGTATACGATTTTGTCATATGATTAGATGTTCCTGGGTAAATTTTATATGTACTATCTAATAAGGGCAGGGGTTATTCTTCTTTTTTTAATTTTTTATAAACTCTGAAATTTTTTGTCCAACCCTATTAGTATGGTAACCTGATGTCTTTGTGTAACTTTCAGAGCTGACATCTCAGAGCTGATGTTTAATTTATAAGTGTTGTTTTAGTACCTTGGTGAGTACAATAGTCACTAAATAAATTTAGGTACTCTGTTATTGTATACCATGTGAGTATTATTTTGAGTTGTGACATGACTTGGTCATATATTTTCTTTTTGTAATACCATGGCATTTTAGAACCTTTTTATTATATGAATATTAGAGTTGATTTTATTACGGTTTTCTTTATTTTATCAGTTTAAGTGTTGTAAAACAGATTAAGTAGTTTGTTACATATAAAACGAAAGAATTTAATATCAAGATTCTCATTATTACCAAAATCTTGATATTTACCAAAATAATCCTTGAATTTTAATTTATTTACTTTTCTATTTACAAATTAACCCCTTTATTTTCCTATAAATACCCTCCTACTTTTCAAGTTAAAAACACATCAAAAAAATTCTTACAACTTCTCTCTCTAAAAATTCTCTCTAAAAATTTCTCTTCTAATCTTTGTTTTAGTCAAAATCTCTCTAATTTAGCTTTATTTTTAAGTTATTAGCTTATTAAAAGCATCTTATAATTAAGTTGCTACTTCTATTTTTTTTTATTTAAGTATTGTTATTATCTTTAATTCCTATATTAAAAAACACAAAAAAAAAAAAAAGAAATTATTGTTGTTATTATTATCTTTGTTCAAAATATTAGTTTAATTGCTCAAGTATCCTAGTCTATATTAAAAAAACCAAAAAAAAATTTCTTTCTTAAGATTTAGTTTTATTTTTCAAGATTATTTTCTATAATAAAAAAAATCATAAAAAAAGTTCTTTAGCTTTATTTTGCATTAATTTCTTTTAATATCTCAAAATTCCAAAAAAAAATCACTTAGTCTCTTTATTACACTTTAACTAAGGAGTAATCATCTTTTCATTCTTGATAAGTAAGAAGGGTTATCCAAAAATATTGCTACATCTAGTTCAAGGTATTATCTTTATTCCTTTCTTAATTTCCTTAATTATTATTATTATGCTAACTAATGTGTTTGTTTTCATGTGGTGTTACCAATAGGGGTAATGACGATATTAGGTGCTAAATTAGCCCTAAATCTTTCATTACTCCACATTCAAAAGCCAAGCCTATTGGTGAGGTGATAGGTTACAAATTAAAAGAGGGGGGTAATTGCATTTTGCATTGCATCTCTTTCTAATGAATTTTAAATATGAAAGGTCAATACATTCATGTGTCTTCCTAAAGCATATTTTTTAGAATGATTTATTTCTTAAAGTGAGCTTAAAGACCTAATGAATTAAGAGTTTATGTAGAGGATGTTCAAGAGTAAGGAATTACTTACCACGTCCCAAAGATGGCCTATGAAAGAACCTTTACGACCAGAATCAGTTCCAGTTCCTTAGCTCAAGCAATAGAACTTTTCAAGAGATTTCCAACCATATCTCACAATAATTTTTTCGATTTTTCTATGATTTTTAATGGTTTTTTTAGTTCAAACTATCAAAAAGATGAAATATGCACGTTTTTCTCTTAATTGCTTTTTTAAAATTTTTATTAATGGTGGTATGAAACCTATATTACACTATATTATATACTTCTTAACTTATGAAGTTTTAATGAAAATGTCTTTAATCTTATTTTAAAAATGATTTTAGAAATAAGAGTTTTGACAAGTCTTAATTCTAAGTGTTATTTTAAGAAACTTTAATCTTACCTTAAAGATGACTTCAGAAATAAGAGTCTTTAATTCTAAATGTCGTTGTTTTAAAAATCTTTAATTTTATTTTAAGATGACTTTTGAAATAATTAATGTCCTAAGAACTTTAATTTTCTTTTAAAGATGACTTCAGAAATAAAGTTTTAACAAGCATTATTTTCTTTTATAATTTCGTGAACCTTTTTATTTCAAACTCTTTTGTGAACAAGAATGAATCATAACTTTGATTGTTTGTTTTTAATAAGTAGTAATAGTTAATATGAGGTTATGGCCTCATTTCCAAACATGAGGTTAAGATTAATTATTTAGTCATATAAGGTTGTAACAATTATCCATCTCCATGAAAATAAGCTTACATCATATTATAATTACCCGATGGACTAATTGACGATCAGATATGATTAAATAGTTT
Source organism: Chenopodium album (assembly GCF_948465745.1). Classification (NCBI taxonomy): domain Eukaryota; kingdom Viridiplantae; phylum Streptophyta; class Magnoliopsida; order Caryophyllales; family Amaranthaceae; genus Chenopodium; species Chenopodium album. The sequence goes on from NC_137837.1 coordinate 21,855,802, forward strand.
ATTGTTCCCTTTTATTTGGAAGTAAGGCCTTGACAGGTGTCGTGTTTTATTTGGTCAATTCCATTAAGCCTAAATACATAACCTTGAAAACCTTACAAAAATTAACCTTGAGTGAATGTAAACCCAAAGTGAGATTATATAGTGAACCCTTACAGTTTCGCTCCAAAAAATACCTTGACCCACTAAAAAGTCGTCAATTGGGACGCATTTGTTGAATTGTCTTGTTCAAAAGACATTTTTGGTGATCACTAATCGGGGTGATTTTCCTCGAACAAGGTGGTTCATTTTACCTTTTTGAGTGAATCCGTCAATGATCACTAAAATCCCACTTACAAAAATGACGTTTATGTCAACAACCCAAATTAAAAACCCAATGGAATTGGTTATTTAAAACATGGCATTTGTCCGAACTACGAAGGTTTTGATCCGTGAGTGAATTCAAAATCTCACTATGATCGGTACGTAGTGCAACTTTGGTGCTCAAACCTACCTTGTATTAATTATTTTTTTTTTTATGTGGTTAATATGTCTTAAAGCTTGATTTTTGACAACGCAATAGTAAGAGCCCGTTCCATAGAACAGAAGAGAAGACGAGTTCCAGACGTTCGATTCTCTTAACCTAAACCCCGAACCCTGTGCCTTATTCCCTATTATGGAGTTAGCAGTTGATTTTTATTAAGTTTTAATTTCTTAAAATTGACTGTTCTAAAATCCGTCCTTATTCGGATAAAAATAAGGTGGCGACTCTAAGTTTTGCTTATAAGTCTTATCAGACACCTAAGTGAAACCTTTTATAGACTAATTTCTGTCCACTAAAAACCAGGTACCACAATTGCTTCTTGGACGAGAAAGTTTGGTCCAAGAAGGCAGTTCTGCAGTTGATTCTGTTGGGCCTAAAATTATAATGCCCTTACTTGGTGGCTGTTTTGGAATATCGAAACAATCTGCTTCAAATGCTTGTGAAGCTAGCCTGAGCTCTTGAAGTTGTACTGCTTCAGTGAATGCTTCAACAAATGCTGTTGTACTGTCCTTGTTCCAATCAGGAGTGAGTTCACTTTCAGAAAAAATAGGTGCTTTTCCACAAGCTTTAGCCGTAAACTTGTCTGCTGAAGTGCACATTTGTGTTGCATTTTGAGTGATAGTTTAAGGCATTGGAGAATCAGGAATTTGAGTATGCGATTCATCAGCTTCTACTTCAATGCATTTGAGTGTCCATAGAAGCACACTGTTCATGGCTAACTCTTGTGTGGGAGTTACTTGGATGTAGAAAGGCTTAGTGTTGAATGCTTCCCAATTTCCCTGAAATGTTCGAAGGGTAAAATTGATAGTTAGTGAAGGATCGGTGATGTATACATTATTACAACTAAATATATGGTATGACAAATTGAGCAATATGTTGCTAAAAGGTGGAGGAATGGGAAAAGAATTAAGAACAGATGAAAAAGGTATAGGTAAAATATGGAGTAAATACTTGTTGCAGGAGTACTTATTTTTTTTCAGTGTGTTATGTGTAGTTTATTTTTTCATTGCAGGAAACAATCGTTCCTTTTTTTCTGTACTTAAAGTAATAGTGCATATTTTCAACCAAAAATAATGAGTAGTGTAACTATTTCATATATGTAAACAATAATGTCCAAAAAAAGAAATACTTAAAAGTGAAAACAAGTTTAGTTGAATTAGTTCAATATTCAGAATTTGACAAATAGCCTACGAGGCAAATTAAAGTATACAATTTATTGGTATAATTTCTGGTTTGTAGTTGCTTACTTATATACACTGATTCATTTTCAAAAAGTACTTATAATTTCATGAATCAATAGCTGTAAAATTGTAAAACATAAAATATTATAATACTATTGGTACTTACAGTTGTTTTAATATTCCATATGTCTAATGCAGGTTTGCGAAAAAGCTTTTCTGTGTCATCATTAAAGGTTGTGAATGACATCGCTCCACTATTATCAGCAGCATCGAACTTAAAAGTCACTCTAGACATATATGCAATAAAAGAATTAGAATTATTAGTCAAGCTTATTTTGTTAAGAGTAAAGCATAAATAAGCGATTAAAAAGTACCTATAACCAGTTGTAGTTTCTCCTTTCTTGCAAGAGATGCAAGGGAAGCGAGTTCCAACAGGAAGATGTGTTCGCTTTCCACATCCTAAGCATCCAATGTATGCATTAACTCTCTATAGGTCAGGTTCTGGGATAGTTACTCTAATCCATGCTACCTCATCTGGAATTGCATTTGATGCCTATATTAAATCAATCACAGGTGTATTAGACAAGTTTTTATAAAGACCTAACCTATATAGAAGGTAGCAAACAGTGGGCATTATTGGGTTTTCAGAGTTAAGTTATAGAATGAAGGAGAAACCTTCTTGCTTCGTAATTCAACAATTGTTATAATTTTTTTCTCAGCACTTGGATATTTGACATTCAGAATTTTTTCTTGTCTATCAAGCAAGACATGTTGGTATAATTTGACCCTGCAATTTGAAAAACTATAAGTTCAGTACATGATTTATTTATATATGATTTATTTATAGTTAGATGTATTAATTACCATTCTCGAAACATACCTGCTCATTCTCCTTTAGGATTCATAATTATCCTTGTAGACATAGTAGTGTTCAAAGTGAATCCTGCAAAATAAACCAAAAGTTGTTTCAGATTAGATTACTATGTTCATTACTACTGGTCAAGTACATGTAACAATTCTACCTCTTGTATGTCGAGTTTTCAGTGCAGTAAATCCGATAACATTGAATCTCTCAGCCCAATTACTCATGGCATCGCATGGTTTTCCATTGAGATCATTCCATGCTGAAATGGTCATAGCATGGTCTTGGCTGATTGATCATGCATTATATGTTGTTAGGTATCTTAATCAGGTGTTGTACTCAAAGTAAATATGTTTAATAAAGGTACAGGGTTACCTTGTGTCGGTAATAGATATTTCACGCACTGGACTGTCTCGACCTCTAGCATTGGATATCATGCGAGGTGCATCTTCAACAAACAAGATTCCATGCTGAAATGGTCATAGCATGGTCTTGGCTGATTGATCATGCATTATATGTTGTTAGGTATCTTAATCAGGTGTTGTACTCAAGGTAAATATGTTTAATAAAGGTACAGGGTTACCTTGTGTCTGTAATAGATATTTCACGCACTGGACTGTTTCGACCTCTAGCATTGGATATCATGCGAGGTGCATCTTCAACAAACAAGACCACACCAACAATATCTGTTTAAAGACAAAAGAATGAAATTATCTAATATAAATAACAATATAAACTAATACTTGTAAATAGAAGCAGAGAATTCTGTTTGAAAAGGAATGAAATAAAACATAATCAATACCAAATCTGCCATTTGGATCAGGTGATCTTGGGATAGTAGATAGAGGTTGATATTTAGGCTTAATTGGACAACTTTCTGGGTTTAAATGTTGAATGATAGTTTGCTGTCCAATAGTCATTTGATGAGGAAGTTCTTCAAGATTAAGTTTGTACTGATCTTCCACAGCAGTTATAGAAGCTTTTGATATTTTATATTGACCTGTTGGTTTTAGAACATCTTCATATGCATGTATCTGATCTCCAAAAAGAGCACAACGCATTCTGTTTTTCTGGTGAGAGACATATAATACAAGTTAGTCGTAAACTTAGTCATAAATAGTAATGGTGTCTTTGTAATTGTAAGACAATGAAAACCACAGTTTAATGAACATTCTATGTGAATATGAATAAATATTAATATATAATGTAGATGAAATAACAAGATATAGTAGATCCATTACTTATATAGTCTATCGAAGGAAAAAAAAAGGTATATAACTTATAAAGCTGCATGTTAAGTTGGTTTCAGTGTTAATAAGTAAATGAGAAGCAGTGAAGTAGGTACCTTTTCATCTTCTAGAATGATTGTCTGAAAAATAACTCCTAGTTTCTTGGGTGAAGGTTGTGCTCTCCCCTTTTCAGCTACAGTCACTTTAACCTTGTAGTCTTTACTTTGAGTGTTGAGTTCATCTAAATAAACTGGTTCAAGCTTCATTTTTGAAGGTGTATTCATTGTCTGTGTAAAATTTTTGACACAAGGAGAACAAATCAATGTATTTATAGAGTTTATGACGTGGCTAAATATATAGAAATAAATTGTATGATGCAAAGCATTAACTAAGTAAACTATGCAAGGTATATAATCTAAGATAGCTACTGATTTAATATAAAGGAATTCGTTTCAATGTAAATTTTATATATTATCTATGAAGCAAGCACATAATAGGTAGTTTGAATTTGTGTTTTTTTCTTTATATATATATATATATATATATATATATATATATATATATATATATATATATGTACATAACAACAAATAGAAGTTTCCTTAGAAAACCAAAAAATAAATAAATAAAACAACAAAAAAAAACATCAAACAGAAGTTTGTAATAAAAACTATCATAGGTACAACTGGAAAAGCAATGAATTTAGGAATATCTTAGCAAAGAACATATAATGTAAAAGGAATGGACTAATAATTTGTTCTAAACTTTAATTTGTAATTGTATTTTTAAAAGTTAATAGGTAAAGGATATAGAATAATACTGAAAGTGATAGTTTGGTATAGTAGGTAATTAAGTTAAACAATTAATATTATTCCTTAGTAGCATGTAAACTATGAATCTGTGACAGAAATGTACCATTTTTTGTCTAAGGGAACTAAACTAAATGAGCTAAAAAGAATGGGAATATACCTTGGTAGAGAATGGAATGACAGAGAATTTAGTGATGAAAAAAAAAAGAACAAGGTGATTGGGTATTTATAGCTACAACCTAGGTTTTAGAGGCGGCAGTTTTTTTTTCACCTGGGTACTTTTTCAAACAGTGAGCTACTATTGTTTACACCATCTGCGTACATCTAGAAGCAAGTTTTCTTATAATAATGTATAAATTTCCTTTTTGGGTGCATTTTAATTGGAAAAAGGAATACATTTCTGTGGTCAGACTTTATGAATTGCTATGTAATTATACAATAAGGAAATAAGTAACTATTTTTGTGGCTGAAGTTGGGGTAAAGTACAAGTGCTAGCTGGCTTACTAATATTTAAAAATACTTTTACTATCAACAGTAAGTTTGACTTGTACTTGCTTTGTTTTTTTAAAATTAAATGGAAGATACCATACTAACCTAACATATGTAATTATCCTTTAACATTTCAGTTTCATTACTTGTAGTGTGGGCTACATTTTACCCATCCCATTTTATATATCCAAAGAGATATAGCCCAAACATATAATTATCTTTTAACATCTTAGTCACATTACTTGTAATGTTGGCTACATTTTACCCAGCCCGATTTATATATCTAAAGAGAGATAGCCCAAATTTTGGGCATTAAAAAATCACAAAAAAATGGACTCTTGATGAGAAAATTGAAAATCTAAACATGATACTTTCCAATGAAAGAAAAAGTGATCCTTTTACAGAAACAAGATATAAATATCCTTTAAATGGTTATCACAATAACATATATATCTATTAAAGCATTTATGAGCTCTTTATCATAGCAGGTATACTATAATGCTAGAATGGTTGACTTACATTGCCTAACTATAAGTCCAAAGTGTTTTAGTTACTTGCCCAGCAGCAGTATATCTGATTTCCAGCCATAACAAAAAGCCTTTTATTAGCTAAATAAATTGACTTTCACGAATTTCATATCAATAAAGGACATCTTGAGAAGTTAATACCGATAAAGCATGATAAGCAGCTTTCTGAAGCTGTCCAAGTTGAAACTTAGCTGTATTCTTGACACAAAAGAAATTTAACCACTTAACATACAAAAAGATACGATATTAATACATGAATACGTATATAAAGTAACTTAGTTATATGTGATTTAGAAATTTCCCTCTGTCAAGATGTTGGAGAACTGAAATAAATATAATTAAATTTAAATGCACATTAGTCAAATATGAGGAAACACAAGTTAGCGTGTAAAGCATGACAATTGAATCACATATTTGCAGATTTCCTGTAAATAACAGGAAATTTAAATAGCTTTCTATAAAGGCATGCAAGTGATGTAATGAGGATTGACAAACGATTATTGATAGTTACCTTCTTGAAGATTTGTGACTGTCTAGTCTATATAATGATCTCAGACCTGATGGTACAGAATATTACTGAGTTAGTCATCAGTTTTGTGTTTTTTACTCTTTGAGTTAGTCATCAGTTTACTCTTTGAAACCAAAAAAAATTCTTGAGTCTAAATAGATAGAATCACTTACCTGTACATATTGCTTCTTTTTATTATAATCACTAAGGATTCTGATCAGGAAATATATAATAATAATGTAATTAACCTGCATTTTCAGTGTTAAATATATGGTGTCAAATCCAACTTTCATACTAATCATAGAATTTGAAAGTAGTGTGCAATACTTTTATACAAGATAAGCATATAGGTAATAACAATAAAGGAAGTCTCTTATATTACTCTACCAGACATTTTCCACAGAATCTAATAATAAGAGGCTATAATGCATGTGTTGAAAACGAAATAATAAACCAACAGAATTATTATCAAGAAACTTCATAGTTTTCATATTCATGCATTAGCGTTGTATTTGTAAAGACATACTATGCAAAATGAACATGAATACTTAATAGTAATTGACAATAAGGCAACAAAGGCGGTAATATGATTGCTTTAATTTACCTTGTCCATCAGTCTTAAAAACTTAATTTTTAACACTGTACTCATTGCTCAGTTAGATAATCTGGTACATCTAAACAAAAATAACAAAAAGGATGGGAAAAGTGCTAATAAAAATAGAAAGCAAACAAGTTAAAGAAAACTGATTCAATTTAATAAAAATGTATAAAGCAAAATTTGAAGTTACCTATATAGATGTGACAACATTAATTGGTATATATTTCCTGTCAGCTTCATCAGCTTCATTCATTCCGAGCAATATTCTATTTCATTTTGAAGGATACCTGCTAAGCGTATAAGTTCATAGGACACTACATTGGTTATTGCAGCTAAAGAACTTGTATCTGTATGTTTTTTTGTAAAAACACAGACATCTGTTGCTTTTTTAGCTCGAGATAATGCAACATAAACTTATCCATGTGAAAAGCAAGGACGTGGAAGATAAATTGATACTTGATTTAGAGTTTGTCCTTGGGACTTGTTAATAGTCATTGCAAAGCTTAACTTGATAGGAAACTATTTCCTTTCAAACTGGAATGGATAATTGACAGAATTAGAGGGTCTTAAATTGATTCTGTGTATAAAGACTTGTTCTCCTTTGTAGTGCCCAACTGCTATTGTACACTGGATTACATTCGGGAAAAACTTATTGCATATTAACCTTGTGCCATTGCATAGACCCGAAGAAGGAAGAAGATCTCTCAACAGTATAACAGGGCAATTTTCCTTTAAAACAAGTTCATGAGGGCTTATCCCACCAGGGCATAACTTGTTGATGAATTCTGTAGGGTAGATATTACACGTATCACTGATCATGGCATCAAAACTCTTGTATTTAACCGCTTGTCCAGGAAACTGCTCAATCATGAATGTATTGATAGAATCAACATCATCATTCATTTGTGTTAAAATTGCTTTTTCAGTGAACACTTGACTATCAAACTGCCCCTGAACAACTTCTGGAAACATTTGAAATGCAACAGTAGAAACTAATTCTGTTACATTACTGCTGGAATGAACAATGTCTTCTGGTAACTCAATCAGTGCATTTTCTGTATCTTGTAATTTCCCGTTGCCAAAATCAAGCAAAAAAGCAGAATAGACAGGATCTTCTCTTGCTCTAATGTTTTCTGTTAGGCTAAATTTGATGAATTTAGGCCACAGATAAGAAGTAACTATACTTTCTTCAACTGCTTCCTTCATAGTTTTTGGAGGGACCACTGGTAAAACCTGCCTAAAATCACCTCCAAGTACAAAAACCTTGCCTCCAAATGTGAATTTATTCCCACATATATCTTGTAACAAAAGATCCAGAGACTCAAGGTTTTGTTTCTTAGCCATTGAAGCCTCATCCCATATTATAAGTGTAGTTTCCTTTAACAATGCTGCTAAACTACCTTGTTTTGGAACATCACAGGCTAAAGAAGCATCAATATCAATTGGTATTTTAAATCCTAAATGAGCAGTCCTACCTGAAGGAATGTTTGTAGCAGCAATTCCAGATGTTGCGTAGGTAAAACAATCTTGTTCATTAAACGTATTTCTGCGTATAAAGCATTATACAAGAAAGTTTTCCCCGTGCCTCCAGGTCCATCAATAAAAAAAGCTCCACCTTTTTGTTGCATAACATGTTCCATAATACACACAAAGCAGCATTCTGTGCAGAGTTTAACTTAGAGCGATAAGTTAAGCATTCTTCTGGGATAGGTGCATCAAGGACATCGCAATGTCTTTTGTCCGTTTGAACTCGTCAGTAAATTGGGAATTTAAATAGTCTAATCCAAAAAAAGCAAGAGATTTTCCCATGGCTTCAAGATGCTGCTCTATAGCTCTGACAATAAGTTGTTGTACTTTATCCAGTTGCTGTGGATATTTGTGAGAAAAGTCTTCACCAAGAAAAGGGTAATATTTAACCCATAAAGCAGCAGGATCACTTGGTTTGCAGAATATAAGAATTGTTGCAAATAACCGGCATAAGGCAGCAGGTATGTGAGTCTCATAAGCTTCAGCCAATGTTAAAGTAGCTGCATCATCATCTTCTATAAGTCCAAGTTTTAAAGCAGTTTCTTGAAAATTTGGATAAAGATGACCATTGACAGTTCGTAAATCTTCAAATGACTTGGGGCTTCTTACATTTAGCAATAAAAGTCTTAAGAAAAACCGTTCACCTTCTGCGGGATAAACAAATGCTAATCTCCCAATTGATAGCTTATTCTGAACCCGTCGGCTCTACTTCTTATGATTTTGGTCCCATGTATAGTGCTCACAGAATTCACCATATAAGTATCCCAATCCACCTTCAGAAGCAGCATTCTTTGCAAAGAATTCGGTCAATTGAGTTTTAGACCGCTTAGAATTTGAAACTATAGCCTGAAGCCTTTCATGAGGATGAACACAAACAGTCTGCATGTTCGGCAAATGGACCTGTAAAGGCAAAACTGGAGGATGCATCTCGAACAAATCAAAACTGAATATTCTCCATGCTGCTTCACAAGGAGATACCCAACGTCCTGATTGAAATTGTTTAATCTCATCTATAACTTCATTATTACGTGATACTACATTATCAGAAATTCTATCATGACCTTTATACACATATTTATATAAGTACTTTACTACTTTAATTGTTGAACATACCTCGACATTTAAATGGCAATCAAATAGCAAAGACAAATAAGGATTATAGGGAATAACCCATTGATTGTCTAACTCTGCATTTCTTATACTTACTTTTTCCCCAGTCTCTCTTCTACGATAAATAGGGTATCCATCTTTATTATTAGTAGTTTCATTACAAAAAAATTTAGGATACTTATTTTTGCAACTTATTTTTAAACCCTGTGTGCGCATACATGCACATTCTGGGTTCAGTATACCACAAGGGCCATGCATCATGTGTGCTAAAAAAATTCGTCTAAGATTTGCATTACTTTCATACGGTATTTCAGCACAAACAAATCTATCATAATCAGCAGGACATTTCATCTTATACTCAGGTTTTAAAATAATTAAAAAGTGAGCATGTGGCAAACCTCTTTTTTGAAACTCCACTACATACACCATCGCAGCAACTTCTCCAAAAACCTTTCTCTCCGTGATTTCTTTTTTTAATGCAAGCAGTTTTGCTCTGAAAACTCTAGCAACCAAATCAGGTTTGTTTTGTGCTCGTTCACCAGTAGCTAACTCGTCCTTGATTTCTGGCCAATTAGCATTACATGTCATTGTTACAAACAAATCTGGCTTGCCAAATCGTTGCACCAATGCCATAGCATTTAAATACCGCTTTTTCATGTCTCTAGGACCTCCAATATAAGTGGGGGGTAATATCACTCTAAGACCAACATTATAGGCAATAGTTTCTCCACTATCTAAGGAATATAAAATACCTTTATATAGATCATCCCTAATTGTATCTTGATTGTTTCGGAAATAATCGAGTCTCGTATTCTCAATCTTTACATACATATCGACTATGTATTGCTGGAAACATCTTCCTGCCCGCAATAGCATGTTATTAGGCAGAATTTGCAACTTATAAGCGTAATATTCTCTGGGAGAAATGAATTTTTCTGCTTTAGTATTTCTTCTTTTTGAACCTGCACAAAATGAATCGATAAACAATGTAAGCTCAAAACAATTTGCAGTACATATTCCAAATAGATTATAAAACAGATAAATTTGAATGTGTATGTGTTTCTTCTTCATGTAGAAAATCCTCAGCATATAGGATCTGGAAGTACATCTGCTGACCGTCTACTCGAATGAGACTTTTTTTTAAGACCTTGAGTCCACCCACATTCTCCTCGAGGAAATAATAATGGATACTGAAGTGGATCATAACAACCATAGTGATGATAGATCCTGTGAGACTTATTAGCTTTTCCAACTACCATAATATGAGGACTCGAGCTTTGACTCGAGGAAGCATTTTCTAGCCAGATTACAGCGACATCATCAACAACCGGAGCATTATAGACACGCTGATCAAGAACAGGATTCTGATTCAGAATGATCTTCGTGTCTTCAGTGACAACTCGTTCCCGTAGAGACCGGAAAAAAAATAGCATATGGATTCTGTTGTGATACTTGCATAAGAATATGAATTACATCTTCTCTTACTTTTGAAAAAGAACCCAATCTATTTTTTACTTCTTGTTGTCCATCATAGAAATACAGTTGAAGGTATTTAGGGCAGTTATCCTTAGGTAGTAAATTTGGGACGTAATGATACATTTGACCATGTAGCTTGAATACATACATTCCTTTGTAAGTTTTTGTATCAAAACGGCCTCCAAGTGAACTGTACGCAAACAAATTGTTATATAGTCTAGCATACTGTCGAAAATGGTCAACAATTTCGTCCTTTGAAGTGAATAAATAAACAAGTTCAGCAGGATAGTCATTTGCTGCTATCTCAATGTCCCCATTTCCACAACAAAAGTGCAGGGACTCAAACATAAATTTCTTTGCACCACATTTAGGACAGTAAACAGGTACAAAAAGTTTCATAGGTTCTCTTGGTAATTCTCGATCTATAGCAGCACTAAGGAGATCGATAAAAACACACCAAAAAAACAACAATCATTACCCACCATAGAATGTACTTCTAAAATGCAAAGCATTGCTGTAATTAAGAAAAATACTTTCTGTAAGACGCTGTCTAGCTGGTGTGCTTCTCTGTGATGATTCACTGTCAAAGGCACAAATTCAGCTGGATTAGATATGGCATTCTAATATTGCCAACAAATTGCAATGTTTTTTTTTTTGGCTTTTTAAGTTTTTGAGGAGACAAATCTGAAGCAGTTCACAGTAGTATATCTACTCAAAAATGGTTATCAGAATATGCCATGAAGTAAGACAAGTAACTTAACAATAGCAAATTTAATACAATATGCAATAAGGTTAAAAGCAAACTAAGGAATTTTTACTTAATACCTATTTTGTTGTGGTTGAGGTTGTTGTTGTACACATCTACGTTTCGTTGTCCTTTGAGTTGAGCTCAAATGGGAATCTTGATACTGATTATCTGATGTAGGTGGGCTACAATTCCAATCTCTTTCAGTTTTATTTCCTAACAAGGAATTCACTAACTTAATCTTGATAAGCTAACCAGATATTTTACCACGCAAATGTTGATTGTGAGAACCTTTGTGCAGCCTGCTGTACTCGTTTACAACTTTTGCGTGATAATTTTGGCAAACCATAACGATAATCTAAGGCACAAGAGTTCAAAATTATTCCATGGCATAAAAGATGCAAGTAGTAGCTGTAAACAAAGTAGTATATTGTATAGAATCCAAATTCAGACAATACCCATAATTACAATGGAAGAACAGCTGAACTCCTTCTTATAGCTGAATTGCAAATAAATATCCAGAAACCTAAATCAGATTTGCTGAAACTGTCAAGTAAATAAATTCAAAAACCATAGGCAACCTATGGTAATAACAAATCCAAAGAACAGTAAATAACACCAGTTCAAATATTCTGCATATAAATAGATATATTTAAAAGAAATATAAATAATACCACATGAAAAACAGACACACACACACACATAAATATATATATATATATATATATATATATATATATATATATATATATATATATATATATATATATATATATATATATATATATATATATATATATATATATATATATATATTATCCGAATATGATTACATCAAAAGAAGTACATAAGCAAAGAAAGCAGCACCCACAACTTGTTTCTTAGACATTACTAATTAATAAATAAGCACTAACTGCATGCTAATATTACCACTACATAAAACAAACCTACTGAGTGAGTACAAGCCCTTAAACTTAGAGTCCAAAATAAGCATACTTTAATAACATATGACTAATCAACCCTAGCACGCTTAAATACAGCTTCTAAATCTGGCTCATTAGTAACAAGGCGGTCTGAAGCTTCTACTTCTTTAGCATTTTTAGAGCATTCTTCCACTCCAACCCTACGCTTAATTAGACGATTTGGTGGGAGCGAAAGAACCGGAATTTGTGATCCTTCATCAGTTGGTGTCATATAGATCTCACTCCCTAAACCAGTAGAAAATTCATCCTGTTTAGAACTCCTTTCTAAACATTCAAGATGGCCTTTCAGAATCATAAACTTATCCTGAATCAAAGAACATTCAGCACCGAGCTTTGCATCATCACCATAATTGCCATCAACTATTTCCAGGTTTAATCGAGAATCTATGAAAAAAGATGCTTTCTTTACAACTCTTTGTTCAGCTGTAACTGCTTCTGGATAGGGGTCACTAAAAATACACTCCATGCCAATGTTGTTATGAGGACATGTTACCATCAACCAAGAAATATAGCCATGTCCTTGTACCATAGTAGTCTCTATGGTAGTTGCAATTACACCAGATTTCCTCACTAAGACACCCAAGAATTGTACAAAATCAACTGAAACATGAATATCATGAAATGATGCATTCTCTCTTGAAATACAGTCTGCCTGTATACAACTCAGGTCTGCCCTCTCTTGTACCAATTCAGCACATCTATTCTTATATAGCTTGACACAAAGACGATACGTCTTTAGACGTTCGTGCGTGAAATCATCTACTTGGACATTAAACAGACAAATCAATCTTTTGACAGCCTTGTAAGCTGCTCTCTCGCGAGACTCTTCTACTGAAGTGGCATCCCCACCATAAAAAAGAAATTTTGCTCGTGAATTTGGCCGATTAACACGTACAAAGGCATTGTTCTTAGTAATATCTATGAATCCATAGACTGGAGGTGGAAACTGAAGCCAATTAACAATCTTTTCCAAAAGAGGCTGAAAAGGAACACAAACTTTGGTTGCTCGTCTAGCCATAACCTGTAATGGCAAAAGTGATGTTCAGGACAAAAATTACTTAGACCAGGAAGTTGTGTTTCTTCCAAAAAACACCTTCACACCGTATCTACGCAGGGTAAAAAAAATTGGAACAGAGCTCTAATAAAAATAACTCTAAAAACTACAACAATTCACTACAATCAGATTCATGCACCACAAAAAGCATAAAATTTGCAAATAACAGAACATCAAAAAGCACATTACAGATCAAAACTGTAATTTAAAAACTATCTAAGCGTAAATTTTAAGAAATTACCTCAAAAGATCTTGCACATTAAACAAAACACACTGATTTCTAAATCCACCAAACCCCAATAAACTATCACCGAACCTGTAATGCAAAAAATGATAGAACTTAAAACACAAAAATTAAATTATTAATAACTATTCTATACTTCACCCTTCAAAATTATCTGTAAACCATGCCTCTTAAATTATCTTTTAGTCATACCTCTTTAACAACAGACAAAAATTGCAATAATGTTTTCTAAAGCCTATAAACAACACTCAACATAACTAAACACCTTAAATAAATTGAATTGAACACAAAGATGTAATTTTGAAGTTTGATTTTTGAGAGTAACATCCAATCTGTCGACAATTCCAATTATTAAATGAAAACACATAAAATTAGCTATTAATAATTCTTTTATACTTCACCCTTTCAACACTATCTTTAAATCATCGTCTGAAATTAGTTTGGATCTCTGTTCCAATACCTATAAACAAAGAATACTACTAAACACCTTAACTAAATTTATGCCATAAACAAAATAATACATAACAATCTCATAAAACAAAAAGGTGCAATGTTAAAGTTCGATTTGTCAGGAAATGTCCAATTTGTCAAGAAATCCGAATACCAATCTTTGGCAATAGTCAATTCGATAAGAAAACCAAAAACAATATTGGCTACAATATTAACACTAAAACGAATACCTTTACAACCCAATCTCAAATCATAAGTATCAAGAAATGATTTATTTTTATGATTTTTAATTTATGGGAAAATATAGCAACATCTTCCTCTATATATAGGCAATGAAACCGACTATACCCACAGTGGGAACCCTAAAAACAGCCATAATTCTCCTTCCTAAAAGTACAATTTAGTAATCCCCAAGGCTTTGTTGTGCCTGAAGTTTCGGGAATAGGCAATGCACAGGGTGGGTAAGCTACTATACATGATAGAAGCATTCGTTGACTGAAACTAATACTATAACCAAACTAAGTCAATTCCTAATCTACTAATCAAAATGAAGCAACAATTTAAACATGCAAGGAAATACAACAACCCAGACAAACATATCCAAACCAGTAATAATACATACCAGCCACTCTCAGACATAGCAGCAACCAAAGATGAATCCCTTCCAAACCTCATCAGCCACGGAAGTACACAGCAGAAACCAAACCAAGAATGAAGTCAAACGCAGCTCCAGTAAATGAATAATGCAATTTTAATCATAAAAGAAAGAACAATTGTAATCTCTTCTACACGCGGCAAAGAAATGGAGAGAAACCCCCCCCCCCCCCCCCGTACAGGTGGCAAGGAAAATACAATTCAAACCCCAGAAAGGGTAATTTCGGAAATACATTTAATTCAGGGGTGATACTGTAATAACACCAGAAAACACTGTTGCTAAGTTCCCATATTTAATAAGGTTTATAGATTAGTGAAAACTATAATGAACAAAATAGAGCCTTTCTTTAAAAAAATTTACCGTCATTAACAAAACTCTAATTTGTCTTTATAAAATGTTACTCCCTCCATTAATTATTATGTGCAAATTTGAAATATTTTATGTCTCACAAATAATGCCCCAAAGTTGCACATAATAATTAACAGAGGTATGTAGTATGATATTCTTGTCTAAAATCTTTTTTCAAGTGATTAATTAGTCGTTCTATTAATTTTAAATTGATTTGATATTTACATTTAAAGTTGGTTGACGCGTGGGTAGCACGGGGCGATCCAACTACATATAAAACTTTTGATACTGCGTTGTGGTATGAAATATTTTCATTGTTGGTTTAATTTTAATTTCCCCATTACAATAATAGTACAGTTTAGAATTCATGATTTTTTTTAAATACCCTAATAGTAAATTTGATACTAAAATTATTAACTTTATACTTTTTTTTTTACAGGAAGATGATACTTTATTATACACAGCCCATTCCTAGCTTTTTGGTGGCCTATGATAAATTAGGGCCCTTATTATCCAGTAAAGTAAAAAAATGATTTTTTTTAACGGATTGAATTAAAAAATAAAAAATAAAACTCAACTTACAATACAGAAAAAACAATAACTTAAAAATTAGGTATCCAAATCAACATACAAAACATTGTCCACGAACATTTATAGATACAAAATCACCAATAAGGAAATAATAATGTCCATATTAATATGATCAAACATATTTTTCTCAATACATAAAATGGCAAGACCATTTAGTCTTTCTTGTGACATTGATAACCTCAAAAACATTTGCAATAATTTTAACTTCGAAAAACTACTTACAACTAATGCAGCGGTGACCGGATCCCATTGAAAATCAAAGATGAAGAATACCATTTGAATAATTGAATTAGCCCTTTTTTAGGAGAATACTGAGGTTGAAAATTGTAAAAATAAATTAACTATAGAAGAAATCAATTAATTATGAATGAGAAAATATTATTTTGGAAGAAAATAACAATAAATCATTGCAATTAAGATATTTTAGGGGAATTATTAGGAAAGAATAAAGGATTTGTAAGTTGAAATTTAGGAAAATGAACATAATAATATGGAAAAGCATGAAGGCGTACATACTGTAACATTTTTTTTTGAAATAGTACATTGCATATTGTAACATTAATTAGTTAGGATTTTTTTCCCTAACTTTTTCAACAAAAAAAAAAAAAAAAAAAAAAAAGGCTGAAGGACATTAATTAAAACTTGGGCCTTCTTCATTCGGGCCCCGGGCGACGACACCTGTTGCCCTGCCTTAGGGATGGTCTTGATTATACACCAATAATAACTTTTGCACATACATGTAACTAAGATGATTTAATAATGCAAAACTAAAATCAATACTAATGACATACGATTCATACTACATCGCTATTAATAATTTCAAAGATATTTTTTCAAACATCAACAATACCTGCCTTACTAATTTTTAAAGTGCACCCATTATTATCTAATACGGGTGATGATAATAACGACATTGTTCTATCCCACACTTCAGTACTCTTATTGAACTTCTTTGACATAAATATCCTTGTACATATATTATTATACCAAATTCTTCCAAGTGCAAGTCGCACCTTCCTCCCGTTCGATATTATCATATTGCTACCACCTTCATAATCATTCCGGGACACTTCTATAACATCATTGACAGCTACAATAACAAGATCGTATTTCTTTGCCAACGATTTAAGTCCATTTGATACCACATTTACAATTGCAGTCCTTTCCATCATAGAATATCTTGTGTTAGTAAAATGAAAACGACATATACTTGAAATAGAGTCAATGACAACAACTCGATACTGTCCTATCGTACCTATTGAGCTTTGCAAGAATGTTTCAAGCCATTGCACGGTTCCTACTAGATCACGAGGAGATTCCACCTTTTTCACTAATATCCTCTCCAACGAGTGCCGACCTTGTGTTGGTGTTGAACCAAAAACATGCGGGATCATTTCATTCGTTATGACCGATGGAAAATGACCGATTGGTTGTATGTACACCGATGGAGATCCTAAACCCCCATTGACGGAGCCAACTGAGAAGCTAACATCATTTGCAAGCACAATTGTGTCTTTCCTGTTCCCTCATCACCACGTATCTCAGTGATGTGACCTGAACAAAACCCTCCATTCAACATATTGTCTATTGTAGAGCACCTAGTACAAGTAGTGTTCATTTTCGGGAGATGAAACTACTCACTACCCTCTTATTAAGATTTTTACATATTTTTCATCTTATCACCCCCTTGACACACTTGTATATGATTGTTAGTTTGAATAAATAGGATGTGAACTAGTGACAAATCAACTCACATCCCCATTGCTAACAAGCATGTGAATCTATTATGTCGTATTCATGTATTGTATTTTTCTTTGCAAAATCAATCTTTTTTTAATGAATTCCTACTAAATATACACTAATAATAATAATAATAATAATAATAATAATAATAATAATAATAATAATAATAATAATAATAATAATAATAATAATAATAATAATAATAATAATAATAATAATAATAATAATAATACACTTGCACTACTTTTAAACATTAACAAAATAGTTCAATCTACTTTTTTTTCTAAATCGGGATAAATTCATCAAAAACTTATGCATACTACTATTTTCTTGCAATTTTTAAAACCAAATAATAGCACATACTTTATAGAAAGCAAACAACAAAAGTATGTCGTACTCCAACCTTCTACATCTTACACTAACAACTAAAACAACACTTTTTAAACTACAATACTAATATTCATACTAATAATAATATAATCAACTACTATTATGTTCATCATACATATAATACTCACCTGGCATATCACAGGAACTTATCCATTTCATTAACATGAAAAAGCATTCAACTCACCTGTCAGCTGTCAAGGTTGATATGTCAAAAGCATATGATCGGGTTGATTGGATTTTTTTATTTAAAATCCTTAAAACCTATGGTTTCTCTTCCCGGTGGATTCAGTGGATTTCTCAATGTGTCTCAGCGGTCAGTTTCAAGGCCATTGTGAATGGGAAAACGACAAAGAGCTTCAAATCACATTGCGGTCTACGACAAGGTGATCCTCTATCCCCATAATTATTCCTTTTTTGTATGGATGTTTAGTCTAGAATGCTGCTCTTAGCTGAAGAAATAAAGCTTTTTAGTGGAATTAAAATTGCTAGAAGGGCTCCCAAAATTTCTCATTTATTTTTTGCGGATGATGCCATGTTTTTCTTCAAAATCGATCGCACTTCTTGTGAAAACATCCGGGATATTTTAACAAGGTTTGGGGCAGTATCAAGGCAAAGGATAAATTTCCAAATGTCTTACATAAAATTCAGTCCTTCTGTCCCTCAAAGCCTTGTTACCGATTTTAAAGAGATTCTAGGATCCCTAGTGTTCAGATTATGGGAACACACTTAGGGAATCCGATTGATATTGTGGGGAAAAAAATCAGACAGCTTCAACTTCTTGGTGGAGAAAGTAAAAACAAAAATCCTTGCTTGGTCTACTTGTAGATTATCACAATCTGCAAAATTGGTACTTATTAATTCGGTTTTAATGGGAATCACTTCACATGTCATGAAGTCCCTTAAATTACCGTTATCAATAGCCAACAAATTAGATTCAATTATAACAAGATTCTGGTGGGCCACTAGTGGGGAAAAGGGTATTCATTGGATGAAGCGGGAAAATTATTCAGTTACCGAAAGGTATGGGCGGTTTGGGAATTAGAGCTACTAGTTTGATGAATGATACCCTTCTGTTCAAGAATGTTCTTAGGATGCACAAGAATCCACAACTTTTAGCGGCTAAGGTTTTCAATGCTAAATTAAAATGTGTTATGTGTCATGGTGCTCCAAGGAATCAGGTGCTAGGATCCCTTTCGTATGCCCGAAGAGGATTCCAGCAAGTGGCCAATCATTTCCGACCAGGTTTTGCTTGGAAGATTGGGAATGGTGATAATATTCCTGCTTGTAGTAGCAACTGGGTTCATGGGACAACTATAGTCGTCCGGTCAAATCAGACTTTGGGTGACAGTTTGAGGTGGAAGGTTAGAGATTTTATAAACCAGGATTCGTGCTCATGGAATGCTACTCTTATGAGTGAGAGAGATTTGAATGGCATAGTGCACAAAAAATTCTTGGTATTGAACTTCCTCTGGACAGGGCGGAGGACTTCATGTATTGGCCGAATCATTCCTCGGGAAAATTTACAGTTAAATCTGGGTATGCCTTCTTATCACAAAAGGATACCAACTAGGATCTGGTGCAAAGCACAGGTACGTTAAGCTTTTTCAAGATAATTTGGAGACTAAACATACAACCAAAATGGAGCATGTTCGTGTGGAAACTTTACTATGATGCCATCCCAACAAAAGAAAAATTAGCACAGCGTGGTATGCAAATGAATGTTTTGTGTGATTTTTGTGGAGTGGAGGTTGAAAACATACAACACATCTTTAGGTTATGTGATCTGGCTAAATTTGCATGGCAAAATGCAAACATAGCTGACACTTATACAACTACTAAGTCCAATACCGTCAATCTCCCGGATTGGATTCAAACCTATATCCTGCTTCTTTATAGTCAGGATGGAATTTAGAGCTCCGCAATAACTAGCTTTATTGCAATTTTATGGGGTCTGTGGATTACTAGAAATCAACGTGTTTTCAAAGGATATAGTGGTGGTACTACCACTTTGGAGAGAAACATAGCACAGGCTGTACAATCACTGCATGATTTCAACAAGCCAGATATACTTTTTTCAGGTGTGCAGCAACATCAGGATATGTAACCTAATGAACCGCCGGGATTCTCTCAGGTACATATAGGACGGGAAGGTTTTACATTTGGTCCAAATATAGCACAACCAGATTGTACGATTCAGATAGATGGCTCTTGGGAGAAAGGTAGTGGACGAAGTGGTTTTGATTGGGCTTTCAAGCTAAATGGAGAAGATTTCACGGATGCAGGAGCAGGTTTTGGTTTAGCAACTTTGGCTCTGCATTCGGAGGCGCAAGCTTGTCTTGAAGCTTTAAAATGGGGAACTACTCAGGGTTTCTCAAAAATTCTTCTTTACTCGGACTCAATAAATCTGATCTGTCTCTTACGAAAGACGGATATTAATAATATTAGTATCTTCTGGATCTTACAGGATTTTAAAAATTTGGGACTGAATTTTCGGTGCTGTAACATTTTGAAAGTTGATTGGGACATGGTTCAACGAGCACATTTTCTGGCCAACAACAGCAGGACTAGTTTAATTAGCTTTACTTTAGACTTGTAATTTAATTTGTGTTATGCTAATGTAAAAAAAAATACATATAATACTCTTCTATTATCTTGAAAATAGTCTTCTAATCCATCCTACTCACCCATTCATGAGCCATCTATTCACCCATGTCTAATTGTTGATGATGCCAAGTCTCTAATGATAAGTTGAGACCAATTAATTTGGACACCTCTGTTGTTGATCTTTTGTAATTCGATGTTCCTGGTACATTATCACCTTTCACCAATTTTGACATTGTGCTATCTCGTACCCTCATGGAAGCCATAGAGCCAAATGTGTCACTTATAATTTTCTGCACCATTTAAAATTACATACCATATTACACTCCTTTTATGACAAGAAAATGCAAAATACATGACTAAAATTCACTGACCTCATTTTTCTCGATTTCTTCAGGGGTAAGTTTTTGCTTCTTCTTTTGTTGCGCACCCTTTTAGATGGATTAGATTTCCTTCCTTTGTTTTCCCTCCCCGTATGGCGCTTGTCTATAGGACCTTTTGTACAATCCTCACCTGGTAGTTCCATAGTCCTAATAAGGTGCCTATGGTTTTTTTTCCTTAGGCCTCAACCTACGCCTCCCAAAAACCTTTCTTTCCTTAAAATCCCAACTACCATTATTATCGATGTTCGTCCTGTCAATACCTATAGCATCCTCTAACATACTTTGGATATTGAGTGTTGCTTCCTTATACATGTTGAAAGTGTCTTTATTGTGCATTGCAAGACTAGCTAGATAATTATTCCTTCAAGATAATTCACGAAATTTCTGAACACGAACTGACTCATCTGGATCATGGTATGACACTCGAACATCCTCATACTCTCGTACAACATCCTTCCTCCATCGACTCATGACGTACTTCTCTAGAATGAATTCAATATCCTCAACCTCAAGAACATGGATTATATGCCTGCATAGAATTCCCCTAAACTCAAATAACTTACATGAGCAACAAAAGTCTCCCTTCACTGCATCTATACTTAAGTTGAATGACTTCCATCTTTTCCTCTAGATTGGGATAGGAAATTTCTGATCGGCTTTGTAAAACGCCACCGATCCTAAGCAACCTGTCTTGTTAACATTCACATGTTTTAGACCATTACACTCCTCTTTAACCTCACTAAATTTTGCATTAGTATAGGCTTTGTGAAAGACGTACTCAACTATGATACTTTTGTCCACATCAAGGGGCTTAGTCACACAGTCAAAGTTCATAATCTTTTCCATTTCAACTTTTTCTTTCATTGCTGCCTCGTACTGTTTCACAAATTGAGTCAACCCTACATTCAAACACACGTATGTTTTAAAAACTCTATTCATTCCTTCACTTCGTTGTGCGGACGACATTCCAGCCCAAAATATGCCCCTTCAATGTCCAGGAACCCAATGATCTCTTATTGTATACACTTCATTCATCCAAGCATTTTGTTGCAACCCAAAATTTTGTATGAAAAGTTTCCAGGCCTCATCAAACTCGTCGGGATCAAGAAAGTCATGCACAGCTGCTCGTATGGCCACATCAATCTCCTTCCATTTAGCATGACTTCCAAGGCTTTTTGCAGCATTCTGTAGTAAATTCCATAAACAATGACTATGGGGAACCCTAGGAAATACAATTTGCACCTCCTTTCCAATTTCTCTACATTAATCTGTCAATATTCCAGTAGGTGGCTTGCCCATGCATTCTAGCCATTGCCTAAAAACCCACACAAATGTTTCGGAATCTTCGTATGAAATAAGGGAAGAAGCAAAAACTATTGAATTGCCATGGTGATTAACCCCAACAAACGAAGCAAATGGCATACGATACCTACAATAAATAATTACATATAAACAAGGTTACCATATGCTTTCAATAAGATGCAACAACATTATACAATCAAATCATTATAATTTGCACCACTTAACAGTTCTTATTTGAATCCATATTTATGTTATATAACCTTTAAACATTATAATTTCAACTAAAAAAATTCGAACAAATACCAAAACTTATTTCAAAGTAATAAAAGTAATATTTCACTAGCAAAGGTTATTTTTAAGTATCAAACTTTAAATTTTTAAATCATACCGATTTGTTGAAAATGTAGTATCAAAGGTCATTATATCACCATAATCTTTCCAAGACGCCCTACTTCTAGCATCTTACCAGAATGCATTCATTAATCTCCCCTCTTCATCTCTTTGTATGGCACTATATAATGTACTATCGACTTCCTTTTGCACACGAAAATATTCCTCCAATGCAACTGCATCCCCTTGAAACCTAGATCGAAGTCTTTCAAGGTTGACAATATTCTTAATTTCCCTCATGTTGTAAGATATATTCTTATGTCCACCGCTTTCAACTAGCAAGGCATTAAAAGATTTGCTAATACTTATCCCTGCCTTGTCTAAATTCATGACTCCTTCACAAGTAGTTTCATCTACACTTCTATAATTCACCATTAAACGGCTACATGATGGATCAATTGGATTATTGTGATCCAATTTACAACCACGCAGTACCTGCATCTTCCCATCTACTAAACGAGCATCAAAAGACACTTTGCACCCTATGACGTTTGACCCTTTGCTCTGTTTATACCCCCCATTTTACATTTAAATCTTATTCGTTGCATCATATGATAAATTTTCTCATACTTCCCTACCCCTGTTTGAGTAACACCTTCGTTCTTGTACTCATCCATTAGTTTGCTAGTTTAAGTGAAGAACATGAAACCTTTCTTGAAAGCATAGTCGTGGAAAAATGGGGCATACTCTTCTCCTGATACAAAGGTCTTTCCAAATTTTGGGTCATTTGCTATTCCCCGATCCCCTTCTTCACAGTCCTTAAGCACCTCGTTTAGATCAATGTTTCTTTCTGAATTGCTCTCCACATTTGCCATTACACTATAACCCAACCCTGCACAACACAATTACACTCATAAACAATTCCCCACTATAATTAAATAATATACATTTAATAATACATAACCATACCACTATAATTATATTCATACTAAAAAAATAAAATTTCACTAACATCGCTTAAAATTAATTTTATAAACTAACGAGAAAGGTACATTATACATTATTAACTACAAATCAATAACTTCTATATTTTTTCATAAATTGAACCATGGATTGTAATTAAATCGCAAAACTATAATCATATCTTCTTCAACCCAATTATATTTCCTTGTAAACAACTTTTTCATCAAATATAACATATTACCTTATTACTCGCTATAACTATGTCAAATCAAGAGAAAAACTTTCAATTAATAATATTTACTATCAATGTCGCCCAATAAAGTTTTGAGCTTCTTACTTCAGCTTCAATTCAACAAATGACTTGAACTTCATTCGCCAATACCGTAGAAATTGTTTCTAAAACTATAATAACATACCTTGGTCGACTACGTAATCGTACCCTGAGAAAGGAGAATACCTTCTTCTGGTCAAATAATCGAAATTTTTGAGTATTATTTTTTAGCAAAATGGCGCCATAATTTCGTCCTTACCGCTGCTCTCTTATTAGGCGGGAATCTTACTCCTTTTTACCGCTCAACTCTCATTCTTTTTTTTTTTACAAAATTGGCGTGTCGTCATTTCATTGGTTGTGTATGTGTGGCTTTTGTCTATGTGTATCACCCCCCTCTCTTTCATGATTTAGGCAAAATTGCTTTTGACCTTTCGCTTTAGTTTTTTACTCTTTTCTTCTCTTCTCTGAAGTGTATCTGTATTTTACCCACAAGATGATTGCAAGAACTACCAGCAACTCCATTTCATCCTACCATGCATTACCAACAATGGATATACGGTAAATTTATAAAAAAAAAAAAAAAAAAAAAAAAATCAATTTATGGTTTTACATGGCGATGGGGCAGCTTGTGAGCCTTTTTCTCCTCCGATGAAGCAGCTTCTGCCTTTCTCTCCTCATTGAAGCAGCATATGAGGTAAATATTTTTTTTATCGAAATAATTTGCACAACCCAATTTCTGTTTCAATTTATTTTGGTTTTAGTTTTATATTAGCTCATTGTTGTTATATGATTATTGCTAATTTCTCAATGGAAATCTGGTTCAATTCAAGTGTTTTTTGTTAATTTTGTTATTCACTATTTAAATTGAAAGGTTTGTATATAATTTGCTATTGAAATTTTGGGATTAAGTGTGTAAATTGGGGAATTTTTCATGAAATTCTAGGGTTGATGTCGGTATGGGTTCTATTACCAAATACTATACAATCCTGTTTGATTCAATTTCAAATTTGTGCTGCTCAATTTTGTTGTTCCTCTATTAAAAAAAAAAAAAAAAAACATATAATCAATGTTCAATATCTTTTGATGCTGATGTCGATGATGATGATTATTGAACATTGATTTATTTTGATAGAACTACTCTACTAAATGGCGCCACAGTCGCCGGCAGAGGCCAGCAAAAGAGCGGCTGGGCCGGTCTTCAGTTTCCAATGGGTCGCATTGTGAGATTCTTGAACAAGGGCCGAGATGCTCAGAGGGTCAGTTCTGGTTCTCCTGTCTACTTTTCTGATGTTCTAGAGTATCCGCTGCTAAGGTACCATTTCCTCACTCCTCTTCCAATTTTTTGTTATATTTTCTAAATTTTTATTGAGAATATATGTAGCTTTCTGGTGTTTTTTCTAAATTTATGTTTGAGTATCTAGAGCTTTGAATATTTTGATTTGAATTTGAAGTAAATTTCTGGTTCTAAGTATGATTTTTGGTTTTTAGGTATTTTTTCGTTGCTAATTTTATGGCTTCAACGATTTGGGTGTTCTGAAATAATCGGTCAAAGATTTTTATTTTATTGTTAGTTGTTACCTGTCAATTGCTAATTTTTATTAGGGGTTCGATTGATTGAGGGTTAAATGTTATGTTTGCCAATATGTGCTAAATTTGTTAACTTATTTTGATAGAATTAGTCTACTGAATTACTAATTGTCTAGAATAGAGGATTATATTATGTTATTTATGTATTGTGCTTTTAGATGATTTCAAAAAAAAATACCAGTAGTAGTTGATTTTTTTTTCTTTTCTTTATAACCTTAATTATCAAAGCATAAGCCCTAGTTAGTTTTTGTTTGGGCAGATTCTTGAGAAAGCTGAGTTCTTGAATCCTACAGGAAGTGTCAAGGACAGGATTGCTATTAAAATCATAGAAGAGGTAATTTAAACTGAGTTTTCATGCTGTTATGCTTAATTAATACGGTTCGTGTGGATTTGAGTCCTACATTTTGGTATTTTGAAAGTTCAAACATTGGAAAAATCCATGAGTCTCGTATATTATGTGTGTGTACTCCTATATGCTATTGTTGGTTTCTTAAGTATAATTGCCCCCCTATATCCTGCTTGGAGCAGAGCATTATTAAACATTAAAGTAATGATGTCATTGTTGTTATCATTGGGACGGATACTGGTATTTTGAAGTAATGTTGTGTGATTACATTTTGTTAAAATGAACATAACCAATAAGAATTTGTAGTATCATAAGGTTAGCTCACAAATTAATGAGGTTCATTACATTTGTATATTAAACTGATTTGTAGTATTGCAAATTTTTGATATAATAAGTGACAAAACATGGATTAAGAGAATTTAATCAAATCGTTAGCGGGCCACTATTTTAGAGTGGAGGAAATAGATTACCATTGACTTCATGTGGGAATACACTATACCCCTTGTTTTCATTAGGATATGATCTTTCTCTTTATCCTTATAGTTTTGGGTTGTTTTAAATGAAGCTTCCTACTGTTTCTCATGGCATAATTTGGCCACCATAAACATTGGGATGCTTGTCTTTGTTATTTTATTTATTACATTACATGGCATAAATTAATTTTACTACTTCTCTGGGATTTGTAAATGTATGATAGGCGGACGGTGAAGAAAATCCCAAAGTATGCTTCGGCCCAATTTATATTGATAATGTTCTTCCTCGAGTCAAGGAGAAAATAATAATGGCCTTGAAATCTTTTGTTGATAGACTCTGGTAAGTTGTAGCCGATGTTGATTAGTATCCTCCTTAAAAATGCAGGTTTCATTACTTATACGAGTTATACCCCTCTTTCAAGTACAATAATGTTTCCCCAAAAATCAACAGGCTGAGGTGTAGGGTGAACTATCACGCTATGAAATTTCTTCCTGTGATCAAGCAGATGGCTTATTCTCTGGCATCAAGAACGAGAAACTGCACAGCTAATTCAAACCTATAAATGTATGAATCGTAAGACGTGTGAGTCGTCAATGAAACATTTTATTCACTATTTCCTCTACTCTAATATTGGTGTTTCTTCTGAAAAGGGCTCTTCATCTGGGCAAGTTTATGGGGGGGCAAAATCGAATGGCACCACTCAGAACATGTTTCCTGATATGGTGATATTTTCTTACCTCTTTTTCGCACCCAGCCCCCATTTTAAAAAGGTTTTCATTTTTGTGCATAAATTGATAGCAATGACAAAGTGGAGCTATCAAATAAGTTCCATTGTTATATTAATGTTTTGTTCCTCCCTCAAGATATCACTATACTTGAGTAACTGCGTACTTGTTGTCTTCTTTCTTTCTTTTTTGGGCATTGTGGTCGTGGGATGGAAAATAGGGGAGGCTTAACTTTATTATTCACCTTTGTTATGTCAACCCTTCGTATTATCATATGTGCCTTTGTCAGATTTTAATACTCCTTCCAAAGTCATCAGCCTCAGAAGTTTGCATTTGAACTCTTTTTGTCATTAAGTGAAGCACTTGATCTTGGATTGCATAAAGATTGGTTTTTGAGAGCGAAAGATTTGATCTTGGTTGTTGTGTGACATTAGATTGATTTGTGATTAAATTATGTAAATGATAAAGAAATTAGGTAGATGTCTTGGTTTGGAGATGAAAAGAACAATTTTTTATTTTTTTAATTAGTGTGACATTATGTTTATTGCTTGGCTTCTGTTTATTGATTTGCTTAGAATGTCTAAAATCTATCTTAATTATGTAGCTACTTAGAATGCTTCTTGCAAGATGGTTCTGAAAGGAGAAAAAGAAATTATCTTCATTGGTTTGCTATCAGTTGTTGAAGAGAGTAGATTGTCTGAAATTAGTTGCAATAGGAAATATAACTTTTAAGTGCGAAGATTACTAGGATCACACAAGTTGATAGAAATGTTGGATTGCTGCTTGGATTTAATACTTGGGATTTTTCATTTTGGGGAATGAAGTGTTTGAGAAGTCGGGCAGATGGGACTAAGTTGTGTTCTATACTTCTATTCATTGTCGAATTTCAAAATCCGGCCAGGCCTTCGGCTTAAGGTAGGAATTTGACATAAGGATGATAACTCAAAATCTATATAATCACATCTCCCTCTCCCTATTATCATAAAAGGATATATTATGCATCAATATGACCATGTTATGAATCTTGTGCTTATAGGTCTGTTCTTCTCTTATAGAAACATGTGAGATGTATAAACTTATTGCATAAAATCCCTAAATTGATTTATCTGGTTTGAAAAATGTCATACTCACAAATATATACTCCTGATTCCTTTCTTGTGCTAAATGAAAACAAGTAAATAAATTAAATGTGACAAAATTTTGAGGATCATAAAGCTCCATTAAGGTTTCTGATTTCTTTGCTTTGTGGTTGGAAGTTTCTTTTGAATTTTCTATTCCTAATAATTTTATCCCTCTTTTCCACTAGGCACAAGTAATATAAGCAGGTCGATTATATTCCTTCTTGCTGCCAGGAGACTGGAGATGCTTAATTATTTAACGGCTGCAAGCTAAGTGATGTGATTTCTCTCCTTTATTCCTTAACAGACGAGACTGTCCAGATTATTAATGTTGAATTCTTGCAGCATATCAGGCATGGTAATACTTTTTTATTATTTATATGAACCATTTTCATCCTATTCTCCTTTTTAATGCTGGTAAACATTATATTCATGCTCATATTTGGTGAACACTGGAAGCAGTCAGCTTTTGGATCATTGTGATGTGAAGATGTTATTGATTTATGGAGTCCTTGCTAGCTGTGCACTGGATGGTGTTGAACCACAATGAATGGAAGCATGGGTATGCTCATTTTAAAACAGAAAATACACGCATCATATTCTATTTTATTCTTTTCTATCTTTCATGGTTTTGTGCATGCACACATGATTTAATAATGATTGCCTGTACATTACAATTGTGCTCGCATATGATGTTGTCTTTTACCTTATTCTGTAAAGAGTTTAATCTCTGAATATGGTTATACCTCTTTAGCATAGTTTTGGGATGTATTTTCTTATGTAGATGTTGATTGGGAGGCCTGCTCTGTGCTTCTTTGGATGATGTTGTTGTCCGGCTCAAGCAGAGTGGTATATTTGTTACAACTTCATAAGGACTGTCCAAATTTTAGGTGAGGATTGGCATTAGAAAGCTTTGCACAGCCTGGAGGAAGATTTGTTTAGGCTTGTCCTGCACCACCAAGTTCCGCCTTAAACTTTCAGTCTTAGAGATAATATTATTCATTTCACTGGGACATCATCCCTGAATTATTTGCTCTTAATTTTGTTATCTTCTGCGTGGTTACTTATTGTTGCCATTCTGCAAGTCAAAATAAATTAACTTCCCATTTCCTACAAAAGTCTACGGATGGGTGATAAATCAAATTATTTTTACAGAATAGCACATCAACCTTCTCAGAAAGTTCTTGATCTCTTAAATCTCCTTGAGTAAAATGCATTTGTCAGTGTTAATTCAATAAGAAAAATTTGTCAAAAATAACACCACCTTTGGGCGGTCTTCCCATAATAGCACCACCTTTTGATTATTCCAGAATAACACCACCTTTCACATGTATTTGCCAAAAATAAAACAAAAAACCGGTAACCTATTTTACAGGTAATTCTAGAACAAGTGTCCCAATATGAGTGGTTGGTTTATATTTTTATATTTTTTATTTTAAAAAAAAAACCTAAAAAACCTAAATATTTAAAAAATATTAAAAATAAATAAATAAATCCCCTCTTCCACATTCCCATCCTCCCTGCCCACCCCATTCACCGGCATCCACCAGACCACCACCCCCCCCCCCCCACCAAGACCACCCACCTGAAACCACCTTCTCCCCGACCATCTTCCCAATTTTCGGCACCCCTCCCCTTCTTGACCCCCTTTCCGACACCCTCCTCCCTTTCCCGACCCCCTTTCCGGCACCCTCCTCCCTTTCCCGACCCCTTTCTGGCACCTCCTTCAATCCCCTTTTCTGATTTTCGAATTCCAGAAAAAAGCAAAAAATGCCCTTAATTGTCAAATTGAAGCTTCAATTTGATGACTTGGTTGATGCGCCTACTTCAATGGAGAACATAACGCGAATAAGCTGCTTCAATGGAGAATTTAGAGTACGGCTTCAATCGGGTGAGGAAGGGAAGGGGAGGTTCGTGCGCCTACTTTAACTCTTGAGCGAAAATGGAGGAAATGGGGAGGGTCGTGGGAGGCCGCAGATGGGGGCTAGGTTGGGGGAGGCTGGTGTTTTCTGGTAGAGGGGGGCTGGGTTGGAAGGGTGGTGTTTTTTTAAAAATAAAAAAAAATTTAAGGTTTTTTTAAAATTATTTTTTTATGTTTTTCTTTTATTTTTAAAATCAAAATTAAAAATAAAAAGAATTAATCAATGAGATTGTGACACGTGTCATAGGTAACCTGTAAACCAGGTTATCAACCGGTTTTGTTTTATTTTTGGCAAATGCATGTGAAAGGTGGTGTTATTCTGGAATAATCAAAAGGTTGTGCTATTATGGGAAGACCGCCCAAAGGTGGTGTTATTTTTGACAAATTTTCCATTCAATAAAGTAGTTTAACAATATCAAGTGAAATGGGTGTTGCATTGTTAAGTTGTTTTGAAGTTATGTATGTGTGGCTCTGGTGGTGTTTGTCTGAATACTGAAATAAACAGCAAGTATGCTTATCGTTGGTGGTTGGTTGATTAGAAGACCCGTTATTTTATCCCTTACATCTATTTGTCATTGTTTTGCAGACCCTGAAGCTGCTCGACCTCCTTGAACAACGCGAACGTAATCTGCTTTCTGCAAATTATTTTCTGTAGATTGTGCTAGCATGATGTAGATTTCACGTTGTATATGTAATATGTATGGTGAGCCAATTTTTTTTGTAAAGCGTAAGCTTAGAAGATGTGTTCTGGCTTGGGTTTATTTTATCAAAAAGTAGGGAAGGTGTTTGAGTATAATAAATGTATTTTAAGAGTTAGTGATCATATTTTATGTTATAGCATAGGAGTGATTCTAGCTTGTATGATCTAATGGCATAATTTCAATGAAGATAAAAATGAGACGAGGACATCCATGTATTTATATTAAGGTTCTACCAAACTGTGTAAAGCTACCCTATATATATATATATATATATATATATATATATATATATATATATATATATATATATATATAATGTTAGAGTTTGCTTTGAGAATAATGAACCCTATATCTAGAATGTTCCAGAGAGTACAGGAATATACACATCCACAAATATTATTTCTTGGAACTATTGCTTGGAACAAATATTACTACCTCCGTTTCATAAAATCTGCAACAAAGAAGAAATCTCATTTCCCAAGGCAAAATTTGGTAATAGTGTTTAAGCAAAAGTAGGGTAGGGGTTTAATATATAATGAGAGAGAAAGTAGGGACCAAAAAATTAACCCACATGGTTCCTGCTAGTTTTTTAACAAAAAGTTGAGGGAGAATTTTCGTTGGAAAGTTGAAATTTGGCCTTCAAATTTCAAAATTTTCAACTTTCCCAAAATTCAAATTTGGCTCCACTGTTTTTTTGTTTGAACCTAAGTTATAAATACAGCAGTTCAACAATAAATACACCACCATTCTAGTTCAAAAAATTACATACAGCAATAAATACAGCCTTCAAAATGAGAGCACTAAATTCCTAATTGCTCTAAGTCAGCACTTCAAGCTTCCAAAAGTTAAGGCTTCAAGCTTCATCATGTACATCAGCTATTAGTGGTTGTCCTCTGTTACAGCAGATTCTGAAACAATAGAAGAAAAAAACAAACAAAAAAAAAAGAAAAAAAATGGAAGAAGGTTGGGGTGATTAGTACTTTAGCATAAGATATTAATGGAGGAAGATCTTCTACAACAAAATGAACATGCAAATCATAATGAAGGCAATGGTAACCAACAAGCTGACAGAACACAACTCACTCTTGCTGAGAAAAGAGGTATTGTATATGAAATTCTAACACAACTAAGGGAGGATGACACATTGCAAAGGGGAATGCAAAGCAAAATTGCAGCAAAATTTGGGGTCTACAGATCAACAATTTGTAGATTATTTACTGATGTCATGAAGCAAAAATGGAGTAGGGAGCTGATTGATGTCAAGAATATAAAAAAATTGGGCAAAGTTGGTCCCAAATACAAGCATTATTCTGAAGAATTCCTCCAGTCATGCCCACTTAGGTTGAGAACCACAGAAAGAAGTTATGTGGGATATTTAAAAATTTCTCATGTAACAATACACAGGATGAGAAAAAGGGGGTTGCTCAGAACTCATACAAGCTGTAACCATCCAAAGCTGACAAACAACCACAAGATAGAGAGACTCAGATTGGTGTTGGCACACCTCAGCACTGCCACACAAACAGAGGACCCAACTTATAATGACATGGACAATGTCATTCACATAGATGAAAAGTGGTTCTATTTTAAGCTAGAGACAAGAAATTTTTATCTACTGCCTAATGAAGAAAATCCCTATAGGTGTGAGCAGTCCAGAAGGTTTAAGGTTAAAGCCATGTTCATGGCCATGATAGGAAAGCCGCAGCATAACAGAAATGAGGAAATGATTCATGATGGGAAGTATGGCATATTTAGGTTTGTTTATGAGCAAAGGGCAAAAAAATCCAACAAAAACTGGGCAGCAGGAACAATGGAGTTGAAAGCATTGCAGTCAGTTACTAAAGATGTGATCAGAGACATGTCGGTCAATAAGTTAATTCCAACCATTATACAGAATTGGCCAGCACACTTGTCTAAGGATATTGTCATTCAATGGGATAATGCAACTTCCCATAAAATTCCAGCAGATCTAGAGTTTGTGGCAACTTGTACACAAAATGGATTCAACATCAAGATGGTGTACCAGCCCCCACAATCTCCAAATCTCAATGTCCTAGACTTAGGGTTGTTCACAGTTATGCAATCAATTCATTATAAATCATTCCCCAAAATGTTGAGGAATTAGTTAAAGCTGTGGAAGATGTATACAACACATTTGAACCAATATCAAAAAAATTCACATGGATCACATTACAGTCATGTATGACTAAAATTCTAAAAGGAAGGGAGGCAACAACTTCACTCCACCCCATATGAAAAAGAGAAGACTGGAACAACTAGGAATTCTGCCAGAGAGGCTCACTGTCAGCCCTAATTTGGTGGCACAAGCTGTAAACCACATTAATGACAGGTTTAGACCAGTTAACCAGGCACAAGCAAAAGAAGATCATGAAATGGAAGTAGATGCTGATTGAGAAGATCTTAGCATAAATATTTTGTGCAGGTAGGGACTTAAAAATATATTATGTGGTGTTTTGATTTTTTTTTTTTTTTTTTTTTTGCTTATGGGTGTAAGTTAGTTTTTGGTCAGTCCTTAGGACCTACATATAAGGGTGGACTGCCACACATAACCATATTCTAATGTATGGGACTCAATATCTGTGGTTATGTGTAACTTTTGGGGGACTCTATGCAGTATGTAAACATGCTATGACATGCTTTTGTTAAACATGAAATGGAAGTATGATTATTGTAGTAGTATGTATCCAAAACAAATTCACTTCTTTTAGGTTCTCAAAAGGAAAAAAAAATAAAGGAAAATTCCATCAGAAGTTTGAATTCTAAGCATAACAAAATTGAGTTGTTTGTTACCTCAACACTATTTCAATCTAAAAATGATAGATAAAAAAGTGGGGCAAAGAAAACAACTTTTTGTTTATGATATGAGTCCCTTCATCATATGGAATTTAGGGTGGTTGATGATCTTTCTCATAGGTCATTGAGATTAATTAGGGACTCAATTTAGCACATCTAGCAACAACAACAAATGATCTCTCTACATAGGTCATTAAGATCAAGGGGGACTCAATTAAGGCCATACACCAAAACAAAAACAGTTCAAAGACCCATCATCATCCATCAACCAGCATCCCCAATATCCAAAATATCCAACAACGTAGGAACAACAAAGTACAAAGGAAAAAGATCAACATTAGCTAACAAAGAAACAAGATAAAAGCCAACCTAGCCTCAGTTTTATCTAACAAAAGGACAGTACCAAAGTACCCAACATTAGATTCAACAAATCAATATATCCAAGCAAAATTCCAAAATTATCAACCTATTATCCAAAATAACCAACACCATATCCAAACAATCTAACAAATGGTCAGCATGAACAAAGGGGGACTCAATTTAGATCAGATGAACATGAACATATAGGTAATCAATTTAGTTCAGATGAACATGAACTTATAGGTAATCAATTTAGATCAGATGAACATGAACAAAGGGAGAATCAATTTAGATCAGATGGTCAGCAATGAATAAAGTGGGACTCATTTTAGGTAATCAAACAACAAGAATATAGTATCAACAGCATATAGCCAACATGAATAGGCAACAGCATATATGCAACTTAGATCAAGGGGGACTCACAATAGTATTAACATAGCATCAACATATAGCAAACAGAGCATCAACAACACCCAACAGAGCATCAACACACCATCAACAGTAGCCAATAGAGCATCAACATATAGCCAATAGACCAACAACATATAGGCAACTTAGAACAAGGGGGACTCAATATAGCCAACAGAACATCAATATATAGAAAACAAAGCATCAACAATACCGAACAGAGCATCAATAATACCCAGCAGACCAATAACATATAGCCAACAACATATAGGCAACTTAAACAAGGGGGACTCAATATAGCCTACGGAACATCAACATATAGCAAACAGAGCATTACCAATACCCAACAGAGCATCAACAATACCCAGCAGACCAATAACATATAGCCAACAGAAGAACAACATGATAGGACAGAGCAACAACAACATATAGCCAGAACAACATCAACATGATAACCAACGTATGACCAATAGCCAACAGATAAACAATAGCCAACAGATGATCAACATAATAGGCAAGAGATGAACAATAGCCAATGGATGAACATAAACAATAATCCAGCCAATAGATTAACAACAACTTATACCCAATAGATGAACAACAACATATAACCAACAGAGCAACAACATGATAGGCAATAGTAGTCACTCGGATAATCATAAAAAGTAGGCATAAACAAGAAAATTCGAGCTAATTACAAGGGCCAATGCAACAATAGGGACACATAAAACATCATAAATGCTAATAAAGATAAAGGATAGAGAATGTTACGCATCTGAGTCATTCAAATGGGTGGAATTTACCATCCACAAACTTGAGGAAGTCCAGACACGTTGGGTCAATATGCTCTTCATTAACCTCGATGCCAGATATCACCCTTTTGTTCCCAACCTTTGCATCTTTTGAGGGGAAATACATTTTGGGTGGAGGACATGGTATAACCCCAAAATTCCTCTTCCTTGTCAACTTTGCCTTCCACCTTCTCCTTCCCTTTCCCCCCCTCGTTTTTTTCACCTTCAACCACCTTCGGCTTTTCATCTTCCTCTATTTGGTCACTAATCTTCACCCCCTCCCACCAATCTTCCTCATAGTTTCACATCTACCAATTTTCCGAGGTCTGTATGTAGGGTTTTTTGGTTTGACGGTGCTAGGGTCTACCTCCGGCAAAGCGACGAAGTTTACCCCCCCTTTGCTTCCTCCGGCGAATTCAAGACCTTTCCCAAAGCTAGCAACCCAACGTCGGACAAAACCTTGCGAGCGTCACCGGAATTGAAAAACCGGCAAGGCCACTCATCATCCGTGTCAAGAGAAATGATCAGATCAAACAGAACACTAGCCTCCTTGTCGTCGGTGGTTACATAGAAAACCTTCTCTAAGGGACTCAAATCAACGATTTTTCGCTTATCCATCGACAGATCTTGTAGATCAAGGAATAAATGAAGGGAATTATGGTAGATCTGAAGGAGCAGACAGAGAAAATGAGAAGAAATGGAGGATTTGATGAAGGGGATGGACAGAAGAGAGATAAAGTGAGGCGTGAATTGGGGAAGTACAAGGGTTAGGGTTCTTAAATTTTTTGACTAATGTTGAATGTGGGCGTTGATTTAAGTTAGGGTGGAAGAAATAAATGAGAGTAGTTGGGAGTTGATTTAATTTTGGTGGGAGAGATTAACAAAAATCAATTTACTTAGGGCTTGTTTGGCATCAGTTTTGGTTTTCCGTTTCCTGTTTTTTTGAAAACCAAAAACAGGAAACAAGAAAAAGGTGTTTCCACTTTTTAGTTGTTACTTTTCAAAATTATCATGATTTTAATAAGTTCAAATAATTTTTGATTCATTATGGGACATATATCATATACTTTAAAAAACCAAAAAAAACAGAAAACCACAGTAATGCCAAACGAACCCTTAGTAATTTAAGCAGAACAGATTACCAATTGTAAGTATAGATTAAAAAAATAAGTAAGGGCATAACTGTAATTTCACACAAAACAAGTTAGTAAAATAGGAAAGTTTGAACTTTGTTGCACATAATGTGCAGTTTCCGTATAAGGAAATTGTTGCAGATTTTATGAAACGGAGGTAGTATTTCATAACAAGGAAAAATAAAAAGAAATAAAATAAAGGGAAAAGAAATAAAGATTGACCTTTTGTGTTTATAGGAGAGAGTTGTAGGGTAAGTAGGAAGATTGAGCCTCATAAATATAATGGACCAATTAGGGAATAAAAATGGAATAGGCTTTGTTTTACGATCATGAGTTGTAGGATGAAGGTTCATAAAATAGTTTATGCTATAATAATTTTTTAATCCAAATTAATAATTTAAAAATTTTTGAATTAAATTCCAGAAAAATTCAAATAAATATTATAAATAAAAAAAAAATTCATTTATAAAATATTTAAAAATACGGGGGATTACTTCATCATTCTGACCACTTTCCCTTCTTGATTCAGCATGAGCATGTGAACCACAAAATCTAGAACATGAAGCATTGATCATTCTCCAGAGTAAGTATTACCCACTACCTGGTATTGGATATGTCAAGTCCATACCAGAATAAAAAATAATATTTACAATTTTTTTAAAGTTAAAAAAAATAAGAGTAGGTAAAAGTGATGGAAGGGGGGTAAAAAATCATAACCTGTGAAAAAACACAAAAATCACGAGAATGGTTTTGTTTTGGTCGGAAAACCACTAAACCGTAAAGCTCCATAGAAGAGATCCATAGCTCCGACTACCTCTGAACTTTGAAAAGATGAAGCTCCGTGAAGATCTGTAGCTCTTCGTAGAGCTAAATTCCTCTTTATCTGGTAAATTGTTGTTTTGTTTTAGAGTTTAATTTTTAATTGGAACAACTTTGAGAGAATTGGAAGGTTTTTGGAAGGTCGTATCAGTGGGTCTTGCATCAAAGTCATAAGAATCTGCTTGCTTAATTTTCCCTTTGAATATGGTGTTGGTTTAATCTACTCAGTAATTTTATCTTGTTCGACCACCTTAATTTGGGAAAAAAGTTTCATCCGGGAAGAATGTGATAGAGCCAATGATGTGGATCAACCCAATTCTTGCAGGGGAGGTACTGCTCCACTTGCAATACTACTATAATTTTTGTGTTCTATTTCTACTATGGGTTTTTTAAATCATTTTTTTTTTCTTGTCTTCTGAAGTAAAGAATTGAACTAAAGTGAATGTTCTGTTTTGCAGAAATGGAAGAAGCTTATACAAAAATGGTTGCATTGGATTTTTTTTATTTTTTAATATCTGATGCTGTAATTTTGTTTGCATATACTGTTATATGCAGCTTAATTAACTGTTATATATTGTTGCATACTATTGTGTGATGATATTGAATTATGATTTCTGATGAATTTAAATTTACTCTACATTATATTTAGAAACTTTTATAGGAACTAAAGTATAATTATAAGGTTAACATAGGGAGTGATAGTAAGATTACTAGATTACAGTAGTAACTAACATAATCATAGTTATCATACCATTACACGAGTACTTAATATGAAGTTATATCATTATCCTAGAAATTTGACTATATTGTTTACATTAAACATACATTGGACACATGTACCAAACATAGTGACACGTGTCCCTCAAAACCATAGTTCAGACTTAGGGCCTGTTCTCATTGACTGAATTAAACTGAAATGAATATTTTATAAGAGAAGGAAATTATGAGCTAAACTGAACTAAACTAAAAATAAACGTATGAGAACAAGCCCTTAAGCAGGTTATGACACGTGTCACATGCTCATAGTAGGGTGAAAAAGGCCTAAGGCACAATTCCCGAGAGCCGTAAAAACCCCAAAAACAACTAAAATAAGTCTTGTATAAGGCAATAAAGTCATGCCTAGTTGTTAATTTATTTTCTAATCACTAAAGTTGTTATAATGTAGTAATGTGTTGATAAACGATAAATTACTTATTATCAATGTAGTAATGTTTTGTTAATTTCACATTACTAAAGTTGAAAATTTGTAATAATTAAAGTTGTTAATTTCAAATTTAATTGTAAGTTTGTAACCGATAAACAGTTATGAACTATTAAGAAAACTGTTATTTATAAAGACAAACTATTATATTTGTTTAGATACTGTTATTTGTAAATAAATAATGTTATGTATAAATATATGCGACCTATTGACTAGATTGGTAAAAAAAAAATTAAAAAAATAAATAAAAAAAAAACTAGCGAATGGTAAAAATTTTTAAAAAAAAAAACAGTAATTCCAAACGACATTTTAGTAAAAAAAAATAATCTCAAGCGACCAAAATATCTAATATTTTATGACAAAGTCTTCAAAATTCCTAAATGAATTCAAAATTGTGTTTTTAATATCACAATTTCTTATATGTGGCTAGCCACATGGTATGACCAATTGACATAATCACATATAAATCAATTAATAAGGGTCACAGTAATGAGCATATAGAGTTACTTTAAAGTATGTAGATTGCTTAAATGAGGAAAAAAAAAAGGTTATTCAGTTAAATAAGTGGAATCATACTTAAATTTTAAAACAAAATAATAGAAGTTAATAAGTTATCATTTATAAATAGATCAGCTTTCTCAATTTTTATTAATTTTGCATAACATTGTTTCTTATAATAGAAACTGGTGTATAGAAAGATATACCGTCATTTACAAAACGATACAGTTATATAGAAATATATACTGCCATTTTTAACATTAACTCTTAAATACATCGGGTTCACATTTCTTCTAAAAAAAATAGGAAAATTTAACGGGAATAATCCAACCTTTTGTCCGTTCTCCCATATTAATCCCACCTTTTGTTTATTCCTAATTGATGTGTCCATTTTATATAGTATTTTACCCCCGTCCCTTGGTCATAATTAGTAGTGTTTTTGGCTCTTTAGAGCCACTTTTATTACTAACTGGTGCTTTCTAGTGTTTTCGTAGTTTTGGTTGACTTTTGCAGGGATTTATGCTTTTGGAGTATTTTCCCGAGATATTTGGGAGCAATCACGAGCATTGGAAAAGCATGACCAGAGTTTATAGCCCAGGGCCGGTTAGAGACATCGAACCGGTGATTAAGGGCTCGGTAGAGGTGATACCGGGGCATTTGGACCGAGTATTCAAGACCCAAAGAGGAAACCCAGATTGGCCCGAAGAATTGGAGCCCAATCGTAGTCCAAATAGTGGCCCAAGAGAGCCGCCCGGCCAAAAAGGCTGGCGCCCGGAGGCGCGCCCGGCCGGGCGGGAGAAGCGCCCGGTGACGCGCCCGGCCGGGCGCGAGATTGCTATTAGAGGTGAAAAAAGGCGCGCCCGATCGGGCGCGTGTATATTTAGGAGACGATTAGCGTCGTTTTAATTTGTTTTAGCTTAGGATTTTTGTACGGAGTATAAATACTCCTCCGTAATACGTTTTTAGGATCTTTTTCTTTTTCTCTTCCTCTTCTCTTTACTCTTTCTCTACTCTCTTAATTATTCTCTTAGATTTCTTTCTCCTAAACTTTTGTCCTTAATTCTTCCATTAATTCCAGATTACTTTTTGGTAACAATTTCTTCCCCTTTTATTTCAGTTATTTTATTTACTCCCTTGATTATGCTTTTATTTATTTATTTGATTAGTTTAGTCATGATGATTTGTGAGTAGTTTAATTTCTAGGGTTTATGGGGATCTAATAAATAATATGAAGGGGTAAATTATTGTTGTTGATTATCAATGCTAGATTAATTTCCTATTGATTGATTTAATGCTCTGTGACTAGATTAGGCCTATCTTTTATGCATGAGTTTGACAATATTGATTCAAGAATCGAGAGATGAGAATTAATGTTTAGGTCTAGTTTCAATAGGCAAGTTAATTTATAAAAGGTTAAGTCAAGATTCGAGAGATGAGATTTAATACCGGTAAATTAATTGTGTGATTGTAATAAGTAGCGAGAGCCCTTTACAATCTGGTTAATTGATGCATTGATGATTGACTATTATTGATTGTTGGTATTGCATGATAATTTCTTATTGGATTGTTTTAATGTTTTACAATTGCGGCTTGTAAAAGTATAGCAATATTAAATTGATGAATCGAGCAGATGTTAATTTGATATTAAAGGCTATTTTCAATAAGAACTTAGATCTAGTAAATTGCGAGAGCATGTTAGATCTATGTTGGTTAATAAATTGCGGGAGCCTGTTAATCATGTTATTTATGCAATGTCAATGATTGATTACCCTATTTTACCCCGGAGTATTATTTATTGGTGAACCTATGCCCTAGATCCTTTTATATATTATTTTCTCCCTATTCCTACTCTTTTTAGTTTAGTTTCTTATTCATTCATAAATATTGGTTACTTAAATAATTTAGATTATAATATTTAATTAGGAGTAAAAAGACTTGTTTCCCTGTGGAGATCGACCCTACTTCCCTATCTACTTTAGTTAGTGATTTAGGTAATTATTTTTTATTAGGGGATACGACTTTACCCTGTCACTAATTAATCCAACCTTTTACCCCCTTTTTCTCACATCAACCCTTGCTAACTGGCAACCGGCTACACAAGTGAGGGTGATTATTATGGACTTATTGACTTTTGGTTTTCTTCCCAAATGAATGAAACTCCATTACTACTCCAACCACAACTGTCACTATCACCATCACCATAAAAAATCGAGCACCACCTCCATTTACTCCTCTCTATCCGTACTCCAGTCACTATTGTCTTTCACTCCCGATTTACCTGGTGAAATCATCGAAGACTTTCGCGCAAAAGATTGTTGTGGGTTCTCGAATCGAAGCGCGTCAAATGGAGGTATGTGATCAATGAACCCTAAATTCCTTTCCTTTTTTGGGTAATTGTATGTGTGTTGTGGAAATTTCGAATTTTTTGGTTGGTGACGCTTTGTTCCTGTGACAGTTGTTTGGTTGTTTAGGGTAGTGTATTAAAAGTGCCCTGTTGTTGATAATTGATTGTTGAATTGCGAATTATATGATCTGTTTTGCTATATTAATTCTTAATTTGCGGTTTTGAACTTAGAATTGGTTTTAAATGCTGGATATTGTTGTGTATGTTGTGGTTTTTTGGTAGATGGATGATTCCTTCTCTACTGTCACACTAAAGTATTGGTATGGTGGTGTTTTTAAAACTATTTCAAATGGAGAGTTAGTATATAAAGGTGGAAAAGGGAATACTTTTACCATTGATATTGACAAGTTGTGTTGGTGGTGGCTGGAAGATTTTGCCAAAAATTGTGGGGATTATGAAAAAATAGACAACCTGTTTTATTTAGTTCCTGGTATGACCTTAGCTAATGGTTTGAGGAAGGTGTACTCAGACCATGAAGTGATGGAGTTGAGGAGTATAATTGAGAAAAGCAGATGTATTGAATTTTATGTGTTTGATGGAATTGTTTCCCCAAAGCTAAACCCCAGTGAGCCCCCACCTGTTGTAACAAATTTTCAACATTTACTAAAGCAAGATTCACAACACAAGATGCCAATAAGGAGAGCCCCACCCAAACATTTAATGTTAAAAGATGAGTCCAACAAGAAAGATGCTTGTACCTCAGATCTTATCTCACAGAAATCTAACCCACCCATCACTCAACCACTAATAATAAAAAAATGCAGACACACACCCACAACTCTCCCTTTATCAATCTTTAACCTTGAACACAGTCAAACAACATTTTCTTCTCCTCCCATAGATTCAAACCCAAAGGCACCAAAAATTTTCCTTGAGGATGATCCTTGGCTAGATAACAGACCAGAAAGCCCATTGACATGGACTCAGCTTTTAAACTATTCTGACCAGAGTGAGGATTCGGATCCACTCTATGATCCTATCAGTGATAAGGGCAAAGGGGTTGTTGTGGTAGAGGATGAGGAGGAATCAGATGCAAGTTTAGATCTAGGTGATGATTATGAAGAGTTTGATGAGCAGGAAGAGGGGTTCAATGAAAGCTTGCTTTGTGATGATGGAGGATATGAAACAGAAGTAGATGATGAAGAGTTCAAGACTGCAAAAGAGAGGGTGAGGACTTGTTCTGCTAAGCTTGTTGAAATAGCAGATAAACTTCAGAGGGAAGCTGCTCAAGGGAGGTTAGGCAGCCATGGTGAACAGACTGAAGTAGGAGGAGTGAAAGTAGGGACTGCTAATAAGGAAGGGTATGAGAGTGAATATGATAATAGTGATGATGATTTACTAACTCCAGGAAATAGTGATGAGGATGAAACTAAGGAAGAAAAAAAGAAGAGGTCAGGTACTCTGGTAAAAGCAGACACAGATTTTGCTGTCTTCATTTGGAAAGTTGGTCAACAGTTTGCATCAAGGGATGCTTTTAAAGATGCAGTTGCTAAGTATGTTATACTACAGGGAAGGGATCTAGTATTTAAGATAAGTGACAAAAAAAGACAGCAAAGACTTGGAGTTAGGTGTGTGGAAGGGTGTGGTTTTTACTTGTATAGTGCTTGGGATTCTAGAAGAGCAACATTTGTAGTTAAAAGGATTGATTCAAACCATATCTGTCATAGAAACATGAAAAGAAATAGATGGTTGGAGTTCACTTGGGTAGCTAGGCAGTTCTTAGAGGTGTTTAAAAGTAGACCCCATTGGCCAGCCAAAGAAATCATTGAGACAATTAGAAGGGCTTTTAAGGTGGTAGTTAGGAGGGGGTTTGCATATAAGGTGAAATATGCTTCTCACAAATTGCTTCATGGGTCAATGCATGAGCATTATCTAAAGGTTGGAGGGTATCTAGATGCTTTGAAGAGTAGTAGTCCATGAAGTTCATTTGAGGTGGTGACTGCAACAACACTTAAGAAACAGCCACAGACACCTGTGTTCCAGAGATTGTTTACTTGTTTTGAGGGTTTGCAAAATGGTTGGAAAGAGGGGTGTAGAAGGGTGATATGCGTTGATGGGTGTGTTTTGAAAACCTTTTTGGGAGGGCAGCTATTGACAGCAGTTGGTAGGGATGAAATGAGCAAATGTATCCCATTGCGTGGGCAGTTGCATAGGGGGAAAATAATCTCTCTTGGGAGTGGTTCTTTGAGCAAATTCGGAAGTGCCTAGATCTTGGAGATGGAGAAGGGATTTGCATCATTTCAGATGAACACATGGTATGTTTTATGTCTCTTAAATTTTAAACCACTTTTATGCATTTTGTGTCGTATTTGTGATATATGCTTATGTTGTATGTTTGAAGGCTATATTGAATGGTGTTAAGGGTGTTCTCCCTAAGGCAGAGCATAGACACTATGCTAGGCATGTGTTTGCATTGTGGCATAAGACTTATAAAGGGGATGATTTGAAGCTTCTGTTTTGGTCAATAGCTAAATCATACAACTTAGCAGATTATGAAGAAAATTTAGAGAAGCTGGAGACCTTAAACTCGGATGCTGCCACTGCATTTAAAAGCTACAACCATAAGTTATTTTGTAGAGCCTTTTTGGATACATATGTTAAAACACATGCAATCACTAGTAACATGGCCGAGACCTTTAACGGGTATATCATCAACGCGAGAACAAAGCATCTCATCTATATGCTTGAGGAGATTAGGGTTGCCTTGATGCAGAGACTTGTTTTAAAGAGGCTTGAAATGAAAAAATATACTTCGGTTCTTTGCCCTAAGATTCACATGAAGCTTGAGAAAGAGAAAGACAGAGCTGCACATTGTGATATCATGCCTTCATCTGAATCCTTGTTTAATGTAAGCTACCGTCTTGATCAAGTAATTGTGAATTTGGAGGCAAGAACTTGTACTTGCAGGAAGTGGGACATGGTTGGAATTCCATGCTGCCATGCAGTTGCATGCATCTTTTTTTTGCATCAAAATGCTGAAGACTATGTTGATAAATGGTACAGAAAGGATGTGTACTTGAAAGCATATGCAGGTATGGTTTATTTATTTATTTATTTATTTATTTATTTTTAAGTAAGGCTATGTTGTTAACCATTGACTTGTGTTGTTTGTTGGTTGTTGATAATATATGCTTATACTCTCAATTTCAGGGTCGATTCCACCATGTGAGGGGGAAAGACATTGGCCAAGAGTGAATTCTAGCCTAGAACCCCCCTCCCATTAAAATAGGACCAGGCAGGCCTAGGAAAAATAGGATCAAAGATCCTTCCGAGAATCCTAAAAAAACCAAGGACATTAACTCGGGTTGGAATGGAAATGACCTGTAGTGTGTGTAAAGAGAAGGGTCATAACAAAAGAAGGTGTCCAAACAAGGACATAGCTACTGTGAGTGAACCACCAGCAAAAAGAAAAAGGGGCAGACCAAGGAATGATCAATTAGAACCTAGACCAACTTCGACTGTACATCAAACACAAGCCTCTACTATGATGCAATCTGCTGGTCCCACTCAACAACAGCATCATCTTGCTACTGCACAACCTACCCAGCTCGGGAGAGGATGGAGGATGATTAGAGGAGGAACTGGTTCAAGAGGTGATAGGGGTTCAACTGGTGGGAGGGGATCAAGA
The DNA here is from genome assembly GCF_948465745.1 of Chenopodium album. NCBI lineage: Eukaryota > Viridiplantae > Streptophyta > Magnoliopsida > Caryophyllales > Amaranthaceae > Chenopodium > Chenopodium album. The sequence goes on from NC_137837.1 coordinate 21,900,619, forward strand.
GGTGGCAGATCCTCTTCCACTTCATCTGTAGCTGGTAGCAGCACAGGCGCTGGGGATTATCATTTCAGCTGATGGCAGTGCTATCCAACCAGTGAGTTAGCTCATTTCACTCTATTTTGTTTCATGTTTTTATGTTCTTCTTTGTTCACTTATTAGCTTTCATTTGTACACAGAGACCTTCTCAAGTTAGGAAAAATGTCCCTGGAACTCAAGGCAGCCAAGTTTGACAAGGTGTGATGATGTATTCAACACATCAACAACAAGTATTTTGAAGAAAACTAACATGGTGGCATGTAATCTTAGCCTATATTTTCAGTTAGGGAATATTTTGTGAACAATTTATGATGTGCATAAAACTTGTTAGTTTTTGCGAACAATTTGGTTACTTTAACCTATGTGATATTAGTAAATTTTGATTAAGGAATTTCCTTTGTTTTAGGTTCATTTTTGGCCAAATTATTGTCTAAGTATTTATGGTTAATGCTTTGCTCTATCCATATTGACAAGAATAATATGTAGAAATTATTCCTTGATTTATTCGCAACTTTAAACAATTATGAACGAAAAATCAGAATGGTTGGGAAGATTATGAACAAAAACTCAGTAATGGTTGGGAAGAATTTAGGGGAAAATACGAAACAGGGAAGAACAAGGGAGCAGGGGTGGTTAAATAAAGGGGATTTTTTTCTTTTTTGTAAAGCTAGAAGTGCCACGTCAGCATTCTAACCTGTTGTAATAGGTATATGACCTGCAAGGGTTGATGTGAGAAAAAGGGGGTAAAAGGTTGGATTAATTAGGAATAAACAAAAGGTGGGATTAATATGGGAGAACGGACAAAAGGTTGGATTATTCCCGTTAAATTTTCCAAAAAAAATATGGTCCACATTAATTTATTATAGACCACTATTAGAGATACTATGGTCGTTTAATCTTATACAAAAAATGTCATTATGTTAAAATAAAGGTTCTTATTATTGTGCTACTATAAAAGTCATAAGTGGTTAAATTTTTTTTTTTTAATGAGTTTTTTTAACATCAAGGTCACTATATTCAATTTAACATCAATGCGAGCGTATGAACCATGGGTTTGCATTAATATTATTGTAAATCAGGTCGGACAAGGTTTACTCAAGGGGTTCACTCGGTCAAGGGTTAATCGAGTGAACCACGACACGTGTCATATGCACATAGCAGGGTGAAAAAGGCCTAAGGCACAATTCCCAAGAGCCGTAAAAACCCCAAAACAACTACAATAAGTCTTGTATAAGGCAATATAGTCATGCCTAGTTGTTAATTTATTTTCTAATCACTAAAGTTGTTATAATGTAGTGACGTGTTGATAAACAATATATTACTTATTATCAATGTAGTAATGTTTTGTTAATTTCATATTACTAAAGTTGAAAATTTTAATTACTAAAGTTGTTAATTTCAAATTTAATTGTAATCGATAAACCATTATGAACTATTTAGAAAATGGATAAAATTGTTATTTATAAAGACGAACTGTTTTATTTGTTTAGATATACTGTTATTTGTAAATAAATAATGTTATGTATAAAAATATACAATCTATTGACCAGATTGGTAAATAAAAAAGACCTCTAGAGGAGGCAACAATTATAGTAAAAATAAATAATAATAAAAAAAAAAAAAAACTAATTTCAAGCGACATTTTTGTGTTTTTTGACATAGACTTCAAAATTCCTAAATGAATTCATTATTGTGTTTTTAATATTATAGTTTCTTATATGTGGCTAGTTATATGGTGTGACCACTTCACATAATCACATATAAGTCGGTTAATAAGGGTCACGGTAATGAACAAATAGAGTTACTTTAACGTATGTAGATTACTTAAATGAGAAAAGGGTTATTCACTTAAATAAGTGGAATTATACTTAAATTTTAAAATAAAATAATAGAGGTTATCATTTATAAATAGATCTCTTTCTCATTTTTTATTAATTTTGCATAACATTGTTTCTTATAAATAGAAACTGTTATATAGAAAGATATACTTTCATTTACAAAACAATACAGTTATATAGAAATATGTACCGTCATCAACTCTTAAATACATCGGGTTCACATTTTTCTAAAAAAAAATATGGTCCACATTATTTTTATTGTGGACCACTATTAGAGACACTATGATCATTTTACCTTATATAAAAAATGTCATTATGTTAAAATAAAGGTTATTATATCATTGTGCTATTATAAAATTCAGAAGAGGTTATTTTTTTAATGAGTTTTTTTAACATTAGGGTCACTATATTCAATTTAACATCAATTGCGAGCATATGAACCACAGGTTTAAATTAATTTTATTGTAAATCAGGTCAGACATGGGTTAGTCGAGGGGTTCACTCGGTCAAGGGTTACTTGAAGGGTTACTCGATTATGGGTTACTTGAGTTACTCGAGGGGTTACTCAGTCATGGGTGACTCGAGTTACTCGGTCAGAGGTTATTTAATTAGTTCGATCAGGGGTTACTTGAGGAGTTGAGGGTTCAGTCAGGGGTTACTTGGTTAGAGTAATTTGAGGGTTTCAGTCATGGATTACTCGAGGGGGTGTAAAGTGACTCCTGACCGAGTAACTTGAGTAAGCCCGTCAACTCGACTAACCTCTTATCGAGAAAAATTGAGTAACTTCGGCAACTCGAGTAACTCCTGACCGAGTAACTTGAGTAACGCATACAAAAAATTGTCAAGAGATATTGTCACATAGAAAGATATACTGTCATTTATAAAGAGATACGGTTATTTAGAAATAGATGCTATCATTTATAGATAGATATCGTTATATATTGGTTTAGTCATAACATTAGCTATGTTACGATAGTAAACGTGGCCATAAGTCCCATAACTGTACCAACAAGTAGAGGTGTCAAAACCAAATCAACCCGAAAAAATTAAAACCTATCTTTTTCGAATTGTAATCGATCCGATTTGATTCGATTTACTCAAACATACTAAGTTACTAAGTTAGGGGTGTTCAAATTCGCGTTTTCGGGTATCCGGATCTTCGGGTACTTTGGAATCCGACCCATAACCTGACTTGTGTTTTGGGTACCTGAAGTTTCCGGGTCGGGTCACAACATACCCGAACTTCTAAATTCTGCATACTAATCAAGTGCCATAATTTACAAAATCGAATTTATAACCCAAGTTAAATCTCCTTCTAGTTTTTGTATTATCTTTATGCTTGTCTATTGTAGATTTTTAGTCAATAGTTTGTATATTAAAAAAATAATACAGAGTAGAATAAATGAGAAAAAAAAACCCGTAAATTACATCTAGAAAATCTGGTTGAAATTCATCAACTAATTTAATAATATAAGTGTACAAAGTATGCACATAAAATTAAAATTTACAAATAATAATTAAATATCAATTAAATCTCAAACTATGAAACAAGACCACCAAGCTTATGTTGTATACTTGTATCAGGTCTGCCACGACGAGGGACGAACCAACCAAACCCAAACCAAAAAAAAAAATCAACCTAATCCTAATAATAATATGAGTACAAATTTTACAAGTATTACAACCTCGTTAGTATTAATTTAATCAACAAATCCCAATTCAATGAAAAACAAAACATTTACACAAATTCACCAACCGTTTTCCAATGACTCGATGAGCACTGCAATTGAGAAAGAGGAAAAGAGGAGAAAAGTCAGAGAACAGGAGGTGAGGGAAGCGGTTTTTCAGATAAAGTAGTAAAGAGGAGAGAGAAGATTTTTTTTACTGCTTAGTAACTTCTGTGACTTACTGTGAAAAGAAATGCGTGAAATTACGTTTTTGTCCTAGGTATGGGCCCAACGAGCCCATACCTAGTAGTGGTCTATCACTACTCTCCTTCTCCAACGGTTTCTATGTTGCTCCATACCCCTCATTTTCAACAAATATTCTCGTGCAACCCCATTAACACTTATTCAAAACACCTTTGTTTGTATAACATTATTATACATTTTCTCAATTTCCTCCAAACAAAATCCCCTTTTGTTTTTTTTATTTTTTTATTTTTATTTATTTTTTTTTTTTTTTTATGTGACTAACATGAAGCCAAGCCTTCACAAGAACCACTTCTTCAGCTTTGGACCAAAACTTTGTTCTTCCATCCTGATTTCCTCCTTCATGAGCTCTTTCGCTTTCTTCGACTTCTTCAACTTCGGGTACATTGTCTTCATTTGATACGTTTGATGTGTATGAGCAATCGAAACTCGGAAATGCACCTTCACCTTGTGACATAGTAAAATGTTGAGACATGGGAAGTGTTGAATCACCTTGAGAGATTTGAATATTCTCTAAAAGATGGGATAACATTTTTATAATATGATAATCAGGCTTTTGTGGTGGTTGAAAAGGAAATTGAGTGAAAGTACTTGGATTTGATAAATTGAGATTTTGTGAACCATAATTTGAAAGTTCTTGAAAACTTGTATCTAAATCTGAGTTGAGATCAATTGGAAGTGTAGAATATTAAGGTTGAAGATTTGGATTATTTTTGGATTGTGATGAGTTTTGAGATTTTATTGGGGTTTTTTTTTTCCTATAGGATTTTGAAATATTCATCTCAACATAATTTGTTTTTAAGAGAGTAATATTCATTTTCATAGAAGTTGTTTCAAAATATTGGCCTCATTTTATAGAGAAAAATAAAATAGAGCCTTATGTGATAGGAAAAATGGAAAAGAAAAATCCAACCTTTGCACTTTTTCCTCCTAAAAATCCAACCTTCATTTTATTCCTCAAAAATCCAACCTTTATACCCCACCTTCTCCTATAGATCCATTTGACCTCTAACTTGTTAAACTGGTTAAATTTATTTATTTATTTATTTATTTTAAATTCTTTCACTCCTCTTTCTCTCTCCTATCTCCTAAAAACTGAAACAACAGAACCACCACGCACCTCCGTCGCCACCACCACCGTTTCCCCCACTTACCCCACCCTACCAAAATCCAGAACCGAAACCCTTCTCCCACTCCTACCTATGCTCGAAACCACAAGCCCAGACTCAATTAAACCTTCGATTTGCTTTGATTGTGGGGCTGCCACCACCGATTTGCTTCGATTAAACCACAACATCAGTTAATTGTTGTTGTTGTTGGCGAGTTGATGTTGTTGGTGAAGGGAAATTGGTGGGCTGAACTTCTGAAGTGTGTGGTTGTGTTGCTGGTGTCGTGTGGTGGCGAGTAAGGTGGATGTGGATTGGTGATTGGTGGGAACTTTGTAGCGTGAGGTTGGAGTTGGAGGGTGGTGCGGTTGTGATTGCGGTTGTTGCGGGCTGCTGAAACGGAGATTGGAAATGGAGGTAGGGGCGGCTTGGTGGTGGGAGGAGTGTAGTGGGTTTTCCGGTGGAGAGGAGATTGGGGTTGCCGGATTCTGGTGGCTGGTGGGCGATGGGGATGTGGTGGTCAAGGAAGGAGGGTGGGCGGGTTTCTGATTTTTTTTTTGTTTTTGTTTTTTTTTTTAATTTTTAAATTCTTTTGTTTAATTATTTTTGTTTTTTAATAATTAAAAAATGTTTTGCCCTATTAATAGATGACACGTGGCATATAACTTATAAGAACAGGTCATCAACAGGTAATGGATCTATATGAGAAAGTGGGGTATAAAGGTTGGATTTTTGAGGAATAAAATGAAGGTTGGATTTTTAGGAGGAAAAAGTGCAAATGTTGGATTTTTATTTTCCATTTTTCCTATGTGATATTAGTCGAGTCTTCAAATTTACATGATAAAACTAAACGAGCACAAGTTGAATAGTAGTTTAACAAATTTAGTGAATAACAAGTACAAGTCGAGCACGAGCCATGTTTTTCGAGCATGAGTCGAGAACATATTATCTCATGATCGACTCGCTTGATTAGCATCAATTGCGGTCAAGCAATCAAGCATTAGGTTCACTCTAAACCCAAACCATCAATTCCTAGTTATAGAAATTACCCAAAAAAAAAAAAAAGAGTCAATGATCAAATAAAACCTCCATCCACCGAAAAGAAGTAAAGAATTGGAAAATTTGTCAAAAACAACCTTTTAAAGTGTCCACTTTATTTAAAACAACCTTTTAATTTTTTTTTTGCAATTTAAGACCACATTATAAATTTTTTTTATCAAAGACAACCAAATGTTACTTTCCGGCGTTGACTCAATTTTCGCCGATGTTGACCACGAGTGTGCGAGTCACGTGACCTCCTACATTGCTTAATACACCCCTTTTTCCTCCAATTAACTCCTATTAAAACCTCTGCTTCTCATTCATCTCTCTTTTAGAGTGAATTGGAGTGAAAATTGGTGTATTAAGCAATATACGAGTTCATGTGCGTTGCACACTAGTGGTTAACATCGGGACAAATAGAGTCAAACGCCGAAAAGTAGCATTTGGTTGTCTTTGATAAAAAAAATTTATAATGTGGTGTGAAATTGCAAAAAAAATTTAAAAGATTGTTTTAAATAAAGTGGACACTTTAAAATGTTGTTTCTCACAAATTTTCCTAAAGAATTCCCCTCTTGACTCATCCAGCAATGGCCGGGAAATGGTTACCAGTGGCGAATCTAACATCAAGCAAAAGACCAATCCTCACCGGCGACGAAGTAGAATGCTTCTACCTTTCGAGCATCGATATCGAACCCGACTTCACAACCCGCCCAACTCTCTCCCCTTACACTTCCGGCATCCTCACTCTCACCACTCACCGCCTCATCTGGATTTCTCCATCCTCCGACACCGCTTCAATCTCCCTTTCTCATATCACTCACATTCACCCCCCTAAAAAATCCCTAAAATCTATGCTATCTATTTCCAGTCCAAGGGTTAAATTTGACTATTCACACCCTTCAATGGGGTCAATTGCGGTGACGCTGGTGATGAGGGGGAAATCGGATAACCATGAGTTGTTTAATGAGAAGTTTTGGGCAGCGTGGAAGGGTAGAGCGTGGGAGAGTTCTGGTGCTGTGGCGGCAGCCGAGGCGGGGGCAGGGGCGGGGGAGGGGAGTAGTGTGGCGATTCGGGTGCCGGTTGTGGGTGTTGCGGGGATATTGAGGAAAGAGCAGGAGATGTGGGAGAGTACTGATAAGACTTTGCAGGATGCTTTTCAGGATTTGAATGCTCTAATGGTATACTTAATTTCATGTTTTAATTCCCTTTTGTCTAATTTTTATTCTTTTATTGGTGTTTAATTGTTATTGATGAAATAAATTAAAATTGTTTTAGAAATACATTGATCAATGTACATGTACCCATCTGAAAAACAATTGATGGGTAGTTTTTTTTTTATAAGGTTTTGTTTTGTATGTGAATTTATGAGTAAACAATAGGGAAGAATAATGAGCAAATATGCATAGGAAATACATTGATCAAAATACCCAACTAAAAGTAATTGATGGGTAGTTTTTTTTTTAAGAATTTGTAGTATTATGATTTATGAGTTGATTATAGGGAAGAATATTGAACAATAATGAATAAGAAATACATTGATCCTTGATCAAAGTACCCATCTGAAAAGTGATTGATGGTTAGTTTCCTAAGAATTTGTAGTCGTATGAGTTAATTATAGGGAAGAATAACAGAATAATGAACAAGAATGCATAGGAATCTTATGATTTAAAAGCTTGGTTGTACCCTTTGTTATTCAATTTGAGTGCCCATTATGGGTATGTACCCAAGTGTTGAATTTGGCTTATTAAGAAGATTTTCCATGTATATGGTTTAAAATGAAGTGGGAAATACCTTTGTTATAGCATTTGACAATATTACTTCTGAGTAACTTAGTGTGTCACTCAGAAGGGGTTAAGATTGGGTAAGAGTGCACAGAATTGATTTTTTGATGTAGTTTGACTTGTTGGCTTAACTCTTGAGTTTTGCAGAGTAAAGCGAGAGAGATGGTAAAGTTAGCCGAGAGAATGAGGCAAAAGCTTTTGGCAGGGCCAACTAGTCAATCTAGTAATGCAAGTGATGAGGAGATGAGCTCCAAAGAAGATGTGCAAGAATTGTTGCTCAGTGTTGGTATCATATCGCCAGTGACAAAGGAATCTGCTGGGGCATTGTATCATCAGCAGTTGTCTCGCCAGGTTGTCATCTTTTGAATTATATGATGATGTCACTTTGATCTTAATTATATAGACTGTCTGTCTTTGTGTGCCTGCAGTATTCATTTTATGTTGGTTGATAAGAGTTTGGATCCTTGCATCAGTTGCATGCATGTTTAGTTATCATAACTTTGATGGAAAAAATCGAAACTGTAAAGTGGCGTGGGAAATTAATCATTTTATTTTCACTCTAATGAATTTGGAAACTTTGCAATATGTCAAGATTGCTTTAATGTAGTTTATCAAAACAGAAAAAAGATTTTGCTTAATTGTAGCCGAGAATAACTCTGTGCATGAATCCAGCATGTTTCAACGATATGAAAGAGTCCTGTAGATTATTATATCACGCTTAGCAGATTCATATTGACGAATATTTGCCAATTATTTTCTCAATTTTTAGTGGTCTTTGTTATGTAAGTGTTTCCATGTGCTGTAAGACTTCTCTTGAAACTAAAACTTGTTAGTTTTACTGCTGACTTGGTGAATCTAACAATATGATATGAGGGCAAGCTTGATAATATTGATGACTCTTTTTAGTTGCTATGAAGCTTCAAAACTTGTAGAAAAGGCAAACTCAAACTAATCACGGTTCACATCCACGTAGGTAATTGTTCTCATGTACACTTAGAGCTAGGTGTATCCACTGGTATTATTGTTGCTCATTTTGAAATACTTTTTGCTCATTTGGTGCCATTCAAATGAGCAATGAGTAAAAAGTAGCCTTGAGCACACCTAGCTCTATGTATATGGGGATTCCTGAATATTTTAGGGTAAACCAGTGCCCCTCAGCTCTTGTAGTATGATGATTTTCCCAATAAAGTGCTATCTTAGAAATGATCTACAGTCTCAAGAATTTGTCCTAAATTTGGGGTCTTCTCATTTGATTTCCCTTGATTGTTTTTGTCCTCCCTTTTTTACACAGTTTTCATTCCTATTGCACCCAATGACCCAAATGTCTGACTTTCAGTAGGTTATCTCAGTCATTTGCCTCTTACAAGAATAAAAGAAAGCATGACTTTTGATGGAGATTAGGAAAGGCCACAAAGCAGAGATGCAACTTAGAATGGTGGTAAACATAAAAAACTAAAAGAAAGGAGAAGACAAACAGAAGTGACATTGAGAGTTTATGCACAAAAGAGACGGTTATGAGGATTAAGAAGAGGAGGAGCATATCAGTGGCAGGGAATTTCCTACGCAATGTGCCCAAAAAAAAAAAAAAAACCCTGAAACAACCTACATTTCTATGCTCATCTATGTATAATCATATAAGACTAAGAAATGCAAGGAAGAAAACTTTTTGGGACACCTTATTGCCTCAACAATTTGTAGAGATTGTACAATATTCTTGAGGCTTCCATTTTGTCTGGCTGCTTAACATGGTATCTTTAGGTTTTTATGGCCAAGCTGTATCAGTGTTTGGTTCCATTATCTGATTATCTTTGCCAATTCTTGATTTTGGAAATGGAAGTCTTAGATCATGCATTGAGACTCTCCTTTTTTGTTACTTTCTGATTCATCTCCCTCTTAGGTATCAAGCACTGCACAATTTTAATCATTGAAGTACTTGTTCAGAGTATAGGTTTGTATTGATTGATATCCTTTGATGGAGTCCTAGCAGCTGTCGGAAACTTTATTACATAATACTTTTGTAGCTGTGTAAAATTTGACTGGCTTTTGATTCTGGTCTCATTCTTGCCTGAGGCTTTAGGAGCTATCTAGATTGCTGTTATTGAGCGGGATAGCTGACTTTAAATCATGATTAATGCTTTCTGGAACTTGTGCAATGTGGAGAAACCATTGCTGTTTTCTTGTGCATGACAAAAATTGACCAGTGAGAGATATACTGCCTTTTGAGCAGACAAAGAACTAGAACTTATTTCAACGGATCAAACTTGTAATTGTTCTAGCGTCATCTGAAAGAAGTTGGCTTTTCAGCTGAATCCAGCCTTACACATACACCTGAATTGAACATAAGGTTCTTTTTATTGTATCATCCTTCCTTGGGAAGTAGAGTGAATCCAAGTGTGCAAGAAGAAAACAAGAATATACTAGGGATAATGCAAATGTGCAGTACTTTATGTTTCTGTAAATACAATTATCAGGAAATTATGAAGATTTCTCCCTATCATGTTGAAATACAATTATCAGGAAATTACATCTTTCCGCAATTGATTTGTGATCAAGAGAGTGTATAACTGTATATAATGGATATTAAGGTTTTTATTTCGTTATATTTCCTTAATCTAGAGGCATTTGGAGCGACAATTCTTAAAGGAATGTTATTATTAATAATTTTTTGTAAGGAACGTTATATTGCCTTTTTTTTTTTTTCCTTATGTTTGTTTTCTTGTAGTTAGCAGACTTTGCCAGGGTTCCATTGGAGAGAGCTGGAGGAATGATTAATCTTATTGATGTATATTGCCTTTTCAATCGTGCTCGTGGCACAGGTCAGATTTCAAATAATTGTTTGTTTGTTTATTTTATTTTGGAATTTCTTTATCCTCTACATTCTGGAAGATTGTTATAACAAGTATTTTTTAACATTGTGTAACTTTGGTGATAAGAAACATTTTGTTTTTGCAGAGTTGATTTCACCTGATGATTTATTGCAAGCATGTACTCTTTGGGAGAAGCTTGATGTGTAAGGACAATATAATGCTAACATCAGAATTCTTGACTCGTAGATGTTCAGATTTTCAAATTGAATAATATTTTGTTATGACAGTCCTATAATGCTGCGGAAGTTTGATAGTGGTGTTATGGTCATTCAAAGCAAGTCCCAAAGTGATGAAGAGGTAATTTCCTCTCTTGTTTTCTCACGTGTTTATTAAATTTGGAAAATAAACTACCTTATAAAAACACGTTTTTTTGAAAAAATACTTTAATAAAAAAAAAATTAAAAAAATTAAGCAAAAACGTTGTAAGGAGCTACATTTAGCTAGATCCCAAATGTTGACCAGCTTTTTCAGCTTTGACCATTTCTCCCCTCCATTTTTACCCAAAAATTTAATTCTCCTTAGAAAATTGGTGTCAAATCTTGGTTGTTTAATTTGGCAAATTTGGGTGTAAAATAAGAAGGAAAAAAAAAAAAGGAAAGGGATAAAACATAAAAAATTATAAAAAAGCAGTGCCACAAATGGTGGTCAACGGCCGGAATCCAACCAAAGGTAGCTTCTTACGACATATTTTTTTCTTTGAAAGGTCCTTAAATAATTTTTTTTATTAGGTAGATTTTCATGTAAGCATATCTTAATAAGATAGTTCTTGACAAATTTTTCTATAAGTTATTTATGGATATATACTTGGATACATCTCTCGATAGAATTTTGTTGCATACTTCATATTACTTTTCCTGTCCATATTAGCTTTGATGGATATTCCTAGGTGATTGCAGTATTTTTTCCTTGATCAAGTACAATTTTTTACTACATTTATTTATAAATGCCTTGGATCAAGAAGTTCCAGTCGCTCATAGAACACATTTTCTGGATACAGGTTTTTGGTAGAATCAGAACACTTGTACTGAAAACTGAAGCCCTCCGAGTTGGTATAAGTGCAAGCGATGCTGCAATGACTCTCGAGATAGCCCCAGCTATGGCCAAGGAGCATCTTCTTGCTGCTGAAAGTAAAGGTATGCTCTTGCAGTCTTGCCAAAAATTCAGGCATTGTGTTTGATCTATTTTGGTATTAACCTTTCAATACCATTGTCAGGTCTACTTTGCAGGGATACTAGTCCAGATGGCTTCAGATTTTTTGTTAATCTTTTTCCAGAGATCAATTTGGATGACATGTACCTGTAAGACAACTCTTTAAATTTCCCATTTGGATGTTTAATTTTTAGTCTTCATACACCTTATGATGCTGATTTTGTGGCTCTTGTGTAATATTTTGAAATTAATATTCTTAGTCTTATTGAGGGTGAATTTATGAATGTTAAACTTAATTATGAACTCCATAAATATTTGTAGAGTTTAGACCACTAATTTATTGAACTCTATAAATATTTGTAGGGTTTAGACCACTAATTATTGAACTCTATCTTGGGAGGATTGTTTTCAAGATGACCCTCACTTCAGTGTTTCAGAGTTGCCTTTATGGCTCAGATCCTCCCTTTTTCATCTAGAAATAACTATCATTTTCACTTCTAGGGTCAGGACTATGCAGTATATTTCTTGTGAAACTTTGAAGTTTAGAGTTCAAAATCTCTGATTACAGGTTCTTTCCCCTAAAGAAACTCTGGGTTAATTCCTGTAAAGTTGTTACTGCTCGACCAAAAATGATACTGCAGCTTTTTTCCCTCTTCTGAATGACTTTATGGGAAAGAAATGAGGACTTTTATAGTAGGGACTAGGGAGTAGTGACCAATTAGGATAGGAAAACTCCTCTTTTGCATGTGACCCTTGAGTACTAAGATGTTAATTTTTTAGTCATGGCCTCTTCTTCTTTGCAAAGGATTTTTTTTGTTGATGATTAAGTTTGCAGGGGCAAATGATTTTCTTTTATATCGTTAAAAATTGCCACGTTTTAATAGGACATATGACGGAGACAGTTACATGTGGATTTATATTAAGTGACTTTAATATAAGGTGATCCATGGGCGTGGTATGATTATTTCTGATATGCATCACGTCTCTTATCTGCAGGGTGAATGAAAGTGGGATTTATGCTTCCTGGGTTGCTGCTGTCGGAGCATCATAGTAAGATGGCTTAAACATTCAAATGTATGCTTTAGTGCTGTAGATTCCTGTATGTTGTTGGTATCTTTTTTTTTCTTTGCTCTGTGATGAATACTCAATCATTCTTACTCTGAGATTGCAAATCTGCGTGATATAACAGGTCAATAATCCGTGTGATGCATAACATCTTTACACGGAGTTGTTGATAACCTGAGAACGGCAAGAAGTGTACCAAGGATACGTCTTATGTAACATAAATTCATTGATGTAACCTTGTTCTAAGTTGCAGAATTCTTGGGGTTCTGTAATATTTCCATTGTAAGAAATTCAAATTAGGTTTTTGTTTTGTTGGCCTCCTCCTTTAATATCTTCCAAGTGGTCAAGATTTGTCGACAACAGCAATAGTTGTGCAGTAGAAATAGAAAAGAGAAAAGAAGCAAGTTTAACAAGTACTCGCTTGTATAAACAACAATTATATCCTTGTGCATGGATTTCATTTTACTTCATCCGTTATTTTAGATGCATCACTTTTTATTGATAAAAGTTTCAATTTAGATGCATTTTATTTCTTTCATATCACATGCCACATGGTCCTCTTTATTTGTACTCTCTGTCTCTTTATACTCCAAAAATTGACTAGGAGTTCATAATATCAAAAATGATTTATTAAGAAAAATGGGGAAGTACAAATGAAATCAAGACACTGTTAGGTATTCATTTATGTGATCAAGATAATGTGAAAAAGAAAAACAGTACCATTACTATTTTTATTGTGAAAAAAAATATACGAAGTACATAATTTTACTCTTTGTTAGCTCAATCATCAATTGCATTCAAATTTATTTCATACTTTGTATATAAATTTGATATGCATTAATTTGTCAAAATCACTATTTCCTTAGTTTGATGGTTTGCTATAGATAAATATGATTATAAGTGCTTTTGGCAATTTTTAGTTTTTTCCAAGGTTTTGTGTAATCTGTCATTGTTTTGCATATATTTAGCCATGGAAACAATTAAAATGATTTGTATGAAGTTAATAAAATTTTTTCAAAAAAAATTAAACGTATTTTAATATGAATACCACTTCCTTGTCTCTTCTCTCACACAATTAAGATGGAAACATAAAAATATATGAAGTATTATAGTGGTCTGCAAAATAAAATTAAACCATGTTTAGATTGTTCACTTCACCTTAAGAAAATAATTCTACAAAAATAAGGTGAAGTGAACTCGGTCTTAGGGCCTGTTCATATTTACTTAATTTCATTTCAGTCAGTTCAGTTCAGCTCCAATTAGTTCAGTTCAGTTTAGCTCAGTTCAACTCCTAATATCCTTCTTTCATAAAATACTCATTTAAGTTCATTTCTGTTCTAACCAGTTTAGTTCAGTAAATGTGAATAGGGCCTTAGGGCCTATTCTCATTGACTGAACTGAACTGAATTGAGCTGAACTGAACTGAACTGAACTGAAATGAATATTTTATAAGAGAAAGAAATTAGGAGTTGAAATGAACTGAGCTGAACTGAACTGAATTTCAACGTAAGATAACAGACCCTTAGTCATGGAAATTTTAAAAAGATCGCAATTATCGAGAAAATATAGAAAATTCAATAATATTGATATGAACTCTTTAATATTTAAGCACACATTGTATGCGCTCTTAACTTATTTGTTTGGAGTAAACCATGAATTTGTGATTTTTTTGTTAAACATGGCTAACATTTTTTTGCGCAAATTGTGGGTTTATTCATTTTTGTTTGTTTGTTTTTTTTTTTTAATTGTCAAATTTTTAAAATTAAAAACTAAATAAAAAGGGGTTGTTAAATATCGCCCTCAAATATCTAACTAACGCCCGCAAAATAAAATAAAATTACGTATTTATCCTTATAATAATTATAAAAAATAATTAATTTTACCTCAATTTCACACTTTTACTGTACACAAATTTTTTTACCGTTCTCTCTAGTGGTCAACGGCCACCAACGCTCATCGAACAACCACCCAAACCACCGTGAGTTTCAAAATCAAACAAATTTTTAAAATTTTGCAAAATCAATTTCGTTAGATCTTATGGACAACGACGAATACAAGAAACACAACCTTAGATGCTTGTAGAAGGCTCGTCAAACCGTATGAAATCGGTACGTCGCGATAAATTTAAAAAAAAAATTCAAAACCCAGGAAACGCCTAGTTTTTTTAGAATACCCTAGGCTGAAACGCCTAGTTTTTTCGAAACATCCTAGGCTATTCGAAAAAACTAGGCGTTTCAGCCTAGGGTATTCTAAAAAACTAGGCGTTTCACCTCAAACGCCCAAATTTTTCATACAACCACACGGTTGTTCACAAGAACTAGGCGTTTGAGCATAGGACGTGCGAAAAATCTAGGTGTTTGCCGCAAATTAAAAAAAAAAATAAAAAACATTTTCTCCGTTGGCGATTGACTTTCCTTTGTCCTTACTTGTCATTACCGCGGCTGTGTAGATCGTGAAACCGGAGGTAAGGAGTTGGTGGTTAAAAGAGGAGGAGGTGGTGGTGCTGGTGGGTATAGTAGTATGATGTAGAGGGGGTAAATTGAGGGGGTAATTTTTTTTGATAAAAAGGGTAAATTTGTAATTTTAGTTTATTTTGCGGGCGTTAGTTAGAGATTCGAGGGCGACGTTTAGCTTTCCATAATAAAAAACATGCAGTGCAATTTCAATTTTTGTTGTCGGCTTCCAAATTGACATGACTAATTAATGTAAATAGGATTATTTTTAAATTCTAAAAACAATGAAGCACAAGGGTCTGTTCTCTTCAGATTATTTTAAGTTCATTTCTTAATTTTCTTCTCTAAAAAATATTTAGTTCAGTTCTGTACAACTCTAATAAGTTCAGTTTAGTTTAGTTCAGCTCAATTCGGTCAATCAGAACAGACCCTAAGGGCATGTTCTCATACGTTTATTTTCAGTTCACTTCAGTTCATCTGAGTTCTGTTCAGTTCAGCTGAGTTCAGTCTATGAGAATTGGCGCTAAGTATATGTTAGGATGTTGAAACAAAAAAGTAACCGATGTAATCATATCATATAACTAATATATAAAGTTAAACTTCTAGCCAGATGACGAGACAGCGACACTTGGCGTTCCTACTTTTTGCCAAGTGTTGTGTCATGTAGGATAGAGTTATATAGAATTCAATTTATAGGATAAAAAAAGTTAGTTTAGAATTTTATTTTCAATCAAATTTGGATAGAATTTTAGGATAAAATTGTTAATTTAGAGCTTTATTTTTGATAAAGTACCAATATTTCATATGTAAAAATTGAATTATAATTTTATTCAAAAAATAATTAGATTATAACTCTCATAAATTATTATATAAATTTATTTTTTGTATCATAGTATTTTTTTG
This sequence comes from Chenopodium album, assembly GCF_948465745.1. Classification (NCBI taxonomy): domain Eukaryota; kingdom Viridiplantae; phylum Streptophyta; class Magnoliopsida; order Caryophyllales; family Amaranthaceae; genus Chenopodium; species Chenopodium album. Next base: position 21,916,786 of record NC_137837.1, read on the forward strand.
GAGCGAAGGAATTAGTTCAAAATGTACCACATCCATGGTTTATAATATATTCAAATCAATTAAAATAATATACTTCATGGCCTCAAAAAAAAAAAAAAAATTAATATACTTCACAATCTAATATAATTTTGATTAATGTGTGTAGACCTGTTAATCAGGTCGGATCACGAGTCATTTCAGAAAGGGTCAAAAAATGTTTTTTTACCAATATTATTATTATTAGTCATTACATGTCTATAAGTTTAAATCGTCACAAAAACACATCAATTCCTAACTAATTTTGTATCAATGATATGTTTTTGATAAATAGATTAAAATATATCTTACAATTTAATAAACAACTCGGATATCGTACGGGCACAAAACTAATATTTATAGTAGTAAACTAATAATAAATACTACCTCCGTTAATAGTTTTGTGCAACTTTGGGGCTTGACACGATCGCCAATGCAAAATTTGATAATGATGATTAATGTATTCTAAGGGTATGTAATTAAGGTAGGGAGAAATAATAATCAAACACCCACTGCCACCACCAAGACCAGCCAACACCACCCATACCACCTTCATCAACACCACTGCCGCCTTCAACGGCGGCGTCACCACCACCACTACCACCCCCACGAAACCACCACCACTCCCCACGAAACCCACCACCAACACTCCCACGAAACCACAACCACTACCCACGAAACCCACCACCACCAACCCCACGAAACCACCACCACTTCCCACGAAACCCAACCACCACCAACCCCACGAAACCACCACTTCCCACGAAACCCACCACCACCAACCCCACGAAATCCCATCACGAAACCCAACGAAATCCCACCCGAAACCACCACCATTTCTCACGAAACCCACCACCACCAACCCCACGAAATTCCACCACGAAATCCCGATGAAATCCCACCGCAAAAGCCCGACGAAATTATAAACAAAAACCACCCCAAAATCCAAGAAATGTTCAGAAATTATTGATGTTGAAGAGAGAGAAAGAAGATCTGAGATAATTTGATTGAAAGAGGAGAGAGAAAAAATGAAGATGAAGATGGAGATGGGTTTCTTGAATTGAAAGATGAAGAGTTGATTAATTAGATTGGGTTGGCTTAAATGAGGGTAAAAATGACATTTGACTAGTTTTTTTTTACTAAAAGAGAAAGAAATTTTTTTGTTGCACATTATGCTTAGCAGACAAAAATGACAAAAGTTGCACATAACTATTAACGGAGTTACTATAAAAGTTATACAATCTGTCGTTAGAGTGGTGGGCAAGAAGGCTAATTAAACGACATCACATGACTACAGAAGACAATACTAATGAGGCCTCAAAAACAAAATCAGTCATGGAAAATTTTAAGAAGGTGACAATTTCAGAGAAAATGGAAGATTCAAATTCGATTACCCTCAATCTCCTTCGCAAATTTCTCTCTCTTCAGCAACGAAGAGCCGAAGCTTATGCCAAATTACGAGGGTATAAACCCTAAACCCTTTTTATCACTGTCCTACTTTATTCAATTGTCATATTTTTAATTTGAATTTATTGATAATATCGTTTAATAGCAATTTAATTAAATTCATAGAGTTTACATTATTGAAATCGTTGTTCTAGTAATTTAGGCATATTATTAGTTTCTTTGTGCTGTGATTTTTTTTTTTTTTTTTAACTAATTAGGCTCCCATGAGTGTTTGTGGGAGTTAATTTGGTTTATGCCCATTATGTTGTTAAATTGGTGCAAATAATTGAGATGTTTATGACAGTTTTCAGTGATCAGTTGGGAAACAGTTTTTTTTATATTTAGATTTGAGTATGTTAATTTACTATGGTTTGTATTAGCTGATCGCCTGATCAAGTGCCAAATTACTCGCACCCGAGTGAAGAATGATGTAGGAATGATATTGAATGTCAGTCTATTTGATTCGAATAGGTGGTGTGTTTAACCGTGTAATATGGAGAAGTTTACTTCTTTGTTATCGTCAAAGCTCCTTATCGATATCTTGGCTTAGATGGTAACACGTTCAATGAGAGAATTTTGCAAGTCAACATGGGATGTGGATTAGTTGACATTGAATTTTGAACTTAGTGTCCATCTTTGTGTGAAATGATAAACTCCCGGTTTCATCGGTGGCAGGGGAGGTTAATATTTTAAAGGCGGATAAAGATAGGTTACATACAAATTTTTGTATTTAAACTGTCTGCTTGTGATTGTTGATAATCACTCATTTAGGTACTTGCACTAAACATCATCATTAATTGAATATTATGGTAAGAATGATTTATCGTGCTCTTCGTCGAGTGAAATTTCCTAAAATGTTAGTTTATTCAAAGGTCAAACCTTATATCCATGCTTGTACATTTTTTCTAAGTTGAGAAAGCATCATTTTAGCAATGAAAGGCTAAAGGTTTATGGATTTCATGAAACAGGTTCAAGATGAGAATTAAAAATTAAAATTTTTACATGTTATCACGGGTTGATGCTTGAATAGCTATTTCTATGATCAATAATCATCGCTAGTGAATTTTGGAAAATCTAATTGATGTTTTACTGAATTCAAGTCTTTTCTTTTTTTAAAAATGTTGCATATGAAACATACAAGTCAATTCCCTTTTTCAAATGGTAGTGTGCGGCAAAAAGTTGTATTGTTGCAGAATATGATTTCACAATTTGCTCGGTGATGATTTTTCATTGCTTACAAAATATGTTAGCTTTAATGTTAATTTATCGTCAATCTGATTTATTGCAAAACACAACAGTGGTTTTTCTGAGTACATGATCTCAGGGGTGGAGTCAACTTACCAACAGCTTTGCAGTGAGATCACAATAGAGTTCAGTGATTGCTCAAAACAAGTAAGACCTCTCTATATTTTGCGTTTCTGTTTGCCTTTTGTGCTGGTAATTGTTTCATTATTTACCTGAACAATCCTTTTATTCATTTTCTGATGCAGGTTCGTGAGATTGAATCCCAATTTCTGAATCCTGACTGCTTTAGAGATGATTTAGCTAGATTATTGAGGTCTGTTCAAGAGCTGGAGAAGCAAAAACTGCACTTGGTAAGATTGTTAATTTACAGCTTTTACACAATTTATTGCAAGGACTTGGAATCCTTCCTAGGATCTGTTTTGGGTTTGTTTATACTGCTCAAGTTTGTCAATGTGTAAACTTGATATACTTAGGTAGTGTTCTCTTCACTGAATTTCACTTATCTTATTCGTTGGTGAAGAGGAGAGATATGGGTGGTGTCTTCCATGGAAAACGTGGAGTAGGGAGAGAGGATGTGGTGGTGATCAGTGAAGAATGATGGGTCTGATTGAGGTGAGAAGATTAGGGAAGGGTAGTAAAGGGTATAATGTTTTTATTAAATTGAAAAGGTGAGGGTAAATAAGGAAAAGTGTAATGTTAAAATTTGTCAATGAAGGAAGCATGTTAAGTAAAAATAAACTTTCTAGGACTTATCAACCTTTATTAGAACTTATTAACCCTTATCTTATTTGAACTTACCAACCATTATCATATATTATCTAATATGAAGTTGTTAACCCTTATCTTACCTTCTTTGTACTTATCTAAACTTATTAAACTTTAAATAAGTGAAAATAAGGGGAGGAGAACATTAACCTTCATTTTGTACTCTGTAAAACAATGGCAATGCAATTTTTTCTTGAGCATGATAATAAGAAGTCTTTAAAAAAGGATTTTTTTTTTTTTTTTTGGCTTGATGATCCTGATATTTATTATCTAATGATGATGTCTGGTTCTTTTCCTCAATGTGCATTTATCTAAGGTCATATCACACTGCCTTCTCTCCCTGCTCATTCTCCTGTTCGATATGATTATCTATAGTGGCCTATTGGGTGTTATAGAATTTCGTTCCATGTTTGACTTGCTCATATGAATGCTTTTCTTGTTTAATTTCCGTAGCAGCAGCAGTAATATGTATTACTATTGCATACATCTATGTAATCATGGTGATTAGTGAAATTTAGGAAGAGGCTGCAGTGCTGCACTTTTCTCGCAGAAATTTTTTTAGTAGTTTGACAATAGGTCTGATTTTTGTGTTAGTCTTAGTCTGTTGAAGAAAAGGGAGGAAGAAAGGGGGGGGGGGGGGGTTGTAGGATGGTAAAGATGAGGGTAAATGTCATATTCTTCTGCCTGCTTGTGATTGGATGCTTCGAAGTCATTGTTGGCTCACGCCGAACTCTTTTCCACTAAAGAGCTACTTGGTGGAGCTATGTCCATCACTTTTTATGCATTCCCATTCCTGCTTAGATTGATAGTTTTGCACCTAAAAATCTGAGTTGAACATGAGTTGGAAATAGGAAACTTAAGCTGTTTAAATATTTTACTCTTTAAGGTAGCAAGAGTCAATATTTGTTCATAAAAACTTAGAAAACTATAAATGGATTATTTGTAAAAACTAAGAAATTATTAAAGGTGGAAAGGCAAGCAAGTTGCTATAAAATTGCAAATGTGTTTCTAAGTACCGATCCTAATGGTGGAAGGGTGAAAAGTACAAGGTGGTGCATAACTATAGCGCTTATTATTGGAACATATTTTGAAACCAGTTGTATCCTAGAGTGCATATATATCAGCATATCAGCTCTTAATGTTAATTTGCAACAAGAAACATAAGTAATATCTTGGTGTAACTCGTTACTTATCCCTTGGGGTGTTTGTGTTGACATCACACTATGGCAACACAAGGCACAGTATGCCCTGTATTCACTAGGATGGAGTTTAAGTAATCAACTGGGTAAGGAGAGGAAGAGATGGAGAATCAGCAGATTTTTAAAAATTGGAAGATATCTAGGGTTTCTGTTTGTTACTGAATTTGTAATGTGGGTCTTACTTTAGCATACGTAGAGGGTGGAAATTTGGCATGAACTTTTCCAATCAGCATACGCATCCTTAGTGTTTTCAAAATTGTGTTCTGGTGGTGCCATACTAATTTCTTGAAAGACGTTGCAGTTGATGAATCATGTAATTTTAGTGTGTGAAATGGATATCCTATATATTTTCATTGAAAGACGTCACAGTTGATGAATCATGTTGTTGTTGTTGGGAAAGTGTAATCAGTCAGCAGGTAATTTCTGGCTGATACACTTTGTGCTGTAGATTTTTTAGATATATACTTAGCTCTAAGAATATATGTTTGCCCTTGTGTCCTCCTTAGGTGTTAAATCCTTTGTCTAACACTTTTGTACTGTGAAGTTGGTTCATACAAAGTATATTTTTTGGTTAAAATCTGTACTAAGTTACCAATCATATGCTGTACAAATAATCTGATAGGATTTTGGTTCTAGATTTGTTCATGCCAAGAACGCATATTATTAATCTGAGGTACCCCAGTGTTCTAATATCCCTTTATTTATATTGAATCATGCATACCATATCTGTGAACTGAGCATACTGCAAATTACATAACATTGATCCTACAGGGGTTGTAATAATATGGACTTGTTCCTATTGAATTCAGTAGACATAGACGTGTCCAATTTTTATTATTTTAATCTGACACTTTCTGTTGGTCAAAAGACTGCAACAATTCAGGTGTTGAAGAAGGCTGGGCGACCGTCTGAACGGCTTGTAACTCATGAAAATTGTAGGTTTAAAAAGCCAATGCATCATGAATGTGTGCATGTCCACGAGTTAACCGATGCAGCTGGGACTGAAGAAGCAGAGGCAGATGCAGAGTATGATAATGCTGTTAAGGAAGCCGTTCAAGGTGTGCAAGAGGCAGTGACCTCTATAAATGAACACTTAGAAGAAATTAGATATGAAATAGCTGCCCTAGAGTGAGTAAACTGTTTAGCTTGTGAAAAAAAAAATCAGAGAATATTGTTGGGATAGGGAGTTTAATGGCTTTAATCTGTGCAGAAGTAACTTTTTTATCCTTCGTTGTAACAGCTCAATTTATCAGCCAATAACATATAATACTAGTCGAATTTTCCTAAGAAAAAGAGTGAAGCTTTATTCCCTTTTTTCTTTCATAAAAATTCAGTTTTGAAAAATTCATTAACTGAGGAAAAAATTAATGAACTTGCACCTGAAATAGAACTGCATAAGAATGAGTCTTGGACTTTCAAAAAGGTACAAAAATTATGCCTTCTAGATCTTAAACAACTTTTTTTGAGATTAGATCTTATACAACTTTTGTCAAATAGTAGTACTTTTTTTAACAATGGTAAATGTTATCTAAAATAGCTTTGTAAGGTGTGCGTTCATGAGCCCATGCTAAAGTTTCAATCAACCCCTATATTCGAAACAAGATGTTGCCTAATTAGACCACGAATTACAAATGTCTGGAAGTTGTAAAGGAAAAAAAAATAAAAAAGGAAGAGTCTAGGAAGAGATTTATGATACTGATGTATATCCCATGTAAACTATACAAGGCCCTAAATTTTATATTACTTTTGTTAACTTTTCATTTCTTATGATTTTGTTTTTGTTAACTTTATTTTTTTCTTTGTTTCTTTCTATAAATATTTAATATTCACTTGTTCACCACATTGCGGATTTAAGGTGCTCATTTGTCCCAAGGGTTGAATTGTGCACTACATCGCCTATCCAAGGGGCTCATTATCCCCCAATGTTGAACCGTGCACCAATCACTTATATAAAAGGCAATCAATACATACCATCATAAATCAAGGGGCTAGCAAGCTCCAACGAGTGAGTTGTAAACTCCGTTGCCTAACAAGGTGAGGGCGCCACACTAAGGCACCTTGTCACACAGTAAATGGAGGTGCCCCCAATGGCACCTCGTTACCCAACAAGATGAGGGCACCCTTTGGGCACCTCATCACCCTGTCTTGGGCAATTCGTCGCCCAACTAGGCCAATGGCTCTCTTGTTGCTCAGGCCAAAAGCTCCCCTCTTGGCCTAGCTTTCCTTGTCACCTAGCCAGATTTAGGCTACCATCGTTGCTTAGTGAGTCATTATCCTCTACCGCCACCTAGCCAAATATTATCCCGTCGCTCATTCGTACATGGCAGTCATCGCTCACAAGTATCATTTTCCGACAAACTCACGAGTCGCTAAAGACTCCTTTCGAATTTGCTGTGGGGCTAATATTTGGACCTCCTAAGTAGGCTAATGAACTTACCAAAATACCCCTGATGCAAACCCTCTGATGGTGGGCTGCCATGAGTTGACCACATATCAAATCCTAAGAAACCCTAATTTATACAGCTCATTAGTGCCAAATACCCTAATCAAGTTCATTCATCTTTCCCCATAAAATGTTGGTCCATCACATCATCAAAGGATTATTTATTCACTCTAAATGTCATTCACTGAGTAGATTCCCTCGCATTCCCTCATTGGAATTCTCATATTGAAAAACATTCTTTTTTAGAGAATTGCACCATTTAAATTAATACTCTATTTTCACGGGATTATTTGGCTTATACATTGAGTTTATGTGTAAGGGCAAAATAACCGAGCACAACTGAAATGAACGATTAGTTTTAGATTGTGTAGCTAACCCAACTCAGCTTGAGATATAGATACTCTAAAAACTCAAATTATTTTTTACATATTTTTTTTACTTACTTTAAAAAGATTTAAGTGTTAATATAATAAAGTCTAGCCTTGTATCTAACTATCTCAATTTCCTCATTACATTTTCTCACAAATACCCATTTGTGTTCTACGGGTTTTACACCTGCTGGTGTAAAAGTTATTTTTTCGAAAGCTTCTCGTTTTTCAAGTGACTTTAACTCAGCCAACATTGCCTCCTTCCACTTTGGCCAATCACTCCTGTGTCGACATTCTTCCATTGTTCTTGGTTTAACATCAATTTCATCAAACAAAATGTCGATTGCGATGAAATTTGCAAATATTTCATCCACGATGACATCTTTCCTACTCCACTGAGACTTGGTAAAGACATGATTCGTTGAAATTTCATTGTTATCGATGTCTTGAACATCTTGTTCATTTCCCGTAGGGTTGTTCTCTTGTTCGTCCCTTTTTAGACTATCATTATTTATTTTACTTTCATCCACATTTGGTCTTTCTTTACCTTCTGACGGGAGAACATCATTAGTCTCATTTTCTATTCCATCTAATCTTTTCAACTTCCTTGGTCGATCTAGAATCTTTTGAACCAAGTGGTCTCCCATGCTTTCTACGTGCTTGAGATTCATTTCAATGGTCTTATTGCCAGTTGTAATTTCAATAGTGCAAGGCATTTTCTGCTGGTATATGTGATTTTGTCACTTTCTTTGTGTCTACAAATACATCAGGCAATTGATTTGCAACACTTTGTAAATGAACAATTTTCTTGACTTCTTGTTCAATTCACACATATTCGTTCGTGGATCTAACATCAACAGTTGTGTTGCATTCCAAATAAGTGCTATTTCTTTCTTGCGTGGGTCCATTTTCTCTTCCCCTAAGGCTGGGAATACTGTTTCCATTAAAGTGACAATCAACAAATTTAGCCGTAAATAAGTCACCAGTCAATGGTTCAAGATATTTGATAATAGAGGGGGATTCAAACCCGACATAATTCACAACCTTCTTCGTGGAATCATTTTTACTTGTTGGGGTGGAGCAATGGGAACATATACATCACAACCAAAGATTTTTAGATGTGAGATACTTGGTTCTCGATCACAAACAAGTTGTAGTGGTGAAAATTTATATTATGATAAGCTGTAGGTCTCAAGCTAATTAGTGATGTTGCATGTATTATAGCATGTCCCTAAGCAGATGATGTCAATTTTGACCTCATTAATAATGGTCTTGCAATTAATAGTAATATCTTAATTAGTGATCCAGCTAGACTATTTTGTGTATGAACATGATCTATTGGGTGTTCAACATCAATTCCAATTGACATACAATAATCATTAAATGTTTGAAATGTAAATTCCCCAACATTATTATCAAGTCTTATTTTCTTTATTACATGATATGGGAATTGTGCTCTTAATTTGATAATTTGGGCAAGCAATTTTGCAAAGGCAACAATTCTACTTGAAAGTTGACTGACATGTGACCATCGTGTAGAAGCATTAATTAAAACCACGAAATATCAAAACGGTCCACATGTCGGATTAATTGACCCACATATATCTCCCCGAATTCTTTCTAAGAATTTTGGAGATTCAGTAGTAATTTTGTTCATAGATGGCCTTATTATTAATTTGCCAAGTGAATATGGAAAGCATGTTATTCATCTGATCGAGGAATTTTGACATTTCTTATTGAATGTCAACCTGAATTTGCTATTATTCTTTGCATCATCCCAGTTGCTGGATGCCCCAAATGATCATGCCATAAAATAATAAAATGTTTATCATCTAACTTCAGGTTAGATATCATATAATTTCCACGGGTCTTATGTTTATACGATATAACCCCGAAGAAAATGGTGGCAATTTCTTATAAATATGTTTCTTGCTATGTTTTTCAGCCATGAGGCATATATATACTCCTTTTGATATGTTGTCATTGTTTCTAAATGATTGCCATTTTGGCGTACTATATAGCTTATGAGATTTCTTCGAGAATTACTCGAATATAAAGCATTATTGATTATCAATCTTGTCCCATTTGGAAGCATTATACAAGCCTTTCCAGATCCTTCAATTAATTTTGTTGACCCGGAAATAGTGTTTACATTTGCTTGAAACAACTTTAGTTGTGAAAAATATTTTCTATTCTTCAAGATAGTATGTGTTGTTCCACTGTCCAAAAGGCATTGATACTTGGAACTAACTTCACATAGATCCATATCTTCATAGAATAAATACGAGATTAGTTTAGCATAATATCATACAAACTTTTATTGATGATAAAAATTAAAAATACATGATTAGACATTAAAAAAACAGTACATGACTAGACATTTAAAATACAGTACATAAAAAAAATACATTAAAACATAGTATTACATTTGTAAATGGGTTATCTAAGCAAAGTTATTTTCTCCAAAGATGAAATCATTTTTAATTTCAACATTGTCCATGAAATAATCAGACACATCAAGGGTAAGACATGGAGCAATTTCTTCATTAACATAATTTGTTTTCGCGTTTTTCTCTTTGCCTTTTATAGAAGCCTGGTAAAGGTCTTTAAATGTTTGGTCGTACGACAAGTACGTCCCCAATGGCCTGTCATGCCACATCTGTAACATGTGTCTTTTCCTTTTGAAGGAGTTTGTTTGTGGCTTACAGATGACTGTCCCTTCTGTTTTTCAGAATTTTTGAAAGGAAATTTTGACTTTTACCACCAAAAAAATAAAAAAATTGTTTTTTACCACCAAAACTTCTAAAACTTTTATTTTACCACCAAAAAAAGTTCTAAAAATTGTTTTGTACCACCTAACATCAAAAAAACCGTTAAATCTAACGGTTTTAAAAAAATTTCTTCGAATTTTGTGCGCAAAACATGCTTTTCATAGGTTTAGGGGGCCATTTTGGCCCTATGGACCCAATTTGAGGTCAGAATTGACAAAAAATGATCGGAAATGTCTCATTTTGCGTGTTCACGCAAAGCGAGGTACGCAAAACGAGACATTTCCGATCATTTTTGGTCAATTCTGACTTCAAATTGGACCCAAAGAGCCAAAATGCCCCACAAAACCTCTAAAGAACATGTGTTTGATAAGAAAATCGAAGAATTATAAAAATTCCGTTAGGTTTTTGACGACCAGGTGGTAAAAAACAATTTTTAATTTTTTATTTGGTAGTAAAATAAAAGTTTTAGAAGTTTTGGTGGTAAAAAACAATTTTGTGATTATTTTTGGTGGTAAAAGTCAAAATTTCCTTTTTGAAATTATTGTTTCTTTGAAAATTATATCTACCACGTCTGTGATAATTTCCACGGCCATTGTAATTTCCACGTCTACCTCTTCGTGTATCATTTGCCTCGGGTGGATAAAAATTTGTTGCATTTGCCTTATGATGAGTGGTTAAAGACCCAGTTGGTATAAGATTATGATTTTTCAACAAAAGATCACTATTTTGATATGCAACAAGCAATACACTCATTAATTCATTAAACTTTTTAAAACCTTTTTCACTATACTGTTCTTACAATAGTATGTTGCTTGCATGAAAGGTAGTGAGTGTTTTTTCAATCATATATTCATCGGTAACTAGATGATCACAATATCTCAATATAGATACTATCTCATGTATGGTTGAATTGTAATCAATTACAGATTTGAAATCTTGGAATCGTAAATTTGTCCATTCAAATAATGCCTTAGGAAGGAACACCCTTTTGTGGTGTCCAAATCCTTCATTAAGGCAATCCCATAATTCTTTGGGATATTCAACCACCATGTACTCAGTTTTAAGGACTTCATGTAAATGACGTCTTAACAACACTAAGGCTTTTTCCTTATCTTGTTCAATTACAAGTTTTACAATCGTCATTCTAGAAGTGGTAGTATAAGTTGTTTGACAAGAGGGATTTTTATTTTCTTTAACAGTGTGCTCCAATCCTTGAGCTTTCAAATTTATCATTGCATTTATTTTCTATTCCAGAATTTCTTTCTAGATAAATCTAAGATGTTGAACTGTTTTTTCATAAACTCTCCCATTTTAGCTACAACAAATTACGTGATAATTAGTTTATAATAAGGGGACGTTTGGTTCGCGGATTATAGGTATTAGGTATGGGTTTAGAATGACCAAAACCCATACCATATGCTTGGTTGTCAAAAATATGATTTTTAAACCCATACCTCAAACCCATGAGGTATGGGGTTTAGAAACCTTGGGGGGAGGGTGGGTTTGGCTCATTCCATTCCTTTAGGTATTAAATATATGAAATTAAGGGGATGATATTTCATTTCAGAATTGAACCAAACACATGGTATTAAGTATCAGGTTCCAACCCGATACCACCTTAACCCTATACCTGATTCCAAACCTATACCACTCTGCGAACCAAACGCCCCCTAATAATCATATGTACAACATACCACCTCCGTTTTTATTTAGTTGACACGTTTTGACTTTAACACTATTCACACTCCTCCCTTTGACCATGTTTTGTGCTTTATACGTAATGAAAAATATAGTCATGTGGGATCTTGTAAGATTCGGCACGTTCGATACTTTCAAAATATCAACTTTTTATAATTTTTGCTTATCGATAATTAAATATATTAATGATTGAATAAGTGCATTGGCAAACGTGATTAAAGAAACGTGTCAACTAAAAAGAAACGGAGGAAGTATATATTTAATTTTTTCCATATTTATAATTAGGTTAATAAAACACGTGATAATTAAATTTAACAATAATATATAAACCATAAATAATATAGTTCTTTTCACCCCCTTGGTTTATTATTGTGATTACGTAATTATATGATTAGGTAAAAATAAATCATATTAGTCGCAAAAACAACAAAACGACAACAATAACAATAGTAACAATAGTTATAGTAATGACGACAATTTTATACATGATGATTCATAACAACAAAACAACATAATACAACAAAAACAAACTTTTAATCTACTAAAACGACAAAATAAGTGAGTTTTACTTGTACATAATGACACAAATTAATATTGCTACTAATAAAACTATGAGCGCCGTAATTAGAAGGAAATATTGTTTTATCTTCTTTAAAATCTTCCTCAAAAGTGAAAGTGTGGGTAATCTGGGTGTTTTGGTTGCCGTCTTCGGCGAACATATTGGAGAAGAAGGGGGTGAAAATATTTTTGGGTGATTTTTGGATAAAAAGTGGAAAGAGATAAGGGATATGTGGTGAAATCGGAGGAAAAATTTGCATTTTATAGAGGTAGGTTTACCATTACTATTTTGTACAATTGTAAAAGTATCATATAATAGTCTATATATAAGCAAAATAATGGTCCAAATATAATTGTAAAAGGTTATCACACTGGTAATGCAAGCCATAGTGGTCCGAGAGCCCTAAAATATATAAAAGATCATGGGTTCGAAAACAGAATGAATGAAATACAAAAAGTACGTAAAAGAAAGAAAAATAATAAGTATGAAAAAGGCTGCATCTTTTTGTCAATTTCGTTAATAATCTCCTTATTTTCAGGTGAAGAGAACAAGCAATCACCATTAGAACCAAATGGTGGTGGGCAACTACTTCAGAACTCCGACCATTTGATTGGTGCAATTACTAGAGAACTCGAACCTTGGAGGTGGAGAAGTTGAACCTTAGTAATCGACCATTGGAGCTAATTGAATCGAAACACTCAACCATTGAAGGTGGTCAATTACGTACCATTCAAGTTTTTGGGTAGCAAGATGCAACCCTAGCCTTTCTACTTAGGGTTGACCATACCATTCTTTTCACCCTTTTTAATTAGGGTTGGTGAAAGTGGTGTTCATGAGCTACTTCAATGAAGGAGCAGTAAAGCAAGAAGAAGGTGGAGGAGGAAGAAGTTAGAGGATTAAAAAGATGGAATAGGAAAAAGAAAAGGACCAAAAAAAAAAAAAAAAAAAACGAAGTTGAAGGTGGTGGAGCAATCGCCGGCTGCTGGACTGTTGCTACATCCATGAAGAAGATGGAGTATTAGTTTTTGTCAGGCCTCTTTTTTTTTTTACACTCTATCTCTTTTGAAAAAGTAACCCAATTAAATTATAGACGATAAATTGGCATTAAACAGGGGTCACCCATTGCCTGTGACAACAGAGTAAAAAAATACGGAGTATTTTTTAAAGCCATTGTGCAGAAAACGAAGTAAAATTTTTACTGAACTGCCATTTAGGTTTATGATATGTCCAATTTATATAGTGTTTTACCCCCATCCCATGGTCATAATTAGTAGTGTTTTTGGCTCTTTAGGGCCACTTTTATTACTAATTTGTGTTTTCTAGTGTTTTCGTAGTTTTAGTTGTGTTTTACAGGAAATTGCACTTTTGGAGCATTTTCCCGGGTTTTCATGGATCAACTACGGAAGCTAGAAGGACACGACCACTCTTGAAGCCCAGGATCGGTGAGAGCCGGTGATTAAGGGCTTGGTATGAGATACCGGGGCTATTGGATTGATTAATCAAGACCCGATGAGGAAATCCAGATTGGGCCGAGGAATTGAGCCCAATCGAAATCCAAGCCTCGAAGAAGAAGACCGGGCCCGATCGGGCAAGCATACGCTCGATCGGGCGGATGCGCGCAGAAGAACCCTCAAGGAAGAGGCGCGCCCGATCGGGTGAGCGTAAGCTCGATCGGGCGCGGCATACAAGCATGGGCGTTGTAAAAAGGCGGGCCCGATCGGGCGGTCCTTCGCCCGATCAGGCGCGTGTTTTTCTTAGAGTTGATTATATTTGTTTAAATTTTTTTTTTTGAGGAATGTTTAAGTACGAATTATGTACGTAAATTCTAATTACCTTCTCTTTAAGATTTTCACTCTCTACTTATGATATTTTCTCTCTCTTAAATTATCTCTCAACTTTTGTTCTTAATAACTTTCATTAATCCAGATTTCTTTTGGTAACAATTTCTTCTCTTTTAATTTCAGTTATTTTATTTACTTCTTTGATTATGTTTTGCTTTATTTATTTGATTAGTTTAGTTATGATCATGCTTGACTAGTTTTATTTCTGGGGTTTATGGGGATCTAATAAATAATATGAAGGGGGTAGTTTTGTGATTGTTGATTATCAATGCTTGGTTAATTTCCTATTGATTGATTTAATGCTATGCAATTAGGTTTGACCAGATTTAATTGTATGAGTTTAGCAATATTAATTCGAGATTCGACAGATGAGAATTGATGTTTAGGCTTAGTTTCAATAGGCGGATTAATTTATAAATGGTTAAGTCTAGATTCGACAGATGAGATTTAATACCGGTAAATTAACTCTGTGATTATAATACGTAGTGAAAGCCCTTTATAATCTGATTAATCAATGCTTGATGATTGCTTGTTATGTTTTACCCTGAAATATTATTTATTAGTGAACCTATGCCCTAGGTCTTTTAATATTTAATTTCTCCCTACTTTATTTCCCTCGATCTTATTCTTCGTAGTATAGAATTTATTTACAACAATATTGGTTACTTTGATAATTTAGATTATAATAATTAATTAGGAGTAGAAAGACTTGTTTCCCTATGGAGTTTTACCCTACTTCCCTATCTACTTTAGTTAGAGGACTTAGGTAATTACTTTTGATTAGGGGATACGACTTTACCCTGTCAAAATTTGGCGTCGTTGTCGGGAAAACGGTTTTATTTTTATTTTTTGATTATTTTTTTATAGTCTAGATTATCCCCTTTTGTCTCAGAGAACGTTAGTTCTTTGAGGCAATTCTCATATTTGTCTTTTAGTTCCTTGTTTATGCCCAGGTGTTCCAGATCAGGTTACATCCCATTCGATCCTGAGATCGAGCGCTCTTTTCATAGGCAAAGGAAAATATATAGACAAATTCTGGCGGGTTCTGAGGAGGACAACAGTCGAAGAGATCCTCCCTCTGATTCTAGTGACACAGAAATTCCTTCAGATTCAGAATCAGAGATGACGGCCCAGAAGAAACTCAGTGACTACTCGCAGCCGAAGCTCACAGATTTCCCGCACCTTACTCCCACTCCGGCACTAGATGGATTTCAGTTCGAAATCAAGCCCCAATTTATCACTATGATAGAGAGGAAGCAATTCAGTGGAGCTAAGGGTGAAGATCCTAATCTTCACATCGCAGATTTCTGCCAGTATTGTAACACCATTAGACAAGCCGGGGTCACGCAAGACCAAATCAGGGAGATTCTTTTCCTTTTTCATTATGTGGCAAAGCTAAATTATGGTTTAATGGTTTGAATAGAACTGCACTTGGTATTACTGACAGGGAAACTCTTGCTTTGAATTTCTATAATAAATACTATCCTGCAGAGAGAACAGCGGTACTAAGGAATGCTATTCAGAACTTCGCTCAAGGCCGACGAAACGCTATATGAGGCTTGGGAGAGTTTCAAGGATCTACAGAGAGAGTGCCCCCACCACAATCTAGCACAATGGCAATTGATCCAAGCATTCTACAATGGACTTGGAAATTCTTCTAGATCAGTGCTAGATTCTGCAGCCAGTGGGAGGTTCATGAATTTAAATGTGGACGATGCAGGACAGGTTATCGAAGACATGACAATACACAATTCCCAATATGGGAATCCGAGAGGGTTTGCAAATAAAGGAAAACATAATGTCGATTTCGTATCCTTTTTGCAAGCTCAATTAACGTCTATTTGTCAAAAATTAGATAATCTTACTGCTGCTCCTAACTCTGTAGCTAATGTTTCTGTTGTTGCTAGCAATGAAGCTTTTTGTGAAAATTGTGGAATTATAGGGCATTGGGAGCAAGATTGTAGGAGCTCTATGGAACAAGTTAATGCCTTTTGAACCTATAGGCAGAATAACCCATATTCCAATTCTTACAATGCCGGTTATAGGAACCATCCATATCTTTCATACCGGAGCACCAATGTACAAAACCCTCCAACTTCACAACAACCACAATAGCAAACCCCACCACAACAAAAATATTATCACCCTAATTCCGGCCAGAAAAGCCAAGCATCACCCTCATCATCTTCCGACCCTGCCATGACAGAAATTAGAGCAATGCTTGCTAATATTCAAAAGCATATGGAGAGTAAGGATGCGCAAATTGATTCTATTCTAACCCATAATAAAATCATGGACAATCAAATTGCACAACTTTCATCTACCCTAAAATCCCGTCAGCAGGGAGCTCTACCATCACAACCTATCCATCCTACAGATCATGCCAATGCAATCACTCTAAGGAGTGGTTCACATTATGATGGACCTCCTATGCCAAAGGAAGATAGACCAGTTCCTGGTCTAGATTCCTCTATACCAAACGCTCATCCTACTAGCCCTGCAGCGCTACAAATAGATACTAACTCTACTAATGTTTCTGTGCAGGGTAAATCTCAGGATAAGGGAGGAGATGTGCAGAGCCCAGTTATCAAACTTCCATTCCCTAATAGACAATTGAAGAGTAAGTTTGATAAACAATTTGGTAAGTTCTTAGAGGTTGTGAAAAACCTGCAGGTAATAGTTCCTTTCATTGACTTAATCACTCAAGTTCCTGCTTATGCTAAATTTATGAAAGACATTCTGACTACGAAAAGGGCCTTTAATGAAGTAGAAACTGTAGCTTTCACAGAGGAGTGTAGCGCTTTATTGCAAAACAAATCCCCTCCTAAATTAAAGGATCCCGGTAGTTTTTCTATCCCTTGTCATATAGGGAATGTTTTTATTGATAAAGCTTTGTGTGATTTGGGTGCTAGTGTCAGTGTCATGTCATCGTCTGTCTGTGCTAAACTTAATATGGGAGAATTAAAAGTTATTAATATAACTTTGCAAATGGCAAATCGTTCCGTAAAATACCCCTTAGGTATTTTAGAGGACGTACATGTCAGAGTTGGTAAATTTTTTATTCCTGTTGAGTTTGTTGTGTTAGACATGGCAGAGGATACGCAAATACCCATTATATTAGGTAGGCCTTTTCTCCATACTGCAGGAGCAATTATTGATGTTAAAAATGGTAAACTAACCCTTTCTGTAGGTGACGACAATATTACTTTTAATTTAGGGAAAGTTTTGAAAGGGCCTATGCTAGAGGAAAGTTGTTGTTATATTGATGTAATTGATATAATGGATGATAGCTTGCCACAGGTTCTTGCGAGGGATCCCCTAGAGGAAGTTCTCTGCGGGAATTTATCTAAAGACAATGCAAGCGTTTGGGGTAATGAGGTACAAGATATTGAAAAGGCTCTTTCCTTAAAAGAGTTAAGCCCCAAGGAAACAATGAAGGTAGTAAATTTAGTTCAGGAATCAAAACCTGCAGAGGTCAAGAAACCTGAGCTAAAACCTCTCCCTTCTCATTTAAAATATATTTTTCTTGATGAACAGGAACTATACCCGTGATCATCAGTACTGCACTTACTGACCTACAAACTTCCCAACTTCTAGGGGTTCTCAAAACCCATAAGAAAGCTATTGGGTACAGTATTGATGATCTCAAGGGTATTAGCCCTGATTTTTGTATGCACAGGATACATCTAGAGGACAACTATAAGCCCTGCATTCAACCCAACGAAGATTAAATCCCAACATGCAGGAGGTAGTCAAGAAGGAGGTTATGAAACTACTTGATGCAGGTATTATCTATCCTAAATCTGACTCCAAATGGGTAAGTCCTGTGCAGGTAGTGCCTAAAAAGGGTGGGATGACTGTGATAACCAATGAAAAAAATGAATTAATTCCCATTAGAACTGTAACAGGGTGGCGTATGTGCATTGATTATCATAGATTAAATATCGCCACTAAAAAGGACCACTTCCCTCTTCCCTTTATAGATCAAATGCTTGAGAGGTTAGATGACCATAAATTCTTTTGCTATTTGGATGGGTATTCTGGATTTTTCCAAATTCCGATTCACCCTAAAGATCAGGAAAAGACAACTTTTACATGCCCTTATGGCACTTTTGCATATCGTAGAATGCCTTTTGGTTTATGTAATGCACCCGCTACCTTTCAACGTTGTATGATGAGCATTTTTTTTTATTTCATAGAGTCTATTATGGAAGTCTTTATGGATGATTTTAGCGTGTATGGTTCTTCATTTGATTCATGTTTAATTAATCTCGCTAAAATTTTGAAACGATGTGAAGAGTGAAATTTAGTTCTAAATTGGGAAAAATGTCACTTTATGGTGACAGAGCGAGTAGTTCTAGGTCACATTGTATCTGATAAGGGCATACAAGTAGACAAAGCTAAGATATCAGTGATTGAGCAATTACCTCCCCCAGTTAATGTTAAGGGAGTTAGAAGTTTCTTGGGTCATGCGGGGTTTTATCGCCGCTTTATCAAAGTTTTTTCTAAAATTGCTAAACCACTGACTCAGCTTTTGCTCAAGGATGCTCCTTTTATTTTTACTGACGAGTGTCTTGAGGCTTTCAACAGGATTAAGCAGGCTTTGATATCGACACCCATCATATGTGCTCCCAATTGGAACCTTCCTTTCGAGATCAAGTCTGATGCAAGTGACTTTGCGCTAGGAGCCGTGCTCGGACAGAGAAAGAACAAGGTTTTGCATGCTATTTATTATGCAAGCAAAACTTTGGATGAAGCCCAAGTCAACTATGCCACTACGGAAAAGAAGTTTCTTGCTGTTATTTATGCTTTAGAAAAATTTAGATCATATCTTGTTGGTTCTAAAGTCATTGTTTTTACTGACCATGCAGCATTAAAGTACTTGATAGATAAGGCGGAATCAAAGCCTAGGCTACTCCGATGGGTTCTCTTTCTCCAAGACTTCAACATCGAAATAAAAGATAAAAAGGGAGCAGAGAACGTAGTGGCAGACCACTTGTCACGTATCAGGTATGATGAGGGTAAGGATTCTCTACCTATAGATGATTCTTTCCCTGATGACAACCTTTATGCAGTTGTAGAGCAGCACCCATGGTATGCGGATTTTGCTAATTATTTAGTGGGTGGTACTCTACCTCCTGACTTGTCCTACCAATAAAAAAAGAAATTCCTTTATGATGTTAAACATTATTTTTGGGATGATCCTTTTTTGTTTCGTGAGTGTGCAGATGGATTGTTTCGCAGGTGTGTTCCCGAATGGGAAGTCCACGGTGTGCTTACTAGTTGCCACACCTCACCATATGGAGGACATCATGGCCCCACTAAAACGGTGGCCAAGATTAATGAGTCGGGATTCTATTGGCCTACAATGTTTAAGGATGCTAACATTTTTGTGCAGGCTTGTGACTCTTTCCAGAGGACTGGCAACATCTCGCGGAGGCATGAGATGCCCCAAACAGGAATTTTAGAAGTTGAAATTTTTGACGTTTGGGGTGTTGATTACATGGGACCGTTCCCTTCTTCAAAAGGGAACCGTTATATTCTTGTCGCCGTCGACTATGTATCCAAGTGGGTTGAGGCCATCGCCGCTCCTACCAATGATGCCAAGGTGGTCCACAGACTTTTCAAGAAGACCATATTTCCAAGATTTGGCGTACCTAGAGCAATAATAAGTGACGGAGGATCTCACTTTCATGAACGGAAGTTAGACACCCTCCTCAAAAAGTATGGTGTCTACCGTAGGACAGGTCTAGCCTACCACCTCCAAACTAGTGGCCAACTTGAAGTTTCTAACCGTGAGATCAAGTCCATTCTAGAGAAGGTGGTAGCAAAGTCAAGGAAAGATTGGAGCGACAAGTTGGATGACACCCTTTGGGCGTACAGAACTACATTCAAGACCCCTATAGGTACTACTCCATATAGACTCGTGTACGGTAAAGCATGTTATCTCCCGGTCGAATTGGAATATAAGGCATATTGGGCTATTAAGGAGCTCAATTTAGATGCCAAACTAGCGGGAGAAAAGAGGTTACTTCAAATTAATCAACTCGATGAGTTTAGGTTGACGGCCTATGATAGTGCTCGAGTCTTCAAAGAGAAGACGAAAAGGTGGCACGACAAGATGATCCTTCCGAGGGAATTCAAGGAGGGTGATAAAGTGTTACTATTCAACTCTCGACTTAAACTTTTCCCAGGAAAGTTAAGGTCAAGGTGGTCGGGTCCTTTTATTGTAAAAAGGGCCAATAAATTCGGTTCTGTAAAGGTTTTCGACGAACATGGTAACGAGTTTAAGGTTAATGGCCAAAGACTCAAGCTATATCATGAGGGGGCTACGATTGGTGCAGTTGAATTACTTCACCTAAGCGGTTCCGATTCACTTTGAGTTTCACTGTGGTAAGAGGGTCGTGCGGGACCTAGATAAACCAGCGCTTTGCAGGAGGCAACCCGTATTTCTTGCTTTCTAGACTAATATTTTTATTTTTATTTATTTTTACTTTTTCTTAGAGAGGTGAAGAGAGTGAATTTTACCTTTCATGAGTGTTTTGTACAGGTTTTAGATCACAAAGTACGGAGGTTCCAAGAGAAAAAGGCGAAGAAAGAGAAGCTCCAAGATTGGGTACGGGCCCGATCGGGCGAGGCTCGCCCGATCGGGCGCGAATCTAAGGTTCGGAATTGCAGTTTATTCCGCCCGCGCACCTACAGTTCAGATTTGAGGAATATTTCGCCCGATCGGGCAAGGAGTCCCAATCGGGCGCAAAATATTGATTTTGTCGGAGCTAAATTTCGCCCGATCGGGCAAGGAGTCCCGATCAGGCGCGCAAGTGAAGAAAGAAATTGAGGGAAACTTCGCCCGATCGGGCGAGGCCGCCCGATCGGGCGGATTTTTGGAGAAATCGAGTGCCAAAAAAGAAATATCGGGCGAAGCTCGCCCGATCGGGCGGGCAAATTGGCGAATTCCAAGTTCGAGTTCGCGCCCGATCGGGCGGAGGTCGCCCGATTGGGCGCGCCTTTTTTTATCCGGGGTTTAAATCCCCCTTCTCCCTTTCTCTTTTCTTTTTCTTTCTTCTTCTTTCTCCTTCACACTTTCTCTCTCTAAAACCTCCATTTTCAAACCTTCAACTCCACTTTCAATCCAAGATCTCCTCAAATTCACCAATCAAAACCTCAAAATTTTTACATATTCTTAATCCTCACACCTTCCTCTACATTTTCCACCCACTTTCTCCCACTTTCTCTCATACTTTCTTCTAACCCTTAGAGAGAGAAAGCTCCAAATACCCAATTTTCCACATTCACATGGCTTCAAAGCGTTCTAGGACACAAAGGGGTGAAAGTTCGAGACCACAACAACCAACGGTCAACCCGGAGCTTCAAGTACCGCGATGGGAGGAGGTTGTTATCACCTCGGAGGAGCAACGGGCTAAGATGATAAACCTCATCGATAGACAGGTAATCTCAACCCGCTTTGTTCATCATCCCACATTAGCTAGATTAGGTCTTGATAAATATGTGGAAAAATTGTTTAATGGCATAGGCATGAGTGGTTTCTTTCAAATGTGCCATGATACATATGATTATTTAACATTAGAATTTATCTCTAGTTTTAATGTTATTAAAATGAATGCAATAATCACTCATGTGCAATTCCGATTATTAAACAACGATGTGCGATTAAGTCTTAAAGAATTTGGAAAGTTGTTTGAATTGAAATCGGATAAACCTATCGAGCCCTCCCACGACCACATTGCCGTGGTCTACAAGAGGATCACTGGGGAGGGTTTGGCTAACCTCCAACACGCCAAAGGGACGTGGATTCAACATCCCATCCCAAAGTTTTGGCAAAGATTTGCCGACCTCACTATTTTTTGGAGGCATGAACCGGCAAATGTGAGAAGGGATGAATTAGAATTATTGGCTTCCTATGTAATCCCTAGTGCTGAAAAATTAAACATACCCCATAGGATTGCCAATCACTTTCAAAGGGCGGCCAATACGGCCGAAGCGGGTAGGTCTAGGGCACCTATTTATTTTGGGGGGTTAGTGACCCATATTTCCATAAAACACCTAGGTTGGAACCAGGATGGGCATAGGAAAGTAGCGGGATCAAACCTCATGGACCTAGCCTATTTAGGGAGCCTAAATTGGGTGCAACTCGTGGGAGGTGACACTTGGTGGATAGTCCACCGACAATCGGGTAGGAGGGACCAAGCCTTTACCTTACCTTACCCAACCCCGCCTTGACCAAATTTGAGAAGGGGAAGCCTTCTTATACATTTGAGATTAACGGTCAAGGTGAGGTTCAAGCACCTCACCCTTCACCTCAACCCCACCAATCTCCCCATGACCATTCCCCCCAACACCATTCACCACACTACCCACCACCTCCACCCTTCACCTATGGCGTACCCACTTCCTCGGTCGACTATAACGTCGACCCTAATGCCCCTTATGACTTTTCGGCTTTTAGGAGCCAATTGGACCGTATAGAGATGGGGAAAGGGAGAGTAGAGGGCATGGTGCAAAACTTAGATTCTAGGTTAAGCACCTTGGATAGCCGGGTAGGACACATAGAGAGGAACCTTGGGAGGGGTCTATACCCCATGTACGATGACTATGCACGCCAAGGAGATATCCCCCCCAAGGCATTAGTTCCCGACTGGTTCTAATACCCCCAAGGAGGGTATTCTCACCCCGGAGCATTTGGTACTTATGTGGACTACTCTTCGGTCCATGGATATGGGGGTGACGCTTCTTTTGAGGGTATGGGGGGAAATGTGAACCCTAACTACTTTGCAGATGGTTCGGGTTATGGTGGTGCTGGAACGAGCCAGGGTGGTGCCGGCTCGAGCTATGGAGGAGGGTACGGGAGGATGGATGATGATGAGGAGTAGCTTCTCCTAGCTACCCTCCCAAGTCAATGAGGGCATTGCTTGATTTGGCTTGGGGGGAGATTTCTTGTATATATGGTAACTTTCTTTCTCTCTTATCTATTTATTGCTTTCCTAGTGTAGTTTTTATTGCTTTCCCTTATGAAAAAAATACAAAAAATTTTGAAAAACAAAAAAAAAATTCAAAAATACGTTCCAATGAATTGTAATTCATGCTTCCCTGTGTCCCGTACTTAGAAAATATTGTTTTGATTCTTGGTATATGATAATTAGCTTTGTGAATTTGTTGATCATGATTTGAAGTTTAATTGTTTGGATTCCTAAACATGCGTCAATTTTGCCAACTATTTGTGAATATAGTGCTTCACTAGTTGATTTGGTTAGGAATGTGTGATAGTTCCTGGTATGTCAATGAATTTGAGTATTGGTTTGAAACTATTAGTAATGTTTGTATAGCTCAATATTATGCACATTGAGGAGGACGAAGGCATTTGTTCTCTTAGGAAGCCTTCAGACGATATTAGGTACATTTGTTCCCTTCTTGTTACCCATGTTGTTGCTTGTG
Organism: Chenopodium album; assembly: GCF_948465745.1. Taxonomy (NCBI): domain Eukaryota; kingdom Viridiplantae; phylum Streptophyta; class Magnoliopsida; order Caryophyllales; family Amaranthaceae; genus Chenopodium; species Chenopodium album. The sequence continues at coordinate 21,940,589 of NC_137837.1, forward strand.
CCCTTTTATTGTTTATTTAGCCACATTACAAGCCTATATGAGCCCCATTGGTTACTAGCCCCAAGCTAGTCCCAAGCTTGGCTTGGGGGAGCTATTAGTTGGTGAGGTGAGGGAGTTGTGATGTGCACATTATTTGCACAATGTGGGAATAAAAGAGGAGGGATTGTTCTTTGATTTTATGATTGGAAAATATTGATATGTTGTGTTACAAAGTTGAAATTTCCAATATGAGTTAAAAAGAAAAAAAAAAGAAGAGCAAAGAAAAAAAGTTGTTTCATATGTTCAAATGTACTATTTGAAGGTTGTTCAAGAAGAAAAAAAGGGAAAAAAAATTCAAAAGAAAAAAAAAAGAGTTCAAGTTTGAAAAAAAAAAGAAAGAAGAAAAAGAATAAGTGGTTCAAAGTTTGTTTTAATTCACTCTATTCTATATTATCATATTTTATGAGTGAATATGTAAGTGTTGGAATTGTGTCGTATATATGATTGTTTGGTGAGCTTTTGTGGAGTTGAGTTGTGATTGGAGATGATTTGGTCATCACTTGTTGTGACCTTGGGTTTTATTAGGATATGGCTCCCTTAAGCATGGCTTTACTCTCACATTTTCCCAAATTTATCCTACCCTTTACCCTAGCCTTACATTACAAGCTTTAAAGACCTTCCGACCTTTGTGCATAGAGTTGTATGAGTGTGAAAGTGTTGTTTATCAATGCAAGTTATGACTTGACATATTTCGAGTCGACTAGTAGGTTGAGCGTTCATTGTTTTAAACACACGAGAGTGTGAGATGGGAGGGCATTGTTCACAAATAAAGGGGTTGGTTGGAGAGCGATCGAGTACATCTTTTACTCGCCACATAAATGAGAGTTGAGTGTGTGAGCACTAGTCTTGAATTCTATATGCTCATGTGGTTTGCTTTACTTGACAATTGTTGGGGATGAAGGATAATTAGATGTATGAGATTGATTGACATTGAAGCATGTTCATTAGATTTATCTTGAATCGTTTGTGCTTGATTTTGTTTATTGGGATGAGGCATGTTTATATGTTCATTGATGAGCTCGCTGCTTAGGGACAAACAAAGGTTTGGCTTGGGGGAGTTTGATATGTCCAATTTATATAGTGTTTTACCCCCGTCCCATGGTCATAATTAGTAGTGTTTTTGGCTCTTTAGGGCCACTTTTATTACTAATTTGTGTTTTCTAGTGTTTTCGTAGTTTTAGTTGTGTTTTACAGGAAATTGCACTTTTGGAGCATTTTTCCGGTTTTTCATGGATCAACTACGGAAGCTAGAAGGACACGACCACTCTTGAAGCCCAGGATCGGTGAGAGCCGGTGATTAAGGGCTTGGTATGAGATACCAGGGCTATTGGATCGATTAATCAAGACCCGATGAGGAAATCCAGATTGCGCCGAGGAATTGAGCCCAATCGAAATCCAAGCCTCGAAGAAGAAGACCGGGCCCGATCGGGCAAGCATACGCCCGATCGGGCGGATGCGCGCAGAAGAACCCTCAAGGAAGAGGCGCGCCCGATCGGGTGAGCGTAAGCTTGATCGGGCGCGGCATACAAGCATGGGCGTTGTAAAAAGGCGGGCCCGATCGGGCGGCCCTTCGCCCGATCAGGAGTGTGTTTTTCTTAGAGCTAATTAGATTTGTTTTAATTTTTGTTTTGAGGAATGTTTAAGTACGAATTATGTACGTAAATTCTAATTACCTTCTCTTTTAGATTTTCTCTCTCTACTTAGGATATTTTCTCTCTCTTAAATTCTCTCTCAACTTTTGTTCTTAATTACTTTCATTAATCCAGATTTCTTTTGGTAACAATTTCTTCTCTTTTAATTTCAGTTTTTTTATTTACTTCTTTGATTATGTTTTGCTTTATTTATTTGATTAGTTTAGTTATGATGATGCTTGAGTAGTTTTATTTCTAGAGTTTATGGGGATCTAATAAATAATATGAAGGGGTAATTTTGTGATTGTTGATTATCAATGCTTGATTAATTTTCTATTGATTGATTTAATGCTATGCAATTAGGTTTGGCAAGATTTAATTGTATGAGTTTAGTAATATTAATTCGAGATTCGACAGATGAGAATTGATGTTTAGGCTTAGTTTCAATAGGCGGATTAATTTATAAATGGTTAAGTCGAGATTCGACAGATGAGATTTAATACCGGTAAATTAACTCTGTGATTATAATACGTAGCGAAAGCCCTTTATAATCTGATTAATCAATGCTTGATGATTGCTTGTTATGTTTTACCCTGAAATATTATTTATTAGTGAACCTATGCCCTAGGTCTTTTAATATTTAATTTCTCCCTACTTTATTTCCCTCGACCTTATTCTTCGTAGTATAGAATTTATTTACAACAATATTGGTTACTTTGATAATTTAGATTATAATAATTAATTAGGAGTAGAAAGACTTGTTTCCCTGTGTAGTTCGACCCTACTTCCCTATCTACTTTAGTTAGAGGACTTAGGTAATTACTTTTGATTAGGGGATACGACTTTACCCTGTCAGTTTATCAAAGTGTATGTGTAACCTCGGCTTCCTCAAACACATGTGAGGCTAAGAATTAAAAAGGGTGAATAAATTAAAATCTAAGAGTGTGTGAATAAGTATAATGATTGTGAGGGTAAATGGAAAAAGAGCCAAAGATGGTAAAGGGGCAATCAAGCCAAGAAAAAAAAAAAGTAAAGTGAGTATGGAAGAAAGAAAAATCAAAATAAAATGAGATGAAAAGAACGGATGGAGCATAATTTGCTTTGGCGTAATATATATTGAGAGTCACATATAATAGGATATAGGATTGGGAGTCATTACGTGGTGTATGGTGCATTCGATATATGATTGTCTAGTTTCAATTTTGAAATCTATCTATACTAATCTATTAAAAGGCGTTACTAAGAACATCTCTGTGCCATGTAGACCACGTCACGTCACCTACTCCATCTCTCATTATGCCACATCATCACTACTCAATCAACTAGAATGTTGCTTCATATAAAAAAACGATGATAAAGGGATTCGAACACCCAACCTTTTATAAGAAAGATAGTTACTTAACTATCTAAGCCAATCATAAGCTATATTATAAACATGAAAATAAATCACTAGTAGAAAAAACGCATTAGGCAGCGGTTCAAACCCGGTCTAAGGCACCGGTTTGAACCGCTGCCTATTTGAGGGGTGCCAAAAACCTACTTTTTGGCACCGGTTCAAAGCCGGTGCCATAGGGTTTAATAGGCACCGGTTAACCTGTGCCATAGGGTTTAATAGGCACCGGTTAACCGGTGCCAAAATAGCCCACTGAAAATTATTTGAAAGTCTTTGGCACCGGTTAACCGGTGCCAAAAAGCCCCAAAATATATATATATATATATATATTTTTTTTTGTTTGTCATTTTTCACTTAAAAATAAAAGTGACTAAAATAAATGAGAACAACAACATATTAATCAAATATCATTGAATATAACCGAAAATTTACAGTATATAATTAAGAAAAAAATTACAATATACGAATTATAAAATTAAACAATTACCACATATTAATAAATAAAAAAGAGCTACAATATAACCAAAAAAAAAATATTACAACATCACAATAAAAAAAATCCCCAAACATCACAATTCTTGATTCTTGATTCTTCGATTATTGCACGGGCTTGCAAAGCAAATAGTATACCTGCGAAAAAAACCGAAAAACTTATAATTGAAAATTTAAAACCCAGAAAATCGAAAATTTAAAACCTAGAAAATCGAAAAAATGAAAATCGAAAATTAAAAAAAAAAAACGAAAAAATTATAATTGAAAATTTAAAACCCAGAAAATCGAAAATTTAAAACCCAGAAAATCGAAAAAATGAAAATCGAAAATTAGTTGAAAATCCAGAAAATGAAGAAAAAATTAAATTAAAACCCAGAAAATCGAAAAAAATTAAAATTGAAAAAAATTAAAACCCAGAAAATTAAAAAAAAAATAAAATTGAAAATTAGTTTAAAACCCAGAAAATTTAAAAAAAAAACCGAAAAAATTAAAATCGAAAACTTAAAACCCAGAAAATCGAAAAAATGAAAATCGAAAATGAGTCGAAAATCCAGAAAATGAAGAAAAAATTAAATCAAAGCCCAGAAAATCGAAAAAGATTGAAACCCAGAAAATTAAAAAAAAATGAAATCGAAAATTAGTAAAAAACCCAGAAAATTATAAAAAAAAAAAAAAAACGAAAAAATACCCAGAAATCGAAAAACAAATAATAATCGAAAAATGAATCAAAATCGAAAAACATTAATCATACCCAGAAATGAAATCAAAAAACAAATACCAAGAATTCGAACAAAAATATAATATATCAAAATCGAAAAAAAAAACCTTTTAAATTTGAATAAGGAGATGAGGGAGGAGGAAACCAAGGAGAAGGAGATGAGGGAAGATAAATAGAAGGAGGAGAAGGAGATCGAGAAAGAGGAGGAGAAGGAGATCGAGAAAGAGGATGAGAGGAGGAGAGAGAAGAGGATGAGAGGAGGAGAGAGAAAGAGAAACGACTGAGTGGAGTGAAAATGTTAGGGTTGGGGGGGTTTTAATGGGCCGTTTTTTTTTTTTTTTTTTTTTAATTTTTTAATGGATCCGGTTCAAAAGGCACCGGTTCAAACCGGTGGCCTTTATGTCTTTGGCACCGGTTTGCTTTGAACCGGTGCCTTTTCCCTTAGTTTAAAAACCCGCCCAATTTTGGGCCGATTTTTGGCACCGGTTTGGCCTGAACCGGTGCCATATGGGAGGTGCCTAATGCTATTTTTCTACTAGTGAATGTATCTAATTGATAATCACAAGGTCTAATTAAAGTAGCAACCAGTGCAACGCCCGGACTACACACTAGTTTTTAAGTTTAAAATCAGTAATGCATATACACACTGTGTTCATTTTGAAAATTGACTATAGAAATTAAAATTACTTTTTCTTGTTTCTACAATTTTGTTTTAATATTTGGATAAATTGATAATTTTAAATTTAAAAAATGCCTTTAAATTAGGTATAAATAAGAATGATGGTGGTGTTGAGTGTAAATCGTTTCTCCCGTAATAATAATAATAAAAAAATAGATAAAGTTAGAAAGATGAAATTATTAACAAAAATTGGAATAAAAAGATGTTAATTTAAGGGTGAAGTTTTGTATGTAGGTTAATTAGTAATTGGAGTAGGTGATGCTCTATTTTGTCGTATGTATATTGAGATTCTTTTGAAAAATCCTCGAATTTGAGTAGAATTTTAGGCTCGAAGTCCAAGCTCAGCCTGCGCAGCATAATTTTTATTTATCTTTTGTTTTGGGTGCGTAAAATACACTTCCTTTATGTTTAAATAACATATGCATTTTTCAAAAAAAAAAAAAAACATTTGCAACACAACTTTTTACCATGTTTTTTTTACAAGATTACCATGTTATTTAAGGAAATAATTAGAAAGATAAATGCACGAGAGGTATAAACCTAATGACATAACAAATTTTCGGTAGTAAAATTATTTCAATCAATATCTTCATTTACCTAATTTTATATTTCTAAACGCGAATGTCAAAAAAATTTAGGTTTAGTTTTTCACGAAAATTCTATTCAAGAAAACTACAATTGTTTAGTTTTCTTTTGTTTGTTTCCTTACAAAGGGTCGTTTGGTTGGGGTTAATCATCAAAGGGAATATGAATCAACTGCCCCCATTTCCTTTGTTGTTGTTTGTTAGACCATATTTCCCATTCCCTTTACCTTCTTCATCCCCCAAAATCCCTCTAAGTTCATTCCCCACCCCCTAGACTTTCCCATTACCATTCCTTGGCCACCACTACACCACCATACCACCACCCTTCTACCTACCCAAATCACCGGAAACCCGCACCACCACACCACGTCCAGCCACCCCTCTCCGCGCCTCTCTTCCCCTTCCCCTCACTGTGCCTCCCATCCCCTTCCCCTCGCAGCTCTTCCCATCCCCGTAAAAACCATAATCCCTCAATGTAAACGGCTGGCCAACCCTCCCCCACCCTCGAAACCCGAGGGTGGGGGAGGGTCGGACGACGGATTTTTCAGGGAGTGAAGGATGTTTTTCTGGGGGAGGGATGTTTCTAGGGTTTTCGGGGCTGATTTTCGAGGAAGGGAGAGCTCCGCGGGGGCCGGCAAAGGGCGGAGAAGGTGCGGCGAAGCTGTGCCCGGTGGTTTGGTGGTCGGATGGTGGCTAGAATAGGTGAAAAGTGAAAGAATTAGGTGGTTGTGTGGTGGTGGGCTGATGGGATGGTTTCCCTTTGATTTTAAAACAAACAACATAGAGAATATTAGGTATTTTCATTCCATAATCTTCCATTCCCTTTGTTTATTCCATTTCGTTTACCCCGGGTGAACCAAACGACCCCTGTTACAAAACAAAAAAAAAAAAAAAAAAAAAAAAAGGAGTGAAAATGTGAGAATGGATGAGTGAAGTAAAAAGGAGGTGAGGACGATGGAGAAAAATGTAGCTCCTCTTGTTTTATAAAATAAAATTAGCATAGTACCTGTGCTTGATAGTTCAAATATTAAATCTAATAAAATGGAAATTAAAGTTACTTTAATGCATAATAGTGATATTTTTTACATTATAAAGAAAACACTTGTAATGTTTTACCACTGGAAAATTTTTTTTTCTATCTATTCACAAACCAAATAAAGGATTATTGGAATAAATAGGAAAATGACTTTGATCCTACCCAAACATGACCCAAAAACTCTATTATTATTACCCTTACCGATTTCAAAGATTTAGGGATCAATTCACATCACTTGCCCTTGTCCCCGGTAGAATTTGTTATATATACCCGGTGTACCGTACACCCGAGGTCATTTGCTCATTTAATGAGCAAATAATATTTTTACTCATTTGTTGATTGAATGAGAAAATGACCTTGGGTGTACAAAATAGGCTCTCGGCCCACCCCGGTCATGATCAGCCAAGGCCTGAGCCCTGAGCCCTGAGGTCTTCAACTAGGGATGTCAATGGGGCGGGGCGGATGTTGGCATTCCCATCCCCATCCCCACCTAACATTTTCATCCCCATCCCCGCAGCGGGTCTAAAATTCGTACCCATCCCCGTCCTGACGGATACAATTCCAAAACCATCCCCGCCCCACCCTCCACTTGGATATCCACCCCCATCTAATCCCCGCCAAAGAATCGCCTAATCCCCACCCAAGACCCACCTAACCTCCACCCTTTCAAATACACAATCCTACATAATTAATATAGATTACAATAAAAAAAATCATTCTAAATATTACACATTTTTTTGTTTATAATATAAGTGTGTTACAAAGTATTATAATTAATATTTATTTTACATAAATATTTTATAAAATAGTATAAAAGTATAGAATTTTGTTTTAAAAGATATATAGATGTGAGTATAAGGTGAGGATGGAGCAGATACGAAGTGGGGCGGATGGGGCGGGTACAACCTTAAATCTACCCCCGCCCCATCAACCCATGACGGGTATGATTTTCATCCCCATCCCCGCCCCACCACTTGCTAAACCGAGACCCATGGGGCGGGAATCCTACTTGACCCGCCCCATTGACATCCATATCTACAACGTCTACTGGGAAAAAATACTCTATGAAGTAGAAAAATTGTATATACGAAGTAATTATTAAATTATATACTCGTATAAAAATTAATACGGAATATCAGGCTAATTCTCCCTTACTGCTATTTCTCTCTTTCTCTTCAAGGGTTTAACAAATTGACAGTCCTCTCAAAGCAGCAACCTTCCATTCTTCAACCAGCTTGCTTTCTCCTTCTTATTGTATTTCGTTCAAGATCTGTTCTTACCTTTGCATTCAATATGAAGATGGTTACAGGAGCCTTCAATAGCAACATGAAGGTAATCTAATCTCTGCTATTCCCTCTGATTTTTACTTTTACTTATCATTTGCTTCAATTTGTAAATTATTAATTCCAATTCTGGGATTTTTGGGGTACCCTTTGTGACTTCTGGGTTTAAGTACCCATGTTGTTTTTTGGTACTTGAAAGTTGAAACGACCCACTATTGAATGCGCGCAATGTGTTTGTGAAAATGCCCAAAAGAACTGTGGTGTAATTAGATGTATCATTGCTTTGGTTGATGATTGTTAGTTGTACTTCTTGAACTATGGAAAAGTGGGTAAGGCTTAGAAATTCATGTGTTTTGGTAAATTAGGTAGCTTTTTGAATTGATTTGGGAATGGCTTTTGTTGAATTTCTTGGTGATTAGCGAATGAGGATATGGAGAAATCTAATCGGTTGTCGAAACATAATGTTGATCATTGATGCGAAATTTGTGTCGATTGAGGAGTCATTTGTAGGCTTTGCGATTAAACTTCAGCATCCAGAGTCAGGGCTTGTTTTCATTCAAAGTACTGTCATGCTGATAGGAATCTTTCGAAACCATAGTTTAGTAGGCATATCTTCTCTTGAAATTTGGTAGTGGATGCTGTGTTTAGCTATGTGTCTTGCTTGATTGTGTTTAAGAATTTGTGATCATTCAGTAATGGGCTGATTGCATTTGCAATGTTTTGAAGAGATAAGTTGTATTTATAGCCTTCATCGAGAAAATTCCCAGTTGTATCTGGTTATATTTGGATGTTCAAGTCTTGTGGTTATGCAAAGTCTGGGCTTATTTTAATTCAAAGTACTTTCATACTTTATCCATACACAGAATATTTTAGACTAGAGTTTGATAGGCATATTTTGTTCCTGGAATTTCTTAGCTGAAGTTGTGTTTGGCTATCTTGTTTGAGCGTGTTTAAAAAGTCCTTGCTTGTTCACTATTAGACTGATTTGCATTTCCAATTTATTGAAGGGATTGTCTTCATCGAGACAGTTCCCTGTTGTTTCTGATTTACTGTGCAGATTCGAGTAGTATAGTCAACTTAATTGCATTTGCTGACATACCATGCTTTTTCTTTTTGCAGAGAGCCCTTGCTGGCTTGAAGCGTATTGATTTGGATGGTTTGCGTTGGAGGGTATTTGATGCCAAAGGCCAGGTGACGATCTATTTTATCCTCCTCCACCCCCCCCCCCCCTCCCCAATGCTGTACCCTCTGCATATCTACAGAAAATGAATTTGCCTCATATGGATAATTGTAAAATTGTGCATTATTTTCATTCTTTCTTGTTGCATGAATTTGATCATCTATATTAGTAATCTATAGTGGAAAGTAATTCTAAGGTTATTGAGTTTTATGTGACGAAGTATGAGGGTGTTACTTATGTACTATTTTTATATTGATTTCTATTGAATGTGCACTTTGTCGAGGTTAGCTTGGCAATCTTATATACTCCCTCAGCCCACAATTATCTGCAACATTTGCCAAAAATAGGTGCTCTCTATTATGTGCAACAATTTTTTATCTTTCCTCTTTCAGTAAATTTTAAAGTGTAAAAAAACCCATATTACCAAACTTAAACATATGGGACCACTTTTTCTCTCCTATTTCCCACTCACTTTAACCCACTAACAATATTAAACATATGGAACCACTTTCTCTCTCCTATTTCCCTCCTTTTTACAACTTAATTAAACCCACCTAAACTTAATTAAACTACACTAAAAGTTTTGTCTAGGAGTCCGCAAAAAGGATGTTTGGTGCAGATAATCGTGGGCGGAGGGAGTATTTAGGTGAAAGTTATGTTTGTTGTTTGATCCTTATTTATAAACATACTAGTATCAGTTTCAGTATCTTTGAAATAAAATATATTTAATAGTCATTCTTCAAACAAATAGAAAGTATGGGTAAGATCTATAATTTGAGTCGGGCCCTTGAAAACAATAGATGATTAATCAATTGATCTGCTTAGTTTTCCTCTATTGTATCTATCTTGCTTAACCATCTTCAGGCTCCCTTACTCCAATTTTGAAGGAAGCTCAGATCTACTATCTTTTAATACTCCACGTTGGCTTACATTATTGTTTTAGCTCAGTGCTGTCCTGTATTATGAATTTGTGTTGGTTTTTCTGTAACTATTCTGTTGCTTTTGCTTAGGTGCTTGGGAGGTTAGCATCTCAAATTTCTACTGTGATCCAAGGGAAAGATAAACCTACATATGCTCCTAATCGTGATGATGGAGATATGTGCATTGTCCTCAATGCTAAAGACATCTGCGTTACAGGGAGGAAACTTACTGATAAATATTATCGATGGCACACTGGGTAAGCTCCTTGGACAACTTGGGTATGAATATGATGGATACTATGTGTAAGACTAACATTAGAAAGGGCAATTTGGGAAGTCTAGTACTTTTAGGTTAGTAGTCCTTGACCTTAGTATAAATAGAGATAGTATATTATGAGGAAAAATGTTGAGAGTAGTAACCTCAAGTTACTAGGAGAGTGATAACCTAAAGTTATCAAGAGAGTAATAGCCTTAAGCTATTAATCTATCACTTCTGTACCCAAATTTCTGCCATTATTAATCAAAGTCTCAAGCTTTTATCTCTTAATTAGTCTTTAAATCAGAAAATACTAAGTCAGAAGTTCAGTCTATTACACTGCTGGGTGGTGAATTCTTTCCAGAAGTGTTACTTGCTTAACGTAGAAAGTTTCGTAGATGGCAATGACTTTGTCTGATGCTTTGTCTTACAAGTTTAGTAGATTACTTTGTAATAGTGATCGTACAGATATAGTTTCAAAGTTCAAACTATTCTTTTGGGGGGGGGGGGGGGGGTGGAGGGGTGTGTTCCTATGGAGGTTGTATAGGATGCAGGAAGGGAAAATGAAGATGGGTTTTAGATGTTTGCTAAACTGGTCTGCAAAGTGGGGAATTTGAGATCAGAGTTTGTCTGATTTTATGCTGTATTGATGTACTTGCGTTTTTTTTAAAAAAAAAACCTTTTATGCTTATGCTTGTCTATATTGGTTGTATAGGCATGTGGGTCACCTCAAGGAAAGAAGTTTGAAGGATCAGATGTCCAAGGATCCTACTGAAGTTATTCGTAAAGCTGTCCTGCGCATGCTTCCTAGAAATAAATTACGTGATGTAAGTATTACTTCTTGAGCCTAAACACTTATTTTATGAAGTCCATAGGGAGATCTTATGTTACAGTTGTTTATTTTCTCATCTTTTAACACTTTCCCTTTTAGTTTTGTATGTTCTATTGTTTACCTTCTTATTGCTTCGTATTTGTCTTGTATTCTATCCGTACTAGTTATATTCTGTGACATGATGTCTATTTTGTACGGTACAACTAATATCAACCATTTTGCTGATCTGTGAAGGAATCAATTAAAAAAACCTGCTTACTTTTGACTCTAATGGATGCAGGATAGAGACCGTAAACTTAGGATATTTACTGGCGATGAACACCCATTTGCTGATAAACCCCTTGAGCCATACATTATGCCTCCTAGACAAGTGCGAGAAATGAGGCCCCGTGCTAGAAGAGCTTTGATTCGTGCCCAAAAGAAGACAGAGCAACAAGGTGTTAACACAATGAGCAAAAATGGAAAGAAGGAAGAAGAAAAGGCAGAAGTGAGTGCGTGATTCTGAGGCATGTTATTTATTAATTAATAGACTGATGTATATTTGAATGCCACAATCATGGGTTTCACTCGTGAAAGGAGGGATAATAACCGCTCTGTGGTTTGTGTGGCATTAGAAGAAATTTTGCTTTGTTTTTGGTTCTCATTTCTACTTGTATTGATTGCTATGTACTATTTTCTAAAAATGATGCCCCAAATCAAAGACTTGTATTAGCTGGTCAACAATGGTAATAACAGGTCCCATTGATGTTCATTATGTGGACTAATATTTTGCCTGATTGATGATTTCTACCCGTTCAATGTTTCAAGTTTAACTGCTTCCTTTTCTGCTAAGGTTTTACAGAGGGTCCTGCAAATTCGGACATTTAAGGATTCCTCGCACTGTATTATATACTGATTGCAACATGCACCAACTAATATGTATTCTACAGACATTTACCTGCTAATTTTACATTGTAAACTATCATAAAAATTGATTTTGCAAAGGCACCAACTACCAACATCTCACAACCTCTCCATTAGCAGTACTTTGGGGGTGGGGATTTCCTTACCCTTTCCCTCCTTTTCCCAAAGGACCTAGCCTGCTAACTCTGGTTGGTTGACATCAAGAATGTTCAGTACTTGCTGACTGCTGGGTACGTGTTGGAATAAATTATGAATAAATAATGAAGTTAAATTTTCTGATGCAACCATTGAAATTGTGAAATCAGGCAGAATCAATCATCTGTGGTAGTACTGTCTGTCATTAAAACTTCAGGAGCAATTTAACAATGGCTTACTTTGCTTCCATAAACGTAAACTACACGCGGATGCCAGAGAAAAAAAGGCTGTAATGGTGATGAGTTTTGGCTGTATAATCCAGCAACACATTTTTAAGAAAACATTGTTATTCCGCAGCGATTTTAAGCTCATAGTTCACTTGGTAGCTGGTACCAGCATGTATTTCTGTGATAAAAGACAGGTTTCATTATAACTGCACAAGCAATAGTTTCAGCTTTTTAAGACTGAAAATAGTTTGTAACAGGATTATACTTCGTATAAAGCTTTGAATTTTTGTTTATAGCTTAAACAACTATTCATGGAAAGTCTTCTTTAAAACTCGTCCTGATGTTGTGACGCACACAGTTGCTAATAAATGAATGAATGACGATTATCATACCAAAGGAATGGAACTGCTTTAAGTTAATTTCTGTATATATCTTAGATATTATATACAGAGTACATTGGTAAGTTTCATACATCTGGATAATTAGTCTGATAACTTCTATGCTTCTAAATCATCTTGAGACGACTCGGCATGTATGAAAGCACCATTTTCATCTCCACAGTCATATGTTTGCAAGTAGGCCTCTTCATCTTCATCCTACAATTAAGAAAATTGAATAATTAATCAGCAAGAACTCAGTGACATTAAGGATCCCTTGGGCAAGATCCCATCCATTCCAAAAGTCAGCACTCAACTCTTAAGTCTTTTCCCACCCAAAATTGTGCTTGAATGCCTTATTACCTCCCACACTAATGTTAAATATGTTTAGTGTTCTTAGCAACCATTGAAGGAAGGGAAAGACAGGATAGAGAATTGAAGTGAGGGCAGAGAGAGTTGGACATTTATATCCTTCCAAATCTTTCGAGCTTTTAAATGGATTTAGTTTATTAAATGGAAAGGAAAATATTCTACTCTTCCCCATATTATGTCTAAGTGAAAATGCATCATTCAATCTCCTTCTCTTTCCCTTCCCTCCAAATCCCCCCTTATCAAGACACACTATAAGTGCCAAAATTATCCTATAGTGTTTGTACAAGCATACAAAACCCCTCTTAGTCTTACTTCTTTGCAAGGAATCATCCCAATGTGCAGCCCAGGCCTGTGATCCATTACACTTATTCCCGCAAGAGAGCTAAGTCAGTTGGAGCATGTAAGTGAAGAATGAGCTGGAATAATTCTGTTATGAGTTTGTTAGCCTTGAGGTCAGTTTTGTAATTCTCTTCTTAGTTGATTATTCCCTAAGCTGATCAATTTGTTATGATTAGTGGTATTAATAGGAGGTTAGCTTGAGGGAGAGGTCATGCGGAAAATTATTGTTAAGCTTTTGCTTAGTTTTGGAGAGCTACTCTTCCTCTCGAATGAAGAGTGATTGTATTGTTTGATTACCTTGATCATCTATACATATATCCTTCCCTTACTTAATTTCCTGATCATTCCCTTGTTTTTCTACTTCCTGTTTTGGGTTAATTCCTAGCAAATTTGGTATCAGAGCAACCTCAGTCCTACCGGAGTAAGATGGCCCGACTTACCCACGCCCAACGGTTGGATTTGCTGGAACAAGAGATAGCTGAGGTCTCGAACCGGGTAGCCCACGAGATTACTTCAGCATTGGCAGCATTCAAGACGGATCTCTCTGCTCAGCTCGCAGCTGCGCCGGAGAAGACTCGCTCTGCCGCTGTTAACAGATCTCCATATCAATGGGATAATCCGTTTGTTGGAACACATCCGCAACTGGCGCCGGGAGAGGGCGGAGGAGACGGCGGCCAGGCGAATTGGCGGTTGAGGAAGCTCGATCTTCCCTTGTTCGATGGAACCAACCCAGACGGATGGATTCTTCGCGCGGAGAGATTCTTCCATTTCTACCGGTTGTCAGCAGACGACAGCTGGAGGCGGCGATCGTCGTGTTGGAGGGTGACGCCTTGCTCTGGTATCAATGGGAGCACAGGCGCTAACTCGTGTTGACTTGGGAAGCCATGAACCATCGCCACCGGCACCCTCCACGAACAGTGGTTAGCTCACCAGCAAACGGGCACGGTGGAGGATTATCTGCGCCGCTTCATCGAGTTGCTTGCTCCAATTTGAAGAGATAGCTAAGGGCCAGTATTTGAATGGTCTACGCGAAGAAATCCGGGTCGAAGTTCGGATCCTAGATCCGGTTACATTGGACCAGGCCATGGAGCTTTCTATGAGGATTGAAGAGAAGTTAAAACTCAGCCCAAAAAACAAGCCCACTGGCAGCCTACCCACTTGGCGCACTCCATACCCGACTACCAAACCCAACCCGCAAAACTCTCACCCAAATAACCCGAACCTAAACACGAATCTAAACACAAACCCAAATCACCACAACTCATCCATTCTCTCTCCTCAGACCCGATCCACCCATAAAGCCACCGGTGACATAAGACGCCTGATGGAGAAGGAGGTGCAGCAAAAAAGGGAGCAAGGACTTTGTTTCCGTTGCGATGACAAGTGGCACGTCAACCACCTTTGCCGCCGCCGTGAGCTTAGTGTCTTGCTCATGGTTGATGACGATGTGGGAGAAGACGAGGAAGCCAGAGAGCTCTCGGACGCAGAAATTGAACCACCCCTACCGCCACCTTCTTTCCCACCGATTGAGCCACCATAAGGAGTTTCTCTTTGTTCTGTCATGGGCATTACTAGCCCTAAAACCATGCGCATGGAAGATAGGATCAATAGGGGTAAGGTGATTGTGATGGTGGACCCGGGGGCGACCCACAACTTTATTTCAACGGTGGCAGCGGATCACTTGAATCTTCCTGTAACTGAATCCAAGAGTTTTGGGGTTACTTTGGGTACTGGAGCGGCGGTACAAGGTGATGGAGTGTGTGTGTAACACCCCAATAATTCTCCCATTTCCAAACCACTTTCTTTAAATAAAAAATAGAGGAGAACCATTGGCATGCTACCGCCACGTGTTAAAACGTTAAGGCTTTATCAAAGTATTGCAGCGGAAATCCAACTTAAATCTTAAAATAATATAATTTAGAAAACCAATAAGTCAAAGCTTACAAATTGGAACCATAAAGGCCCTTATTGAATCAAACCAATATTCGAAATCCCAAAATATAATTAAAATAGTAAAACATAAATAAGTTCAACACAAAGAACGAATACTCTCAATCACACCAATCCCTTGACAATGCATATGTCAAATCACCGAACTTCACATCATCAAGCTAACCTGTGCAATACTGCTCCCCAATAATACAAGTGTAATAATTGGATCATCACAGGGTCATTGAAAGGCCAAGGCCATGACCAAAAGAAAACACACACAAAAGCATGCAATCAGCAAAGCTGAGCACATACAAGCTACAACGTACCAAACCTAGCATGATCAATTAATTAAAGTAAATAAACATACAACACGAATTCATTAATCAAGATTTTACACTTAGACAATTCAATTGACTCAACATACTTACTAACCAATTCCAAACACTTGACTCTTTGTATTTAGTTTGATTAATTCAATTTGGAGTAAGCAATAGACGAGGTTGTCCAAACCACCAAATCATTTTGGTCCCAAATGACCATTTAAAATAAAAGTTTAGCGCAATGCAAGAATGGGCGCGACTCCATTCTCACAAAGTTAGTCTAGGATCCCATCTAACTTTCATTATAAAATAAAATGTAAATACCAAAAGAAAAGAGGACATGTTGATCAAACAAGCCTCGAAAAGCCACGGGCTACCACCGTGTACCCCAACCCATAATTGTCAATACTCTAGAAGTGCACGCTTTCCAGAGTTTTATTGCTCATCCATGTTTCACTTTTCGTGATTACAATTTTAATTAATAGTCGACTCATTCAAGAAGACCATACATAACAATCATACATCAATTCACTTTTAATATTATTTAGGACAATGGTGATCACATCACAAATTGACCTTTAATTCCATTAAACTTCCAAATTATCCAAATTGTTGAACATAGTCAACCCATCTAGCCATTTCGGCTTAATAATCCACCTTTACTCAACATACTAACAAGTCATGATTGAGTAATAAATAAATAAATAAATAATAACCTTGTGGAATAATTAATAAATTCATTCCACTTAAACCATTCAATTCCAATCCTTTAATAATCCAAATGTGGTTAACAAACCAATCCAATATGTTTGTATCAACATTCCATACAAACAATTAATCCAATATAATTCAACATGCTTGCATCCATAATTCCATACAAACATAATCAATTCACCAAAACATGTCTCATAAATATAAGCACATGCATAAATCAAATGTATAACCAAACAATTTCCATCCAAGTGTTCTCTAAACATGAAACTAAGTTCTTTTCTTTTGGTACCTAAACATGATACTACTTACAATGAAGTAGACATGTACGCACCTCGTGTAAACAATCCTTTGTGCCACTTTTAATTACTTAAAAGTCTCTTAGGTAATAATCACTTCCTAGAAAAAAACCAACAACAATAAATTAATACTTAACCAAATTTCCAACAATATAATTTAGATTAAAACTCCTTAAAACTTCATTAAAAACATGTTTTTATGGTTAATTAATCATTAGAAATACAATAGGAACAAAATCCCCAAATTAATTGATCATAAGAACCCTAAAATCCCAATTTAAATAAATTGAAACCCTAGGTTTTAAAATTATAAAATCTGAAAATTTGTAACATAAATATAATCTGAAATTTTAACAACAATTATAATTTGAAATTTATAATCTTTATACCATCAAAATATAATTTTGATGCTAAAAACATAAACTTTATACTATAAAATCAAAACTCAAAATTAATTACATAACAATAAGCAAATAAAATTGAAAACAAAGGAAAAAAAGGGGTAGGTGGCCGCCGGCTGCAGGGGCAGCGACACCGGTGGTCAGGCGCCGGTGGTAGGGAGGCGCGCCGGTGGTGGCTGGGCGGCATAAGGGGCGACAGCATTGAGTTATGCTCACGTGAAGAAAGAAAAGTAAGAAAGAAAAAGAAAAGAAAAAGGGAAAAGAAAAGAAAAGAAAAGAAAAATAAGGGAAAAATAATAAAGAAATAAAATAAAAAGAAGAGAGTTTACTAACCTTTTTGTGTGGGGAAAAATTTGGGGATGTATGGGGTATTTATAGGAGAGAGAGTGGTGTAGGGCAAGTTGTAAGATTGGGCCTCATAAAATTAATGGGCCAATTAAGTATATAAAGTGAGATTGACTTTGATTGTTTGGACATGAATTATAGAATGATGGTTCATAAAAAATCATAATGTAATAAAAATAATTTTCCACCCAAAATAATTTGAAACTTTTTAAAATAAAATTCGGAAAAATACTAATAAATATTATAAATAAAATAAATTTCATTTATAATATATTTAAAAATATGGGGGATTATAGTGTGAAGGAGTACTATTGGAGCTGCAAGGGGTTACAATAGTGGAGGATTTTCTTGTCCTTCCCTTAGGAAATTCGGACGTAATTTTGGGGGTCCAATGGCTCGAGAAATTGGGAACAATTTCTTCAAACTGGAAAACGCAAACACTCCGGTTTCAGACAGGTGGTGAGTCGGTGATTTTACGAGGTGATCCATAGCTGGGGAGCACTTGCATTACGCTTAAGGCCATGGTGAAGACGATCCAGAAGGCTGGTTATGGTGTATTGGTAGAGCTGAACCACCTGGGAAATTCTGTTGAAGAGGAACCACAATTACCAGTAGCTCTCAGCCCTTTGATCACTCAATACCAAGGGGTTTTTCACATGCCTGAGAGATTGCCTCCTCAATGGCAGATTGATCACTCTATCACATTGAAGAATGGTGCCAACCCGGTGAGTGTTCGACCGTATAGATACCCCCAATACCAGAAGGACGAAATTGAGAAATTGGTGAGAGATATGCTACAAGAAGGTATCATTCAAACCTCCACTAGTGCTTTTTCGAGTCCTGTCCTTTTAGTTAAAAAGAAAGACGGTTTGTGGCGTTTCTGTGTGGATTACCGTGCATTAAATAAAGAAACTTTTCCTGATAAATTTCCCATCCCCGTAATTGATGAACTGCTGGATGAATTGTTTGGGGCAAAGGTGTTCACGAAATTGGACCTCAAATCAGGATATCATCAGATTCGGGTTAAGGAAGCGGATTTTCATAAAACCGCTTTTAGAACCCACAAAGGGCACTATGAGTTTTTAGTGATGCCATTCGGCCTCACAAATGCTCCTTCCACCTTCCAGTCCCTGATGAACGAAGTTTTCAGACCGTTCCTTAGGAAGTTTGTATTGGTTTTCTTCGACGACATTCTGGTTTACAGTAAGTCTATGGCAAAGCATCAGGTTCATTTGCAGCAAGTGTTGGTCAGCTTGGCTTCAAACCAACTTTATGCTAACTTTAAAAAATGTGAGATAGGGAAAGAACGTGTTGCCTACTTGGGACATGTAATTTCAGCAGCCGGGGTGGAAGTTGATGCCACTAAGGTACAAGCTATGCTAGAGTGGCCTGTTCCTCTTAGCCTCAAGGAGCTCCGAGGTTTTTTGGGACTCACGGGGTACTATAGGAAGTTTATCCAGAATTATGCCTTGATTGCGAGGCCTTTGACTGACCAACTCCGGAAGGCGAGTTGGGGGTGGACGGAAGAAGCTACGGTTGCATTTGAATCCTTGAAGGCAGCTATTACTCGAGCCCCCATCCTAGCTATGCTAGATTTCTCTCGGCCGTTCATTATGGAGACAGATGCTTCTGGCCATGGACTAGGGGCCGTATTACTTCAGGATGCTCACCCCATTGCTTACTTTAGCAAAGTCTTAGGAATGCGTGCTAGGTCGAAGCCCATTTACGAAAAAGAGTTGATGGCCATTGTGTTTGCTATTGAGAAGTGGAGGCATTATCTCTTGGGAAGACAATTTGTAGTTCGAACCAATCAGAAGAGCTTGAAGTTTTTGTTGGAACAAAGGGAGGTAGGGCAAGCATATCAAAAATGGGTGAGTAAATTTTTGGGGTACACATTTGAGATTCACTACAAGCCGAGGCCTTGTAACAAGGTAGCAGATGCTTTATCTCGGAAATTCTCACCAGAGTGTTCCTTCTTAACCACAACCTGTGGTCTAAGTTGGGAAATGGTTCAGGAATTCATAGTCAAGGATCAGGCCCTACAAAAGCTGATTTCTCAGTTGCAAAATGGTGAAGTGGTTCCTAATGGTTCACCCTAGAAAGTGGGATTTTGAAGTATAAGGGTAGAGTGGTTGTTCCCAAGAATTCTGAGCTCATTACTCTTTTTCTTAAGGAGTATCATGACTCACCTATTGGCGGGCATGCTGGAGATCTGAAAACGTATCATCGATTGGCAAGTGAATGGTATTGGGAAGGTATGAGGAAGGATGTCACTAACTATGTTAAACGCTGCCATGTTTTCCAACAAAACAAGGCTTCTACTCTCTCTCCCCTCGGATTACTCCAACCTTTGTCGATTCCGGACAAGGTTTTGGAGGACATCCCCATGGACTTCATAGAGGGATTACCCAAATCTTTGGGTTGGGATTCTATCCTCGCGGTTGTAGACAGGCTGTCCAAATATGGACATTTTATACCCTTGAAACACCCATTCACTGCTCAATCCGTGGCTCAAAGTTTCTCTAAGGAGATAGTCCGACTTCATGGAATTCCTTCTTCAATTGTCTCTGACAGGGACAAGATTTTCCTGAGTGTTTTTTGGTCAGAATTATTTAGGCTCCAAGGTACACATCTGAAAAGAAGTACTTCATACCATCCGGAGTCTGATGGGCAAACCGAGGTGGTAAATAAGGGTGTGAAGTCTTATTTGCGTTGCTTCGTTAATGGAAAGCCTAGATCATGGGCAACCTGGTAACCTTGGGCAGAGTATTGCTACAATACCGCCTATCACACAGCTACTAAATGCTCTCTTTTCAAGGAAGTCTACGGCAGAGACCCACCTCAATTAGTGCGCTTCATTTCTGGTAGCACTAATGTTCCTTCCCTGGAAGATCAGTTATTGGAGAGGGATGCTATTCTAGATGATCTTAAGTTTCACCTCACAAAAGCTCAGGTGTATATGAAGCAACAGAAGGATAAGGGTAGGAGGGAAGGCACTTTTTAGTTTGGTGATTTGGTGTATGTGAAGCTCAAGCCTTACAGGCAACAAACTTTGGCCAGGAGAAGGTATGAGAAACTTTCCCCTCGGTACTATGGTCCTTATCCTGTGATGCAAAGGATTGGGGAGGTTGCTTATAAGTTGGAAGTTCCTCCTACAACACGTGTCCATCTAGTTTTTCACATCTCTCAGCTCAAGCAAGCCCTGGGAACAGGACAACAGGCTGCTCCTCTGCCTGAGCAGCTTACCTTTGAGCTGATACTTGACACTGAGCCAGGGGCAATGCTTGGGGTCCGCACCAACCAGACTGCCACTAAAGTTCTGCCGAAGTGGAAAGGGTTGCCAGATTGGGAAGCCACCTGGGAATGTTTCTCTGACATCGACCACAGATTTCCTCACTTCCACCTTGAGGACAAGGTGAATCTTTGGGAAGGAGGTATTGCAAGGAATCAGCCCAATGTGTAGCCCAGGCCTGTGATCCATTACACTTATTCCCGCAAGAGAGCTAAGTCAGCTGGAGCATCTAAGTGAAGAATGAGCTGGAATAATTCTGTTATGAGTTTGTTAGCCTTTGATATGTCCATTTTATATAGTAATTTACCCCCGTCCCTTGGTCATAATTAGTAGTGTTTTTGGCTCTTTCGAGCCACTTTTATTACTAATTGGTGTTCTCTAGTGTTTTCGTAGTCTTTGTTGAGTTTTGTAGGAAATTGCACCTTTGGAGCATTTTCTCGGGTTTTTCGTGGAGCGACTACGGAAATTAGAAGAGCACGACCGTCTTTGAAGCCCAAGGCTGGTTAGAGTCATCGAGCCGGTGATTAAGGGCTCGGTAATCGGGATACCGAGGTATTTGGACCGAGTATTCAAGACCCGAAGAGGAAATCCGGATTGGGCCGAGGAATCAAGCCCAATCGAAGTCCGAGCCTCAAAGAGAAGCAAGGGCCCGATCGGGCAAGGATTAGCACGATCGGGCGCAGCGTGCAATGCTGGTGCGTGGCCTAAGGCGCTCCCGATCGTGCGAGCATCAAGCTCGATTGGGCGTCGCTGCGGAGAAGAAGCGCAAGGAAAAAGGCGCGCCCGGTCAGGCGGCCTCTAGCCCGATTGGGCGCGTGTTTTTCTCAGACCTGATTAGTTTAGTTTTAATTTTTGTTTTGAGGAATGTTTAAGTACGAATTATGTACGTAATTTTGGTTGACCTCTTTTCTTAGATTTTCTCTCTCTACTTAGAATATTTCTCTCTCTTAAATTCTCTCTCAACTCTTGTTCTTAATTACTTCCATTAATTCAGATTTCCTTTGGTAACAATTTCTTCTCCTTTAATTCCAGCTATTTCATTTACTTATTTGATTATGTTTTGTTTTATTTATTTGATTAGTTTAGTTATGATTATGTCTAAGTTGTTTAATTCTAGGGTTTATGGGGATCCATAATTAATATAAAGGGATAATTTGTTATCATTGATTATTGGTATTGCATGATAATTTGTTATTGAATTGTTTTAATTCTTTGCAATTAGATTATGATTCGAGCAGATGTAATTTGATTGTGAATGTTTAGCAATATTGAATTGATGAATCGAGCAGATGTTAATTTAATATTAAAGGCTATTTTTAATAGGAACTTAGATCTAGTAAACTGCGAGAGCCTGTTAATCATGTTATTTGTGCAATGTTAATTATTAATTATTATGTCTTATCCCGGAATATTAATTATTGGTGAACCTGTGACCCTAGGCCTTCTTATTATTGTTTTTCTCCTTAATTATTCTTGATCTCCATAGTTAGTTTATTATTCAAATATAAATATTGGTTACCTCATAATCTAGATTATATTAGTTAATTAGGAATAGAAATATCCGTTTCTCTGTGGATTCGACCCTACTTCCCTATCTGCATTAGTAGAGGATTTAGGAATTACTTTTGATTTGGGGATACGACTTTACCCTGTCAAAATTTGGCGCCGTTGCTGGGGAAACAGTTTTATTTATATTTCTGATTATTTTTGTAGTCTAGGTTATTTTCTTTTTGTCTCAAAGAACGTTAGTTCTCTGAGGGAAATCTTATATTTGCTTCTAGTTTTTTGTTTATGCCCAGGTGTTCCAGATCAGGGTACATCCCATTCGATCATGAGATCGAACGTTCCTTTCATAGATAGAAAAATCTCTACAAGCAAATCCTGGCGGACTCTGGTGATAATAATAATAATCACTGCGATCCTCCAACTGGTTCTAGCGATTCAGAGGCATCATCAGATGCAGAATCAGAGATGGCGGTTCTAAAGAAGCTTAGTGATTATTCACAACCAAAGCTTTCAGATTTTCCACATCTTACTCCCACTCCGGCTCTTGATGAGGTTCAATTCAAAATTAAACCTCAATTTATAACGATGATAGAGAGGAAGCAATTTAGTGGAGCCAAGGGTGAAGACCCAAATCTTCACATTGCCGAATATTGTCAATATTGTAACACCATCAGGCAAGCCGGGGTCACTCTAGACCAAATCAGGGAGATTCTTTTTCCCTTTTCTTTAACTGGAAAAGCTTAACTGTGGTTTAATGGCTTAAATAGAACTGCACTTGGTATAACTGACTGGGAAACTCTGGTTTTGAATTTTTATAACAAGTACTATCCTGCAGAGAGAACAGCCGTACTACGGAGTGCGATTTAGAACTTTCCCCAAGAAGCCGATGAATCTTTATATGAGGCTTGGGAGAGATTCAAGGACCTGCAAAGAGAATACCCCCACCATAATTTAGCACAATGGCAGTTAATCCAAGCCTTTTATAATGGCCTTGGAAATTTTTCTAGAATAATTTTAGATTCTGCAGCTAGTGGGAGATTTATGAATCTTAATGTGGATGATGCAGGTCAGGTTATTGAAGACATGGCGATACACAATTCCCAATATGGGAATCCTAGAGGATTTTCTAACAAAGGGAAACATAGTGTGGATTCTGTATCCTTTTTGCAAGCTCAGCTGACCTCTATCTGCCAAAAATTAGATAATCTGAGCACTGCTAATGTAGCTAATGTTTCTGCGATTAATAATAATTCTAATTAATGAGGCTTTCTGTGAAAATTATGGTATTTTAGGTCATTGGGAACAAGATTGCAGGAGTTCCGTGGAGCAAGTTAATGCCTTTCAAGCTTATAGGCAGAATAACCCATACTCCAACACCTACAATCCTGGGTATCGGAATCATCCGTACCTTTCCTACCGGAGTACCAACGTTCAAAATCCACCACCACAAGAACCACAGGCGCCACGGTAACAGCATCAGATTTATTACCATCCCAATGCTGGCCAGAAGAACCAACCACAACAATCCTCCTCATCTTCCGACCCTTCTTTGGTGGAAATTAGAGCGATGTTGGTTAACATGCAGAAGCACATGGAGAGTAGAGATGCGACAATTGATTCAATTCTAGCGCATAATAAAATTGTAGATAATCAAATTGCGCAACTTTCCGCTACTCTACAAGCCCGCCAACAGGGAGCTCTGCCGGCACAGCCCACCAGGCCTACGGATCAAGCATATGCAATTACTCTAAGGAGTGGTTCAAACTATGAAGGGCCCCCTATGCCCAGAGTTGCTGAACCTGATTTATTAAATAATGCTAACCTTGATTCCGTTAAACCAAACAATGTAGTTAATAGCCCTGCAGGGCTAAAGGATAGTACTAACATATTAAATTCTACATTGCAGGGTATGACTCCAGAGAAGGTGGCTACTCCAGACAAGAGCAACAATGCTCCAAAGCCAATTATCAAACTTCCATTCCCCAATCGTCACTTGAAGACAAATTTGGATAAGCAGTTTGGTAAGTTCCTGAAGATGGTAAAAGATTTGAAGGTAACAGTTCCCTTCACTGAATTAATCACACAAATTCCTTGATATGCAAAATTTATGAAAGAAATATTGACAAGGAAAAGGTCTATTGGTGAGGTAGAGACAGTAGCTTTCACTGCTGAGTGTAGTGTCGTACTTCAAAATAAGTCTCCACCTAAATTAAAAGATCCGGGTAGTTTTTCTATCCCTTGTCATATAGGTAATCTAATGATTGATAATGCATTATGTGATTTGGGTGCTAGCGTTAGCGTCATGCCATTATCTGTGTGTTCCAAGTTAAATATGAGTAAATTAAAAGCTACCAATATAACTCTACAAATGGCCGACCGTTCTTTCAAATACCCCTTAGGTGTTTTAGAGGATTTCCCCGTTAGAGTAGGTAAATTTTATATACATGTTGATTTCGTTGTTCTTGATATGGCTGAGGATATGCAAACCCCAATTATCTTGGGTAGACCATTCCTTAACACTGCAGGAGCAATCATAGATGTCAGAAGTGGTAAGTTAACACTATCAGTAGGGGATGATAAAGTTATTTTTAATCTTAATAATACCCCTAAAAGCTCCATGACTGAGGAGAAATGTTTTAGTGTTAATGTGGTTGAGAATTATTCTAACAAGCCCCAAGCTCTTGAAAAAGATCCCTTGGAGGCGGTATCTTGTGTTGCATCCTTTTCAGATGAGATAGACAGATGGCAGAGGGATATTGACGCAATAGAAAGAGCACTCTACAATGTTGGACTTGGTTTCGAGGATGATAAGGTGGAACCGATCAAGCAAGTTTTGCAATTTGAGCCTACGACAAGTGTTCCGCCAGATCGAGTTGCAAGTATTGAATGCAAAGACAATTTGACGCAACCCTCGATCAAAGAAGGATCTTTAGTTCGTAGCATTGAATACCTCCCATTCCAAGTCAAGGAGGACCCACCAGACAAAGTGAATCGGCACCCCACAGGGTATGTTAGGAAGCCGTGTCGCAACCGAAACACCGCTAGACCGGGTGAGAAACCGCCCGATCAAGCGTTAGGCCAAGGGTCCTAGTCATTGTACTTGGTAAGAAGGTTGTGCGGGACCTAGATAAACCAGCGCTTTGCGGGAGGCAACCCGTATTTCTTGCTTTCTAGACTAGTTTTCCTTTTTCTTTTTTTTTCTTTTTTCTTTTTATTTTAGAGAGGCGAGGAAAGTGCAAATTTTACCTTTTACAAGTGTTTTTGTACAGGTATAGGTTTGAGAGGTAAAGAGACTTAGAAAAATTTGAAGACGAAAAGAAATCGAAGAAGAAGCTAAGAGAATCCGACTGGGCACGAGCCCGATCGGGCGGAGCTCGCCCGATCGGACGCGAAAGCGAGGAAAAATTTCAGCTCTTAATTCGCCCGATCGGGCGAGGCTGCCCGATCGGGTGCGAAACTGGAGTTGGAAATTGGAGCTTAATTCGCCCGATCGGGCGAGGCTGCCCGATTGGGCGCGCAACTGGAGTTGGAAAATTGAGCTTAATTCGCCCGATCGGGCGCACTTTTGTGAAAAATCGAGTGAAGGAAAATAAATGTTGGGCGGAGCTCGCCCGATCGGGCGCGCAACCATACATCTGGAATTCAGTATAATTCGCCCGATCGGGCGTGCCTATTTTTGGCCGTCCCTTTTATTTCTTTCCCTTTTTTCTTTTCTCACTTTCTTCTTCTTTCATCTTCTTCATTACTACTTTCTCTCTCTAAAACCTTCATTTTTACACCTTCAAACTCCCTTATTTTCAAGATCTCCTCCAATTCTTCCATCAAAACTCAATTTTTTTTTACATATTCTTAATCCTTTCATCTTTCTCTACAATCTACACCAATTTTCTACCACTTTCTCTCAATTTTTCTCAAAACCCTAAGAGAGAGAAAGCTTCAATTCCTACCTTTTCTCATAAAAAATGGCTCTCAAAAGATCTAGGACCGTAAGGGGGGAAAGCGCAAGGCAACAAGAGCCTAAAAATGACCTGGAGTTGCAAGTTCCGGGATGGGAGAGGGTGGTCATCACCACCCAAGAGCAAAAGCAAAGGATGATCAATCTCACGTCAAGGCAGGTAATTGCTACACGTTTTGTTCATCACCCCACCCTTGCTAAATTAGGAATTGATAAACCCGTAGAAAAGTTGTTTAAAGGAATTGACATGAGTGGTTTGTTTAACTTGCACTATGATACTTATGACTATTTGATCTTGGAATTTATTTCTAGTTTTAATGTCATAAAATCTAATGCTTTGATTTCTCATGTTCAATTTAGATTACTTAATAATGATGTTAGATTGTCTTTGAAAGAATTTGGCAAATTATTTGAGTTAAAATCGGATAGACCAATTGAACCTCCTCAAGACAACATTGCCGTTGTCTATCAATCCCTTACGGGGGATGCCAACTTGAACCTCAAACATGCCAAGGGCACTTGGATACAACATCCCGTGCCAAAGTTTTGGCAACGGTTTGTTGGCCTTACCATCTTTGGGAGGCATGAACCCGCTAATGTTAGGAGGGATGAGCTAGAATTGTTAGGGTCATACATGATACCTAGGAGTGATAAGCTCAACATTGTCTACAAGATGGCCAACCACTTCCAAAGGGTGGCCAATGCGGTCGAGGCGGGTAGGTCTAGGGTACCCATTTATTTTGGTGGTCTAGTAACTCACATAGAGGTCAAACACCTTAACTTTGTCCCTAACAACTAAGGGAAGGTAGCCGACCCAACTGTTATGGACCTACCCTATTTAGGTGGCCTAAATTGGATAAATGTCATAGGAGGTGAGACTTGGTGGGTGATTCAAAGGAAATCGGGTAGAAGGGACAATGCTTTTACTTTGCCCAACCCCGCCTTGACCAAATTTGAGAAGGGGAAGCCTTCTTATACTTTTGAGATTAACGGTCAAGGTGAGGTTCAACCACCTCACCCTTCACCACAACCCCACCAATCTCCCCTAGACCACTCCCCTCATCACCATTCACCGCACTACCCACCACCTCCACCCTTCACATATGACATTCCCACTTCCTCAACCAACTACAACATTGACCCCAACGCCCCTTATGACTTTTCGGCTTTTAGGAGCCAATTGGATAGGATTGAGATGGGGCAAGGGAGAGTCGAGAGTATGGTTAGGGATTTGGACACTAGAGTTGGGTCTCTAGATAGACGGGTGGGGTATGTGGAGAGGAACGTCGGGAGGGGTTTGTACCCCATTTATGATGATATGCACGTCGGGGGGCTATTCCCCACGATTCACTTGTTCCCGATTGGTTCCAATATCCGCAAGGAGGATACACGGACCCAAGTGCCTACGGTACCTATGTGGACTACTCATCGGTCCATGGTTATGGGACCGATGTTCCTTTTGGTGGGCTTGGGGGGAGTGTGGACCCTAACTACTTTGCAGGTGGTTCGGGTTATGGAGGTGGTGGTTCGATCCATGGAGGAGCCGGTTCTAGCCATGGAGGGGGCTATTCGAGGATGGACGAGGATGAGGATGAGGAGTAGGCTACACTCCCAAGTAAATGAGGGCATTGCTTGATTTGGCTTGGGGGGGTGATCTTTCGCTTGGTAATTCTCTTCCTTTTCTCTTTTTATTTGCTTTCTAGTATAGTTTTATTTGCTTTCTAGTGTAGATTTTATTGCTTTCCTTTATGAGAAAAATACAAAAAAATTGAAAAATAAAAAAATCCAAAAATACGTTCCAATGAATTGTAAATCATGCTTCCCTGTGCCCCTTACTTGAGAAAATTTGTTTTGATTCTTGGTTATTGATAATGAGCATTGTGGATTTGTTGGTCATGATTTGAAGTTTAATTGTTTGGATTCCTAAACATGAGTCAATTTTGCCAACTGCTTGTGAATATAGTGCTTGACTAGTTGATTTGGTTAGGAATGTGTGATAGTTCCATAGTTCCTGGTATGTCAATGAATTTGAGTATTGGTTTGCAACTATTAGTAATATCTATATGATTCATTATTATGCACATTGAGGAGGACGAAGGCATTTGTTCTTTTAGGTAGCCTCCAGATGATTATAGATACATTTGTTCCCTTCTTGCTACCCATGTTGTTGCCTTGACTTTTTGTTGTTTTATTAGCCACATTACAAGCCTATTTTTCCCCATTGGTTACTAGTCCCAAGCTTGGCTTGGGGGAGCTATTAGTGAGTGAGGTGAGGGAGTTTGTAGTGTGCTTATTATTTGCACAGCTTGGGTGGGTTTTTGAGAAGTTGTTTTGTTGTTAATCATGTTTATTTTTGATGAGTTTGAGAGTTATATTTTCTTGAAAAAAATAAAGCATGATGTTATGAAAAAAAAAGAGAAGTTCAAGAAAAAAAATGTGAAAAAATAAGAACTTCAA
The DNA here is from genome assembly GCF_948465745.1 of Chenopodium album. Classification (NCBI taxonomy): domain Eukaryota; kingdom Viridiplantae; phylum Streptophyta; class Magnoliopsida; order Caryophyllales; family Amaranthaceae; genus Chenopodium; species Chenopodium album. The sequence goes on from NC_137837.1 coordinate 21,969,203, forward strand.
AAAAAGAAAAAAAAATGTTAATTGTTCAAATGTTCTAGTTGGAGGTTGATTCAAAAGAAGAGAAAAAAAAAATAAGGACTTCAATGAAAAATTCAAGTTTGAAAAGAAAGAAAAAAAAAAGAGAATGAGTTCAAAGTTTGTATTTCACTCAAGTTCTACATTATCATATTTTTATGAGTGAATTTTGTAAGTAATGGGTTTGTTTATGTTGATTGGAGTTGTAGTTGGTGGTTCTTGTTGGAGTTAGTTATGTTGTTGGAGATGTATGATCATCATTTATTTTTGATCATGGGTTTGTTAGGATTTGGCTCCCTTAATGCATAACTTTTCTCTCACATACTCTTAAATTTATCCTACCCTTTACCCTAGCCTTACATTACAAGCTTTAAAGACCTTCTGACCTTGTGCATAGAGTTGTGTAAATGTGAAAGTGTTGTTTATCAATGCAAGTTATGATTTGACATATTTCGAGTCGACTAGTAGGTTGAGCGTTCATTGTTTTAAACAAACGAGAGTGTGAGATGGGTGGGCATTGTTCACAAGTAAAGGGGTTGGTTGGTGAGCGATCGAGTACATCTTTTACTCGCCACATAAATGAGAGTTAAGTGTGTGAGCACTAGTCTTGAATTCTATATGCTCTTGTGGTTTGCTCTATTTGACAATTGTTGGGGAGGAAGGGTGATTGGATGAATAAGATTGATTGATGTTGAAGCGTGTTCGTTAAATGTGCCTTGAATCGTTTGTGCTTGATTTGATTATTGGGGTGAGGCATGTTTTATATGTTCATTGATGAGCTTTTTGCTTAGGGACAAGCAAAGGTTTGTCTTGGGGGAGTTTGATATGTCCATTTTATATAGTAATTTACCCCCGTCCCTTGGTCATAATTAGTAGTGTTTTTGGCTCTTTCGAGCCACTTTTATTACTAATTGGTGTTTTCTAGTGTTTTCGTAGTCTTTGTTGAGTTTTGTAGGAAATTGCACCTTTGGAGCATTTTCTCGGGTTTTTCACGGAGCGACTACGGAAATTAGAAGAGCACGATCGTCTTTGAAGCCCAAGGCCGGTTAGAGTCATCTAGTCGGTGATTAAGGGCTCGGTAATCGGGATACCGAGGTATTTGGACCGAGTATTCAAGACCCGAAGAGGAAATCCGGATTGGGCCGAGGAATCAAGCCCAATCAAAGTCCGAGCCTCGAAGAGAAGCAAGGGCCCGATCGGGCAAGGATTAGCACGATCGGGCGCGGCGTGCAATGCTAGTGCGTGGCCTAAGGCGCGCCCGATCGTGGGAGCATCTAGCTCGATAAGGCGTCGCTGCGGAGAAGAAGCGCAAGGAAAAAGGCGCGCCCGATCGGGCGCGTGTTTTTCTCAGACCTGATTAGTTTAGTTTTAATTTTTGCTTTGAGGTATGTTTAAGTACGAATTATGTACGTAATTTTGGTTGACCTCTTTTCTTAGATTTTCTCTCTCTACTTAGAATATTTCTCTCTCTTAAATTCTCTCTCAACTCTTGTTCTTAATTACTTCCATTAATTTAGATTTCCTTTGGTAACAATTTCTTCTCCTTTAATTCCAGCTATTTCATTTAGGGTTCGTTTGGCATTGCTGTGGTTTTCTGTTTTTTGGTTTTTTGTATTCTAAAAGTATAAGATATGTGTCCCATAATGAATCAAAAATTATATAAACTTATTAAAATTATGATAATTTTGAAAACTGACAACAGAAAAGTGGAAACACCTTTTTCTTGTTTTCTGTTTTTGGTTTTTGGTTTTCAAAAAAACAGGAAACTGAAAACCAAAATTGATGCCAAACAAGCCCTTACTTAGTTGATTATGTTTTGTTTTATTTATTTGATTAGTTTAGTTATGATTATGTCTGAGTTGTTTAATTCTAGGGTTTATGGGGATCCATAATTAATATGAAGGGATAATTTGTTATCATTGATTATTGGTATTGCATGATAATTTGATTATGAATCGAGCAGATGTAATTTGATTGTGAATGTTTAGCAATATTGAATTGATGAATCGAGCAGATGTTAATTTAATATTAAAGGCTATTTTTAATAGGAACTTAAATCTAGTAAATTGCGAGAGCCTGTTAGATCTATGATGATTAATAAATTGCGAGAGCTTGTTAATCATGTTATTTGTACAATGTTAATTATTAATTATTATGTCTTATCCCGGAATATTAATTATTGGTGAACCTGTGACCCTAGGCCTTCTTATTATTGTTTTTCTCCTTATTCTTGATCTCCGTAGTTAGTTCATTATTCAAATATAAATATTGGTTACCTCATAATCTAGATTATATTAGTTAATTAGGAATAGAAAGATCCGTTTCTCTGTGCATTCGACCCTACTTCCCTATCTGCATTAGTAGAGGATTTAGGAATTACTTTTGATTTGGGGATACGACTTTACCCTGTCAGCCTTGAGGGCAGTTTTGTAATTATCTTCTTAGTTGATTATTTCCTAAGCTGATCAGTTTGTTATGATTAGTGGTATTAATAGGAGGTTAGCTTTAGGGAGAGGTCATGCGAAAAATTATTGTTAAGCTTTTGCTTAGTTTTGGAGAGCTGCTCTTCCTCTCGAATGAAGAGTGATTGTATTGTTTGATTACCTTGATCATCCATACAAATATCCTTCCCTTACTTAATTTCCTGATCATTCCCTTGTTTTTCTACTTCCTGTTCTGGGTTAATTCCTACCATTCTTCCTTTTCATCATCAGAAGGAATAGAAGTATCATCCAATTTTTTATAAAACGCCATATCATCAATCTCTTTTCCATTTTTCATATCTTCCTGCAAAATTTTATAAAAAAAGTGGGTTAAACTTAAAACTTCATTTGAAAGATGCAATAAAATATATGTATATAATACGTATAAATAAGAATACATACTATTTCAGACTATGATGCTTCAGTCCCTGTGTGATTCAGTTCGATTGACCGAGCTAATGATTCCCTTCTTGTCAGTAGATTCCTAGGCCTCAACCGTAGAGGTTGCTGATAGTTCTTTTCTCGATATAGAATGATTGCATAGCCTCTAATAGTTTTATCTATTGATACAAGCACATCACCACTTTCTGCCTCCAACGATATTGCAAGATGTTTAACTTGTCCAAAATTTTGCCCCTCACAATTACCTGCAAAAGGCTACACATACAAAGCTAGTATGTGTAGGTCCACATACAATGTTTGTTGGCAGCCTCTCATTGGGTTACTTAATGGGGCCCACTCCCACCCAAAAACCAAATTTCAGCCAAAATTTCAAAATTCACCCAAATTTTCAACCAGCATATTTTGAAATTGAAATTTTTTTTCCTTTTTTTTTTCTCCAGAAAAAGGGGGTTTTGTTCTTCTCTGTCGCCGCCATCTTCTTCAATTACTCTAATTTTTTTTTTCAACTTCATTTTTTTTGCTCGGATGTGTAGCCAATTGATCTTGCTGTACATCCTTTGATATTGAAAGACCTTTTTGTTGAATTTTTATGGAAGCTTTGATGGTGTTCACTCAGATTAATTGAAGCTTTTTTTGTGTATAATCATTGAAATTTACATTCCAAATAATAGTTGTGTCTAGTCTTCAACACTGTTTTATGCTTATGTTATTAATTTACAGTGGATTTGTTAATTTATTGTCTAATTTGTGTGTTGTATCCATTAACAATCGAGAAAATTTTCCCCCAATGTAAAAAGATAAATTTTGAAATTTTACATTGTTGGAAAAAATAACATATAATTCGTTAGTAATGGATAAGATTATAATTGATCTTAGTCATTCAATATTCAAGCTTGAAGGATCATTCCGGCGATTAAAATGGCTAAAATGTCGATTTGCAGGGAAGACGACGAAAAGGACAAGTCAAACGCTGTATTTTGAATATTAGTCAGTAACAAATACTGGAAACTTAGTAATACAATTCCTATACCTTGACCACTTATAAATTGTTACTAAACAATTTTTTAACAAGTACATAAGTGTAACTTATAACGAAAATAATAACTACATAAGTACCGCTTGGTTTCCAAAAAAAAAAAAAAAAAAAAAAAAGAGTACCGCTTGGTAAGGGTGTAAGTGTAATTCACTTATTTCGAGTCTAATTTGTTCCATTTTGATCTAAATGGTCACACTCGTTAGGTTTGTGCCCTGAGTGAGTGGCGAGGTTCTTGAAACATTTTAGGGAACGCCGACAACAGTCAAAATCGCTGAGAGGGGTGCTTGGGCACGTGTTCACTCCGTCTACCTTGAAATCCCGTCGACCGTCTAACTAAATGCGTTCAAGCGCCAACGTAACAACTTCGTTCGAAAATGAAGCTGTACAGTGGAAACTCCTATTTTTAGCCTAACACACATCGGTACGGCTTTATCGTTTAAGCACGGGATCGGAAGAAAAATTCAACTTCGCCAGCTCGAGCGATTATGAGTTCGAGAGGGACCAAGGAATGCGGACGCATTTTATGGTCATCAAGAAACACCTCCACGCGGTTTTCTTTTTTTCAATTTACATCTGCGGTAGGATACGTGTGCCTTTGTATTGAGCCTATGAAAAGTGCGGGGCAACCCCCCCTCCCCAACCCCCAACCCCGTGCGATTAGTGCCCTAGCCGTCACAATGTCAACTTTATGTTAATACCAATTAAGGTTTACCGTTAATATAAATTAGATTATAATAACAATAAAAGTCTTTTTTCACTAATACAATATCTAACTTCGGATTGAAATTAAACTGCTTATCAAAATTTATTTTAACAAAATTGAGGATGTATAGAGACTCGATCCCTACACAATTTATTGTATCAATCTGTGAATATGACGGTTCCAAAAACTCAAATCTGTAATACCAAATCTTTAGCATCGGATTCAAGCCTATATATGATACGTAATCCACGCGGTTTTCTTTTTTCCAATCAATGTCTGCGGCAGGTTACGTATTCCTTTGTATTTAGTCGATAACAAGTGTGGGGCAACCCCACCCTGTCCGATTTGTGCCCTAACCGTCATGAGCATTTAATCTGTGCACATGTGTTTACTTCCTCGTAATCTAGTGTAAGGCGTTTCATTCAGAGACTTATATCAATTTTATCTATCGGTGCTTGCTTAGCCTAAGCTTTGAGTAATCATCTCAATACTTGTCTCCTTTATGACAAATAATTTTTCTTTTTTCTTGAAATTGTGATAGTTATAGCGCGAATTGAACAAGGTAGGGTTGCCCCACACTTATTATTCGTTGAGTGAAGAATATGTTTGAATTTCTCCAACATAGTACAGTACAAGATCCCGTTAACAGGAATTACACCACCAGCCTCTCTCCGGCTGTGAGAAAAAAAATTGGTGGGCACCGCTGTTTAATTTATTCACTTTATTTTATATTTACAAGTAACAAAAAAATTGTTCAACGAGACATACGACATCATGTCGCTTATTTGTATAATAGTGTCCCTTTTGTAGTATTATTTGTACGTAAATGTCTATGCCAATGTTAAATTTTGTATTTTTTTTATTGCACCTAAAAAATTTCCAGTTACTGGACTACAAGTATTTTTATCAATCTATAATGATTAGTTTATGATTAAACCTTATTTTTACCAAACTAAACTGATAATGTCCCGATTAAACCTTATTTTTACCGATTTTCTTTTCATTTTTCTTTATTATTATTTTAATACATATAAATACAATAAATGGATCTCATTTTAAAGAACTCTTTTTACCAATGATTTATATGACGGAAGTAACTACATAAGTACCGCTTGGTAAGGGAAATTTAATCGTTTCAGGCAGGTACCGGGAACCTTAGCGTGCCCAGCGGTATGCATACAGTCCGCTGCACGTATTCCGTAGGGATGATTTATTTTCTGTGCCCTTTAGTTGGGAGTAGGCCTAATCACTTAAACGAGCGACGAAGATGATTATCTTCCATTCCATTTAGATGTGGTCACAGTAACGGAAGCTTCGGGTTTAGTACCCCTTTCCCCGGCAATGGCTTAAAATTTTAGTCCGCGACCAAGTTCAATCGATTAATTCCACGAACGCCCCCGTTAACTGCCGTACGAAAGTGAAATGGGTAGTTCGGTAACAGCATATGCTTTAGCGGTAACATCATAAGTGCCGCTTGGTAAGGGACATGTAATGGTTTCATGCAGGAGCGACAATGAATTCAAAAGCAGTGTATCCCGAAGTTCTAACCCAGTCTAGAGGGTCGCCATAGCTGGAACCAGAGGCGTAAGGAAGGCCGTGAAACACCACATCCGCTTATTTCCCGAATACTACAGTAACGAGCGATGCAGGCCCAGCTGCCAAACTAGCCTTCTCACATCCACCCCTGAGTGAGTGTCGAGTTTCTTGGAACATTTAAGGAACGCCGACAGCAGTCAAAATCGCTGATAGGAGTGCTTGGGCACGTGTTCACTCCGTCTACCTTGAAATCCCGCCGACCGCCTAACTAAATGCGATCAAGCGTCAGCGTAACAACTTCGTTCGAAAATGAAACTGTACCGTGGAAACTCCTATTTTTAGCCAAACACACATCGGTACGGCTTTATCGTTTAAGAATGGCATCGGAGGAAAAATTCAACTTCGCCAGCTCGAGCGGTTACGAGTTCGATAGGGACCAAGGAACGCGGACGCATTTTATGGTCATCGAGAAACACCTCCACGCAGTTTTCTTTTTTCCAATTAATGTTTGCGGTAGGATACGTGTGCCTTTGTATTGCGCCTATGAAGAGTGCGGGGCAACCCCCCTCCCCACCCCACCCCCTTACCCCGTGCGATTAGTGCCCTAGCCGTCACAATGGCAACGTTAAGTTAATACCAATTAAGGTATACCGTCACTATCAAATTACATTATGATACCAATAAAAGTCTTTTTTCACTAATACAATATCTTACTTCGGATTGAAATTAAACTGCTTATCAAAATTTATTTTAATAAAATTAAGGATGTATAGAGACTTGATCCCTACACAATTTATTATATCAATATGTGAATATTACGGTTGCATAAACTCAAATCTGTAATACTAAATCTTTAGCATCGGATGCAAGCCTATATATGATACGTATTCCACGCGGTTTTCTTTTCTCCAATCAATGTCTGCGGCAGGTTACGTATTTCTTTGTATGTAGCCGATAACAAGTGTAGGGCAACCCCACCCTGTTCAATTTTTGCCCTAACCGTCACGAGCGTTTAATCTGGGCACATGTGTTAACTTCCTGGTAATCTAGTGTAAAGCGTTTCATTCGGAGACTTATATCAATTTTTTCTGCCGGTGCTTGCTTAGCCTAAGCTTTGAGTAATCATCTCAATACTTGTCTCCTTTATGACAAATAATTTTTCTTTTTTCTTGAAATTGTGATAGTTATAGTGCGAATTGAACAAGGTACTGTTGCCCCACACTCATTACTGGCTGAGTGAAGAATATGTTTGAATTGCTCAAACATAGTAAACTACAAGATCCCGTTAACGAGAATCACACCACTAGACTCTCTCCGGATTTGAGAAAATAAATTGGTGGGCACCGTGGTTTAATTTATTCACTATATTTTAAAATTACAAGTAACAAAAAAATTGTCCAATGAGACAGACGACATCATGTCGCTTATTTGTATAATAGTGCTTTCAATATTTCTCACGTTCGCAGAGCAGAAACCACTGTTGCTCAACTATTAGCAAGGTGGCGGGATACTCGTCACAGTTCGAAAATTATTTGTGTTCACTCTATTCCGCAAGGTGTCTTAACCTTGGCGAATGGCAAAGATCGATTTAGAATAAAATTTCATGCTTTCCTCACATACCTCAAATTAAAATATTCGAGTACCTCGGACATGGGCAATTTTGGTGGTGATGATACTACAAAATAAATATTTGTTATTAATGAATTATTAAACATTCCACTGTTTTCAAGGATTACGGAATAATGCATACTAAAATTAGTTTTTCAATTACAAACTTGATAATCAAAATACATGAGGATTTCTTGATTTCATGAATACCAAATTTAATTTCACAGAATGTTGGTGTGAACAATCCTTGAAAACAATCCTAATTGGGAAGCTATGTACTGAAAGAAATTACGACGATGATTCTTTCATAAGAACTATGCAAAAGGTGTCGGCACCGACTCACAATTTCATTATTCGCTCAATTGGGCCAAATCTCCATGCCTTTCAATTCTTCCATTGTAGGGTAGGGATAAGGAGAAAGCTCTGAATGGACTACCATGGTGTTGGGAGAACCACCTTCTGATGTTGAAGGAAATTACAGGGGACAAACAACCCAAAAGTATTCCCTTAACGCACTTGCCTTTCTGGATTAGAGTCTACAATTTGCTTTTTAATTGTGCATCGGAAGATATAAAATCCCTAACAACGGGATTAGGGGAATATCTGGAAATCGAAGAAGATTTTTTGGGTTAAATCGTTTTTGAAAAGTATGAATCATGATTGATGTTCGTAAACCTCTTAGACGACATCAATGGATTAAAGATAAACAGGGGAAGGAAGTGAAGGTGGAATTTATGTATGAAATATTGCCATATTTTTGTTTTGCTTGTGGTATAATTCACGAAATAACAAAATGTAACATGAATTGCAGATTTAGATATTGAAAAAAAAAAAATTAAACATGAAACAAGAGAATCCACCATTTAAATAAGGTGAAGCACATGAATAATTGTCGAGGTGATGATACTACAAAAGTCGGTGTGGTTACTAATAAATTATAAAACTTTACAAAGGAAGAGATGCGCCAATTTAGGAGGGAAATCTCCCGCCTCCAACGCTTGAGGGAGCCAATTTTCCCCCTCTTTTACCTGTTTTCCCTCCCTTATTTCCCCCTCTTTTTTTTTCTTCACTTTTGACATGGCACACACCCATTGGTTTTGTATGTGGGCCTTCACATACAAATCTTGTATGTGTAGCACCACTCCAATTAACTTCACCAACTCCCTGAATTTCCAGTGCAGATGTATGTTCTCTATTAGATGTGTCATGTCGTATTGACCTTCGTTTATTGATTCTTCAGGTTTTATTAAATGTGTCATATTGACCCTGTGGCTGTTTAATTAGATGGGTGGTAAATTATTAGAATTACCCCGCCTTTTCATGTTCAATTCATGGCGTGTTAACTTTTTTCAATTCTAAAAACAAGAATATTTTTTAATTATAGTACATGATGAATATCTCATGCAAATTATTATATTATTTCGTATGTTACAAGTTCATGTTCGTAAAACATATGCTAGATTGCTAGCCCCAACACTAGCCAAAGCTTTCAACTAAATTTAGATAGTTGTTTAGTCTCAATTCATTTAATAGGGGCAAATACAAGTTATCTGTCAGATTAACAAATTTGTTAAAATTTGGTGGCAATTTCTGTAAATATATTCAAAAAGCGTGGTCATTTATTTAGTAATTTTGTACACCGGTACAATTATTGCTTGCAACTTGCATTTAGTAAATTACACATGTACATGAAAAGACGCTCATACCCCCAGATAAACAAATATTTTGTTTATGTGAAAGATAAACTAGGCACGACTCATTTAATAGGTTATAGTTTCCTTGAACAACTAGTCAATGAATAGTTTATTAATTAAATTCTAATCATAAACAAACTTCAACTAATAGACAAGGTTTTAGTACTTAGATAAAACTTTTTCAGAAGTAGGAGTTTTGCTTTGGACATTAGAAAATCTGATTAGAATCAATCCTAATATACTGTGGGTATATGCAAATCTGATATTTTCTAACAGAATTTAGGCAATAGCAGTAGTTATTAAGGGTGTGTTCTATTCACCTGATTTTCACTGATCTAAACTTATCTGAACTTATTACACCTAAAATAAGGTGAACAGAACATACCATAAATTTGGTTGATAGTTGAAAGTTATGCCAAGTCTAGACCAAAGCACAATATAAATATATGACTGATAAGTACATTTGTACAATCACTACAAAATGTGCTTCAAATTAGGAACAAAAAAGTACAATTTAATGTACGCAAATCTTTAAGTCAATTGCTGTATATATTTGGTGACAAGACAAATACTGGAATATATATCCACAATTTCAGAAATACACAAAAAAAATGAAAAGGATAGAAATCTTTTATCTTCGTCTATTTTCTTGCAGAAAGGCCAGTAAAGTTAAGTTCCAGTAGCAGACTAGCAGGCCAACAATGTACTTATCTCAATTGAAAAACATCGGCAAAGATACTTGACAAATAAGAATATTTAGATGTTAAATCAGTCATTTGGGCCTGTTTCTATATATTTTCTTCTTCGAATGGATCACGTTCAGGAAAGTCTCCTACCTGGAAAATGAACGTTCATAACATATAATGTAACGTATTGATATCATTGGGGTGATAGCAAATATCCTACTTGCAGTATCAGTTAGAAAGCTCAGATTTATTAAACTAAAGTGCACACGGACGAAAGTATTTGGAGAGGCAATCGAAAAAAACTACTCAAACTCCAAAAAAAAAAAAAAAAAAAATCTACTTGTTACCCAATACCCATGATAGATTCAAAGCAACAAACTCTTTTTTCGAAAAGCAAAATCCAAATATAACTAGCATTCTCAGTAAGCTATTGAGGCATTAAAGAAGTTGAGTTCATGAAAGATGTGAAGGAGTTATGTCTTCGATAAGTGCAATTACTAGATATATCAAGGATCACGATTATGGAGATAATTAGTTCATTCTATAGGGTCGTCAATGTTTGGTGCTAGATATGACAATTGATCTTTGGGCTAGCTTAATGGCCCAAAGCCTTATAGAATGGATCATACAAGGTCACACATAAGAGTATTGGGTTAAACAAGTTAGAGGCCCATTATTGGGTCTCATGAGTTCATGACATACCATGTGGATAACTGGGCTTGGATAGTCAGAAGAGTCTAATGGGTTTTGGACTTTACATGGTTTTATTTCTAGATATGATCTATAAATATAAACCATCCCTAGGGTTGCATGACAACAATTGACACACAGTGAATTGTCACATAAGCAACCAAGTTTCCTAAAAACCCTAACTCTCTCTCTCTCTCTACTCGGCCCTCTCTCTCTCCTCCCTGTTGGTACGACCCTCCTCCTTGGGTGGCACGTGTGGTGGCGCGTGGGTGGTGTTGTGGTGTGTTCGTGGCTCAAATCTCTGTTGAAGGTTGATTGAAGTGTTCAGTCACAACTAACTAGCATTAGTGGAGGTTTAATCCGTGCTCGTGAACTAAGTAGAGGAATCACACGTGGGGTTCTTGTTCTCCTTATTGTTCTTGTTCGATCACTTATGGAATCACGCTTCAAAGGTATAATTCTTACTTCTTTATGTTTTATGCATGAGATCCTTGGTTTAGGTGCTTTATGAATATGATTCATATATTTTCCGCAATTTAGTACCTATAATCTCCTACATTGGTATCAGTTATCCTCTTGCAATTACATATATTCAGTATTAATTCTTTAATTATCCACAATTTTAATTCAATTAGGAGGGAGAATATTTTAATTATGGGTCAATTATTATATTTTTTTTGAGGGATGGGTCAATTATTATATTAAATGTGATTTAACAATATAGAATCATTAAAAGTTGTTTAATTTGCTCCATATTAGCCTTAATTTGATCCGAAAATTGCCCTAATTAATTCAAAAAATTCGAACCCCCACCCTAATTTTTCAAAAATTTTAAAATCATAAACCGTAATTTATGAAATTTATGTTTTGGTTTTGATTTAATTCGATAGTTATGTGTTTAAGGAATTTAATCTATTTGATTTCATGTTAAATTATGAATTTTTCATGATCAAATTATTTACTTTAAAAGTTAAATTGAATTGAGGATTAAATTCATGAAGAACCCTAATTTTGAAATTGAATATGATTTAATTTTAAAATTAGAAAAACCACATTAATTTAATTTTAATAAAAATGTTTTGTTTTAAATTAAAAATTTAAAAAAAGGGTTTTAAGGTGCGGTAGCCGCGGCTGGGTGGCACAGCCACGACGATTTCCGCACCGGCGGTGGTCCAGGGGGGAGGGCGGGATGGGCAGGGGTCGGACAGGGGCAGCGCAGCAGCGCACCACCTTGTTGCGTGCTGCTGCTGCTGTCCTTGCGTCGCTACAGGGCAGCGTGCACCGCAAGGTGTACGACCACTGTGGCTGGCGCGTTTTTCAAATAAAAAAATTATTTTATGTTGGATAAAAATCAGTTTTTCAAAATTAAAAATTTAAAGGATAAGTTTTGATTTTGAAAAGACAATTAACAAAGTTAAAGTGGTTAATTTTGTTAAGATAGGATAACTATGGAGCAAAAGATTCTATTTGGATAATAATTGATTAAATAATGTGATTATCCCATAATTATTTTAGGATATTAATTGATTTAAAATATGTGATTGGCAAGTAATTAGGATAGAATTTCCTAAAAGTTAGGATAATCATGGAAAATATATATGATTTATCTTCCATAATTAAAATAAGATTTGATTCTATCTCATACCTGAATTAAAATATATGATATTTTATAATTGGTTATGAATGATATATGATATTATCTAATTACAGTAATTAATTAAAATATGAGATATTTAGGAGCCATGTTTCCTTAATTGTGAACATTCGATGTTGTAGCTTAGGAAAGCATGATGAGTGATTTATTATATGGCATATGATGTTATTTATTGCTATATAGACTAGTATGGCCCATAGATTCTAAATACAATCTGCGCATCGTGATGTATTTTTGTAATCTAAATACGGTCTGCGTACCGTTAAGTATTTTTGTAATTTATTTTATTTTATTTAATTGCTAGATATAATAGAATAGTATTACAGGTTGCAATTAATCCAAGAAATCCATGAAGTGAAGGCCCTAAGGAGCAAGATGGATGAGATCCATGAAGGTTCAAGTGGGAGTTTTTTGCTTTATTAGTTTTCTTAGGATTAAGGGGCCATACTATGTCATGTTTAATCTATGCATTAGTAGATTATGCATGTTAGATTTTATTTATTTTTCTTGATGATGCGCTAGAGTTCACTAAATAATCACAACATAATAAATCTAGGTCCCGGTAATATTGAGGTTGCTTTTCCAATTAAAAACCCGATGAAACCTTTGATATTTATTATAGGTCATGCCTCAGATGGGTGTCATACTATATCTTAGGGGAGTGGGGGTAAATCACGTTTTACAATTTTAATTGGTTATACTCAACAAGGTTACCTAAAGAGTTTAGAACCTTGAAGCTAAGGGTAATAATTAAACATGTGATAGGTAATTATTCAACCAAGAATTACAAAGAGTTGTAATCAGTAAAGAGTTTACTCACCTTGAAAATGCAATAATTGATGGTAGGGCCTCATTCTGGTCAATTATTGCACAAATAAAGGATCTTGGAATCATTCTATTCAATAGGGATCAACTAAAATTGAATGAATGCTTTAAAGTTACCAGTTTTAAAATCGCTTATGGTACTTTAAATTTATTAAACATAATTATTGAATTTTGCCTCGTTTGTTTTTGTTTGTAGATGAATAACTTATACGACAACACTGTTTTACCAATGAAACTTAATTTAAGGCTGAATCTCAGAAACTTCAGGGAATGGGAAAATGAGTTGAGAAAAGTTCTCACAAGCCATGGGCTTGAATCTCGTTTATATATTCCTGTTGAGAGCGAGTATATAGAGGGTTATAAAGCTGAAAGGCATGCTAAAATTGTTTCAGATGCAGAGAAAATCAGAAGGCTCATTTTAGAATCTGTTCCAATCTGTTGGAAAAGAAGATTCAGGGACTATGAGCTAACCAACTTGCATAAATGTCTTGGTGTTATCTGTCGAGGGTGCATTGGAGCATAAGGAAGTGGAGGCTTCAAAGATCATAATGTAAGAGAGGTCGTTAACTCGATCCCTCAAATTTACTATTCATGGACTGACATCGTTAGTTATGAGGCTTACAATGTTCATTGTAAGATAATGGCTAAGAAACTCATGCCTGGTCAGTCAGTAAGGGCCCATGTCAGGGAACTGATTGAAATGTTCAATCAGATGGATGTCCTTGGGAAACTGATTGATGATGACTCTGCACATGATATTATCTTGTTCTCACTCCACAATGATTTTGACATTGTCAAGCTCACTCATAATGATGAGGGATCGTCGGTGACATTGATCAATGTTTTACTTAACCATGCTGAGGAGTTCCTGAAAAGGAGAGGAAGCGAATGCTTCTTTTGCGGTAGTTGGCCATGCCATACACCAGGGTGTCCCCATTACACACCAGTGAAAACAGAAGGTAAAAAGTTATTTGATGTTTTTGTTGTAGAAATTAATCTTACTTCATCTTCCACTTGGGTATTCGATACCGGTTGTGGTGCTCACATCATTAATAACGTGCAGGGCTTAAGAGAGAGTAAGAAGTTAGCAAAAGGGGAAGTAACGCTTCGAGTAGGAAATGGAGCAAAAGTTGATGCACTTGCTATTGGAAGTTATCACTTGAGACTTCCCTTTGGACCTATTTTGGTGCTTAATAACTGTTTTTATGTACCAACAATTACTAAAAACATTATTTCAGTTCCTGTTTTAGATTCTGAAGGATTTTCATTTGAAATAAGAGACAAATGTTGTTTTATTTCTAAAGAAAATATGTTATATGCTAACGCAAAGTTAATTAATGGTTTGTATGTCTTAGAATATACAACTCATGTCTACAACATTGATCATAAAAAGCAAAGAACAAAAGGTTCAAACCCAACTTACCTATGGCATTGTAGGTTTGGTCACATCAACCAAAAGCGCATCCAGAAATTACATAAGGATGGACTCCTCACTTCATTTGATTATGAATCATTTGAAAATTGTGAGTCATGCTTGCTTGGGAAAATGACTAAGTCACCCTTCATGGGTATAGATAAAAGAGCTAATGACCTATTGAGACTCATACATACAGATGTGTGTGGACCAATGAGTTCAAAAGCAAGGGGTGGATTTAATTAATTCATTACTTTTACTGATGATTTAAGTACATATGGTTATATTTACTTAATGAAGAATAAGTTGGAAGCCTTTGAAAAGTTCAAAGAATTCCAGAATGAAGTACAAAACCAACTTGGGAAAACAATTAAAGCATTACGATCTGATCGTGGTAGTGAATATTTAACCCAAGAATTTGATGAACATCTGATTAATTGTGGAATACTTTCACAGTTAACTCCTCCAGGAACGCCACAGTTGAATGGTGTGTCCGAAAGGAGGAATAGGACTTTACTATATATGGTTAGGTCCATGATGAGCTTTACTGATCTTCACATATCGTTCTAGGGATATGCATTAGAAGCAGCTGCGAGAATACTAAACAGAAGTCCGTCCAAAGCAGTTGAAAAGACTCCATATGAGATATGGAATGGAAGAGCTCCAAAGTTGTCTTTCCTCAAGATTTGAGGATGTGAAGCCTATGTAAAACGTTTACAAGGTGATAAACTATACCCTAAATCAGACAAGTGTTTCTTTGTGGGCTATCCAAAAGAAACAAAGGGGTATTACTTCTACAATCGCGAAGATAACAAAGTGTTTGTTGCTCGCGATGGTGTCTTTCTAGAAAAGGAATTCCTCTCTAGAAAGCTAAGTGGGAGTAAAGTGGTTCTCGAAGAAGTTCGAGACTGTAGACACCCATTTGTGTCTCCCCAAAACCAAACCCAGTGATGAGTATCTTTCACGTCGAATCATAATCGAATGAAACGAAAGTGTGAAAAGTCTAGTGTTGCGGAAAGTTTTAATTCTTTTCTCTTCTCTCTGTTTTTGAAAACTTATTTTAAGAAAACAGCCAATCCAGTTTGGTTGGTCCATGATATGGGTCCAATAGTAGTGTAGTTGGATGGGGCTTGCAAAGACCTTTCCAACGATATAATATAAGCCCAATTCCGATGAATATTGAGAAAGTTATGGCCAATTTACTAAACTGGGCCCGGTTTGAGCTTTATGTACGGCCCAATGATCTAGGGGAGGGCCTAATATGATTTATCATTCCTAATGCAATTAGGAATGGTTTTAGTCTTCTAGATTCTTCTATAAGGTTCTTTTCATTCCTAATTCAATTAGCATTGATAAATTGACTTTTGTTGACTTTTCAGAGTTTTAATCAAAATCAAATAGCATTTTCGAGGAAATTATATTATTTTATACTCCAGTACGGTAAACTTATCGGATTTTGGAAAACGCGTTGGAATCAGGCTTGACACCTAACCCCAGGCCTTGGCGCTTGGAACCAGGCCTTGCGCCTGGCGCTAGCCATTGGCGCCTGGCGCTAGTGTTGGTATCTGGCGCCAGCTAGCCAGGGTTGGCGCCAGCTCTGTTTTCTGAGCGTCAGACTCTGTTTTGTTTAATTTATCTTTTTGGCTGATTTTCTTTATAAATATCGTATTAAAAACTCCGTTTTCATTCACCAATTGTTTTCATTCATCTATTCTCTCTAATCATTCACCAATTCTCATCATTCACAAGTTCTACAATCAGTTTTAATTAGCATTCATTCAATTCTTTCTTACTTTGTTTTCACATAAAAAATTCCGCATTCACAAGATCTAGAAACACCTAGCCATATTCGAAGTTGCCTTCGCCCAAGACGTGAAAGGTTTAATTTCTGAGGGTTTGGTCCCAAATCTCTCTTTCAATTATTTAATTTGATTGTTTTGTTTATTATTTTCCTTGATATTACTAACGTGTGTATTTAGTAATTAGAAAGAGGTACGAGACATCAAAGTAAGTACTTTAATGATTTATTGATATTATGATGTAGAAATCATGTTTATATTGTTATTATGATATTCCTAGTATCATGTCTAGGGTAATTTTAATATCAAATATGCTTATTATGATTCCTGCGATGCTTCCTATGTTTTTCCTAATATTTATGATTGTTAGTATCATGTTAGGATTAAAGACTTGATTTTTATTGCTTAGTGACATGTTAGAGTTTGTTATTAATCTTGTTAGTATCATGCCTAGGATCTTGCTATTTTTATTATGCTTTGATATTAACATGAATATGATTATGATTATAATTGTTATAATTTATGATGATTATTATTATTATTATTATTTTGATGATGATTATTTATGATGATATTATTATTATTATTATAATTATTGTTCATGATTATTTATTCTTTGTTGTTTGATACATTATTCTTTATTGCTTGATCACCTTTATTGCATGTTAAAGGGAATTTGTACTTGTAATCACGCTTAATACGATAATTAATAATCTTGTTAGGGTTAATGTGATTATAATTCAAGTGATCACCAATACTAGTTTATTTGTGCATTAAATTCAACCAACATAAATAAACAGGTTTAGGGTTAATCCTAATGATTGCATGTTAATTAAAAATGCACATGAATACGATCAGAATAAAGTAGAGGCCTATTATTAGGGCAGATTCAATTTCTTTTAGGTTGGATTTGTACCTTCATCCCCGAACCCTTATTTGGTTCATGACCTTATGGAGTTGACGATCTCCTGGATCGTTAAGGGGTGTAACCTTCACCTCGTGAACGGTTTACAAGTTCCTAAAAAAACTTGTTGGCGACTCTTTTGCTCTATCTTCTTCCCTTTTGGACGCCACCGTACTTTAGTGTATGATCACAGTGGGGTTCAAGCTAGTGGGATTTTAAAGGCTTGAAATTATTCCCTACAGTTTTTGGCGACTCCGCTGGGGAGGATTTCTATTTTAATTCCTGAATTTGTTTCGGCAATGATTTAGAATGAGTGGATGAGACTCGAAAAGTTCTAAGTATTTCATGTGCGTAATTTTGATTAACATTATTGTCATATGCATAAAAAAGATCTCATTGGAAAGACCATCTGTAATGAGTTAAAAACATAGGATTTTACACGTAGGAAATTTGAGAAACGTCTTTCACAACTAGGACTGAAATAACACCGCGCGAAACTGGAAAATTTTATCGAGCACAGAAAGCTGCTGAGGCATGTGGGAAGTAGCGTCAGGGGCCAGAGCTTGGCGCCAGTGTTTTAGTTGTAGCGCCAGACGCCAGTATTGGCGCCAGGCGCTACAGTTAAAATCTGGCGCCAGTCTCTTATTGTTGGCGCCAATTTCCCCCAATACCGAGCCAGAAATATGCGTTCTAATTTCGACCGGTTTTTCGTATTGTTTGCTCGATCCTACTTCCTGATTGAATTTTTTCTCACTTTTCTGAAACCCATATGTGTTCTACATATGGACATAACCCTCTGGGAATTCATGCTCCATCTACCCGATTGAACGCTCCGTGCAACAAAGGGTACATCCGAGATGTTGAATTCACCAAACCATGGAAGCGAGTTTTTTCTAAAAACTCGCGGTGTCCCATCCACTCGCGCCAACCCTTCACGGTTAGGCTTCCGCGCGGTGCATTTGGAAAATTAACCATGGACCCCCTTTGAATAAACCATATCCCGAACTTTAGAGAACTAGAGCCATGGTTAGGTTGCAAACTCATTGCATCATATTGTGTCTACTTGACTAATTGTGCAATATTTGTTGTGCATACTCTATGTGATTTTTCCTAACCGTTTGTTTGACTTGTGTTAAGACTAAATAAACTGATTGATGACTAAAGGACTTTGTTTAATTAATTAATTAATTAGAGCTAATAAATAAACATAAAATCGAGTCATAGTTCCTTTAAGTCAACCCGGATTTTTAATTCCCGTATACTGCACAAGCGTCAAATTGTTTTGGTCATAGCTGGAGTTTTAGAAAGAACTACGAGTCGTACAAACTATGGATCTATAGCCCCGAGTTTTATGTTTAATTTGGCATTGGTTTCATCCAAATCAGAGTCACAGATAAAAAGTTATGACTAAAATACCACAGTCTGTCCAGTTTAATGCATATACGTGAAGTCTTAACTTAGTATTTGCTTGAGTCTAGCCACATGGTCATGACACGAGTCTTAACATATCACCTACACTCACTAGTCTTAGCACACACTTTGAGTACATCACCATGACCATGTCTTAGGTCCATGCATGAGTCGGTCTTTCCGTCATTTGAGTTGGGGGGTACATTCTATTCCTAATTCTTCATATCCCTCCACCTAAATCTTCTTCACATTCTTCCATCTTTCTTCACTTCTTCCATCCATGTGTGTTGAATCGAGTTTGAGTCATATGATTGACAAACAAAAAATGAGGGTAATGATGAAACAACACAAGAAAGAGGCGAGCTTCAACGACAAGATTTTGTGACCTCTTTTTTCTATTTCTTTTTCTTTTTTTTTTTTTTCCTTTCCCCAATAAGTCTAGCATAGGCACCTTTCTTTACCCTTAGATTATTTTTGTAGATTCCTTATATATTTTTTTTTAATAAAATGAGCATTTATTTCCTTGCATATGATCATTTCATTATATTGCATTTCAAAAAAAAAAAAAAAGATAAAAAAAAGGAGAGATCCATGTCGAATTAAGCACAAAGTATACCAATGATTTGAGGCACCCCTTTTAGCCACATCATATTACATTTCACCCTTCAAATTTACAATCCTTTCTTCATAAACCACTTTGAGCCTCGTCTAACGATAGACCTTTCTTTCTTCAACCTACATCTACCTAACCTTGGGATGGGATAGTGTGCAACTTATGCAATTCTAAAAAAAAAAAAAGGCTTGAGTGATTCAAAAAATTAAAATAGCAGAAATAAGCAAAAGCAAAAAATAATAATAAAAGTGTACAAAAGGGCAAGTGTTCCAATGTCTTTGATATGAAAATATCTTCGATAAGAACACGTCTCAGATTGCGTCTCTTATCGAGTGCTCGGTACCGTGCCTGAGAAACATGAATGCCAAGTGAGTGATAGACCGCATGATCGGGATTGCCCACACTTATTAAAATAAAATAGATGCTAAAGCAAAAGATAAAATAGAGCTAAAAAAGAGCAGAAACTCAAGCATAAAAATATAAAGATTCGAAAGCGAGGTTGCACACCTTGGGGGCTTATCTAGGGTCTTGAGCCTTTATCCCCTTCTTTTATAACCTTTAGCCTAACCACGTTACAACCCTTAAAAAGACCTTTTTGAGGTATACACACTTGTGCGAGGTTTGGCTAGAGCTACGTTCGGCCTGATTCCTGACGGATACGTAGGCAACCTCACATTGAGGTGCGACCGTAATAAACATGCATTCATATTCACATTCACACACTTACACCATGATCATATCAAGGGATCTCCAATGCTCATCCCTATTCACTTAGAGCTAGACTTGGGGGCTTGATCCTTACATCATTAGCTTACCTAGCCTAAGAGTCACCATTATTTGACTCTTCCAATAATAATATTTTTTCACACACTTAGCTTTTGCGGCCTAGCTTTAGTGTCACTTTCACACACATCACGGATACATGACCAAATATACTTTCCCTTAGGAACCCTTTGTCATGAAATCTTAACACAACGTTGAAGCAAGCCTTATCATATCAAAATCGCTCATCAATCATATTTGTCATTGCATCACGAAGTATGAAGTACTTAGCCCCCGTGCCTAAGTTAACCAAATACTTTCATCATTGAGTCAACCATTGAGATAGCCTAGGATGGATTAATCCTTGCACCTTGAGAGATAGTATCAAACAACATTTGATTAAGCTCATTCAACATACATCTTCAAAACTTTCGATTCTTTTTCGCGTCTTTCTTTTCGGGAGAAAGTCGGTACCTCCACAAAAACGACGGAAATTTTTGTTTTTCTGCATTTCGAGTCATATACATATCGAGTTTCATGAGTCAACACTACGCACACACAAGTCACTTCGAGTCGTGTCAACCTCGAGTCAGTCAATCAGCGAGTTAAGTTTATACCTTGAGTCGTGTCAAGTCGATGAGTCAAGCAATGATAAACCTTAGGTCAACCCTAAGATGATTAAAGAATTTGGCAAAGTTCTATAGTAAAAAATAAATACAGGTGCAGCAGAATAGGGAAGACCCTACTCTAGAGATATTTCAGCAACGACAGAGCTCGAAGCCTCTCCAAAAGGTGATTTCGACTTCATACAGCAGTTTCGGGTTCCTTGGTACACCAGTTAGCCCCTATAAGCAATTTGACATGATTGAGTAGTCGATTTGATTACGGTCTAAGTGATCGACCTGACGAAAGATCGTCTCACTTAGCTTAAGCACCTAAGTATTGGCTCATTACAAGCACCAAAGCATCGGTTCAAAAGCAAGCACTTAAACGACAATGTTTCCAAATATGGATTGTCGCGCATTCTTATTAAAGGAATGTTTCTAGTATATGGTGGCGAAGATGAGTTGGTTGTCAAAGGTTATACAGATGCGAGTTTCTAAACAGATAGAGATGATTTCAAATCATAATCTGGATACATTTTCTGTCTGAATGGAGGAGCAGTGAGCTGGAAGAGTTCGAAGCAAAGCACTGTCGCAGACTCTACGATAGAATCAGAGTATTTAGCTGCTGTTGAATCAGCTAAGGAAGCAGTTTGGATTAAGAAGTTCCTAATTGAGCTGGATGTCATACCAAGTGCTCAAAAGGGAATCGAGTTGTATTGTGATAACAATGGCACCATTGCTCAATCAAAGGAGCCTAGGTCACACTTCAAATCCAAACATGTACAGAGGAAGTATTACCTCATTCGAGAGATTGTTAACAAAGGAGATGTCAAGATGTGCAAAATTCATACGGATGAGAATATCACTGATCCACTTACTAAACCCCTTCCACTTTCAAAGCATGAGAAACATGCTAATGAATCTGGATTGAGGCAAATGATGTAATTAGAAGTTGTATTTGTTTTTGGAGAAAAATAAGTTACATATGTAATACATTCATTTGCAGAATTATGTTTGATCAGAAATTATATTATTTCTTTTTATTTAATAATGGTTTTTGATATTAAATAAAATGTCCAAAATAATTATGGATTGATGGGCTCATCAGGTTGATGACCTGGTGAATGAAACCCCACACATGAACGAAATCCATATATTATTTAAGTTCCTAGTTCAGAGTCATTAAACTGGACATAAATGATTTCTTAAATTGAACTAGCATGTAAGATTGATTGGATAGTGCAGTTTCATGGGCTATAGGAGCATATTGATGATGCTTGGTCAATCACATGGATATGCATGAATGATGCATGATCGAACTATAGACCTACCTTGAAGTTCAAGTATAGAACTTCCGAATATATTAGGGGATTCCTTTGACATGAGTGGAACACTGATTCCATTCAATGATTGATTTAACTATGGTGCACTCAAACGTCCAGTCGTAACTGGGAATTATAAAGGGTGTTTTCCGGTTGCTTCATGAGTTGAGTGGGAGCTTTAGTTGCCACAAGATTGGATTGAGTCTACCTATTTAATTAGGAATGTGTCTTGGCCTCTTGAAGAGGGAGAATTCAGAAAATGCATGGACGTGCTCAAATGCATTACATAGTAATAATTTGTTCTGTGAATCTAACTCAGTATTTCAAGAAAAGATTTGTAAACTAATATGATCACGACATGAGATGCAATCATATTATCAAATCGACACACATTGACTTAAGGAATTTGAATATTGCGCACTTATCTCAGACAAGTGGGAGATTAAAGGAGTTATGTCTTCGATAAGTGCAATTACTAGATATATCAAGGATCACGATTATGGAGATAATTAGTTCATTTTCTAGGGTCGTCAATGTTTGGTGCTAGATATGACAATTGATCTTTGGGCTAGCTTAATGGCCCAAAGCCTTATAGAATGGATCATACAAGGTCACACATAAGAGTATTAGGTTAAACAAGTTAGAGGCCCATGATGGGCCTCATGAGTTCATGACATACCATGTTAATAATTGGGCTTGGATAGTTAGAAGAGTCTAATGGGTTTTGGACTTGACATGGTTTTATTTCTAGATATGATCTATAAATATAAACCATTCCTAGGGTTGCATGACAACAATTGAGACACAGTGAATTGTCACATAAGCAACCAAGTTTCCCAAAAACCCTAACTCTCTCTCTCTCTCTCTCTACTCGGCCCTCTCTCTCTCTCCTCCCTGTTCGTACGACCCTCCTCCTTAGGTGGAGTGTGTGGTGGCGCGTGGGTGGTGTTGTGGTGTGTTTGTGGCTCAAATCTCCGTTGAAGGTTGATTGAAGTGTTTAGTCACAACTAACTAGCATTAGTGGAGGTTTAATCCGTGCTCGTGGACTAAGTAGAGGAATCACACGTGGGGTTCTTGTTCTCCTTATTGTTCTTGTTCGATCACTTATGGAATCACGCTTCAAAGGTATAATTCTTAGTTCTTTATGTGTTATGCATGAGATCCTTGGTTTAGGTGCTTTATGAATATGATTCATATATTTTCCGCAATTTAGTACCTATAATCTACTACAAGATGACCAGGACTTACAGAAAGGTATGAAACTGTATATATATAAAGGCATGGTAAATTGAATGTCTTGTACACACTAACAATTTTTCTAGCATAATTGAGTATGCTAGCAAAGGGATGTGGTAACAAATCTATCTCAATAAATCAAGTAAACCTAATGAAACTTCTAACTACCAACTAATTTATCAGCATATTGTAGGCGTCGTTCGAAGTGCGCCTACGTTAAAGCATGTGTGAATATGCTTGGCACTCATAGGAAGTGGGAATTGACATTACAATTAAGGACAACGATTAGGGACAAAGCAAAGTACGAAGCCGCCAACAAATTTTTAAGGAACTTGTAAACCGTTCACGGATCATAAAAGGCAACCACGATAAAGGGACAACAAAGGCAACAACGATTGACCCGTGAAGGTTACACCCCATTCATAGTCGATGAGATTACTAACTCCATATGGTTCGGAACCACGAAAGGAGGATCGGGGATGATGGTACGAAGTGAGTCATGGAGTCACATTCGCCCGTATTGGCCTCTACTCGATTCTTATAGTGAAAAGTGATTCCTGCGATCTCAAAGGCATACAAACAAAAATTCAATTTGCTCCAAGCTATTATTATGCTAAATTGGTTGAATATTAATGCAACATATAATTCTAAAATATTGTGATCACTTGATTTAACAACAAGATTAAAAAGGAACCTAAACCGGTTGTCCAAATTATCTTATTAGGCGTGATTTTCAATTACATATTCCCTTTAAACATGCAATATGGTGATCATAATAACAATAGAATAAACATTAATATTAGAAGAAATTTAACAATAATAGTGTTAGTCAAATCGAATAATAAAATAACCTAATCATGATGCTAGCAATATTAAAATAAAATAAGAGTAATTAAATTAATTAATTACTCACATTCCGCGCGTTCCTTTAAATTGCTACATCATGATTAAATTGTTAGTAACTTCAATAAAAATATAAATCAAATAGAAATTAAATTAAATTAAATAACGAGTAGAGTTGATTTGGTCCAAACCTTCAGTTATGTGTACCTTTCACGCCTTGGTTTAAGGACGGAACCTCGGGTAAAGTATGGACTCCTTGGAGTGCTTAAGGGAAGAACGGTGTAATTAGGAATATAGGTTTAAAGCTTAGAATATGGGAGAGAGAGAATATACTGATTTTTTGGTGTAAAAGAGAGAAAGAGAGAAGGATTTTATGCCCTGAACTGCAGAAATGAGGGTCTTATTTACAGGGAAATTGAGTAGAGGGAACACGCGGAACCCTAAAAAGATAAAAGCCCTAAAAATTAACACCGCGACACGGCAGAAAACACCGTGACACGGTGCCAGGCTACGTCAGACGGGGGAAGGCACTGTCAGAAGGGGGGAAATCCCGTGATGCGGTGGACAACTGAAGTGATACGGGAAATGTTTGACCTACGGGAAGTGAAAACGCGTGAAGGGTTTACGCGGAAAAGACACGAGAAAATTACGTGACACGGCACACGTACCGTGACACGGCAGTGTCCACCGTGGCACGGTACAATACATCATGTCACGGTATGGGAAAACGCGGAAAAAGCACCGTGACACGGTGAGAAATACCGTGTCACGACAGCAGGAACCGTGTCAAGGCAACAGGTACCGTGCCACGGTGGAATTTATGTGACGCGAAAAATCTTCAAAAATGGCACCGTGACACGATGTACAGTACCGTGTCATGGCACCAGGCACCGTCAGACGAGGGAAGGCACCGTCAGACGGGCACACTCCCATGACACAGTGCTTTTGCACTGTGCCCGGTGATTCCATTTTTTTACCTGTTTTTAAAATCAACATAACTTTTGATCCGTAACTCAGAATAAGGCATATAATATATCATTGGAAATCTTATCAAGTATTATTTCCAACCCAATTTAAATCAGGTCAAAATGGTTTTTAGATGTTAAGATATGGCCGTTTTAGTGGAAATGTGTCTGTTTTGGGCTAAGTTTAGGGTTTTGCTCATATCTTTTTCGTTATAGCTCGGAATTGGGCTTATGATATATGGTTGGAAAACTTATTTCAAGGCCTATCCAATAAAATAATAATTGGATCAAAATATACAGCCATAAAATCAGTTTCTCTCGGTTTTGCGATGTGGATACGAAAAGTGGAAAATAGGTTATGGTTTAGGGAAATGAGCTAGAAATTGGATTGGTTAATGAAATATATTGGATAGAACATGGATTTAAGCACTCCAAATATTAAATACTCAACCCGACCAATAATGGCACTGAAAGGTTGTTCATCATCGGGTTTGGTTTTGGGAAAACATTTTTAGGTGTCTACACCTATTATCATGGTAGATGAATAGGACTTTAATTGTCCTTTCCAATAAGTAACAGAAAATATTGCTGGATTAGTAAAATAAAAACCTGTACTTTATTTAGTCTAACCATCGCACCGTGAAGTGGTGGACAATCAAAGTAGCGAGTTCCTTTGACCCTGCAACATGAAAAGCTGAAATGAACAATCCTAACATACAATAAATTACATTTTGCTGCAAGAATTACTAGTCAAGTGAATGTTTCTGACAAAAGAAACACATGGTTACTACAAGGGTTATGAATTGTAAGACCAGGCCATCTGAAAGTTCAATAGCTGAGGGATTTGATTTATTTACAATCCATCATACTTCTCCAGTGGTTCATCATACTGAACTCCAACCCAAAACCAGGGCCTAGATCTTATGCTTGGCCAACATATTTCACAATACCACGTTTGTCTCCTGGTTGAACTTGAAATTTATCACCCACCTGAAAGAAAAGTAAGAAGTTATAGGTAGTCACAATTACATATTGCTTTCAGCCCGCCAGTCAACCAAACTAACATATACATAAAAAATTACACTAAAAGATAGGAAATGGTGAATATCTATAAACTAGCTAGGCTAGCATATACAAAGCTGTTGCATTCAAACATGAGATAATACCAGTAGTGATAGAGTATATTGCATAGGGCCCTTTTGATAACACAGAAACATGAGGAGAGCAATTTCAGGGATGTGATTGTATAAAGTTAATGAAACTCGAGTACTCAGCACATAATATAAAATTGTGGCTAGAAAGTGAAGCATAAGACATCCTTACAGTGAAAGTTGAAAAAAGGCCATAACACATAACTAAATGGAAGGTTCAATAATAGCATCAACAAGTCCTACACAAGGTATAGGGATTCCTGAAAGCTGTTAAGAAAAAAAGGAATGGTATATTAAATCGAATCATATAATTACAAGTACAGGTAATCTAGAAACCGACTAGGTTGTTACAACAGCTAAATCTAAGAGAACCAATACATCATCCAAGCGAAGAACCAACAAATCATAACGATATAACATACTACACCAATCTAGTCAAGCTCCCAATAAAATTTAAAAGTTTAAACATTAGAAAGTGAACAGGGGAATACCAAGGTATTTCTTGATATCTGTTAATATTGGACGGGTAGTATAGGTATTTTAGTATTATTAGTTTATTAGGGTTAATAGTCCTTAGTATAAATAGAGAGTGAAGGGAAGGAAATAGGTAGGCAGAATTTTGGAGTGATTCCTTAGGAGAGTTGTTACCTAAAGTCATTATTGGAGCTTTATAGGCTAAACCTACTACTGTCGTTTGTAAGAAACCAATAATTTGTTTAATCAAATTTTTGAATTTTCTCCTTCGTTGTACTGTTATTATATCAAGTATTATCAGTTCTTTACACTTGGTATCAAAGCGGTGTTCCTGGCTGTCTGGTGCCGAAAACCACCAAAAGAAATATGGTGTTTGTTATTGCTGGAAGAGAGGCATAACAACTTATGCAAAATTGGATCCAGGAAGGATTCGCCTACATTTCCAGCAAGAGAGAACGTGGAATTTCAAATTCGAATGACAAACGAAGAGTCCGACATGAGCTTCAACTTTCATAGTTTAATGGAAGAAATTTGGATTGGGATGAGTGGATTCTTCAATTGGAGGATTCCTTCCAATTTTTCTAGTTAAATGAGGAGGTGAAATCAAAGGCTGCCATTATTGGACTTGATGGAAAAGTGTTGCAGGAGTTTGTACATGAACACCGATGGCAACCATTTCCTGATTGGCAAGAATTGAGGAAGTGCCTGCTCCAATATTCTGGGTTGCGGCGACTAAGTAAGAAGGAAATGAGTGAGATATCTCCTAAATTTTTAGAAAATATAGAAGAAATATTTAAAAAGGCTCAAAGAGATCTAGAAAAAAAAAATCATTTCTCCAAGAAAGACTAAGGAAGAAGGTCGTCCAGCAAAATTAGAAGATGAAAATGTAGATAGTGAAGAGGTGGAACAAAGAACCCTCTAGGTCAGAAGACGAAAATAGAATTTTTGTTTGGGGTTCGCCGCTGGTGGTTCAAAAAACCTTAGCGGTGAGTTGAATTGCGTAGATAAGGGTTTTGGAGGAGTCAAATTTAGTGGTAGGCATGGCGATTTTGGGGATGGATTTGCCGGTGGACATCATGGGCTTACCGGTGGTGTTCAAAATGATTTTGAGGAAAGTAGTTCGGGAAAGAAGCTAGTTGGTGTCTTAGGTGGCTCACCAGCAGAGCAATTTGAGAAGGGAGGTGCTATAAGAGGTGGGTAGAGGTGGGTCTTGGATCCTTAGCCTTAAAAGGTGAGTTTGGTTGTAAGACCACCACTAGAAGTGGCCTGAGCAAGGACAGAGTTGGCTTTGTGAAAGGAGGGTCTGGTGCGTGTGGACCTGGTGGTGGTCGAGGTTGTTGGTTTGCCAGAGAAAAAGGTGATGACAGGTACAGGAGCAGTGATGGCAGAAGCGGCGTGGGAAGAGGCGAGATCAACGGTAAAATCGAGTCATCACCGTGGATGGTTGTGAGAAAGGGCAGTGATTTTACCAGCGGTGGTGATCTCGTTGGAGGTGGACTGATGTCTTTTATTGGTGGGGGGTCTGTTGATCAAAAAGGGTGGTACTGGGTGCGGAAAATTTCAGAAGTGGGGTGTATGAGAAGCTTCGTGGAAATCGTCCTTAACTTGGAGAACAAGGAAAACCTAGAAGGGGATAGTAAGGGTATTATTGTCAAAGGAACAAAAGAATGGCTTAGATTACAACCTGATGGTATTTGGTGTAGTACAACGTGGGTTAATCCATTCCCATGTAAGTGGGCTTACTCTTTTAAAGCCCAATCTATCACATTTTGTGGTGACTTAAGGATTGTTCAAGTTGCTTACAAATTAGATTTACCTTATCCTTCATGTTTTGGGTTTATCAACTTTAGGGCCATTCATCCACCAACGGTTCTAAATTCCAAGTTCATAAACCAAATTTTGCACTATCATTCTTCTGAGGATTTTTTGTAAATAACCATCCTAAAATGTAACATGTGTTAAACTAACCACCCGTTTTTTTCCGAAATTAAAAAATACCACCCATAAATGTCAAAACCATTAGATTTCACCACCCTTCTCCAATTCCGGCTATTTTTCCGACTTAGGGTACATGTGTCACCACTTAATTGCTCGAAAATAAAATTAAAAATAAAATTTAAAAAACCCCTTAAAGCTCCCCCATCTCATGTCACCCCACCAAAATCAACCACTTGCCGGACTACCCTCACCCCAACGCCATTACTCTCGCCGGCAAACCTTACCAAGCCCTAATTCTTGCTCGCAAAACCCCACCTAGTCCCCACCCCATATCCCTACCCATGTCAAACCCCACCCACTTCGCTCTTCCCCACAATACCCCAACCCATGTCGTCGTTTCCTCTCGAAACGCGCACATCACCGCTACCTCTGCTCACAAGGCTGCACTCTTCAATTTTTATTTAATTTTATGTTTTTTAGGGTTTTGATTTGTTTGTTTGATAAGATTATTGAATTAATTCAACCAATAATGGATTTGAAGCACGTACAAAACTTCTGAAATTTTCAAGTGATTTTGTAATTGATTGAAGAAGAGAGAAAGAGGAAGAAGAGAAGCTTTATAGAGTTGATAATTTCTCTGGAAATAAGGGTTGACAGTGGTGACAACCTGACGATGGTTGTGACAATGGTGGCGAGATTGAGGAGTGGACGAGATTGCTGGAACAAAGATGGAAAATGGAAGGGGTGTCAAAAACGGAAACGGGGAAGGGGACAGGTTGCCGGAAATGGCAGCGGTGGGCTTGGATTTTTTATGATTTAATTTTTATTTTATATTTTGTGGGTGCCTAAGTCGAAAAACAGGCCGGATTAAGTTGGAAAACTAGCCGAAATTGGAGAAGGGTGGTTAAATCTACTGGGTTTGACATTAATGGGTGGTATTTTTTAATTAAAAAAAAATGTGTGGTTAGCTTAGTACATGTTACATTTTAGGGTGGTTATTTAAAAAAAATCTTCTTCTAACCTTGAGCCCCCAAAACCATCAGCTTGTAGTCTTCCTCCTAACACACACTCTCATTTTTTTGGCCAAGGGTTAAACTAAAATATTCATTATAATTTACAACCTTACCATCCCAAGCCAACAAATACCAATTCTACCCAAAATTCAATCAACTATCATGACTAGCTGGTACATTATTCAGATTTTTCTTCCATAGTAACTTTCAGCTATGAACAGAAATTCTCGCTGCAGCTCGTTCTCGATTTTGGCCATTTCAAGAGTTGGATTGGAGATCACTATTGCCCAGGCCAAGTTTCAAGTGTCGATTATAAACCCACCTTGAGGACAAGGTGGAAGTTTAGGGGGCTTGTATTGTAATAGACTAGCTTGGAGGGGTAGTATACTAGTGTAGACATCTAAAAATGTCTCCCCAAAATCAAACCCGATGATGAACAACCTTTCACCGCCACTATTGGTCGGGTTCAGTATTTAATCCCGAGAGTGCTTAAAAAAAATCGTATTTAGTTAAATTTAATTTTTGAGTAGTCCATGGATCAGTCTTGATGTTTAGTCAAAGCATAGTTCTTTTTTTTTTAATTTTAGCCCAAACCTTTTTTATTTTAATATTTTATTATTTATTTTGGCCCAAACCTTTATTTATTTATTTATTTTAGCCCAAACCTTTATTTATTTATTTATTTTAGCCCAAATAATAATAATAAATCAGAAATGGCCCGAAATTATCAATCGGCACTTAAAAATGCTGAACGAAATTAGGGTTAAAAATGAATTTAGACGAAAAAATGGACTACAGGCTCCCGCGTCACGGTAGTAGTCCATCGTGTTACGGGAATGTTCCCCGTCTGACGGTGGGAATCCCCGTGACACGGTGCCCCTGCTGTGACACGGGGCAATTCCGTGTCCTTTCCGTGTAAACCCTTCACGCGTGTTAATCTCCGTACCCTAAATATTTCCCGCGTCACACAACTGTTCACCGTGTCACGGGGACTTGTCCCGTTTGACGGTGCCAGGCACCGTGTCACGGTGCCCTCTGCCATGTCGCGGTGCATTTTCTTAGGGCTTTTATCTTTTTAGGGTTCCGTGTGTTCCCTCAGCACATTTTTTCTATAAATATCCCTTCATTTATGATGTGTGGGGCATCAATTAATTCTCTATTTTTCTCTCCTCTATGCTCTAGCCTAAACACTAGCCTACCCTTCTTATTTCAAAATTCCTTCTTCAAGCACTCCAAGGAGTCTATACTTTACTCGTGGTTCTGTCCTTAAGTCAAGGCATGAAAGGTGGAACTGTTTCAGGTTTTGGCCCCAAATCAACTCTATTTTATTTTATTTTATTTAATTATCGTTTTATTATTATTTCCTTGAAGTTACTAACTCATTTATTATTTTAAAGTTGCAAGCAAACATAATCAAAGTAAGAATAATGTTCCTTCTATTTCTATTATTTTCCTAACGATTTTATATTGTTGGATTTATTGTTGAATTGCTTCAAATATTAATGTTTGTTCTATTATATTTTTTATGATCACCATTTTGCATGTTTAAAGGGAATATGTAATTGAAAATCACGCCTAATAAGATAATTTGGACAACTGATTTAGGTTCCTTTTTAATCTTGTTATTTAATTCAAGTGATCGCAAATTTTAT
This sequence comes from Chenopodium album, assembly GCF_948465745.1. Classification (NCBI taxonomy): domain Eukaryota; kingdom Viridiplantae; phylum Streptophyta; class Magnoliopsida; order Caryophyllales; family Amaranthaceae; genus Chenopodium; species Chenopodium album. The sequence goes on from NC_137837.1 coordinate 22,000,636, forward strand.
AGAATTATATGTTGCATTAATATTCAACCAATTTAGCTTAATAATAGTTTGGAGCAAATTGAATATTTGTTTGTATTCCTTTTAGATCGCAGGAATCACTTTTCACAATCAGAATCGAGTAGAGGCCAATACGAGCGAATGTGACTCCATGATACACTTCGTACCATCATCCCCGATCCTCCTTTCGTGGTTCCGAACCATATGGAGTTAGTAATCTCATGGATTATGAATGGGGTGTAACCTTCACGGGTCAATCGTTGTCCCTTTATCGTGGTTGCCTTTTATGATCCGTGAACGGTTTACAAGTTCCTTAAAAAATTGTTGGCGACTCCTTACTTTCCTTGTCCCTAATCACATTATGTTAATTCCCACTTCCTATGAGTGCCAAGCATATTCACACATGCTTTTAACATAGGCGCACTTCGAGCGACGCCTACAATTTGGCGACTCCACTGGGGAGGATTCTTGGTTATTTATCGATTTGAGTGATCGGTATTTAATTAAGATGAGTGGATGAGACTTGAAAGATTCTTGAAAAATATTCCTGTGGTTAATTTGGCATTTTTGCATAAGCATAGACATTTAACGTCGCATTTAGGTCTGTCCCGTAGGAAAAATTGAATAACTTCATTGCGTAAGAAGGAAAACAGGGTACCAGTCAGATTTCCTGACTGCCGTACCACGGCAGAATCTTCCGTGTCACGGTGCAGTACACCGTCTGACGGTGTGCAGCACTATGGCATGGTGATCTCTTCCATGTCACGGCAGTCCTAAAATCAGTCTGGTGGCTTGTTTTCTCTTCTCACAATCAACTTCCTTCGATTTTTCTGAAAAAACGTATGTGTTCTACATGCGTCTTAGCCCCAGGAGATTTAAGCTCTATCAACCCAAAAACGCTGATGGCAATAAGGGTTTATCCGAGTTATTAAATCCACCCAAACCATGGAGTCGAGTTCGATTTCATCACGAACTCGCGAGGAGCCGCCCGTTGGCACACACCCTCAAGGGAGGCCGCCTTGCTAACACGTCCAAACTCTTAACCATGGTACCCTTTTGACACCTAATGCTTGACAATAGTTGAACATAGATCTTGACCTTAGGTTGCAAACTCTTTTTACATCATCGTGACTAAATGCTACATGATTTTTTTGGTGCTAACCCTCATGTGTTTGCTCTTTTTGTTTAACCCTTGACCGAGGGTTTTTATTTCCACATAGTAATTTGTACGGACTAAAACTGATTAAAATCCGAAAATTACACAAATTTAGGTCTGGAATTGCGCACCGTGTCATGGCGGGTCTGCCGCGCCACGTGTGCAATGCCGTGGCACGGTGCATTACCCCGTCTGACGGTGCTCTGTACCGTGTCACGACAGTCAACACTGTGACACGGTTCCCAGGAGGTTTGTCCAGTCAGCGTTTTTTGGTCTTCGTGCATGCTTATGTGGTTCGTATGTCTGGTTTGGTGTCCTGTCTAGCTGTACGGTCATAACATGTTTCCATAACCTTCACTTAATCACTCACATGTCGTTTTCACACACTTTTTTCGTTAGTCGTGCACCATTTCATGACCGTATTTTAGGGTAGTCTTGTGTCGTTTTTTTGTGTCATTTTTTTTTGGAGTAAGTCGGATGGTATCCTCCCATATACTTTTTTTTTAAAAAAAAATAAAGTGAATTTCAAAATTCAAAATATTTTTTTTTATTATTTCCGGATGGGTTAAGGTTAAGTTTGGTCATTAAAGGTGTGTTTGTTTCGGTGTCACAACACTTGGTCAAGAAGCAGGGGTAGATTGTTACGGCTCGAGTCAATACCTCAACAACCTCTTATACCAAAGAGGCGTACAAGGAAACCACCACAATCATCTCCACAAGATCCATCTCCAGTCTACTTTCAACCAATGGCTACTAAGGAAGATATCGAGAACATCAACAAGACCATTGAGATGTTGTCCAACATGATGCAAACACTCACCACTAGAGTCAATACGGTAGAGCAAGACAATCAAAATAATGTCACTGCCGCTGCAATGGACAAGATCAAGGAACAGATGAGTAAGAGCTCTGAAGAGTTCACTTATGTGGAGCAGCCTGTCACCTCTTTGTCCATAAGGGACAACCTTCCTGAGAAGTTTTCCACTGCTGACATTCCCAAGTTCAAGCCTATTGATAATCCACTTTTCCACTTAAAGTCCTTTTCTGCGACCATGGCTCTTAAGGGATTAGATGTGACACTTTTCCCTACTGTGTTCCCTCTTTCCTTAGAGCATGCCTGTCAACAGTGGTTCTACTCTTTGGAATCCAAACATGTTGCGACCTACGAGAACGTTATTGAAAGCTTTATGAATCGTTACAAGTGTAACATCCAAGCCAAGACTTCTGAACGTGAACTCTCCATTCTCAAACAGAAGGAGAATGAAAGCTTCACTACTTACCGAAGCAGGTGGAGAGAAACAGCTGCGCTCTTGGTGGATCCTCCTAAGGAGAAAGAGATGGTTCGCCTGTTTATTGCAAATTTGACTCATAAGTACAAGCAACATTTGAAGTTTCTGCCTTTGAATACCTTCGAAGCTGTGTACGATATTGGAAACAATATCGAAGATGAACTGATGAAGACTGCTGGTAGCAAAAATAATAACAACACTTGGAAAAACAAGAAGAACGACACTCCTTCTTCTTCGTCTTCCAATCCCAATAATGCTACCTACAATGTCTATATCAATGATGTACTGGCTCTTAATGCTCCTCCTCAAAGATTCTAAAGGCAAAGGAGGGTTTACACGCCTTTGGGAATGACTTATGATGCTGATTTTGATCGCTTGCATAGTCAAGGACTAATTATGCCAATTGGACCTTTTCCAGAACCTCAACCAGAGAACAGAACTGCTAGCTATGACCGCAATGCTCATTGCAAGTTTCATCAAGGCAAGGGTCATACTACTGAGAAGTGTTGGAGGTTCAAGAATGCGATCCAAGACCTGATTGATGCTAATCAACTTCCTGTCCCTCCAAGGCAAGAAGCCTAATATTCAAACAGGTCCTCTTTCTGATGCTTTGGCTATCATGGGAGATGAAGTCTTCTTTGATCCATCAATACTCATTCAACCTGTGAATGAACCTCTGCCGGAAGTTGTATTTGTCTCGATCTATGAAGAAGTAAATGGAATTTGGGATAGTGACGATGAAGACGTCTATCTCAAAGATATAGCCTGTTCATCTCTTGGCACAAGTGAAGATGTTTGGGGAGACCTTGAGGTCAAGGTTCTCACCAGAAGTGCACGGTTGCAACAACCTACTCCACCTCCACCTCCACCGCAATCACAACCAATAGTTGATCCCATGGACCCTGTGAACAACGATGTGGTCAAACAATTACAAAAGACTAAGGTGGAAATGAATGTATGGAAGCTTTTGGCCACCTCTCACGAGCATCGAAAGGCTGTGATGAATGATCTGGTGAAAATAGGAGTTGATGATGATATGACTCCTCAAGGACTGGTCAACTTTCTCACTACTGAATTGCCAAGTACTAGCAATCTGGTTTCCTTCTCTAATAAGGATCTGCCCCCGAAAGGGGACCAACATAACAAGGCCTTACATCTCACTGTGGTGTGTAGGCAAATGAATGTTCCTATGAGCCTGGTTGCAATCAATGTATGCCCACTCCGCACTGCAAAGAAGTTGGGCATAAAAAATAAAGAATTGACTCCCTCTACTCAAGGGATTCGTGCTTACGATAATACTCGTCGTCAAGCCGTGGGTACTATCATGCTAAACATAACTACTGGAGCCATTGAACGTCGCACCAAGTTTCAGGTGGTGGACATTAAGGCTTCTTTCAATCTGGTGTTAGGTCATCCTTGGCTTCATGAGCTAAAGGCGACCCCATCGTCGTTGCACCAAAATGTGAAAGCCATAGTCGGAGGGGTTCCAATTACCATTGATGCCTCCCCCATGGGCATTCAAGTTATCGATACTCCCATCGTCCATGTCGAACATGACGAAGAAAATGAAGATCTATGGCAGTTTTCGCTGGATGATGTTCTCATGATCGAAGAAGAGGAAAAGTGCCACCTCGACTTTGATCCTTATTCAAATACCAATGTTAATGCTATTATGAAGAAGCAAGGGCATTTCCCTGGAATGACCCTCGGACTCAAAAAGAAAATGGCTGAACTTTAGGGCCATCCTGGTGCACTTAAGAAATATACCTTTGGCTTGGGATTCAAGCCAACAAAGGAAGATGTGAAACAAGCTCTCCTGAAAATGAAGGCTCGCAATAATGCTCGAATCATGAAGACGGAAATGGCCATGGACCCATACCATTCACTCTTGATGGCCAGTATATCAAAGAAGGGGAAAACTTCCCGTGCTATGAATTCCCTAAGCCTTTCGTCCACGATGGGAAGCGTGAGCTAGGGTTCGAGATGTTCCTTGATTGGGACTTCGTCGATGAAGGCGAAGAACTCTTCACAACTGAGAAACCGACTAGTCGAAACTCTGATGACATATACATTAATCTTCTCTTTGGACTAGAAAATAATGAATCCAAGCCTGACTGCAATGATGATTCCGAGCTCATTCAAGCTGTCATATCAAGCAAGGATTTTGACCCCTCTGAGTTAATCGTCTAGGCTGATAATGTTTCAAAGGAATGGCTCAAGACGGTGAAGATCACTGCGCCAAGTGTAGAGAAGTTGGAAGTAACCGCTGGCGAAGGTCCTATGTTTGATGAATCTGAGTCGTCTGGGTCTGAGTCCGAGTCTGAGTCTAAGTCTGTAGGTGAGTCTTTAGGATCTGAGGCCGACCCTCTTTCTGCTATAGAGTCCAATCCTGAGTCTCTTATTGAGTCTCCTCTTTCTATCCCAAATATTCCGGTGAGGTCGCAGCTGACCTTGCCCTCCTTGATGTAATGACCAATGAATTCAATGAAATGAGTACCTTTGCTTATGATGCGTGTCATTCCCCTAACCCTGATCAATATTGCTTTGCCACTACTAAAATTTGGTCATATTACGACTGTTTTCTTGCGACGGGCTAAAAAACGGTCGCAATTAGTATTATTTACGACCGTTTCGTAGCCTGTCGTAATTTTAATTTATTGCGACCGTTTTTTAATAAATTGCGGCCGTTATAATGGTCGTTAAAATTATTAGAATTAATTTTTTTTTAAAATTGCGACCGGTCTAACCGGTCATAGAGTCGGTCGTAAGAGTTTAAATCAAAAATTAAAACAAATCTGGTTTCATTATTTTGAGAAGGGGAAAAGAAAGGTTGAAGCAGAGAAGAAGGGGGAAGAGGGAGAACAACTACGACGGTCGCTGCTCCGCCACGCAGACCACCGACGACCTGTCTCCGGCCAGCGACGCAAGACACAGGTATGCTGTTCTATTTTTTTTGTTTTTGATTTTATTAGTTTAGTTAATTTGTTCGAAAACCCTAACTTTGGGTCTCAATTCAACCCCCACGCAGACCACCGTCGCCGGATTCCCCTCCAGGCCGTCTCTCCTTTGCTTTCCGACGATTGTATTAAGGTAAGTCGATGGTATTATTATTTTGTTTTGAATTTTTGTTAATTTGGGCGAAAACCCTAAAATTGGGTCACAAATCAACGTTTGCAGGGCATACGTCACCGGCTTCCTCCTTCTATCTTAGCCTCCTCCTTCTTCCGTCGACTGTAATCAGGTAAGTCATGCAATTTTGGTTTTTTTCTTTTTTTTTTTTAATTTTATTTTTTTTTAAATTTATTTTCTGTTTATGGCCTTCTCTCTCTCTCTTTCTTTCTTTTCCTAGATGAACTAATTACCTTATTGTGGATTGATTAATGAAGCAATTTATTTATGGAATTGGGTTTGATTCATTTTTTGATTGAATTAGGGTTAATATGGTTATTCTGAAGTCTTATTTGGTTTAATTTGAGTTAAATGGTAACCAATTTTAATTTTTCTTTCATTTATAATTGTTTATATTTTGATGATGAAATACTGAAGTCCATTGATGTTGTTGTTGATAGATTGTGGTGTAGTCTGATGATTAATGTGATTGTGTTAAAATTGAATTGATTTGCTTTGGTGTAATTTGGGTAGAAAGGAACTAATGTCGAAGTGGATTTCAAGTTTGGTTTTAATAATACTGTTTGTGGAAATTTGATTAGAAAGGGAGCCACTATCACATTGAATTGTTTGGATGTAATGAAATTTTTGTCTTGAATCGATTAAATAAGCCATGTAACTTTGTTTGCTTTGAGATTTACTGTTGAATTTGTACATGATTTTATCTAATATGCAAGATTCATAATGACTAGTTAAGAGTTAGACATGGTAAATGTGCTTTCCAAATAAGCTACCTTATCGTAAATGTGTATTAATACATGGGTTTATCTCATTGTAATTACTTTAATATCAGGCTACATAGTTGAATATTTTCTTTAAATAGTATAAATAGCCTTTTCGCCTAATTTTTGGTTAAAAATGGTGAAATTTAACTCTTGAACTTTTGATTAAAGCTATGTTCTCAGTCTTGACCTTTTGGTTGATTTTTTTTTATTTTTTTATTCAATTTCATTATTTAATCTGAAATAGCTAATTGTGAGTCGCAAATTAACCCCCTTTGCAGCTCCATCGTCGCCGGATTCCTCTTCTGCCCGTCCTTCCTCCTTTTTCTGTCTTTTTTTATCGCCCTCACTAGGTAAGTCGGCTGTAGTTATTTATTTTTTTCATTTTAAAATTTTTTATAAATACCTTGCCTAAAAGTGTAACACCACCATACACCAGGACCACCTTCGTCGCCGCCTCTGCTTTTCTGGTCAACTCCTCCGCTGTGTGTTTTTCTTCCCTTCTTATTTATCTACTTCTTTTACTTGTGCAATATGATTCATATTTATGTTAGTTGTTTATGGAGTTGTGATCTCATGTGTTGGATAATTTTAGTTTGCTATTGATAGCTTGGTTCATTGTTGGATTTTTTACGCTTTATTATGCGTAGGCTAGAACTTGGATGTGTTTTGATTGGAATAGAAATTTATTTTTCTTTATGTCCAATGTAGGACTATTGGATGGTGTGAACTCATGTGTTGGATAATTTTAGTTTTCGTTTTTAAAAAAAAATGATTCTTATTGAATTACAATGGCTTTATTAGAAATATGTATGTTTAAGGGGTTATGATAATCTTTTGAACAATAATTTGTATTATGGTTCTATAAAGTATTTTGTAAATTATTTTGTTTTTTCATGAAGGGTTACATGTGGTTGTTTTTTTTTTTTTTTTTAATATTTTTATATTTTGATTTTTGTTATCAAACTCCCATCTTTGTTAAGTATACAAATCATATTGCTTCTATTATTTTATTAATGTTACATCAATTTACTTTGAAATGGTATAAATATAATTTTTTTAGTGTAAGTTATAAATAATTTAATCAATATTGTAAATTATAAATAATAAGTATCTTAGAAAAAATGTTGTAAAAATTATAATTATTTATCAAGTTAGAAGCATGTGACATAACATATGTTTAAATCTCTTAATAAAGAATGTGAAATCAGCTTTCCTGTTCAAGTCATGATAAGGACCTTTGGATATCATTTCGATTCTAATTGTATCGTATGCCATTATTGTAATGAATACAAGTTCAGTGTGAATGATTAATGTGATTTTTTTTTTCATAGTGTTGTAGAAATTGTCACCATGAAAAGGAAAGAGCGTTGGTGGATGTACGATAGATACGATGGCGGTAATGCTCGTAGACTTAGGCTAGAGTTTGTGGATGGTGTTGAACAATTCATACGGTTTTGTGAAGCTCATCCTGAGAGCCCGGGCATAGATGAAGTAAGATGCCCTTGTCTGTTATGTAAGAATAGACGTCTTCATGATGCCAACACAGTAAAACTCCATTTGTACAAAGAGGGGTTTATACCTGATTACTATGATTGGGTTTCTCATGGTGAAGGGTTCCCTACATCAAGTGTAGAGCAACCAAATACTTACCGTGAACTGGTTCTCGATGCTCTTGGGAGTAATCATGAACCACCAGGTGACGATAGTACTAGTGGTTCAGACGAAGAGCCAAATGCTCAAGCAAAAGCATTTCAAGAGCTTTTAAAGGTTGCCGAGCAACCACTATACGAAGGTAGCTCCATGTCTGTGCTAGAATTGGCATCTCGAATTGTATCTTTGAAGTCGAAATACAATTTGCCCCATAGGTGCGTTGATGGGTTTGCTTCATTACTGAACGAAGCGATTCCCGACAATAATAAGATGGGGAAAACATTCTATGATACAAAGAAGATTCTTAACGGACTTGAGCTTCCGTACAAGAAGATACATGCATGCCCAAAGGGTTGTATGTTATTTTGGAAAGCTGATGCTGAGTTGGATAAGTGTAGAGTGTGCGAAAGGGATAGATACAAGAGGACTTCAAAGGGGTCATTGGTTCCAATAAAAGAACTCATCTATTTTCCAATCACTCCAAGGCTACAACGGTTGTTTGCAACAAAGAACGTTACGGAGGAAATGACTTGGCATTCCAAAAATCCAAGAGTCCAAGGCACAATGGCGCATCCTAGTGATAGTGAAGCTTGGAAGCACTTGGATAGATCCTTCCTCGATTTCGCATCTGAACCTAGAAATGTGAGACTTGGTATGTGTACCGATGGGTTTGCTCCTAATGGCAAGTTTGGGGGGTCAGTATTCATGTTGGCCAGTCATTCTGACCCCTTATAACTTGCCTCCATCGATGTGCATGAAAAAACCATTTATGTTCCTTTCTTTGCTCGTTCCTGGTCCTTAAAATCCGAAGGGGAACTTGGATGTGTATATGCAACCGTTAATTGAAGAACTGAAAGATCTGTGGGATGTTGGTGCAACAACTTACGACATCTCGCAAAGAAAAAACTTCAATTTGTGTGCAGCAATCTTGTGGACTATAAGTGATTTCCCAGCCTATGGTATGCTTTCTGGATGGGCAACAGCTAGTAAAAAAGCATGTCCATATTGCTTGGACAAATCAAAAGCTTTTTGGCTTGAACATGGTGGTAAAATGTCTTAGTTTGATTGTCACCGACAATTTCTTCCTCCCGAACATCCTTTTCGAAACAACAAAATTGCTTTTTGTAAGAACAAGGTTGAAAAGGGGACACCACCTCACATAATGTCCGGCGATGAGCTATGGCAACAAGTTCAATAATTTGCTAAGGCAACAGATGGACCAGAAGCACTTGCAAGCTTAAAAAAGAAGAAACTAGGTTGGTTTAAGCAAAGCGTTCTTTGGGAGCTACCGTACTGGAAGACTCTTCTCCTCCGCCACAACCTCGATGTGATGCATATTGAAAAGAATTTATTTGACCAACTAATTCACACAGCGATGGATGTGAAAAAACATACTTCAGACACAGTTGCATCTAGAAATGACATTGCCAAATATTGCAAACGACCACAACTACATGTGACGGAGGATGCGAAAGGCAAAGACACTATGCCGAAAGCCCCATTCTCACTCGACAAGGCTCAAAAGAAAGTGTTATGCGAGTGGGTAAGGAACTTGAAATTTCCCGATGGTTATGCTTCTAATTTGAGTAGATGTGTAGATTTACAATCAGGTAAGCTTTATGGTTTAAAGAGCCACGACTGTCATATCTTCATGGAGAGATTGTTGCCCGTTGCTTTGAAGGAATTGCTCCCGGTCCATGTTTGGAAAGCTATTACTGATATTAGTCTTTTCTTCCGTGATCTTTGTTGTTCCACCATCAAATTGAGTGATATGGAAAGATTAGAACAAAACATTGGAGAAATTCTTCGTAAGCTCGAGAAGATATTTCCACCAGCATTCTTCAACTCTATGGAACACTTACCAGTTCACTTGCCTTATGAAGCTAGGTTATGTGGTCATGTCCAATATCGTTAGATGTATCCGTTTGAAAGGTTTAAGCTCCTACAAACTCATAGCTGCCATTTTTGTTTATACACCTATAGTTGTTTGCATAACATATAACTTATTCAATATTTTTTATTATAGGTTCCTTAATCATTTGACACGTAAAATTGGCAATAAGGCTCATGTGGAAGGTTCAATATGAAATGCTTATCTAACGGAAGAGATAGGGTAATTTTGCTCTAACTAGTTCCAACAAGGAGTGGATACCAAAACACGGGACTTAGGTCGTAATGTTCATGATGATGTTGAAAGCACTTTGGATGATAGTGTTTCAGAACTGTTTAGGGTTGATCATGGACATGCTTCTACTGGTGGAGTTCGTCGCTATTTGGATGAAAAAGAACTACAACTTGCTCATTTATATGTTTTGGGAAATAGCGGTATTCTGGAACCATATGAGAGGTATTAAATTTGTAAATTATCACACTCACTAAGATTTCATTGAATTTTACATCGTATCCAATGTCGATCACCTTCATTAATACTCTTTCTCTGGTTATATGGAAGGGGATTTGAGGACCACATTGTTCAAATGCAACCCACTATTCGCAAAGAAGATGTGTGGATTAAACATGAAGCTTAATTCCTCGAGTGGTTTAGGTTGAAAGTGAGTATGATACGCATTTGACATCAACACGTTTTCTTACTTTGTTTCTATAACTTCACGACTAATATCAATTTATTTATATAATTATGCCATATGAGCATGTGATTCAAGAAAAGCCAAATGATGAAATATTGTTTGCTTTGGCTATGGGCCCATATAAGCGAGTGCGTACTTGGAGCCAATTCTATGTGAATGGATACAAATTCCAAACTTATGGCCATGGAAAACATAAGTCAACAATGAATTATAGAGTAAGCGTATCCAATGAAGATGGTGGTGATTATTTTGGTTTTCTAGAGGATATCATCGAGTTGGAGTTCACTGTTGCCCTACGGACTTATAAGACTGTTCTTTTCAAGTGCAGTTGGATGGATTCCACTAGGGGTATGAACATTGATCAATACAAGCTTGTAGAAGTCAATCATACCAAAAAATAACCCAACTACGATCCATTTGTGCTTTCTTACCAAGCAAACCAAGTCTACTATGCACCTTACCCAAGTCTGAAAAGAGACAAGGCTCAATGGTGGGCAGTGTTCAAGACAAAGGCGAGGTCTGTTGTTGATGCACCAGTTAACGAAAACTTTCTACAAGAAACCAGTGCTGACATTCCAACTCTTTGTGCTCCGGATGACATTCCGGACTATGAAGTTGATGAAGATGGTTTTGGAGTTTCGAATACTGAAAATGAAGTGTTGCCCAATGCCCCTCAAGACGAGTCCAGTTTCGAATCTACTGATAGTGAGGATGAGGATGAGAATGACGGATTTTGGGATGACGATACCGATGATGATCTTAGTGCTGATGGGGAGGATGATTCAACTGAGATTTAGGAGATTGATTGTAACCTTATTTTGACTTTTTAATTATGTAATCTTAATGGATTTCAATTTATTTTAAAAGACCATCCTAGTTTCAATGTGATATACTTGTGTAAATATGTTATTATTTATATTTTGCAAAGCCAAGGTTATGTGTGACAGTAGCTTATAGATCGTGATATAACATGGCTATATGATTTTTACCGATGTTCATAATGTTTTTCTTATTGTAGGTTGTCATGGCCGGTGGTGGTCGTCGAAAGCTGGGACATACCACCCCAAGAGAATTGTTTCCGTCGACAAGCCATGCAAATACGGAAACTTCTCTGGAAGTTACCCCATCCCCTGAGCCATGTGTAGGTGGTTCTTAGACATCTACTCAGGTTCCTGAGACGCAAGACGGTAACTCTCCCATGGGTGAGGTTCCTACCCCCGTTGCGAGAAGGACTTTGCACCCGACAGGGTTATGGTAAGTTACTCATGGTTATCTTAATTTTCATTCCAACTTGAACAATCTTGGTTAGATTTGTATGTAATGACTTCATTTGTTTGCTTATTGGTACAAAGGTTCGATGATAGCACCGTGAGCACCACCATTACAAATATTTTTCAAGCACATTGGCGCGAACCATGGCTTTACTATGAAATGGTTGACAAGGTTACTAAGACCCACTGGTGGAACTCGTTTACGGTATTATAAAACCCCCAAGTTTAGTTTACTCATCTAACTTTGTTGTTTTTTGGTTACTTATTACAATAAATTATTATACATTTTATTTTTCTTGTTTGTAGAAACAATACCTTTGGAATGCTGATCTTAATGCCCTCGTGAAGGAGTATGAAAAGAAGGCACATAAGAGGCTGAAAGAGATTACATACAATGTTTCGGTTAGAAACAAGTCAGTTCCCAAATGGATGGGAGAGTCTATGTTTGAGCGAATTATGGAGAAAAGAAAGGATCCGGTATTTCTGGAGAGGTCAGAAAAAGCGAAGAAGAACAGGAGGGGTGGCTCCCTGTCTAATCCAATTGAGCCGTCACACTTCCAAGGTTCTATCTCTGCATCAAAGCATGCAAAGAAAATGGTAATACTTAATGGTATATACTGGTACTGATAAATTTTAGTAGTTACATACACTAAGCATTTATGGAGTTATTTGTTTTGTGCTGGCTTAGAAAGCCGGTGGAGTGCTTCCAACTGCTCCTGAGGTGTTCCTAAAGACACATTTCAAGGAAGTTCCAGGAAAAGGAAAAGTTGCGGCTAACAAGAGGGCACAACAAATCTCGGTAACACATCTAACTTTGGAAACTAATGAAATTATTTTTTAAGGAAGCAAGAAAAACATAGGCACTTATACTTGTGATTTGAAATTTGAGGAATCTATAGCCTTGTAAATGCCTAAAAATGTCTATGATTAACCAATTTGAACCTATAAACATGTTTTTTATGCAAAATATGAGTTGTTTGATTGATAATTTCTTAAAATATAGACAAAACAAAGAATATGGCTAAGTTAGAATGCCATTTTAGCCTAGTCATGAACCTATAGCCATGAATATGCATGAAAATGTGTAAGTTTTCGCAATTTGAACCTATAAACATGTTTAATATGCTAAATATGAGTTGTTTGATTGATAAAATCTTATAATATAGCGTAAACAAACAAAATGGGTAAGTTAGAAGGTCATTTAAGCCATTTTATCCTAGTCATGAACCTATAGCCTTGTGTATGCTTGAAAATGTGTATGCTTTAGCAATTTATGCCTATAAACATGTTTTGTATGCTAAATATGAGTTGTTTGATTGATAATTTCTTAAAATATAGCAAAAACAAAGAATATTGGCTAAGTTAGAATGCTATTTATGCCATTTTAGCCTAGTCATGAACCTATAGCCATGAATATGCATGAAAATGTGTAAGTTTTTGCAATTTGAACCTATAAACATGTTTAATATGCTAAATATGAGTTGTTTGATTGATAAAATCTTAGAATATAGCAAAAACAAAGAAAATGGGTAAGTTAGAAGGTTATTTAAGCCATTTTAACCTAGTCATGAACCTATAGCCATGAATATGCATAAAAATGTGGAAGTTTTTTCAATTTGAACCTATAAACATGTTTAATATGCTAAATATGAATTGTTTAATTGATAAAATCTTAGAATATAGCGTAAACAAACAAAATGGGTAAGTTAGAAGGTCATTTAAGCCATTTTATCCTAGTCATGAACCTATAGCTTTGTGTATGCTTGAAAATGTGTATGCTTTAGCAATTTATGCCTATAAACATGTTTTGTATGCTAAATATGAGTTGTTTGATTGATAATTTCCTAAAATGTAGCAAAAACAAAGAATATTGGCTAAGTTAGAATGCTATTTATGCCATTTTAGCCTAGTCATGAACCTATAGCCATGAATATGCATGAAAATGTGTAAGTTTTTGCAATTTGAACCTATAAACATGTTTAATATACTAAATATGAGTTGTTTGATTGATAAAATCTTAGAATATAGCAAAAACAAAGAAAATGGGTAAGTTAGAAGGTTATTTAAGCCATTTTAACCTAGTCATGAACCTATAGCCATGAATATGCATGAAAATGTGGAAGTTTTTGCAATTTGAACCTATAAACATGTTTAATATGCTAAATATGAGTTTTTTAATTGATAAAATCTTAGAATATAGCGTAAACAAACAAAATGGGTAAGTTAGAAGGTCATTTAAGCCATTTTATCCTAGTCATGAACCTATAGCCTTGTGTATTCTTGAAAATTTTTATGCTTTTGCAATTTATGCCTATAAACATGTTTTTTATGCTAAGTATGAGTTTTTTGATTGATAATTTCTTAAAATATAGCAAAAACAAAAAATATGGCTAAGTTAGAATGCCATTTTAGCCTAGTCATGAACCTATAGCCATGAATATGCATGAAAATGTGTAAGTTTTTGCAATTTGAACCTATAAACATGTTTAATATGCTAAATATGAGTTGTTTGATTGATAAAATCTTAGAATATAGCAAAAACAAAGAAAATGGGTAAGTTAGAAGGTCATTTAAGCCATTTTAGTCTTCTCATGAACCTATAGCCTTGTGTATGCTTGAAAATGTGTATGCTTTAGCAATTAATGCCTATAAACATGTTTTGTATGCCAAATATGAGTTGTTTGATTGATAATTTCTTAAAATATAGCAAAAACAAAGAATATGGCTAAGTTAGAATGCCATTTATGCCATTTTAGCCTAGTCATGAACCTATAGCCATGAATATGCATGAAAATGTGTACGTTTTTGCAATTTGAACCTATAAACATGTTTAATATGCTAAATATGAGTTGTTTGATTGATAAAATCTTAGAATATATCAAAAACAAAGAAAATGGGTAAGTTAGAAGGCCATTTAAGCCATTTTAGCCAAGTTGTAAACCTATAGCCTTGTTAATACTTGAAAATGTGTATGTTTTTGCAATTTGAACCTATAAACATGTTTAATATGCTAAATATGAGTTGTTTGATTGATAAAATATTAGAATATAGCATAAACAAAGAAAATTGGTAAGTTAGAAGATCATTTAAGCCATTTTATCCTAGCCATGAACCTATAGCCTTGTGTATGCTTGAAAATGTGTATGCTTTAGCAATTTATCCCTATACACATGTTTTGTATGCTAAATATGAGTTGTTTGATTGATAAATTTTTAAAATATAGCAAAAACAAAGAATATGGCTAAGTTAGAATGCCATTTATGCCATTTTAGCCTATTCATGAACCTATAGCCATGAATATGCATAAAAATGTGTAAGCTTTTGCAATTTGAACCTATAAACATGTTTAATATGCTAAATATGAGTTGTTTGATTGATAAAATCTTAGAATATAGCAAAAACAAAGAAAATGGGTAAATTAGAAGGTCATTTAAGCCATTTTAGCCTAGTCATGAACCTATAGCCTTGTGTATGCTTGAAAATGTGTATGCTTTAGCAATTTATGCCTATAAACATGTTTTGTATGCTAAATATGAGTTGTTTGATTGATAAATTCTTAAAATATAGCAAAAACAAAGAATATGGCTAAGTTAGAATGTCCTTTATGCCATTTTAGCCTAGTCATGAACCTATAGCCATGAATATGCATGAAAATGAGTAAGTTTTTGCAATTTGAACCTATAAATATGTTTAATATGCTAAATATGAGTTGTTTGATTGATAAAATCTTAGAATATATCAAAAACAAAGAAAATGGGTAAGTTAGAAGGCCATTTAAGCCATTTTAGCCAAGCTGTAAACCTATAGCCTTGTAAATACTTGAAAATGTGTATGTTTTCGCAATTTGAACCTATAAACATGTTTAATATGCATAATTTTTTTTGTTTGATTTCAGGAAGCCTACCAAAAGAAGCTTGACGAGTCTTCCACTCAAGAAGGGTCATAACCGGGCCCTAACCAGCTATACTAGGAGGTCGTTGGTGGTAGGAAAAAAGGTGTAGTGAAGGGCCTAGGTGCAAGTGCTAGTTTGTTTTACAGCCCCTCTTCCGAGAAAGGCTTGCAATCGTACAATCCTTCTATAGCTTCACAGTTGGAGGAACGTGTGCAAGCCGAGGTTGCCGAGCGAATAGAGGAGGCAAAAGTGCAAATGCATGCACAGATGGAGGCACAGTTTGCTACGCAATTGCAGGAGGCATTGAAGAAGGAGCGGGAGGAGGCAGCAATTGAGAATAAGCGAATAATGGAGACAATGTTGCAGAACTTGTTCTCTAACTGTTCAGGTGGTCCTCCATTTCAGTTTCGTAAGGAAGATGACCCGAACATGTCTGGTGGTGGGCTTGGTCACCAGACTCCGGTGTCGTAGTTTTTGTTCATAAAGCTCTTACATTAGTATTGTTGATATAGGCCTTAGTATTTTTTTGGGGGAATATAGGCCTTAGGTTTTTTTTTGGGAATATAGGCCTTAGGTTTTTTTTTTTTTTTGGGGGGGGGGATATAGGCCATTTCGTTATTTTTTTGGGGAATATAAGCCTGAAATTGGTATTATATTGTCACATGTTGGCCTTATCTATTTTTGAAGGAACATAGGCTATTACTTATTCATATAGACCTAACTTAGTTTTAAAGTTAAGCTTATAAAACTATTACTAACTAATTACTATTATTATTAACTTGAACATTGTTATTGTATGTATTGTTCGAAGTTGGACTTTTTAATTATTAATATTATTATCTATATGAATTATGCATTTTATTTTTATTTTATATTAATTTTGAAATTAATTCACATGATAACAGGTTATAGGTTCAGGTTAGGATGGCATCGATAATGCAAATTGTAATTATTTGAAAATTGCATTATAATAATATCATCTTTGCGACCGTCTATGCCTGTCGCAAATTTAATAAATTTCGACCGTCAGTGCCTGTTGCAATTCTCTGAGGAATTGCGACCGTTTACCTACCCTGTCGCAGATCCCATGTTTTTGCGACCGTCAGGGCCTGTCGCAGATCACAGGAATTTGCGACCGTCTTTGGCGGTCGTAATTCACTGACACTACAAGAAAAATCACTTTTCGTAGCGATTATTTCGTAGCGATTGTACATTCGCTACAATATGCAAGTATGTTTGTGAAATAACTAAGGATGTTGTATCATTTTTACAATCGCCATGGTTTTCCCATATAAAATCGATACGGAAAACATAATAATACATATCCACACTATTTTTACACATTTATATAATTTTGAGAAATCGTATCATTTACAATCGCCACTAAATCCTAAAAATCGATACGAAAATCCTTTTCAACACTAGATATATAAATATTGTTTGACAAAGAGTACATAAAATTTGTCATAGCTTATTGGTGAAACATTTAATATAATAGTTTGAGGTTGCATGTTCGAATTTTGTAAAGATCATACGCAAGTTTTTTTTTTTTTTTTTTTGAAGAAAATGAGTTAAACATTTATAGTGATTGTAATCGCTACAATATTCACCACGATTGGATGTAGTTTTTCGTATCGATTATTAAGGCCAACCCCAACGATATTGAAAACCACTACTAAAGGCTAAGGCAACGGGGGATATTGTATCGAATGACCATTCGTTGGGAAAGCTTTTTGTTGCAATTACAATCGATACTAAAGGTTAAAATAATCGCTACGAAAAGGTTATTTTCTTTTAATGTGAAAATTGCGACCGTTAGGGCTCGTCGCAGATCCCAGATATTTGCGACCGTCTTAGGCGGTCGTAATTTACTGAAAATTGCGACCGTCAGGGCCTGTCGCAGATCCCAGAGTTTTGCGACCGTCTTAGGCGGTCGTAATTTTCAACAATTGTGACCGCGTTTCCTGTCGCAAATAACAAATTACGTCAGTTTAAAAAACGGTCGTTGAAAATACGAAAAACGGTCGCAATTTGATCTGCGGTCGCCAAGTGGCCGCAATTTTTTTTTTGCGACCAGTTAAATAACGACTGTGCCTTTGCGACCGGTGACGGTCACAATTTTCAATAGCGACCGTTTTCCTGATAATTTGTGACCGGTGCAGGCGGTCTCAATTCACTGGTTTTTTAGTAGTGTGCTAATGATAAAAATGACAAAGAAATAATAAAAGCAATGGAAGAACATGAAAACAAAACAACAATTATTGAAGATACATAAGCAGTTAATATTTCCAATGATACGACTATCAAAGAAGTAAAAATTGGATTAACACTAAGTCAAGACGAACGCAAAGAGCTAATTAACTTGCTTAGTGAATTTTTTGGCGTATTTGCTTGGTCATACCAAGATATTCCAGGAATTGACAGGGATATAGCTCAACATACAATACCACTCATTCCAGGTATGAAGCATGTCAAACAAAAGTTGCGTCGTATGAAACCGGATGTGGCTCTCAAAATCAAGGAAGAAATAAGAAAACAATTGGCTGCAGGTTTCATCAAAGTATCCAAGTATCCAGAATGGATAGCAAATGTGGTTCCACTTCCAAAGAAGGATTAAAGGGTCAGAATGTGTGTTGATTACAGGGACCTCAATAAGCCAAGCCCGAAAGATGGGTTCCCTCTACCTCCCATTGACATTCTGGTCGATAACATAGCAAACCATGCACTCCTATCGTTCATGGACAGCTATGCCGGATATAATCAAGTATTAATGGCCGAGGAAGACATGGAGAAAACCACATTCATCACATAATGGGGTACATATTGCTATAAGGTAATGCCATTCGGGTTGAAAAACGCGGGTGCCACCTACCAAAGAGCAGCCACAGCATTGTTACATGATATGATGCACAAAGAGGTGGAGGTCTATGTTGATGATATGATCGTCAAGTCAAAAGATCGCCCAGGCCACATCATTGCACTTCGCAAGTTCTTTGAAAGACTCCGCAAGTACAACATGAGATTAAATCCAGCAAAGTGTGCATTTGGAGTCACGTCAGGAAAACTACTTGGATATGTGATCAGTTCTCGAGGGATTGAAATAGATCCCATAAAAGTCAAAGTGATCATGGCCATGCCACCACCCAAGAATGAGAAAGAAATTCGAGGCTTCATTGGAAGGCTGCAATATATAAGTAGGTTCATATCAAAACTCACAGCGATATGTGAACCTATATTCAAGAAGCTTAAGAAAAATGTTCCAGTCACATGGGATGATGATTTCCAAAAATCTTTCGACAAAATCAAAGAATACCTGGCAAACCCACCCGTGCTAACGCAAGCAATGCTTGACTTTCCTCTTCGACTCTACCTTACGGTCACAAGAGAAACGATGGGGGAAATGCTAGCACAAGAAATTGAAAAGAAGGAGAATGCAATTTACTATTTGAGCAAGAAGCTTCAAGGATATGAGACATGATACACACCGCTTGAAAAGTTGTGCCTCGCACTTGTGTGGGCCGCACAAAAATTAAGACATTACATGCTCACTCATACAGTGCATGTCGTGTCCAAGATGGATCCTCTCAAGTACTTGTTCGAAAAAGCAACACTTAATGGCAGATTATCAAGGTGGATAGTCAACCTTGCTCAGTTTGACTTGAAATTTGTACCACAAAAAGCCATCAAAGGTTATGCGGTTTCCGACTTCCTAGAAGATTTTTCACTAGAAGAAGTTGAAAAAGAAGAAGATGAGTATGATTTCCCTAACGAAGATCTACTCATGACCGAAGATGATAGCTGGACGCTCTATTTCGACGGAGCTTCAAACCAAAAAGGTTGTGGTGTAGGGGTCTTGCTCAAATCACCTAATGAAGAGCATATCCCAATTTCCATGAAGCTCGACTTTGATGTCACCAACAATGCCGCGGAGTACGAGGCCTGCATCTTTGGATTAGAAACAGCTGCGGCCTTGGGAATTAAGAAGCTCATAATATACGGTGATTCATCACTAATCATTAACCAGATCTCCAAGAGATGGAAGGTGAGAAGTGAAAGTCTCGATACGTATCAAGCTGATCTGGAAACTCTCACGGAGCAACTAGATGAAGTGGAATATACATACTTGCCTAGAGAAGAAAACTAGTTTGCCAACGTACTGGCTAAATTAGCATCAATGGTGCGAATTCCAATAGACACAATCAGAATGCCATTGACTATAGAAAGAAGATATGAGTCGGCTTATGTTCACGCACTTGATGATGAACAAGAAGCACAAGAAGAAGATGAAGAACCATGGTATACGGATATCCTTAATTATGTGATAAAGAGAGAATACCCTCCTAATACTGATAAAAGGGCACGCCGTGCTTTGAGGCTCCTGGCCTCACAATATGTGCTCATCAGGGGAGAACTCCACAAGAGGACTGCACTAGGGAGAAATCTCTTATGCATAGCCAGGAAAGAAGCACACAAAACCATGGAAAACCTTCATACCGGCATATGTGGAACACATATGAATGCCAAGATGTTAGTCCAAAATATTTAACGACAAGGTTATTATTGGACTACCATGGAGAGAGATGGTCACGAATACGTCAAAAAATGTATGAAATGTCAAGTCTATGTAAATTTACAGCACGTTCCACCTTCGCTTCTCTACACATATACTTCTCCATAGCCTTTCTCTACTTGGGGTATCAACATCATTGGAAAGATAATGCCACCAAGACAAGGGGGGCATGAATTCATCCTCGTAGCAATCGACTATTTCACCAAATGGGTCGAAGCTGCCTCATATGCTAAGTTAACAGCAAAACATGTAGCTCAATTCATTGAGAAAAATATCATATGCCGCTATGGGGTACCTCATGAGATGATCAGTGATAATGGGACGTATTTCCAAGCCGAGTGCACAGGCCTATTAAAGAAATATCATTTCAAGCATCACAGATCATCACCCTACAAACCACAAAAAAATGGTGCGGTCGAATCGACCAACAAAAATGTGAAAACTATCATCATAAAGATGACGAAAAATTACATAGATTGGCCAAGTAAGCTACATTTCACCCTTTGGGGTTATCGAACCTCTGTTCGTACATCAACAGGGGCTGCCTCTTTCTCCTTGGTCTACGGAGTTGGAGCTGTACAACCAATAGAGCTCGAAATCCCTTCTCTCCAAATTACGTTGGAAAGCCAACTAGATGAAGTCGACTGGATTAGAGCAAGATATGATGAACTAGTCTTACTTGACGAAAAACGATTGGCAGCTTTGCATCATGTCCAAACCTACCAACAGCGTATGGCACGACATTTCAATAAAAAATTCAAGACTGGGAATATCAAGGAAGGTGACTTGGTGCTTAAAGCACTTCGCAAAAATGTGTTGGATCCAAGAGGAAAATTGTGCTTAAAGCACTTCGCAAAAATGTGTTAGATCCAAGAGGAAATTTAGACCAAATTGGTCAGGTCCGTACATTGTTAAATCCATTTTGTCTGGCGGAGCGGCACAATTGGTAGATGTGCATGGTAACGGTTTTCACAATTTAACCAACTTGGATCAACTCAAGAAATTTTATGCCTAGTTGCATGGGTTCATGACCCGATAGAGCTACGTTTGGCCTAATTCCTTTTAAGAATACGTAGGCAAGCCCTCAAAGGGGCCCAACCACTTTAAAAAAAAAAAAATCCTTCCTCCGTCGATCAAGTAACACACAAAACAGCAAAATGAAGCTAAAGCGAGAAAAATCATACATTGCGCCAGCTCAACATCCACCGCGACACATCAGCTTACATCGTCAAATGGCAGCTCCCGCCGTGCCACGGTGGAATCGCACACAAAAAAAATATTGCCTCTCCACGGGGAATTCCACCGTGGCATGGTGGAATTCCAGCAAAAAAAAAAAAAAAAAAATTGCCGCGCCACGGGGAATTCCACCGTGGCACGGTGGAATCTCAGACTTTGCGAATTGTTCCGTGGCGCAGACTTTGCGAATTCTGTTATTTATTCGACGTTTGTTACTATTCTTCCATTGCTAACACCTTGATTCGGACATATGAAAAAAAAAAAATTCATTGTAATTTTTATTTAAGGCGAAAATAAATATGCTATTATTATTGAAATAAATGTGACTACAATTATTGGCATCATGCGCCTTATTTTAAAATTAAAAATTATAAATCATATAAGCAAAGCAATATTGATCTAATCCTTCTTCACTTTAGGAACCTCCTTCTCTTTTTCAACTAGGTCGGCCTTCACCATTAATGTGTCTTTTGTAGCCCGAACCGTCACACCCCTAGTCGAACTTTCACCCCTTTCACCTTTCTTAGAATTCTTTGCTTGCTTCTCTTTATAAACCATCTTCTCCTTACCCTTTCCTTTCACATAATTCTTCTTTTTAGGCATTATAGGAGTCTTAAACTCAATTCCTTGTGTTCTCGGACCTAGACGATCTTTAGGAGGCGCCTTTTTACTTTCAAGACGTCCCTTCACATCAAAGTTGCGTGATCCGACTCGATGCCCTCTACTTCTAGGATTCAATCATGCCTTGTATGCACTAGATAAGGGAGGAGGAGCTTGGCTACTTGCGAAAACGGTCCACAAAGGTCTTCCAACCCAATAAGCCTCGTACTTGTGAACGTTATTGTAGGCGTCGCTCGAAGTGCGCCTACGTTAAAGCATGTGGTGAATATGCTTGGCACTCATAGGAAGTGGGAATTGACATTACGATTAGGGACAACGATTAGGGACAAATAAAGTAGGGAGCCGCCAACAAGTTTTTAAGGAACTTGTAAACCGTCCACGGATCATAAAAAGGCAACCACGATAAGGGACAACGATAGGCAACAACGATTGACCCGTGAAGGTTACACCCCATTCATAATCCATGAGATTACTAACTCCATATGGTTCGGAACCACGAAAGGAGGATCGGGGATGATGGTACGAAGTGAGTCATGGAGTCACATTCGCCCGTATTGGCCTCTACTCGATTCTTATAGTGAAAAGTGATTCCTGCGATCTCAAAGGCATACAAACAAAATATTCAATTTGCTCCAAACTATTATTAAGCTAAATTGGTTGAATATTAATGCAACATATAATTCTAAAATATTGTGATCACTTGATTAAACAACAAGATTAAAAGGAACCTAAACCGGTTGTCCAAATTATCTTATTAGGCGTGATTTTCAATTACATATTCCCTTTAAACATGCAATATAGTGATCATAAATATAATAAAATAAACATTAATATTGGAAGCAATTCAACAATAATAGAGTTAGTCAAATCAAATATAAAATAACCTAATCATGATACTAGCAATAAGAAAATAAAATAAGTGTAATTAAATTAATTAATAATTACTCACATTTCGCACGTTCCTTTAAATTGCTACATCATGAATAAACTGTTAGTAACTTCAATAAAAATAATAAAGCAAATGAAAATTAAATTAAATAAAAAGTAGAATTGATTTGGTCCAAACCCTCAGTTATTTGTACCTTTCACGCCTTGGTTTAAGGACGGAACCTCGGGTTAAGTATAGACTCCTTGGAGTGCTTAGGGGAATTATTATGGAAGAATAAGGAGGCTAGAAATTAGGTTAAAGAGGGAGAAGAGGATGATTTTTGGTGCAAGGTGAGAGAGAATGATTATTGCTGCCCCGAACTGCAGAAAAGAGGGGGGTATTTATAGGGAAAATGAGTAGAGGGAACACACGGATCCCTAAAAAGATAAAAAACCTAAAAAAGGCTACCGCGACACGGTCAGACTGTACCGTGACACGGTCAGACTCTACCGTGTCACGGGGGAAATTAGCGTGACGCGGGAAATATTTGACCTACGGGAGTAAAAACGCGTGAAGGGATTACGCGGAAAAAACACGGAGTTGTCCCGTGTCACAGCACTGGCACCGTGACACGGGAATTCCTACCGTGACACGGCAGTAATTCCCGTGTCGCGGCACAGTTCCCAGTGACGCGGGAAAGTTTTAAGCACCGTGACACGGCAGCAACCCACCGTGACACGGCTGAAAACGCCGTGACGCGGCAAAGTCCACCGTGTCACGGCATATGGCGCCGGGTCACGGTACTTATGCCAAGTCACGGGGCACTAAAAAACATGAAAATGCCCTCCAAATTACCGTGTCACGGGAATTTCTCCCGTGCCACGTCAGATCTTACCGCGTCGCGGCATTTTAGCTGCTGCGCGGTAATTCCAGTTTTTTACCCGTTTTTAAAATCATCATAACTTTTGATCCGTAACTCGGAATAAAGAATATAATATATCATTGGAAAGCTTATCAAGTCTAATTTTCAACCCAATTTGAATCAGGTAAAAATAATTTGTAGATTTTAAGATATGGCTGGTTTAGTAGAAGGGTGTCGGTTTTGGGCCGAGTTTAATGTTTTGCTCATATCTTTTTCGTTATAGCTCGGAATTGGGCTTATGATATATGGTTGGAAAGCTTATTTGAAGGGCTATCCAACAAAATAATAATTGGATCAAAATTTTATATCCATAAAATCAGTTTCTCTCAGTTTTGCGATGTGGACACGAAAAGTGGAAAATAGGTTATGGTTTAGGGAAATGAGCTAGAAATTGGATTGGTTCATGAAATATATTGGATAGAACATGGTTTAAGCACTCCAAAGATTAAATACTCAACTCGACCAATAATGGCGGTGAAAGGTGTTCATCAACGGGTTTGGTTTTGGGGAGACATTTTTAGGTGTCTACAGTTATTTTCATGCAACGATACTTCACGAGGACTATCGTTAT
This sequence comes from Chenopodium album, assembly GCF_948465745.1. Lineage (NCBI taxonomy): Eukaryota > Viridiplantae > Streptophyta > Magnoliopsida > Caryophyllales > Amaranthaceae > Chenopodium > Chenopodium album. The sequence continues at coordinate 22,025,160 of NC_137837.1, forward strand.
AGCGTGGAACTACTTGTTCAAGTCCATATTGTCGCATCAATCGAGAAGGACAATAAATAGTCAGCCTTGAGATACTAGGAACGCGACAATACGTAGTATCATTAGTACCACCCATCCTAGTAAGCCTCCACTAAGGCACCATCCATCGAATGGAAAATTCTCTCTTTGCAAAGAAATTCTTCCAATCATCATATGACATGTTCGCAGAGTAATTCTTCTTCCTGTGGATTAGATCGTTGGGACCATATTTTTCAATATCGTCGAGGGCTTCAAAAAGTTCTAAACGCTCCATCAACCAAATATGCAAAATAAAAAAAAAATCAGTAGAAGAATTCAAAAAAAAAAAAAAAAAAAATGCAGAAACCCACCGTGACACGGCAGGTTTTACCGTGTCACGGCAGACATGCACCGTGACACGGTTCCTGTTTTGTGTCACGGGGGCTTATCAGAGCGCGTTTTTGCCTGCAACAGTACTAGAGAGCCCTTCCTGACGGCTTTCCGGTCAGCTTTTGCTTCGTCAAGGTCGCGCAATGTTTCTCCAAGGCACATAGGCATAGGAGATCTCCCTGATTCAACATGTTCAAGCACAAACGCTAAACAAGCATGTCCTACCCTACCGTTTGAAAATAAAAGCTTGCTAAACATGGAAAAAATATAAGCCCTTCTACGATATACATGATAAGACTCAGAGACAGGGCGATTGAAATATAAATTTGCAAGTTTTTCTAAATCTACCTCATTACCACACACAATTTTATTTAAATCTGGATCTGTCAGATTTAAAATGCGTTCAAAGTCTTCGTAATAATACTCACGTAGGGCAGGCATGGCAATGAGATTTCTGGCAAGAAACCCAAAGATGGCACCGAATTCTTCCGGCAGGGGACAGATTTCATCGTAATCAAATTTAAAACAATGTGTTTCAAGACTCTAATAGTCTAAAGCTGCCCTTAGAAAATCATGTTCAATCGCTACATGTCTCAAAGCTAATAAGCCTCTGACATGAAACAATTCCAGCTCTCTTTTGTCAGCATTGGTCAAATAATAAGACCAGTCGCGCAATGTATTATCAAAATTCTGAGACATTATTATTGAAATATGAAATTCTAATTATTTTATGTTTCGATTATACTGGTCCTATTTTATAGCAAAACGCTTGGTAATACTCAAAATCTATCTTTCTATACGCGCAAACCACATCGTTGCAGAATACGCGCACCGTGACACGGGAATTTATGCCGCAACACGGCAGACTTTACCGTGACACGGTGTACGGTGCCATGTCACAGTGCCCACGCGTTTTCATTTTTATCCTTCACCTATTTTTATCCGGATTTTTATTGTTTTATCTTCACCGTTTATCTTTTAATTCTGTTTTTTGAGAGCTTCATTCCTATTAAAGTTCTCAATCTTTTTTTTTATTTTTTATTTTTTTTTATTTTTTATCTTTATTATTTATTATTACTTTATTCTTATTTATATTTATCTTTATTATTTATTATTTTATTTTACTATTTATTATTACTTTATTCTTATTTCTATTATTCTTATTTTATTTCTTTTTTGGGGAAGTTGTAAAACTTGTCCCATTTCCATGCCTCTTTTTTTTTTTCCTTCTTATTTTTGGAGTTGTAAAACTTGTCCTTTTTTTTTTCCTTTTTATTTCCTTTTTCTTTTGGGGAAGATCGGTACCCTCCACTTACATTTTTTTTTCGCGTCATTAATAAATACACAATTACACACCATGAATCTCAAGCGTACACTAATACACACTAATAAATGCATAAACTGTGAATAATGTACAAAGTGAATAAGCAGCGTCAAGTGTCATCAACCAAAGTACAAATAAAGACCCTCGGTAAAAAATATGTAGAACTAGAAGAGTGAGGATCAGTGTCATCTCCAGCCTGTGAATACGGGAGCGGTGAACCAAAGAGACCCGCCATCATCCGGGTATGAGTAGTATCCCTACTGGTCCCTGTAGCTCCAGTAGCAGTCAAGCTCAAAGCGGCGTAGACTGACTCTAGGAAGTAGGAAGCGTCGGTGGAGGCATCGTCCCAGACACTGGAACTGAAAACAAGCCAGGCACCGGTGGAGGAAGCGCCCTAGACAATGGAACTGAGTATAAACCCTGATCCACAGGAGTAAGGACTGGCCCGAACTCAGGCTATGGAGACTGTGAAGATGAATGTCGTCGCCACTGACCCTGAAAATGTTGGAATGGCTGGGAAGGCTGAGGCGGCTGCCACTGAGCCTCTTGAAATGGCCGAGAAAACTGAGGCTCCTGCTGAGACTGAGAATGCCGACGAACCGCAGGAGATCATCTGCCACGACTAGGCTCTCCCTCGTCCGAGCCTTTATGCCTCGAGAGCGAGCGGGACCTCCGTCGCTCCTGAAAGACACAAAATCCAAAGATGTCAATGGTACAAGATAGAACAAATGGTAAAAATGAATAAAAAGTGAACATACCTCAAGAACATTGCCAGAACCGCCCCGACAACTCGCACCATGCCGAAGCTTGATGATGCAGTACTTTAAAGCATCAACCAGCTTCATGAATCCTATCATATCCGAGTGAGTAGGCTGAGAACAAAGCAAAGAAAAATCAGTAACAAGCGGTATTAAAAAGGATGAATAATGTGTCAAAAAACTTACCGGCTCAAACACATCAGGCAAAGACTTTTGCGCCTGTCTGAAACCCTCTGACGCGTCAGCAATATGGTCCTCAGTAATACCGATCGGCCCCGGTTAGCGGTCGGATTGAGGCGGGACCTCAATCTTCCCCACATGGCGAATAGTCGTCTGAAAATACGATCGAATAATTAGGTTATTCGACGGTTTAAACAGAGACTAGCAACAAAATTCTCAAAAGAAATCATACCTCAGGAAGACGGGGCGGAGGAGCCAAAGAGGGAAGCAAGTCCTGCGAATAATCGCCCTCCATACGCACAAGCTCCTGCCAAGGAAAAGTTTAGCGCTCTCCCTTGTTTATCAACTCCCTAAGCAAGCGTGAGTCCAGCATCGACTCCGGTGGAGGCAAGGGCACCACAAAGCGATCATCACTGAGCTGTCGAACAACACGCTCCCCAAGATACCAAACAAAGAGTCCAGTACCAACAAAAACAGTACGGTACGCCGAAAGCTGCAAGGCCTCGGGAAGATTAGTCATCCTAGCCCAAGGCCGATACTGGATATCAATAGCAACCTGAAAATCATAAAAAGTTGCAATGAAACGCCGAAAATAACGTCAAGGTAAGAATAACAGGCTACAAATTTAATTCTTACACCAATAGAAGAGGTGCCTCGGCGTAGCAGCCCGCTTAGCGTAGGGACAGACTCCACTAGTGACTCTCCTCGGTCACGCTAGCTAGCTCCAACAGGGAAGTCATGGACCACTTCACAACGCCGTCAAGGGGCCAATCTCGGAAAGTACTCATAGAACCATTGCTGCAATGAAAAGTAATCTCTGAGCACATGAGTCAAACAGATTAAAACAAAACAAGAAGAGGAAAGATCGTCACCTCTAAGACTCTCCATAAACCATAGACAGTGACAGGGGCCTGGTCGTTCAGCTGCCTACAGCCATGACGTAATGACAAGAGAAGATCGGCATATCCAAGGCTGGCCCAACTAAAGGATCCTATCTCACTGATCCTGACCAAAGAAGGAAGGTGGAAAACGAGCGCACGCGAACTCCTATCGTGAGAAAGAGTCATGGAAATAAGAATCAAAATGAAGATCCGCACTCGCTACTCAGGTGATGTCTCATCCATGTCAAAGCCACGGGCGAGAACAGAAGCCAACTCTGATCGCCCGCTCTTAGGACCACCTCCAGGCACGGGCTGAGTCCTGATGTGCTGAACGACCGGACCTAACAAATCTGTTACCTCGGCCGCCCCCCAACTAAGGTCAGAAAATTGCCGGACGACCCGGTCGGTGAAGCGTAGACCACTGATCATGCTAAAATCTAGAGGAGTCACTGTCATCTCCCCCCAAGAAAAGTGAAAAGTGTTGGTAGTATCCCAAAAATACTCCAACAACGCGCGAACGACTGTCGGGCCACAACCTCGGGGGCTACGAAACCCTACGACCGCCGAATAAAAATCTACTACACCAGGAGATTCCCACAAGGCGTTCATAACAGGATCCCTCGTGATAATCCCATAAAGTCGAGGAATCAAATCACTAGCTCCGGAACCATGATGGCGAAGCGTGCCATCGACTATGCCGGCAAGTGGACAGTGAGAAACGTGGTTCTCACGGAAGAAAACCAACTCATCTAACGACCACGGAGGTGGAACCCATCTGCCCCTACTCGAAGAAGGGCGAGGCTCGGTCTCTAGGGCATCGTCGTCCATGCCCTCAGGAACTGTGGGAGTGTCCTCCCGAAAAGCCTGATACCGGCCACGAGTGGAAAAATCGTGATCCCGTTGTCTAGGCATGCTATTACAAAAATAAAAATCTAAAAGCTTAGCATCATTTCCTAAGTTATTTAGTTATTTATTCAAAAGCGGCTTATCAGTTACCTTAAGTGGCATTTTCTATTATACGCAAAAATTTTACCTCAAGGCTAAAATTTAGCAAAATAATGGAATTGTTTCTAGTATTTAGTTTCTCCATGACGAACTAATACTATGTTCTCCTAATTGCATGATACTATGTTCTCCATGACAATATAGTACATATACAAAACAAAACACGTTTTAAAATTGCACAAGAACGATAAATTGGCACATCATGGCATATTTACAAGATCTATAACCAATATACCATCATTTCAAGTGCAAAAGAACAACATGAACAACAAGAACACCATTTCACACAAGTAGTACCAAAAATGGTGATTTGCTCCATTCTTCACCAAATCACACAAACTTGGTCTCAAATTGCTCACAAACACACATACATCCATATACAAGTCAATTCATAGCAAAAATTTTGACATGGAAGCTCAAAAGTAAAAACCCCCAATTTAATTTTTGTAGGGTTTCAAACAAATATGGAATTTACAATAAATGTTGAGACAAAGTAAAGGTAACTTATATAGATCCTTGTGAAGAAATCGAAAATGAAGAAAGTAGCAAAAAAATGGAGTGAATTTGGTGGAAATTCGGGCTAAAAAAGCTCAAAAACTCGAAATACTGCAGCAGCAACCACCGTGACACGGTGGCCGTAGGCCATGGCACAGTGAGGAATTCCTGTGTCACGGTGACTCTGGGTGAAGGCGGAGCTCCAGCGGCAGCAGTGGAGCTCAGGTAGCAGCAGCAGCGGCAAAGAAAATAAATACTTCCTCCGTTCTGTTAATATTGCAACAAGGAGGAAATTACGCATCCCGAAACACCTTTTATATGCTAAATATTTATAATTGTGTAAGAGTAAAAATTATAAAAAGTTGATATTGTGAAAGTATTTTATGAGACGAATCCAACAAGATCCCACTTGACTATATTTTGCTTAACGTATAACTCATATTATATGGTCAAACAAGAGTGATGAATAGTGCAAAAAGTCCATTGTTGCAATATTAATAGAACGGAGGAAGTATAAAAAAATATATAGCCATGGCACGGTGAAGATTTCCCATGTCACGGTGACCGGATCCGTGTCAGGATGGTGCGTGACGGGCTCCGGTAACGGTTGTCGTGGCACGGTGGCTGGAGACGTCGAAAGAAAGAAAAAAATTTTGAGAAGAAAAGCTGAGAATAGAAATGGTGAATAAGAAATGAGAAAATGGGGAAGGAAGCAACAAATTTAAAGCAAATAAAATATAGTCGTTATCTTCCTCCGTTCCGTTCCACGTACTCCATTACCAGGTAACGGTAAGATTTCAAAAAAAAAAATAAAACAAAAAAAAAGAAGAAGAAAGTCCCGCGTCACGGGCAATCCCCACCGTCTGACGGGGACATGCACCATGTCGCGGGGTACATCCACGTGGCACGGTGACCTGTTTTTGAGCCTGCACGCTCCATTTGACCTTTCGACAAATATGCTGGCATCTTGACCAAGTTGGAGCAATTGTCCGCAACTTTTGGTTAGTTATTTTCTCACCGGAATTGCACGGAAAATTTTGAATTAGTATTTAAAAGGTGTCAAAATTATCGATTTACCCCTTACAAGCATTAGGGTTGTATTTTCGACACTTTAAGAGCCTAATATAGTCGGATGTTGGACTTGAAGGTAAATCAACTGCGGTCCACGTTCGGGGATAATCGAACTATCATGCACTTACAAATTTCAGCAATTATATCAGTTGTCGGTTTTCCTCGGGCATGGAAAACATTATCGATGGATTTTTCTTCAAGTATAGAAAACCGCCAAGTCGATTTTCCTCAGGCATGGAAAACATTATCGGTGGATTTTTCTTCAAGTATAGAAAACCGCCAAGTCGGTTTTACTCAAGCATGAAAAGTGTTATCGGTGGATTTTTCTTCAAGTATAGAAAACCGCCAAGTCGGCTTTCCTCAAGCATGGAAGGCATTATCGGTGGATTTCTATGATGAGCGTCATTTATGGCGCTTAAAAGAATAAGATTTAGGTCCTTTTTCTATATTTTCCTCTTATTTTCTTAGTTTTGCTTGTTTTTCCATTTTAATAACTCATTTTGGGTTTTGGTTAGTTTTAATTAATTTTTCTTCATTTTAGTCCTTAATTCAAAGTTTTACTTTTATTTCTTTTATTTTCTATTTTACTTTATTTATTTCTATTTTATTTATTTTATTTTATTTGTTTTGATTTATCCTCTCGGGTTTGCTTGTATGTAGGTGTGGTTTGGATTGAGGTATGTGCCTTAATTTGAAGTAATGTTTGAAGCTTCGGGTCCCAAGCAAATAACTACGCAAGTCAACCCAAGCTTTCTTTCCCATATTTCCCCAATTCACGAGCAACAACTACAACAACTCCTGGCAGCCCCCCGCAACACCCAAAGCAACACCAATCAGCCACCATCACTGCATCACCACCAGCCTCGCAACAGCCAATCAATCGAGCCACTAAAACCACCACCGCAGCAGCATAGCAGCCGCGGGCGCGGGATCGCGTACACCAAAACAGCAACAAATCAGGCAGTATGCCCCCGCGGTCTGGCCGATGGCTCACCGCGGGCGCGGAACCGTGGGCGCGGGCTCCAGCACCGCAAGCGCGGCCTTCGTGCCCTGTTCCAATCAATTCTCACTCACGCACTTCCCCTGCTCTCGCATTTAACACGCTTTTCACCTCCAATCACCACCGATATCCCGCAACATCAAGCACCCAAGTAGCAGCGATTCAACCAGCTACCACAACTCACCTCCTAGCGCAACACCAACCGCAACTGGCGCCTTCAACTAATTCACCACCGATTAGCCTCCAACATCAGCAACTCGAAAGCAGCAACATCAACATTAAACTCCAATTGAAGACCCATATGTGGGCTCATCATGAGGGTGGTCAACCTCATTGATGCGTGCGCAAAAGCTGGGTGTAAATTGGCCAATTGATCTTGATTAATTTGATGATCGAACGATTGTGATGCGCATGATTTGGTGATGTGAGAAGCATGGGATAATTTCCCAATTCAGAGCTGCTATTACCGAAGTCCACTTACTTCGTTATTTCGGGGATTGTTTCTTTTAATTTTCTTTCCTTTTTATTTCTTTTTACTTTTCTTTTCTTATTTACTTTTATTTTTATTTCAATTCTTTTTCTTTTATTTTCCTTTCTCTTTTATTTTCTTTTAACCTTGTAATTATAAATACCCATTTGGGTAAAATTAGGAGAACAATTATTTTTAGACCACATTTTCTAAGCTTAGTTGAGAGCTTCTCTCTCTAGATCTAGGGTTAGTTTAGGAGTAGTTTTAGAGAGAGAAAATGAGGGATTTCAATGGTGGTTTGAGAGATTGAAGATTCAATGGTGACAATTGTATTGAAGATCTTCTTAATCAATCAATGAGCATTTCTCACTCTCTCTCCTCTTTATTTGCTTTGTCTAATTTCATTGTTTGATTTGGTTTTTATGTTTGATGTTTGATTAGAGTAATTGTTCTTGATATTTTGTTGATTCTTGATTCCTTTAGTTGATTGTTGATAGATGATGATATTTAAGTAGTTGTTGGCTAGGAATTGGGTGAAACTTGTATATTGATTAATTGTGATTAATTTTGGGAATGTGTTGATTAAATGTTGAGATTAAAGTGATTAATGTAAGTTTGCATGGTGTAATTCGATTAGGCCTTGAGAATTATGCTAGATTGCATTGTAGTTGCTAATGACACGAACAACTGACTTAGGGATTGCAATTATCGATTGGTTTTGATTGTGATTCTCTTGATTTGTTATTCATAGTGAACCCTAGCTAGCTTAACAATTAGGAGATAGCTCTTTAATTCTAATTGATTGCTCTTATCATTAGTCCTCACAACCTTTGATTGGCATGCTCTTCCAAGTTGTTACAATTGACATGATTACTTGTTGATCCCCGTTCCTAGTGTTTTATTTCCTTGGTTACTTGTTTTGTTAGTTGTTAGTTTCCTCTCTTACCTTCGTCTTCGACCTAGCTTAGGCGCATAATTGAAAGTGCTTGAACATTACCGTTCCTTTGGGTTCGACCCTTGACTTGCCTCTATACTCGTATTTAGGTTTGTTAAGTGTTTATAAATTTAGTTTGACCGAGGGAAGATTAGATAACGACCTAGTTCACCCCACGTCATTCTTCAAGCATAGAATGACACCAAAATCATACGTCGACTTTCCTCGGGCATGGAAAGTATCATCCGGTAGGTTTCTTAAGGCTTAGAAAGCTACCAAATTCATCAGTCGCCTTTCCTTAGGCATGGAAAGCATTTCAACAAACGTCATCCGGTGGATTCCTTCAAGCATAGGAAACTACCAAACTCATTTGTCACCGATACATTGGTGTCAGATAAGCATTTTATCCCTTTACTTTTTTATCTGTTGAACTAACATTTTTCTGCGGGATCGCAGAACGTCTTAAATCATTCTCCGTCCCTATCGACTATTTTGACTATCGTTTTCGAAACTGACGTTTCTACAAACTCAGTCAAAGTGGGGGCTTCTGTAGACATCTAAAAATGTCTCCCCAAAACCAAACCCGATGATGAACAACCTTTCACCGCCACTATTGGTCGTATTCAATATTTAATCACGAGAGTGCTTAAAAAATCGTATTTAGTTAAATTTAATTTTTGAGTAGTCCATGGATCAGATCTTGATGTTTAGTCAAAGCATAGTTCTTTTTTTTTTTTTTTTAATTTTAGCCCAAACCTTTTCATTTTATTATTTATTTTGGCCTAAACCTTTATTTATTTATTTATTTTAGCCCAATAAATAATAATAAATCAGAAATGGCCCGAAATTATCAATCGGAACTTAAAAACACTGAACGAAAATTAGGGTTAAAAATGAATTTAGACGGAAAAATGGACTACAGGCTCCCGCATCACAGTAGTAGCCCACCCTGTCACGGGAATGTTCCCTGTCTGACGGTGGGAATCCCCGTGACACGGTGCCCCTGCTGTGACACGGGGCAATTACGTGTCCTTTCCACGTAAACCCTTCATACGTTTTATTCCCCGTACCCTAAATATTTTCCGCGTCACACAACTGTTCACCGTGTCACGAGGACTTGTCCCGTTTGACAGTGCCCTATGCCGTGTTGCGGTGCATTTTCTTAGGGTTTTTATCTTTTTAGGGTTCCGTGCTTTCCCTCAGCACATTTTTTCTACAAATACCCCCTCATTTCTGATGTACGGGGCATCAATTAATTCTCTATTTTTCTCTCCTCTATGCTCTAGCCTAAACACTAGCCTACCCTTATTCTTTAAAAATTCCTTCTTCAAGCACTCTAAGGAGTCCATACTTTACTCGTGGTTCTGTCCTTAAGCCAAGGCGTGAAAGGTGGAACTGTTTGAGGGTTTGGCCCCAAATCAACTGTATTGAATTTAATTTAATTTAATTATCGTTTTATTATTATTTCCTTGAAGTTACTAACTTGTTTATTATTTTATAGTTGCAAGCAAACATAATCAAAGTAAGAATTATGTTCCTTCTATTTCTATTATTTTTCTAACGATTTTATATTGTTGGATTTATTGTTGAATTGCTTCCCATATTAATGTTTGTTCTATTATATTTTTTATGATCACCATTTTGCATATTTAAAGGGAATATGTAATTGAAAATCACGCCTAATAAGATAATTTGGACAACCGGTTTAGGTTCCTTTTTAATCTTGTTATTTAATTCAAGTGATCACAAATTTTATAGAATTATATTTTACATTAATATTCAACCAATTTAGCTTAATAATAGTTTGGAACAAATTGAATATTTGTTTGTATGCCTTTTAGATCGCAAGAATCACTTTTCACAATAAGAATCGAGTAGAGGCCAATACGGGCGAATGTGACTCCATGACACACTTCGTACCATCATCCCCGATCATCCTTTCGTGGTTCCGAACCATATGAAGTTAGTAATCTCATGGATTATGAATGGGGTGTAACCTTTCGGGTCAATCGTTGTTGTCTTCGTTGTCCCTTTATCGTGGTTGCCTTTTATGATCCGTGAACGGTTTACAAGTTCCTTAAAAACTTGTTGGTGGCTCCCTACTTTCCTTGTCTCTAATCACATTATGTCAATTCCCACTTCCTATGAGTGTCAAGCATATTCACACATGCTTTTAACGTAGGCGCACTTCGAGGGACGCCTACAACTAGTATAGGCATTTTAGCAATATTAGTTTATTAGGGTTAATAGTCCTTAGTATAAATAGAGAGGGAAGGGAAGGAAATAGCCCAAGGATTTTCTCAAATTCCAGGGATTAATTATGAAGAAACATATTCTCGAGTAATTAATGCAACTACATTAAAATTTCTAGTAAGTTTGACAATTACAAAAGGATTGCAAATGCGATTAATGGATGTAGTGACTGCATAAAAGGTCACTTTATGAGTTGAAACAATCTGGAAGGATTTTGTATAACCGTCTTAGTGAATACCTTATGAGAGAAAGGTTCAAGAACAACCAAATTAGTGCATGTGTTATCATAAAGCGATCATAATAAGGATTCACTATTATTGCAGTCTACGTTGATGATTTGAATATCATCGGAACCCCAAATGAACTTGAGAAAACTACAAAATACTTGATGAAAGAATTTGAGATGAAAGACCTTGGGAAAACTAAAATTTGTCTTAGATTGCAAATTAAGCACTTAAGTCATGGTATTTTTGTCCATCAATCAAACTATACAAAAGAGTTTTCAAAAGATTCCTCATGACAAAGCAACTCCAACCAACTTCCTAATGGTTGTTCGTTCTTTGAATATGAAAAACGATCCATTCAGACCCCGAGAAGAAAATGAAAAAATCTTGGGTCTAGAAGTACCATGCTGCAATTATAGCTTTAATGTACTTAGCTAACAACACTAGACCCAACATAGATTTCTCTGTGAACTTGTTGGCAAGGCATAACAATGCACCGACATATAGGCATTGGAAGGGAGTCCAACACTTACTCCGGTACCTATGAGGGACACAAGACCTTGGTTTATATTATCAAACGAAACAAGTCCTTCTTATAAAACGAGCCTTCACAGTTCTACTAGTAACCCCAATCAAACAAAGAATCAATGACCTGTTTGAACTTGTGTAATTTTATGTGTGTAATTTTAATGCACAAGCAGCTTCTCTCGTTGGGTATGCAGACGCTGGAAACTTAGCAGATCCTCAAAATGCCAAGTCATAAAAGGGATATATGTTCACTTATGGAGGTACTGCAATAATATATATCATGGAAATCAACAAAGAATACATTGACTGCGACATCCTCAAATGATGTAGATCGAGTTGGTAGCCCTCTATGAAGCAGGACGAAAATGTGTATGGTTGAGGTCAATGAGAAGAGTGTGGAATGAACGCAATAACGTAACAGAAAATCCAATCATCATCTTTAAAGACAAAACAACATGCATCGCTCAAGTAACTGAAGGATTTATTAAGGGAGATAGAACAAAACATATATCCCCAAAACTATTCTTTACACATGATCTGCAAAAGGATGAGGAAATAGATATCCAGCAAATCCAGTCTTGTGACAATCTTGCCGACCTGTTCACCAAATCACTTCCTTCCAAGAAATTTGAGCAATTAGTTCACAAAATTAGAATGCGACATCTTCGTGAACTATGCTAAAATCAGAGGGAGTATTATATGCACTGCACTCTTTTTCCCTTCGATCAAGTTTTTATCCCACTGGGTTTTTCTAGACAAGGTTTTTAACAAGGCTGTATACCAAAGCATATAATATAATATCGTTGTTCTCTTTTTCCCTAGCTATGTTTTTATACCATAGGGTTTTACCTATAGAGGTTTTTAATGAAGCAACATATACCTTATTCTATATGAGTATGGGCATTCAAGGGGGAAAGTTAGAAGATAAGGTGAATGCCAATTATTGATTTGGGGGGCACAATCAATTATTAAACCAAAATAAGTTATTTTCAAACACTACTCACTTGTTTTTATAATAGTGAAATCATCTAGATCTCCAGATCTGAGAAGAGCTATTTTACTTTTCGCATTTACTTCACTCCGCTTGGTACTAACTTGATCGTCGAAGGCGGAACTCCGAACAACCGGAGCTTCTGTTATTTTGCAGGTAAAGGCACCGACGGATCCAATGTAGGAGTTGTAACTCTCTCGCAGGACACATTAGAAAACCCTGAAACAACCTTCATACAAAACTTCACCCTTAAATTATATTAACATCCTTTTTATTATGCTAAAATATATCTTGTTTTATCCATCTTTTCGACTCACTTTCCATTTTGATTTTTTTTACCACATACTTAATTTTTTCCCCTAGGCTTGCCCCCTTACCATTTTCACACACTCTAAGATTTTGATTATTCACCTTTTTTAAAAATAAATTCTTAGATGCACCTATTTTTTGTACAATATCTTTCACACATTAGCATACTTTATTTTACACTACTCATATTTTCTGTATTTTCTTAAACTGTGTATCTATGTTGATTGGATTAATATAAAAGAACAGAAGTATTTCATATTCTAGTTTTCAAAAAAAAAAAAAGTACTTCATATTCTACAAAATTGGGTGAAAATGATGTCACAATTAAATTATTCATTATCCATTTGGATGATTTTTTTAATATGTAGTATAAAAGATAGTAAGAAAAAAAAAATACCAGCAAACCTTTCTCACTATGTAATTTCTAATTTCTAATGCATTGAAAGAGAAAATAAAAAATTAAAATGATTTTTTTATCAAAAAAAAAAATTAAAATGATTTATTACAAGCTATAATTTCTATACTACTCGTATGAGTCGTATCTCTTACTAAATGACTATCTATCATGAATTTATGATGATTGATGATTATCATTCATGCACCAAGAATTTTAATATAGTAAAGTAAACTCATCCTTTTAAACTTACTAAATATTGTAAATATTTATGATGCATGCACCAAGAATTTTAATATAGTAAAGTATACTGTAAATCCCATGACCATTTCACAACCAATCTAATCTAAACTTACTAAAATCAAATGATAACATCCAATCTAAACTTCCCAAAAAAGACAACACACCTTCTAAGACCATCATCACTCATGGTATAAAAATTTATACCATCCCTCTCTCTCTACCACTTTCTCACTCCTCTACATCATCTATACCACAATACAATATACTTTCTCCAAAAATCATCCCATCAATGGTATAAAAAATTTTACCACCGCACTTTCTCTCTCCTATTTGTATTAACAATACATTTAATTTAATTATATTTATATTTCATTTTATTATTGGAAATAACTAATTAATGTTTGTAAAGTTAATTAAATAAAATAAGCAATTTATGTAGTAAAAAGTGAATCCGAAAAAATATATAAAACTATATCAATATAGGTGTCTATGTGTGTAGGTCTTGAAAAATTTTGAACAATGGTAATTTTTTCATAATTTTTTACTTTATATTTTTTTTCTTAAAATGCAATTGAAAAAAAATATAAAAGATACATGATAACCAGACCACATGGCGTGACCTGGTTGGTTCATGTTTTATGGAGACCAAAGAAATTGTTTACCCTAGGATGGTATATACCATCAAATGGTATAATTTTATACCACCAATGTAGTAAAAAAATTGCATATTTTTGATGAGTTTTTACACCGTGGTATAAAATTATTCCATGAGTGTTGATGCTCCAAGAAGGTGTCTCACCTTCAGTATTTGACCAACACAAATATTAACTAATTTAGTGTAAATCAGCTTGTTAAAGGAAACTATTTTGTTTCTGTAATCCCCCGTATTTTTAAAATATTTTATAAATGAAATTTTATTTTATTTATAATATTTATTTGTTATTTTCCGGAATTTAATTTCAAAAGTTTCAAATTATTAATCTGGGTCGAAAATTATTTGAACAAATTATTTTATGCACCTTTATTCTACAATTTATGTCCAATCAAACAAACCTAACCCATTTGTTTACTTAATTGACCCATTATTTTTATGAGGCTCAATCTTCCTTTTTACCCTACAATAATTCTCTCCTATAAATACCCCATGAATCTCCAAAAATTTCCCACACAAAAAGGTTAGTCTTATTTTCATCCTCCTTTGTTTCATTATTTTGCTTAATGTTAATTTAATTGTTTTGGGTTTTGATTTTAGTATAAAGATTATATTTTTAGTATCAAATTATTATTTGATGGTATAAAGATTATAAATTTCAGATTATATTTATGTTATAAATTTTCATATTTAATGAATTATAAACCTAGGGTTTCAATTTATTGAAAATCATGATTTTAGGGTTTTTATGAACAATTGATTTAGGGCTTTTTATAGTAATGATGTTTTGAAATTTTGGTGATTATAATTACTGATTAGTTTAATTTAATTCCAGATTATTTTGAATACGTAGATTTGTGTTTTAATTTTTAGATTTTAGTTCGTTAATATTAATCCCGTTTTAATCCCGATCAGGTTCTGAACTCATCCGATTTTGATGAAAAAGTAGTGTTTTTCATGTGAAAACAACGTTTTAAGAAAGACTTACCACCTATGGTAGTAAGCACCACCCTCTCGTGGCCAAATTCAGCCTCTAAATATGATTTTCGGGCAGTTTTTTATTTTAACGAAGTTTTTTTATACTTAAAATATTATCCTTGAGTTTGATTAATAAAATTAATTATGTTTAAAGTTAATTAAGCATAAATATATATGTTTTTATTGAAGTTTTAAGTGTTGGAAATAGTTTCTAAGTACTACTTTTGATGTTTTATAAAGAGGGTTTAATCACCCATAAAAAAGGGAGATTATTAGGGGTTTTTATATAATTTTCAGATTTTTATTAGACTTTGAACTTGCTGTTATTTCATGTATAAGAGTGTATTTTAAGGTTTTTATGAAGAAAATTTAAAGAACTATATATAAGCCTTTAATTTTAACTAAAGGGAAGGTTTTAAAGTGTTGTTTGATTTGGATTTTGAAGGTTTTAAAGTAAGTTAGTATTGCTGTAAATTTGATTGATTGGGTATTGATTGAGATGTTATTATTTGGTTTAGGAGAGGAGTTTATTGAAGGTGATTTCTAGTTAGTAAAGTGGCATACCAATTCGTTTATTCAAGGTACGTACGAGTTACGAAACCTTTCTTTTAGGTGCATGTTTAAGGACGGATCGAGAGCTTAGTATCATGTATAGGATTGACTGGGTTAAATTGTTTGGTTATACATTGTGAATTTCAAATGATGTGCACTATTTTATATTGCAAGTATTATTTGTGCTCTAATTATGCAAGGTGCGCTTAGAGGCAAAGGTATATGATTGGTGTAATGATTAATTTATTACTCATTCATGATTATGCAAGCAGAATGAGTAAAGGAAGAATTTAAGTCTTCTAAGACGAGGTTAAGGTTTTAGGGTGCCTTATGCACTCAAGGTGTTTATACACCGAGGTAGTATAGGAATAAATAATAAATGTTGCTTGCCACTAATAAATCAAGAATTGAAATTGAAAAGTTATTTTACTTGATTGAATTGATATTGGATTGATTGTATTGTTATGCATATGAGTCATCACCAAGTCTAAACCAGTAGATCACGTAAAGTGCAAGATGGATGAGCAATAAAACTCTGGATTGGTGCACATCTGGAGTAATGACAATCAGGGGTTGGGGTACATGGGGTATTAGCCGTGTACTTTTATCGAGGCCGTCTGATCTACGAGTCTCCTATTTCAAATATTATTTTTTTAAAACTAGGAGTTAGGTGAGATCTCATACTAACTACGGTCACGGAGTCGCGCCCGTGGTCGTTGGATGTTTATTGATGTTTCCGAAAGGAGGCATGGGGTTTTTCTTTTATTGATGTTCCAAATGGAGCATGGGTTGGACAACCTTGTCTATTGCGTAATCCAATGAATAAAAATAATGATTTACTTATTATTAATTAATGGAGTCTTAGTAATATAAATAGTTGAGTCGTGTGTTGAGTCTATAATTTAATGATGCATGATGATTGATTATTAGTAGCATGTTATGGATTTCTTAATTTATTTTGCAGCTTGTATGTACTCAGCTTTGCTGATTGCGTGCTTTGTGTGTCTTTCTTTGGTCATGGCCTTCGCCTTTCAATGACCCTGTGACGATCCAATTTTTACACTTGTAATATTGGGGAGCAGAATTACCACAGGTTCTTACACATGCAGCATTCATCAGGGTTGTGGGATCTTGAGTAGAGAGTTGGTTGTTTGCATTTTATTTCTTTTGCAAGTTTGAATTTATTTTAATTCGATTTTATTCGACACTATTTCTTTTGGGTTTGAATTTATTTGAACACTGAATTTAATCACTTACTACTTTTATTGGATTTTGAATAAGGGCCTTAATGGTTCCAAGTTGTATGACTTAATTTGGTTTCATTCGTTGGTTTTGAAACTTATTTATAACTGATTTAGTTTTTCCGCTGCTATTTTCTGATAAAGCCTTAACGTTTGAACACGTGGCGGTAGCACGCCAGTAATTCTCTTGAATATTGTTCAGGGTCCTCACAGGTTTAAAGAGAGAATTATTGGGGTGTTACAGTTTCCTTTTTTACTCACACGTGCTAGGCGGTTTGGTTAAATTTATCAAAACAATTATTCTCTCTCTTCTTCATTATTCAGCACAACTACTTTCTCTCTCTTGTTTCTTCATCAATTTGGCATTTTGTCTCTCTTCAAATCAATTTTCGCTCTCTTCAATCTCTCTTCTCTAGTTGATTGTTGCTCTCTACGTTTCAATTTCAAAGTTTCTTTGCTAATTTCAGGGTTTTTATTTACTTAATTTTATGAGATTTTTGTTAGTTTTAGTTATTTTAATTCTTTGATTTTTTGGGTTTTTTTATTTTATTTTTGTTTTCAATTTTTGTAGTGTTTGATTTTGCAATGGTGAAGAAGAAGAGTACAAAGAAGTCTTCAGATGCTGAAGAAGGTGTGTTTACTTAAATTTTCATCATTTTTTCAAAAATTTTAATTCAATTTTCGCTTATATATGTCGAATTAGTAGTGCATGTTATTTTTATAATTTGCACTTGATTTTTCATGCAGATTATGATAACTGAATTTAAATTTTAAAGTTAATGTGTTTAGTTTTGCTTTATTTTATTGTTCATTGTATGTAATTGGTTAAAAATTTGTTATTCATGTGTTGTGGTGTTGTTATATGTTAAACAAATTTTGCGTGTTAATTTTAAGAATTTTGGTTTTGATTTTTTGGTTTTTTTAAGGGAGATTATGATAATTTGTATTGATAATTGTATTTACTTGTTTATTAATTGCTTATTATTCTTCAAAAGTTGTTCTTTGTTATTTTTTGCTTAGGTTTTAGGTAGAGAATGCTAATTGGAAATGATTTTAGGTTTTTGGTTTTAGTTAGAGTATGAGAATAATAGGCATATGTGCATTGTGTTTGTGCATTTGTGTTTGAGTAATAGGCATATGTGCATTGTGTTTGTGCATTTGTGCATTGTGTTTGAGTAATAGGCATATGTGTTATTTATATGCATGACAAGGGTCACTTTATGCTGTTAAAAGGGTCACTTAATTATGTTAAAAGGGTCACTTTTTGCAGTTAAAAGGGGGTCACTTTTTGCAGTTAAAAGGGTTACTTTTGTAGTTTATAGTTTGGCTAGTGTAGTTTATGAATTAGTAATTTGTGGTAATTTATGAATAGCTTATATGTGTTAATTTTTTCTTTATTAATCAGATATAGGTGGTTCTGGTATTATTGGTGGATATCGCTATAAAGAGTCTCCTATGAAGGCCAAAGCAGTATCTAAGAAGGCCAAAGCAGTACCTAAGAAGGCCAAAACTTTAACTGAAGAGGCTCCTAAGGGTAAAATAGTACCTAAGAAGGCCAAAACTTTGACCGAAGAGGCTCCTAAGGGTAAAATAGCGCCTAAGAAGGCCAAAGCAGTTCCTGAAGAGTCAGCTAAGGAAAAAACAGTACGTAAGATGAGAAAGATGAGTCCTCAATTGGAATTAGATTCTGATTTTGACCCTGATACTTCACTGTAAGAGAACTTGTTTTGCATTTGTTTATACTTGATGACTGAAACTTGATTTGTTCTGCACCAAGCTTTGACTGATACTTGATTTGCATTTATTTATTATATTATTTTATTTACTTTTTCCTCTTTTTTTAACAAAATTATATAGGGACTAGAGACCTTTGGTTACAGGGTGTAGACCATATACCTTGGAAAGCTTGGTGTGGAGCTTTAGTGTTAATAAAAAACAAGCTGTTAATAAGTTGGTTTTGGTGGTTTGTTACATTTAAAGTTGAAAACTCTTTGTCGTAAAATGCTTCCATGGCTCGTTAAAAACTTTAATGGTGGTAGCTATATGTTTACTATTTGTAGTGGTAAAGAATTTGTAGTTACTAGGAATGATGTATGTGACGTGTTTTGTTTGCCTATGAGTGATTTTATTATTCCTGAACTGAAGAAAAATGTTGAAGATGCAAGTGTAGATAACTGTATTAGTCAGGCATGGAGATCTGATTTTAATATTTCTGATAAGCAAGCTATTCCTTTGTCAAAAATTGAAGGCTCGGATGAAAGCTTTGGTTGATGGAGGGGAGGAATTTAAGAGGTATTTTGTGGTTCATGCTATGTCTAGCTTTTTGGCTCCTACTACTAATAGGACTGCTTCACTGAAGTTGCTAAAGGCTGTTGAAAAAGTTAATGAAATAAAAACTTTTGATTGGTGTTCTTATGCTTTGAAGAAGTTAAAGAAATCTTTTAATAACTACAACAATGATCCAACTGCTCAGAATGTTAGTGGATGTTTGGTGCTTTTGCAAATTCTATATTTTCATGGAGTAAAGGAGAGTTGTAGCATTCCTTTGATTCGGCATTAAACAAATGATAAGATTAAAAGTCGAATTAATTTGGAGATTAAAGCTGGTGGTTTTGGACAGGGACCATTAGATACTACTACGTATCTTGTGTCATAGTCTCCTATTAGCCAATCTGTTGTTGTTAAGCAACCTGCTCAGGGTGGTTTAAGAATTGGTGGTGGTTCTTCAAGTGTGTACAATTGGCCGCTTTGTTCAATTTGAGCTTCCAGAAGGTGTGATGACTGATGATGAAATAAAAGAAATTTCAACTGATGTAAGTATTTTTTTCATATGTGTAGTAGTTACCCTTTTATGCACACAAAAGTTAACCTTTATGTGCATATAAGTTACCTTTTATGTGCATAAAAGGTTACTTTTAAAAAGTTTCCCTTTATGTGCTCAAAAGTAACCTTTTATGTGCTCAAAAGTTTCCCTTTTTATGCACTAAAGTTATCCTAAATATTCAGTTTTAGTTACTTTTTTATTATTTTTCTTTGTCATATTTGTTTATTTCTTTTTTTGTTTCTATGTTTGTAGGTGTAGGGAATAGATTTCAAGCTTTAATCCCACTAGCTTGAACCCCACTGTGATCATACACTAAAGTACGGTGGCGTCCAAAAGGGAAGAAGATAGAGCAAAAGAGTCGCCAACAAGTTTTAGGAACTTGTAAACCGTTCACGAGGTGAAGGTTACACCCCTTAACGATCCATGAGATCGTCAACTCCATAAGGTCTAGAACCAAATAAGGGTTCGGGGATGAAGGTACAAATCCAACCTTAAAGAAATTGAACCTGCCCTAATAATAGGCCTCTACTTTATTCTGATCGTATTCATGTGCGCTTTCTGATTAACATGCAATCAATAGGAGGAACCCTAAACCTGCTTATCTATGTTGGTTGAATATTAATGCACAAATAAACTATTATTGGCGATCACTTGAAATATTATCATATTAACCCTAACAAGATTATTAATTATCTTATTAAGCGTGATTACAAGTACCAAATTCCCTTTAACATGCATAAAAGGTGATCAAGCAATAAAGAATAATGTAAAATATCAAGCAACATAATAAATAATCATGAACAAAATTATAATCATAACAATAATAATCATCATAAATAAAATAATCATCATCAAAATAATAATAATAATAATATTCATAATCATCATAAATTATAACAATTATAATAAATATTATAATCATGTTCATGTTAACATTAAATCATAATAAAAATAGCAAGATCCTAGGCATGATACTAACAAGATTAATAACAAACCCTAGCATGTCACTAAGCATTAAAAATCAAATCTTTAACCCTAACATGATACTAACAATCATAAATATTAGGAAGAATATAGGAAGCATCGCAACAATCATATTTAATATTAAAAATACCCTAGACATGATACTAGGAATATCATAATAACAATATAAACATGATTTCTACATCATAACATCAATTAATCAATTAAAGTACTTACTTTGATGCTTCGTACCTCTTTCTAATAACAAAATACACACGTTAGTAACTTCAAGGAAAATAATAAAAACAACAATTAAATTAAATAATTGAAAGAGAGATTTGGGACCAAACCCTCAGAAATTAAACCTTTCACGTCTAGGGCGAAGACAACTTCGAATATGGCTAGGTGTATCTAAGTCTTGCGAATGCGGAATTTTTTATGAGAAAACCAAGTTTAAGAGGAAAAAGAGAAAGAATTGAAAGATTGAAGAATGCTAATTAAAACTGATTGTAGATGAATGATCGTGAGAATTGGTGAATGAAAACGGAGTTTTTAATACGATATATATAGAGAAAATCAGCCAAAAAAGATAAATTAACAAAACAGAGTCTGACGCTCAGGAAACAGAGCTGGCGCCAACCCTGGCTAGCTGGCACCAGGCACCAGCACTAGCGCCAGGCGCCAGGCCTGGTTCCAGGCGCCAAGGCCTGGGGTTGGACGCCAAGCTTGATTTTAACGCGTTTTCAAAAATCCGATAAGTTTACCGTACTGGAGGATAAAATAATATAATTTCTTCGAAAATGCTATTTGATTTTGATTAAAACTCTAAAAAGTCAACAAAGTCAACTTATCAATGCTAATTGAATTAGGAATGAAAAGAACCTTCTAGAAGAATCTAGAAGACTATAACCATTCCTAATTGCATTAGGAATGATAAATCATATTAGGCCCTCCCCTAGATCATTGGGCCGTACATAAAGCTCAAACCGGGCCCAGTTTAGTAAATTGGCCATAACTTCCTCAATATTCATCGGAATTGGGCTTATAATATATCGTTGGAAAGGTCTTTGCAAGACCCATCCAACTACACTACTATTGGAACCATATCATGGACCAACCAAACTGGATTGGCTGTTTTCTTAAAATAAAGTTTTCAAAAACAGAGAGAAGAGAAAAGAAATAAAAACTTTCCGCAACACTAGACTTTCCACACTTTCGTTTCATTCGATTATGATTCGATGTGAAAGGTACTCATCACTGGGTTTGGTTTTGGGGAGACACAAATGGGTGTCTACAGAAGCCCCCACTTTGACTGAGTTTGGAGAAACGCAAGTTTCGAAAACAAAAGTCAAAGTAGCGATAGGGACGGAGAATGATTCAGAACGTTCTGCGATCCTAAATCAATCTTGTAATGCCGATACCTGCAAAACTAGCATTATTTAAACAGATAAAAGAGTTAAGAAACGCGTATCTTGCACCGTCGAGCACACGCCTCTGAAAGTAACCAAATTGTTTGATGACCTCCTGCAAGCTAGAGAATGCCATCCCGCTTGAAAACCGCTACGCCTGTAACTGCTTCCAAATTTGGAAGATTGCTTTGCCTGAAACGATCCTCCTCCGCATTGATAATATTCCACATCCTAGGGAATACTATCGAAGATTATTTCTCTTGAAACAATCCTCATCCGCATTGATAATATTCCACATCCTAGGGAATATGATCGAAGATTATTTATCTTGAAACAATCCTCAGTTGTTTGTGACAACTCTCCACAATCTAGGGAATGCCACCTTGATGCTTCAAAGAGCTCCTTTTTTCCGCTGTGATAGTCTTAAAAAAGATCACTGCTTTTCAATCCTTAATGCTGCCATGCCAGTACGTCGGTGCTTTGCTGCTTGTGAACCAGTATGTCGGTGCTTTTGCTGTGATGACAATCCTCTTTTCTTTGGGAATAGTTGCCAACACAACTCTTGTATGATGTATGACAATCCGATTTAGGGAAAGTTGTCAATGCCACGTAACAATCCATCCTTGGAAATGTTGCCACGATGAAGCGACAATCCGTACCTCAGAAATTTTACCAAAATCCAATTTTTGGAAAAGTTGCCAATGCTTCGTAACAATATTTCATAAGAACTTTGCTACGATCAACAATCCATGTCTTGGAATATAACTCTTGAAAGCAATCCACCTTGGAATTTTGCCAACGCTTATGCGACAATCCTTTTAGGAAAATATTACCACTATTGACAATCCGCGTCTTGGAACATTTGCAAAAAAGAGTCGACCGACAATCCACTTTGGGAAATTTTGCCATGGGGAACTGGGTGTATGACAATCCAATCTTGGAAAACTTACCAACGAGCCGATGAATGTATGACAATTCGAACTTGGAAAAACTTGCCAATAAAGAAGGAGCACGACAATCCACGCTTGGAAACTTTGCCAGAGATGACAATCCAATCTTGGAAAAATTGTCGTTGAAGAAGATGCACGACAATCCATTTTTGGAAATATTGTCAGTTGGGGATAACAATCCAATTTTTGGAAATATTGTCGTTTTAGTGCTTGCTTTTAAACCGATTGTAATGAGCCAGTGTTTTAGGCGCTTAAGCTAAGTGAGACGATTTTTTTGTCAGGTCAATCACTTACTACGATTGTAATCGAGCCGACTACTAATCATGTCAAATTGCTTATAGGGGCTAACTGGCGTACCAAGGAACCCGAAATTGTTGTATGAAGTCGAAATCACCTTACTGAGAGGCTTCGAGCTCTGTCGTTGCTGAAAAGATTTAGCGCCAGGCGCTGGAGTAGGGTCTTCCTTGTTCTGCTGCACCTGTATTTATTTTTTACTATAGAACTTTGCCAATTTCTTTAATCATCTTAGGGTTGACCTAAGGTTTATCGTTGCTTGACTTATCGACTTGACACGACTCAAGGTATAAACTTGACTCGCTGATTGGCTGACTCGAGGTTGACTCGACTCAAACTGTTTGACACATGTGTTAGACTCAAATCAAAGTGATGTGACACGACATGACTCAATGTGTACATGACTTGTGTGTGCATTGTATTGTGATTGCGCGACTCGAAAAATGCAAAAAACAAAAAATTTCCGTCATTTTTGTGGAGGGTACCGACTTTCTCCCGAAAAAGAAAGACGCGAAAAAAGAATCGAAGTGTGAAGGTGCATGTTGAATGAGCTTAGTTAAATGTTGTTTGATACTATCTCTCAAGGTTCAAGGATTAATCCATCCTAGGCTATCTCAATGGTTAACTCAATGATGAAAGTATTTAGGTAACTTAGGCACGGAGGCTAGGCACTTCATACTTCGATGCTATGATGATTATGATGAGTGATGTTGATATGACAAGGCATGCTTCAACGTTAAGATTACATGACAAAGGGTTCCTAAGGGAAGTATTTGGTCATGTGTCTGTGATGTGTGTGATAGTGACACTAAAGCTAGGCCACAAGAGCTAAGTGTGTGGAAAGATATTATTTGTTAAAAGAGTCAAATGGTGGTGACTCTTAGGCTAGGTAAGCTAATAATATAAGGATCAAGCCCCCAAGTCTAGCTTTAAGTGAATAGGGATGAGCATTGGAGATCCCTTGATATGATCATGGTTTAAGTGTGTGAATGTGAATATGAATGCATGTTTATTACGGCCGCACCTCGATGTGAGGTTGCCTACGTATCCGTTAGGAATCAGGCCAAACGTAGCTTTAGCCGAACCTCGCACAAGTGTGTGTATACCTCAAAAAAGGTCTTTTTAAGGGTTGTAACGTGGTTAGGCTAAAGGTTTGAAGAAGAAGGGGATAAAGGCTCAAGACCCTAGATAAGCCCCCAAGGTGTGCAACCTCGCTTTTGGAATATTTGTATTTTTATGCTTGAGTTTCTACTCTTTTTAGCTCTCTTTTATCCTTTTTTTTTGCTTTAGCATTTATTTTTATTTTTATAAGTGTGGGCAATCCTGATCATGCGGTCTACCACTCACTTGGCATTCATGTTTCTCAGGCACGGTACCGAGCACTCGATAAGAGACGCAATCTGAGACGTGTTCTTATCGAAGATATTTTCATATCAAAGACATTGGAACACTTGCCCTTTTTGTACACTTTTTTTTATTTATTTTTTTGCTTATTTTTGCTATTTCAATTTTTTTGAAGTACTCAAGCTTTTATTCTTTGAAAAATTGCATAAGTTGCACACCATCCCATCCCAAGGTTAGGTAGATGTAGGTTGAAAAAAAGAAGGGTCTATCATTAGACGAGGCTCAAAGTGGTTTATGAAGAAAGGATGTAAAATTAAAAAGTGAAAGGAGATATGATGTGGCTATAAGAGGTGCCTCAAATCATTGGTATACCTTGTGCTTAATTCGACATGGATTTTTTTTTTTTTTTTTAATGCAATGCAATGTGATGATCATATGTAAGGAAATAAATGCTCATTTTATTAAAAGAAAATAAAGAATCTACAAAATTAATCTAAGGAAAGGAAAAGGTGCCTATGCTAGACTTATTGGGGAAAGAAAAGATGAAAAGGAAATAGAAAAAGAGGCCATGAAATCTTGTCGTTGCAGCTCTCCTCTTGTCTTGTGTCATTCGCTTCATCATCACCCAGTCTTCTCGCTAGCTAGAGGCAATGGGACCTTGTTTGCTTCTATGAGGTCTTGAATGAGATTTTGAAACCTGTAGCATTCGTCAGTGGTATGACCGTTTCCTTGATGGTACTTGCAATAGGAATTTGGATTCCATCTCGAAGATCGATTTTCTGGTGTTGGATCTTCGGTAGAGCCAATAGGTTTGATTAATCCTCGATCATAGAGACGATCGAAAGCAGCATCGTAGGTCATTCCGATGGGTGTAAACTCTCGCCTGGGTTTCCTTTTAGATCCTTGATTGTCCATGGCTAAGACATCATTATGGTCAAAGGTACTAACATTATTACTAGAGTGGGCGTTTTCGGAAGAAGAAGGGTTGTCGCTCTTCTTTCCTTTCCAGCCACCGTGGTTACTATTGTTAGTAGCTTTTTGCTTTGCGAGGTCATCTTCGATTTCAATTCCGATGTCATAAACGACCTTGAAAGTATTCAAATTGTGTTGATATTTCAAATGCTTCGAATACTTCTCTTGAAGATTCTTGATAAACATCCTCACAGACTCCTTTTCGGTGGGGACCTCAATCATCTTGGCGGAAGTTTCCCTCCATTTATTAAAGAAAGAAGTAAAACCTTCATTCTCTTTTTGTCTCAGCATCTCAAGTTGTCTATGGTCGGTTTCAACTTGAATATTGCACTTGTATCTATCAACGAAAGTGTTTACTATCGATTCCCAACTAGAGGTTTTCTCCTTGTCAAGGGAGAAGTACCATTGTTGGCAAACGGTTTCAAGAGATAGTGAGAACAGAGAGGGAAAAACCTTCTTATCGATACCCTTGATACTCATTATTGTTTCAAATGCTCTTAAATGGAAGTAAGGGTTGTCAATTGCTCTGAATTTTGGGATGTCGTTGGCATTGAACTTATGTGGAAGAAGATCTTTGTCCACCGAGACCCCTTGTGAACTCATGCCCTGAAATTTATAGTCACTAGATAGCTTGCTTAGACTCTCTTGCATGAGGTTCATCTGTTGTTGCTTCACGGGGTCATCGACCTTAAGTGCGAGAAGCTTCAGTGTCTCAGTCACGGTAGCCAATTGGTTCTTAAGATCATTGACTTCTTCTTGAGTTGCCATTATCTTCTTAGCCTTCCTCTTTTGATGAATCAGTTTATCAAAAAGCGAGACTTGAATAAATAAAGAGGTTCTCCTTGATTAATCGCCCTTCTCTCCTCGACCAAGTACTGTGGAAAAGGAATTTGGGGATACTTATTGTTAATTATTTGACTCAAACTTTATTCAACATGCAATGGATGGAGGAAGTGAAGAAAGATTGGAATAGAATGTGAAAGAAGAATGATGGAGGTGGAGGGATATGAAGAATTAGAGATAGAATGTACCCCCCAACTCAAATGACGGAAAAGACCGACTCATGTATGGACCTACGACATGGTCATGGTGATGTGTACTCAAAGTGTGTGCTAAGATTAGTGAGTGTATGTGACATGTTAAGACTCGTGTCATGACCATGTGGCTAGACTATGTGACTAAGACTCGATTATTGATTCAATTAAACATTATTGACAGCAAAATTAATCGAATTAAAACAGAAAACTGATTAATTAGACCTTAGGTGATGACTCGACAAATAATCCGAACTGTCGGCCAAGCGACAGGACTGGCGTCACACTGTGGAGGTTGGCGCCAGAAAACATAGTTGTCGTCAGGCGCTACACACCATAGTGTGGCGCTACAACTCAGACCTTGGCGCCAATATTGGAGCTTCGGTCTGGGACTATTTTCGGTGTTATTAGTCAACTGGGGTATGCCTAAAGTCGTTCTAGGCCAATTCTGATTAAAGTATTAGACTTTATTGACTCAAATTAATTAATTAATTAATTAATTAATTAATTAATTAATTAGGCAAATTTCTTTAAGTCATTAATTTATTTAATCTCAACACAAGTCAACAAACGGTTAAGAGAAACATAGAATATATATGCACAACAAATAATGCACAATTAGTCAAGTAGGCACGATATGATGCAATGCGTTTACAACCTAACCATGGCTCTAGTTCTCTAAAGTTCGGGATATGGTTTAGTCAAAGAGGGTCCATGGTTAATTGTCCGGATGCACCGCGCGGAAGCCTAACCGTGAAGGATTGGCGCGAGTGGATGGGACACCGCAAGCTTTAGAAAAAAAAACTCGCTTCCATGGTTTGGTGAATTCAACATCTCGGATGTACCCTTTGTTGCACGGAGCGTTCAATCGGGTAGATGGAGCATGAATTCCCAGAGGGTTATGTCCATATGTAGAACACATATGGGTTTCAGAAAAGTGAGAAAAAATTCAATCAGGAAGTAGGATCGAGCAAACAATACGAAAAACCGGTCGAAATTAGAACGCATATTTCTGGATCGGTATTGGGGGAAATTGGCGCCAGCAATCAGAGACTGGCGCCAGATTTTAATTGTAGCGCCTGGCGCCAGTACTGGCATTTGGCGCTACAACTAAAACACTGGTGCCAAGCTCTGGCCCCTGACGCTACTTCCCACATGCCTCAGCAGCTTTCTGTGCTCGATAAAATCTTCCAGTTTCGCGCGGTGTTATTTCAGTCCTAGTTGTGAAAGACATTCCTCAAATTTCCTACGTGTAAAATCCTATTTTTTTTTACTCATTACGGATGGTCTTTCCAATGAGATCCTTTTTATGCATATGACAATAATGTTAATCAAAATTACGCACATGAAATACTTAGAACTTTTCGAGTCTCATCCACTCATTCTAAATCATTGCCGAAACAAATTCAGGAATTAAAATAGAAATCCTCCCCAGTGGAATCGCCAAAAACTGTAGGGAATAGATTTCAAGCTTTAATCCCACTAGCTTGAACCCCACTGTGATCATACACTAAAGTACGGTGGCGTCCAAAAGGGAAGAAGATAGAGCAAAAGAGTCGCCAACAAGTTTTAGGAACTTGTAAACCATTCACGAGGTGAAGGTTACACCCCTTAACGATCCATGAGATCGTCAACTCCATAAGGTCTAGAACCAAATAAGGGTTCGGGGATGAAGGTACAAATCCAACCTAAAAGAGATTGAACCTGCCCTAATAATAGGCCTCTACTTTATTCTGATCGTATTCATGTGCGCTTTCTGATTAACATGCAATCAATAGGAGGAACCCTAAACCTGTTTATCTATGTTGGTAGAATATTAATGCACAAGTAAATTATTATTGGAGATCACTTTAAATATAATCATATTAACCCTAACAAGATTATTAATTATCTTATTAAGCGTGATTACAAGTACCAAATTCCCTTTAACATGCATAAAAGGTGATCAAGCAATAAAGAATAATGTAAAATATCAAGCAACATAATAAATAATCATGAACAATAATTATAATCATAACAATAATAATCATCATAAATAAAATAATCATCATCAAAATAATAATAATAATAATATTCATAATCATCATAAATTATAACAATTATAATAAATATTATAATCATGTTCATGTTAACATTAAATCATAATAAAAATAGCAAGATCATAGACATGATACTAACAAGATTAATAACAAACCCTAGCATGTCACTAAGCATTAAAAATCAAATCTTTAACCCTAACATGATACTAACAATCATAAATATTAGGAAGAATATAGGAAGCATCACAACAATCATATTTAATATTAAAAATACCCTAGACATGATACTAGGAATATCATAATAACAATATAAACATGATTTCTACATCATAACATCAATTAATCAATTAAAGTACTTACTTTGATGCTTCGTACCTCTTTCTAATAACAAAATACACACGTTAGTAACTTCAAGGAAAATAATAAAAACAACAATTAAATTAAATAATTGAAAGAGAGATTTGGGACCAAACCCTCAGAAATTAAACCTTTCACGTCTAGGGCGAAGGCAACTTCGAATATGGCTAGGTGTATCTAAGTCTTGCGAATGCGGAATTTTTTATGAGAAAACCAAGTTTAAGAGGAAAAAGAGAAAGAATTGAAAGATTGAAGAATGTTAATTAAAACTGATTGTAGATGAATGATCGTGAGAATTGGTGAATGAAAACGGAGTTTTTAATACGATATTTATAGAGAAAATCAGCCAAAAAAGATAAATTAACAAAACAGAGTCTGACGCTCAGGAAACAGAGCTGGCGCCAACCCTGGCTAGCTGGCGCCAGGCACCAGCACTAGCGTCAGGCGCCAATGGCTAGCGCCAGGCGCCAGGCCTGGGGTTGGACGCCAAGCTTGATTTTAACGCGTTTTCGAAAATCCGATAAGTTTACCGTACTGGAGGATAAAATAATATAATTTCTTCGAAAATGCTATTTGATTTTGATTAAAACTCTAAAAAGTCAACAAAGTCAACTTATCAATGCTAATTGAATTAGGAATGAAAAGAACCTTCTAGAAGAATCTAGAAGACTAAAACCATTCCTAATTGCATTAGGAATGATAAATCATATTAGGCCCTCCCCTAGATCATTGGGCCGTACATAAAGCTCAAACCGGGCCTAGTTTGGTAAATTGGCCATAATTTCTTCAATATTCATCGGAATTGGGCTTATAATATATCGTTGGAAAGGTCTTTGCAAGCCCCATCCAACTACACCACTATTGGACCCATATCATGGACCAACCAAACTGGATTGGCTGTTTTCTTAAAATAAAGTTTTCAAAAACAGAGAGAAGAGAAAAGAAATAAAAACTTTCCGCAACACTAGACTTTCCACACTTTCGTTTCATTCGATTATGATTCGACGTGAAAGGTACTCATCACTGGGTTTGGTTTTGGGGAGACACAAATGGGTGTCTATAGTAGGCTATTCATGAATCATTTCTTTTGCTTAAAAGAAACATGGATGTTTTATCAAGTGTTCACGCAAATGGTTTTAAAACCTTGAGTGATTTGGTTTCCAATGTTCTTAGCGAACTGTTTCATTATCTTCTAAGAATCCTATTTCAGTTTCTCAAACTCAACAGTTACTCTCTGATCCTCATTACCATAAGCTTATATATGGTATACTTGAGGAGTGTATCAAGATGAAGTCTTCACATGAGTTGTTTCGTGAAGCGTATGGTGGTAAACAACATAATAAGGATGAAATGATGATGTTGGTGGAGTAATTCATGAAGTTAATGCTGATGTTGGTGGTGGAGTTAGTGAAAATGTTCCCGTTCGTGAAGTTAATGAGGATCAGAGAAGAGGAGTTGATGAAAATGTTCATGTTCGTGAAATTAATGATGATGGTGGAGGAGCTAATAAAAATGTTTCTGTATCTAATGAAATTGTTCCCGAGCGTATTATCAGATCCAATAAATCTTTATGCTCACTTAACTGTGGGCCATTAAGTTAGAATGTGCCTTTTGTTACTCTTTTTTTGAATGGTAATGCTCGGATTTTCAATGGTTTACCTCGGTTACATTTGGAAGTTCTTGATTATTGTTTGCTGAAGGATGAATCAATGCATAGGAAGTTACGTGTGATTTTCTATGAGTATTACTTTTTCCCCTTTTTTACTTTTATTTTTTTTAAATGTTGATCTTATTTTTTATCATTGCATTGACAATCTTGTGACTTTTGGAATGAATTTTCTAGTTCCAAGAGAAGATATAGTGTCCCTTAATGCTCCACTTAGGATTCGATGGTGCATTATTGATT
This sequence comes from Chenopodium album, assembly GCF_948465745.1. Taxonomy (NCBI): domain Eukaryota; kingdom Viridiplantae; phylum Streptophyta; class Magnoliopsida; order Caryophyllales; family Amaranthaceae; genus Chenopodium; species Chenopodium album. The sequence continues at coordinate 22,056,121 of NC_137837.1, forward strand.
ACTTTGCTCTGTATTTGAATGAGAGAGCTTGTTTTGAGTCTTCGGGTCCTCAAAGATTCTTTTTTGGTGCAAGGCAAAGTGTAAGTAACTTGATATTTTTATATTTGAACACATTCACTTTATATTGGTATATAAACAAGATCTTATACTTTAATAGTTTTTTGCATTGTTGTATGTTTGTGAAAACATTGACCAAGGTGATGTTTCTAGTGTTGTTAGCAATTTCCACGGTATATGGGAAGGGTGGGTCAGCTACGAGAATCCTGAATGTGATATAATGGATGTTGAACTGGTATGCTTAATGCTAAACTAATATAATACCCTTAAAAGAGTTATTTCTATGAAATGCTTTGTCTAAATCACTTTTGATTTTTCTGTTTCAGATCTATATTCTTATTTTTATTAACAATCACTACGTTTTTTAGTTGTTAATCATTCAAAAGAGTTGTTCTATTATCTTGACAATATTATTTAGCGTGATTCTAGTCTTGACTACTTTAAAGATTTGTCTACTCAAGTGGTACGTTTTCGACTAAAAGGGTAACTTTTTTTTGTTAAAAGGGTCAGTTTTTGCAGTTAAAAGGGTTACTTTTTTACTTAAGAGTTGAACTTTTTTGTTTTTTTGTATTCAATGTATTCTAAAATTTTATATTTTTTTATCAGTGTGATCAATTGGGTGCTTTTCTTGGCAAAAGAAATCATCCAAAGAGTTCTTAGATACCTTCTTATCGCTTTGAAATTATTGAGTTGGAATGGAGAAAGGATAAGGTTGACAATTTGGAATGTGGGGTCTTTGTCATGTATCACATGCTCCATTTTGTTGTGAACCATTCAAATTAAATTATCTCAAAACAGTAATTATTCATCTATCTGTCTTTCGTTTTTCCCTTTATGTTGTTTTATTAACTTCATATTGATAAGTTTTTATTCTCCATTATGAGGTTGCTGGAAGAAAATTTCTGCATGGACAGATCTGTACCACACTTGTATTGTGTGATATGAATGAATCTACGCTGATGTCTTATCAAAATTAGCCAAGTTCAATAAGAGGAAGAAATATGCTGATTATGTCCAGGAAATTGAAGTAAGATTAAAGGCTGCAATTGCTGAGAAGAAGAAAAAAGAATCTGAGGAAAGAAAAAAGAAAGCAGAAGAACAAGCAAAGGCAGAGGTAGAAGAAGAAAAGCCCAAAGTTAAAAGGGAAAAAAAGCAAACAAAGAAGTACACTTCTTCTAATGAGTGAAATGACTTTTTAATTTAGTGATTAGGTGTAGAAGTATTTTTTGAAAACTTAATGTATGTGCATACATTAAGTGCAATAATGTAATTAAATCTTCTATTGTATAGTGTTTGGTGGGTTTTTTGTTTTTGTTTTTTTTTTTTTTTTTTTGAAAATTGAATGTATTTTTTGGTTGCTTTGTTTTGAAAACTTAATGTATGTGCATACATTAATTAATTTGAAATTTTATTTTATGGGTCGCTTTAGTTTATAAAAAGGTAACGTCTATGCATGAAAAGAGTAACTTTTGTGAGTAAAAAGGGTAACTGTTTAATTCTAGGGAAAACTGAATGTCGATGTCTTGTATTTTGAAGCACCTAAAAGGGTAACTTTATGCATTAAAAAGGGTCAATTTATGCACTAAAAAGGGTCACTTTTGTGGGTAGAAAGGGTAATTGTTTAATTCTAGGAAAAACTGGATGTCTATGCCTTTTATTTGGAAGCACCTACATTCAAAGTAAGTGGGTAACTTTATGCATTAAAAAGGGTCACTTTAAGCACTTAAAAGGGTCACTTTTGTGGGTAAAAAGGGAAACTAAACATATGCTAATTAAGTAATAAGAGTATCATTCAAAATTTTAATCAAACTAGCTTAGTCATAGAGTAAAATAAAAAAAAAGTATTACAATACAAAGTAATATAACACACTGATAAAACAAAATGTTCTAAGGAAGGTAATAAATTTTTCTAAAAGAGTCGTATGTTTGGTGTCTTTGATCCAAAATATGAATGGGGAGGTGGCAGTGCTGGTTTCTTTTCTCTCTTGCCTTTTTCAAGTCCTCCTTCTGCTCTCTTGCTTCTTCCTTTTGTTACAGCTCTTTTACATAAAGTATTATTTGTACACTTGTGCTTGTACTGGATGCCGAAGAAACATTATTGCTCTGAGTGTTGTCTGCCACATCAGGAATGTCAGAAGCAGCTTCTGCACCTTCTTCTCTCTGAGCAACAGTAGCAAGTAAGTCTTCCACCATTTTTAGACTATTTCTGAAGCTTTCTTCCATAAATGCCCTTGTCACTTCATTTTCTTGACTTTTTAAGATTAGATTGTAGTATTTCCTCATCATTGTTTGCCTCCATGGTATATATGGTTGTGCAGGATCCTGACTCTTCAACTTATTCCATGTCTCTATTTTTGCAAACTTAGTCCATCTTTTTGTAACATACTTGTATGGTATTCTTGTTACAATGTATGTGTAGAATTCTGATTCAATGATAACATAACCATCCAGATGCTTCAAAAATTTTGCAAGTACACCATACACTTTGGTTCTCATGTATATAGTTTACTTAATGTGCAGACCATGGCTTGTCTTCTAGGGTTACTTGATAAAGTATGCATTCTTTGGTTGTCCCTATCATTTGAACAGTTGTTGCCATAGAGTATCCAAATTCCTCTTCAAAGTCTCTGAAGAGTGACAAAGTGATGAATACCTGTTCACCAAAATCATGTAGCTAGATTTAAGATGTTATATATTATGTGTTATTTAATTATGAACTTTTAAGTGAACTTTTCACCTGTGCGACATGCTTTGGCATTACGGATAGTGGCAATGAAGTGAATGCTATTGACTTGCTACATGTAAACCCATCATATTTCTCTGTGCTTCTCCAACGATTTGTTGTCTTCTTAAAGATGGTATAAAATTTTGTCAAGGTAGTTGCTTTACTTGATTTGAATCCAATAGCATGATTAGTGCTTTCACTCCTTTGCGATGACAAGAATCCTATTAAAAAGAAATCTCTACTAAGGGCATGACACCATTTCTCTTTCAATTCATACACTCTTCTGTACCAAGAGTGTGTTGTGAAGTCATATTTCTACATCATTACCCGCCACTTTTCTCAAATTCTTGTTCTGTCACACACCACTTTAAACACTGGTTGAATGCATACTTGAACTCTTTAGCTTTTTTTAGAGCCTCAAATCTGGTTATTGCATTTTGTTCCAAATGCCAAGTCTATGCCTTGTATTGGAAAGCACCTACATTTTAAATAATAGGGTCACTTTATGTATCAAAAAGGATCACTTTATGCAGTAAAAAGGGTCACTTTATGCAGTAAATATAAACTTTATCACCTGCTCAATTGCATTTTCCATAGCTTGGTCCTGGTCAGTGAATATTGAAGTTGGTGGTTTACCATCCATTGCTTTCAAGAAGGTTTCTAGTAGCCACACAAACGATTCAGTTTTTTCATCCCCAATAAAAGCACATGCAAACATATAATTGTGCCAGTGATTGTTTGTGCCAACAAATGGAGCACATATAAGATTATACCGGTTGGTTCTGTATGTTGTATCAAAGACAAGAACATCTCCATATATTCTATAGTCTTATAGCATCATCGAATATCTCCAAAATATATTACAAATTCTTCCTTCATTGTCAAACTTCACTCTAAAAAAGAAGTTTGGATCCTCTGATTGTTCTTGATTTAAAATGTTGACTAAAGTTTAAGCATCTCCAACCTCAATTTGTTGCATTCTTAACCTTGAATATAAATTTAGGTGATCTACAACAATGTGCCCTATATTCTATTCTCCTCCAGCTTTAGTAGCCATGTAATTGTAACTGTCCATTATTGTAGTCAAACTTGAAGATTTCATTGTTTTGATTGCTTCAACTTTTTCTTCTGTCATTTTTCTTTCTGAACAATGCAGATAATGCCACTGTGACCTTGTTAGCTCGTGACTATGTTGTATTGCATGTGACACCACCTTGAACTGTCCTTCTTTATTAAGTTTTTCTCTTATGCTTGCCTTAATATCAGATCGTGTGATGGCTACTTGTCTTTGCTTTCTTGCTTTCACATTTAAATTCTCTTCATCAATCATTTCAACCAATTTTGTTTTCTTATCACCTGAATTTCTCTTTCCTTCAGCAGAACACACATAATATTTTTCACTTACTATCTTTATGTGTGTGATGTATCTAGTTGTATGTTTTCTTATTGAAAAGCCGAGTATAGCAGCATGCTTTTCATATAATTCCAAGATTTCTTCAAAAGTTTGTCTTACCACACCAACAAATGATCCTCTAAGATCTAAACTAGAAGCATCAATTGGATTTGCATATGTGATTTAACACTGTCATATTAGATAAGTAGTAGCAGTATATAATTATGTTTAGGGAAATACTATGTTTTATATGGGTCAATTTTATGCATAGAAAGGGTTACTTTTATGCATACAAAGGGTCATCTTTATGCATAAAAAGAGTTACCTTTATTCATAAAAAGGTTCACCTTTTCATAATAATTACAAGGTTGATTGTACGTTTTATAACAAAAAGGTAACATGTGAGTTTACAAAAGAGTAACATTTGTGTGTACAAAGGGTCACCTTTATGCATAAAAAGGGTAACATTCGTTCACACAAAGAGTAACAAAATTCAGCACATTAACTTCAAAATTCAGTTTCATTCCAATTAGAAGGTTGATTGTAATGAAATTACCTTCAGTTTCTTTTGATTTGGATGTTTGTGCTGAATTTGAATCAATTGACTTTCTGGGAACCACTTGATTTTCTTATGCATTGTCAATTTGATTACCTCTAGTGTCCTGATTCGTGCTTATACTTTATCTATCCTCGTTAATTAATGGCGCTTCTCTGTGTTCATCATCAATTCGAGTAGTTTCTATGTTATGTTCTACAAAATTCTCTGTTTCATCTTCTATTATTGTGCGATTTAGGTCGAAATCACCTAACAATGGTGTTTGAATCTGCCTCTGTTGTTGTAGAAAATCGTGGATCAAATTACTGTAATTTGATGAAATGAAGTTTGCTGATGAATCCTTCATTGATGATCGAATTGATCGAATCCCTAAGGTAATCAATTTTATGTTTTCTCTCTGCGTATTCTCAATTTCTCTCTTCTCCATTATTGTGTTTTCTCTCTGCGTTTTCTCAGCTTCTCTCTCCTCCATTTTTCTCAGTTTTTTGCGTCTTCCATGAATTTTTTTTTAAATGGCACGTGTAGCGGTGCCCGATTTACAATAAATTATTGTAAATCAGGGGCATGCAAATTTTTTTGTTTGACCAAACAGAGATTAACGGCTTTATTCTCGTTTCTCTCACTCCTTGCATTTTATAGTTATCCTCTTAAATCTTAATACGTAGACTAGTATTTACATACATTTCCCTAAATTAAGGCAGTTTACTCATATCTCTTCATATTATGTCATTATTACAAAGTAAAACTCTTCTATTTAACTTTACCCTCGGCCCACTAGTTTATGTCGCATTTCTTTAATTTTAGTTCCTTTTTCTTATATTTACCCCCACATTATAATGTACATTTTATTTGTGTGCTGGTCATAACCATTTTTTTATTTTTATTTTTTTACAAATAGAGGTAGTACATAAAAAAAAAATTAGAGTTCTCCCTCCATCCCAAATTACTTGCAACAATTTGACTTTTTGCACTATTCACACTTTTTTTTTTTACCATTTTTTTATAATTATTATATGAAAGTAAATGTTATCATGTAAGATATTGTTGGATCTATTTTAGTATATAGTTTCTTAATATAAACTTTTTATAACATATATAAATATATAATAAAAGATGTCAACGGCCAAACATGTACGTCGACAAGCGTGTCCAGTCAAAATGTAACAAGTAAACTGGGACAGATTGAGTATATTCTTAAAGCATAATTTTTTTTGTGAGATATCTTGTACTACGGGTCTGTTTTGATTTACTAAACTGAGCAGTGAACTAAATTGAGTTGAACTGAACTGACTGGAGCTGAGCTAAACCGAACTAGATATTTTATGAGAGAATGAAATTAGAAACTGAACTGAACTAAACTTACTGGAGCTGAGTTGAACTGAACTAGATATTTTATGAGAGAATGAAATTAGAAACTGAACTGAACTGAATTGATTGGAGCTGAACTAAACTAAAGTGAACATAAATTGAAGATAACATACCCTACGTATAAAAAATACAAGCATTCGATATGCTATAAGATTTTTTTTTTTGTAACAACTATAAGAGCTTTTTTTTAGGGAACGTTTAGTGCATTTCATTCATTCTCGGACAAAGAGTCCATCAAAACATAAGGGGTTATGTCACTCGGACAATGATTAACCCACGTTTGTTCTACACCAAAGGCCACTAATCTAGCAAGGTGATAAGCGACAAAGTTACCCTCCCTTTTAACATGTGACCAAAAAACAGAATTGAAAGAAGTACAAATACTTAAGACATCTTCTAAGATCGTATCAAATTCAGTGTGATGGAGAGAAACTTTGGAAATGTGATTCACAAGGGTGAGGCTATCAGATTCAAAGATTGCGCATTTAACACCTATAGGTGTAACACCCCAATAATTCTCTCTTAAAAACCTGTGAATAACCTGAACAATTCCAAGAGAATTACTGGCGTGCTACCGCCACGTGTTCAAACGCTAAGGCTTTTTCAAAAAATAGCAGCGGAAAAACTAAAACAAATATATATAAGTTTCAAAACCAATAACCAAAACCAAATTAAATCATACAACTTGGAACCATTAAGGACCTTATTCAAAACCCCACAAAAATAGTAAATAAATAAACCAGAGTTTAATAAAATTCAAACTTATGAAAAGAAATAAACTGCGAATAATAACCAACTCTCCACTAAAAATCCCACAACCCTGATGCGAATGCTGCGTGTGTAAGAACCTGTGGTTAATTTGCTCCCCAATATTACCAGTGTAAAAATTGGATCGTCACAGGGTCATTGAAAGGCGAAGGCCATGACCAAAGAAAGACACATACAAAAGCACGCAATCAGCAAAGCTGAGTACATACAAGCTGCAAAAATAAATTAAGAAATACCTAACATGCTACTAATAATCAAGCATAAGCATCATTAAATTATAGACTCAACACATGACTCAACCATCAAATTTATTAAGACCTCACTAGTTAATGTTAACTAAGTCATTTATTTACTTCATTGGATTACGCAATAGACAAGGTTGTCCAACCCATGCTCCATTTGGAACATCAATAAAAGAAAAACCCATGCCTCCTTTCGGAAACATCAATAAACATTCAACAACCACGGGCACGACTCCGTGACCTTAGTTAGTATGAGATCTCACCTAACTCCTAGTTTTAAAAAAATAATATTTGAAATAGGAGACTCGTAGATCAGACGGCCTCGATAAAAGTACACGGCTAATACCCCATGTACCCCAACCCCTGATTGTCATTACTCCAGATGTGCACCAATCCAGAGTTTTATTGCTCATCCATCTTGCTCTTTACGTGATTTACAGGTTTAGACTTGGTGATGACTCATATACATTACAATACAAACATTCCAAACACGACTCAACCAAACATGGCAAATTCCTAATTTAAATTCTTGATTTATTAGTGACAAACAACATTTATTAATTATTCCTTTACTACCTCGGTGTATAAACACCTTGAGTGCATAAGGCACCCCAAAACCTTAACCTCGTCTTATAAGACTTGAATTCCTCCTTTACTCATCCTGTTTGCATAATCATGAATGAGTAATAATTTAAAATCTTTACATCAATCACATACCTTTGCCTTTAAGCGCACCTTGCATAATTAGAGCACAAATAATACTTGCATTATAAACTAGTGCACATCATTTGAAATTCACAATGTATAACCAAACAATTTCACCCAGTCAATCCTATACATGATACTAAGTTCTCGATCCGTCCTTAAACATGCACCTACAAGCAAGGTTTCGTAACTTGTAAGTACCTTGAGTAAACGAATTGGTATGCCACTTTACTATCTAGAAATTACCTTCAATAAATTCCTCTCCTAAACCAAATAATAACATCTCAATCAATACCCAATCAATCAAATTTACAGCAATACTAACTTACTTTAAAACCTTCTAAATCCAAATCAAACAACACTTTTAAACCTTACCTTTAGTTAAAATTAAAGGTTTATATACAGTTCTTTAAATTTTCTTCATAAAAACCTTAAAATACACTCTTATACATGAAATTACAGCAAGTTTAAAGTTTAATAAAAATCTTAAAATTATTTAAAAACCCCCAATAATCTCCCTTTTTAATGGGTGATTAAACCCTCTTTATAAAACATCAAAAGTAGTACTTAGGAACTATTTCCAACACTTAAAAATTCAATAAAAAAAATATTTATGCTTAATTAACTTTAAACATAATTAATTTTATTAATCAAACTCAAGGATAATATTTTAAGTATAAAAAAACTTCGTTAAAATCAAAAACTGCCCGAAAATCATATTTAGAAGCTGAATTTGGCCACGAGAGGATAGAGCTCACTACCATAGGTAGTGAATCTTTTTTAAAAATTTTCACATGAAAAACACTACTTTTTTATCAAAATCGGATGAGTTCAGAACCTGATCGGGATTAAAACGGGATTAATATTAATGAACAGAAATCTTAAAATTAAAACACGAATTTAAGTGTTCAAAATAATCTGGAATTAAGTTAAACTAATTAGTAGTTATAATCACCAAAATTTCAAAACATCATTACTATAAAAGCCCTAAATCAATTGTTCATAAAAATCCTAAAATCATGATTTTCAATAATTAAAAACCCTAGGTTATAAAATTTACAAAATCTGAAAATTATGACCATTTATAAAATCTGAAATTATAAAGTTTAATCATCAAAATACAATTTGAGACTAATTAAATTAATTTCAAACAATAAAATCAAAACCCATAAATCAATAATTATAATTACACAAATTAATAAAAACAAAAGAGAAAATAAGACCAACCTTTTTGTGTTGGAAAATTTTGGGGATTAATGGGGTATTTATAGGGGAGAATGTTGTAGGGTAAAGAGAAAGATTGGGCCTCATAAAATTAATGGGTCAAATGAATGAAATGGACTAAACTTTAGTTGTATTAAAATAAATTATAAAATGAAGGTTCATAAAATAATTTGTACCAAAATAATTTTTGACCCAAATTAATAATTTGAATATTTTGAAATTAAATTACGGAAAAATACAAAACAATATTATAAATAAAATTAAATTTCATTTATAACATATTTAAAAATACGGGGGATTACAATAGGCGTCGTTTGAAGTGAGTCTACGTTAAAGCATGTGTGAATATGCTTGGCACTCATAGGAAGTGGGAATTGACATACGATTAGGGACACGATTATGGACAAGAAAAGTAGGGAGCCGCCAACAAGTTTTTAAGGAACTTGTGAACCGTTCACGAATCATAAAAGGCAACCATGATAAAGGGACAACGATAGGCAACAACGATTGACCCGTGAAGGTTACACCCCTATTCCTAATCCATGATATTACTAAATCCATATGGTTCGGAACCACGAAAGGAGGATCGGGGATGATGGTACGAAATGAGTCATGGAGTCACATTTGCCCGTATTGGCCTCTACTCGATTCTTATTGTGAAAAGTGATTCCTGCGATCTCAAAGGCATACAAATAAATATTCAATTTGCTCCAAACTATTATTAGGATAAATTGGTTGAATATTAGGGCCTGTTATCATTGACTGAACTCAGCTGAACTGAACTAAACTGAACTGAACTGAATTGAGCTGAACTGAACTGAACTGAACTGAACTGAACTGAGCTGAGCTGAACTGAACTGAACTGAACTGAACTGAACTGAACTGAAATGAAATGAATATTTTATAAGAGAAGGAAATTAGGAGTTGAACTGAACTGAACTGAACTGAACTGAACTGAGCTGAACGAATTGAACTGAACTGAACTGAGCTGAACTGAACTGAGTTTCAACGTAAGAGAACAGGCCCTTAATGCAACATATAATTCTAAAATATCGTGATCACTTGATTAAACAATAAGATTAAAGGAACCTAAACGGGTCGTCCAAATTATCTTATTAGGCGTGATTTTCAATTACATATATCCCTTTAAACATGTAATATGGTGATCAATAAAAAAAAATATAATAGAATAAGCATTAATATTGGAAGCAATTCAACAATAAATTGTTAGTCAAATCAAATCATAAATTAACCTAATCATGATACTAGCAACAAGAATAAAAATAAGAGCAATTAAGTGTTTAATTACTCACTTTCCACGTTTCCTTGAATTGCTACATCATGAATAAAATATTAGTAACTTCAATAAATATATAAATCAAATGGAAATTAAATTAAATAAAAAGTAGAGTTGATTTGGTACAAACCCTCAGTTAATTATACCTTTCATGTCTTGTTTTAAGGACGGAACCTCGGGTTAAGTATGGACTCCTTGGAGTGCTTAGGGGAAGTATTATGGAAGAATAGGGAGGCTAGTGTTTAGGCTAAAGAGGGATAAGAGAATGATTTTGTGATAAAGATTTTTTATGATTGAAAAAGGGGTGATATGACCTCTATTTACAATGAAAAAAGAAGGGTCGAAGAATTAAGATAAAATCCGAATTCAATCAGAATAAAACCCGATAGACAGCAATTTTTGCATTTTTTGTTTTTATCATATCTTTTGATCCATAAATTGGAATAAGATAAATAATATTTCGTTGGAAAGATATTTAAGTCTAATTTATAACCCAATTAGAATCAGATTAAAATCCTTTGTAGAATAAAAGATATGGCCGAAATAGTGGGAAGGTATCACTTTTGGATAGAGTTTGGTATTTCTTTTATATGTTTTTCGTTATAGCTTGGAATTGATATTATAATATATCATTGGGAAGATAATTTGAAGGTATATCCAACCATCTTATATTTGGATAAAAAAATATGAGGCACGAAAATCATAACTGACTATCTTTGAACGCCTTTCAATTCGGATAGAATTAGGACTTTCAAAACGAAAAGTTTTATTCAATTTCAAACTCTTTTATCTTATCTTTTCAAAAGAATAATTAAGATCTTTTAGATTCTTACTTCCAATAAATTCTATTGGTTTAGGAATGGGATTAAATCCTTTGGACCCTCCACATGATCATTGGGTCGTAGGTAAGGTGAGCTTAGGTTCAGTTTGGACTCAGTTTAGTATTTTGCCATAACTTATTCGTTATAACTCGGATTTGGGCTTATATCGTTCGAAAGATATTTTCAATCCCCATCCAATTATTAAATCATTGGACTCAGATTATGGACCAAAATAAACTAGACTAAACATTTTTATAAAAAGGACACGAAATGAATTATTTTAAAGGACACGAAATGAATTATTTTGGGTTTAAAGGCACGAAAAGAGGAAAATAATTTAAGGTTTGGGGAAATGGGATAGGAATTGGGTTGGTTTATGAAATATATTGGGATTGAATATGGATTTAAGCACTCCAAGATTAAATACTCAACCCGACCAATAATGGCTGTGAAAGGTTGTTCATCATCGGGTTTGGTTTTGGGGAGACATTTTCAGGTGTCTACAACACTGTAGACACCCATTTGTGTCTCCCCAAAACCAAACCCAGTGATGAGTACCTTTCACATCGAATCATAATCGAATGAAGCGAAAGTGTGGAAAAGTCTAGTGTTGCGGAAAGTTTTAATTCTTTTCTCTTCTCTCTGTTTTTGAAAACTTATTTTAAGAAAACAGCCAATCCAGTTTGGTTGGTCCATGATATGGTTCCAATAGTAGTGTAGTTGGATGGGGCTTGCAAAGACCTTTCCAACGATATATTATAAGCCCAATTCCGATGAATATTGAGGAAGTTATGGCCAATTTACTAAACTGGGCCCGATTTGAGCTTTATGTACGGCCCAATGATCTAGGGGAGGGCCTAATATGATTTATCATTCCTAATGCAATTAGGAATGGTTATAGTCTTCTAGATTCTTCTAGAAGGTTCTTTTCATTCCTAATTCAATTAGCATTGATAAATTGACTTTTGTTGACTTTTCAGAGTTTTAATCAAAATCAAATAGCATTTTCGAAAAAAATTATATGATTTTATCCTCCAGTACGGCAAACTTATCGGATTTTCGAAAATGCGTTGAAATCAGGCTTGGCGCCTAACCCCAGGCCTTGGCGCCTGGAACCAGGCCTGGCGCCTGGCGCTAGTGTTGGTGCCTGGCGCCAGTTAGCCAGGGTTGGCGCCAGCTCTGTTTTTTGTGCGTCAGACTCTGTTTTGTTTAATTTATCTTTTTGGCTGATTTTCTCTATAAATAACGTATTAAAAACTCCGTTTTCATTGACCTATTCTCACTAATCATTCATCGATTCTCATCATCTACATCCATCATTCATCTACAATTAGTTTTAATTAGCATTCATTCATCGTTATTCTTAAAACTTAGTCTTTTTAATACAAAATTCCGCATTCACAAGATCTAGAAACACCTAGCCATATTCGAAGTTGCCTTTGCCCTAGACGTGAAAGGTTTAATTTCTGAGGGTTTGTTCCCAAATCTCTCTTTCAATTATTTAATTTAATTGTTTTGATTATTATTTTCCTTGAAGTTACTAACGTGTGTATTTTGTAATTAGAAAGAGATACGAGACATCAAAGTAAGTACTTTAATGGTTTTAATTGATGTTATGATGTAGAAATCATGTTTACATTGTTATTATGATATTCCTAGCATCATGTCTAGGGTAATATCAAATATGCTTAATATGATTCCTATGATGCTTCCTATGTTCTTCCTAATATTTATGATGTTAGTATCATATTAGGGTTAAAGATTTGATTTTTATTGCTTAGTGACATGCTAGGGTTTGTTATTAATCTTGTTAGTATCATGCCTAGGATCTTGCTATTATTATGCTTTAATATTAACATGAACATGATTATGATTATAATTGTTATAATTTATGATGATTATGAATATTATTATTATTATTTTGATGATGATTATTTTATTTATGATGATATTATTATTATTGTGATTATTATAATTATTATCATCGTTATTATTTATGTTGCTTGATGCTTATTTATTGTTATTGCTTGATCACGCCTTTTATTGCATGTTTAAAGGGAATTTGGTACTTGTAATCACGCTTAATAAGATAATTAATAATCTTGTTTGGGGTTAAATGTTATTATACTTCAAGTGATCGCCAATAATAGATTTATTTGTGCATTAATATTCAACCAACATAGATAAACAGGTTTAGAGTTAATCCTATTGATTGCATGTTAGTCAGAAAGCGCACATGAATACGATCAGAATAAAGTAGAGGCCTATTATTAGGGCAGGTTCAATCTCTTTTAGGTTGGATTTGTACCTTCATCCCCGAACCCTTATTTGGTTCAAGACCTTATGGAGTTGACGATCTCTTGGATCGTTAGAGATCGTTAAGGGGTGTAACCTTCACCTCGTGAACGGTTTACAAGTTCCTAAAACTTGTTGGCGACTCTTTTGCTCTATCTTCTTCCCTTTTGGACGCCACCGTACTTTAGTGTATGATCACAGTGGGGTTCAAGCTAGTGGGATTTTAAAAGCTTGAAATTATTCCCTACAGTTTTTGGCGACTCCACTGGGGAGGATTTCTATTTTAATTCCTGAATTTGTTTCGGCAATGATTTAGAATGAGTGGATGAGACTCGAAAAGTTCTAAGTATTTCATGCGCGTAATTTTGATTAACATTATTGTCATATGCATAAAAAAAGATCTCATTGGAAAGACCATCCGTAATGAGTTAAAAACATAGGATTTTACACGTAGGAAATTTGAGAAATATCTTTCACAACTAGGACAGAAATAACACTGCGCGAAACTGGAAAATTTTATGGAGCACAGAAAGCTGCTGAGGCATGTGGGAAGTAGCGTCAGGGGCCAGAGCTTGGCGCCAGCATTTTAGTCGTAGCGCCAGACGCCAATATTGGCGCCAGGCGCTACAGTTAAAAGCTGGCGCCAGTCTCTGTTTGCTGGCGCCAATTTCCCCCAATACCGAGCCAGAAATATGCGTTCTAATTTCGACCGGTTTTTCGTATTGTTTGCTCGATCCTACTTCTTGATTGAATTTTTTCTCACTTTTCTGAAACCCATATGTGTTCTACATATGGACATAACCCTCTGGGAATTCATGCTCCATCTACCTGATTGAACGCTCCGTGCAACAAAGGGTACATCCGAGATGTTGAATTCACCAAACCATGGAAGCGAGTTTTTTCTAAAACTCGCGGTGTCCCATCCACTCGCGCCAACCCTTCACGGTTAGGCTTCCGCGCGGTGCATCTGGACAATTAACCATGGACCCTCTATTGACTAAACCATATCCCGAACTTTAGAGAACTAGAGCCATGGTTAGGTTGCGAACGCATTGCATCATGTTGTGCCTACTTGACTAATTGTGCATTATTTGTTGTGTATACATATTCTATGTTTCTCTTAACCGTTTGTTGACTTGTGTTGAGACTAAATAAATTAATGACTTGAAAAACTTTTCCTAATTAATTAATTAATTAATTAATTAATTTGAGTCAATAAAGTCTAATATCTTAATTGGAATTGACTTAGTACGACTTTAGGCATACCCCAGTTGACTAATAACACCGAAAGCAGTCCCAGACCGAAGCTCCAATACTGGCGCCAAGGTCTGAGCTGTAGCGCCACACTATGAAGTGTAGCGCCTGACGACAGCTCTGTCGTCTGGCGCCAAGCTCCACAGTGTGACGCCAGTCCTGTCGCTTGGCCGACAGTTCGGATTATTGGTCGAGTCATCACCTAGTGTCTAATTAACCAGTTTGCTAATTAATTCGGTTAATTTTCGCTGTCAATAACACCTTGTCGAGTCATTAATCGAGTCTTAGTCACATAGTCTAGCCACATGGTCATGACACGAGTCTCAACATGTCACCTACACTCACTAGTCTTAGCACACACTTTGAGTATATGTCACCATGACCATGTCTTAGGTTCCTGCATGAGTCGGTCTTTTCCGTCATCTGAGTTGGGGGTACATTCTACTCCTAATTCTTCATATCCCTCCATCTAAATCTTCTTCACATTCTATTCCAATCTTTCTTCACTTCCTCCATCCATTGCATGTTGAATAAAGTTTGAGTCAAATAATTAACAATAAGTATCCCCAAATTCCTTTTCCACAGTACTTGGTCAAGGAGAGAAGGGCGATTAATCAAGGACAACCTCCTTATTCAAGTCTCGCTTTTTGATAAACCGATTCGTCAAAAGAGGAAGGCTAAGAAGATAATGGCAACTCAAGAAGAAATCAATGATCTTAAGAACCAACTGGCTACCGTGACTGAGACACTGAAGCTTCTCGCACTCAAGATCGATGACCCCGTGAAGCAACAACAGATGGACCTCATGCAAGAGAGCCTAAGCAAGTTGTCTAGCGATTACAAGTTTCAAGAGCTTACATCACAAGGGGTCTTGGTGGACAAAGATCTTCTTCCGCAGAAGTTCAACGCCAACGACATCCCAAAATTCAGAGCAATTGACAACCCTTACTTTCATTTAAGAGCTTTTGAAACCATAATGAGTATTAAGGGTATCGATAAAAAGGTTTTTCCCTCTCTGTTCTCACTATCTCTTGAAACCGTTTGCCAACAATGGTACTTCTCCCTTGACAAAGAGAAAACCTCTACCTGGGAATCGATAGTAAACGCTTTCGTTGATAGGTACAAGTGCAATATTTAAGTTGAAACCGATCATAGACAACTTGAGATGTTAAGACAAAAGGAGAATGAAGGTTTTACTTCTTTCTTTAATAAATGGAGGGAAACTTCCGCCAAGATGATTGAGGTCCCCACCGAAAAGGAGTCTGTGAGGATGTTTATCAAGAATCTCCAAGAAAAGTATTCAAAGCACTTAAAATATCAACACAACTTGAATACTTTCAAGGCCGTTTATGACATCGGAATTAAAATCGAAGACGACCTCGTAAAGCAAAAAGCTACTAACAATAGTAATCACGGTGGCTGGAAAGGAAAGAAGAGCGACAATCCTTCTTCTTCCGAAAGCGCCCACTCTAGTAATAATTTTAGTACCTTTGACCATAATTATGTCTTAGCCATGGATAATCAAGGATCTAAAAGGAAACCCAGGCGAGAGTTTACACCCATTGGAATGACCTACGATGCTGCTTTCGACTGTCTTTACGTTCGAGGATTGATCAAACCTATTGGCCCTACCGAGGATCCAACGCCAGAAAATCGATCTTCGAGATGGAATCCAAACTCCTATTGCAAGTACCATCGAGGAAATGGTCATACCACTGATGAATGCTACAGGTTTCAAAATCTCATTCAAGATCTCATAGAAGCAAACAAGGTCCCATTGCCTCTAGCTAGCAAGAAGACTGGGTGTTGATGAAGCAAATGACACCAGACAAGAGGCGAGCTTCAACGACAAGATTTCATGACCTCTTTTTTCTATTTCTTTTTATTTACTCTTTCCCCAATAAGTCTAGCATAGGCACCTTTCTTTTCCCTTAGATTATTTTTGTAGATTCCTTATATATTTTCTTTTAATAAAATGAGCATTTATTTCCTTGCATATGATCATCGCATTGCATTTCATTAAAAATAAAAAATAAAATAAAAAAATAAAAAAAACCATGTCGAATTAAGTACAAGGTATACCAATGATTTAAGGCAACCCTTGTAGCCACATCATATCTTCTTTCACCTTTCAAATATGCAATCCTTTCTTCATAAACCACTTTGAGCCTCGTCTAACGATAGACCTTTCTTTTTTCAACCTACATCTATCTATCCTTGGGATGGGATGGTGTGCAACTCTTGCAATTCTAAAGAAAGCTTGAGCAAATTCAAAAGATTAAAAAAGCAAAAAATAAATAAAAGTGTACAAAAGGGCAAGTGTTCCAATGTCTTTGATGTGAAAATGTCTTCGATAAGAACACGTCTCAGATTGCGTCTCTTATCGAGTGCTCGGTACCGTGCATGAGAAACATGAATGCCAAGTGAGTGATAGACCGCATGATCGGGATTGTCCACACTTATTAAAATAAAATAAATGCTAAAACAAAAGAACTCAAGCATAAAAATATAAAGATTCAAAAGCGAGGTTGCACACCTTGGGGGCTTATCTAGGGTCTTGAGCCTTTATTCCCTTCTTCTTCAAACCTTTAGCCTAACCACGTTACAACCCTTAAAAAGACCTTTTTGAGGTATACACACTTGTGCAAGGTTCGGCTAGAGCTACGTTCGGCCTGATTCCTAACGGATATGTAGGCAACCTTACATCGAGGTGCGGCCGTAATAAACATGCATTCATATTCACATTCACACACTCACACCATGATCATATCAAGGGATATCCTATGCTCATCCCTATTCATTTAGAGCTAGACTTGGGGGCTTGATCCCTATATCATTAGCTTACCTAGCCTAAGAGTCACCATCATTTGACTCTTCTAAAAATAATATTTTCCCACACACTTAGATCTTGCGGCCTAACTTTAGTGTCACTTTCACACACTGCACAGATACATGACCAAATATACTTCCCTTAGGAACCCTTTGTCATGGAATCTTAACATAACGCTGAAGCATGCCTTGTCATATCAACATCACTCATCAATCATATTTGTCATTGCATCACAAAGTATGAAGTGCTTAGCCTCCGTGCCTAAGTTACCCAAATGCTTTCATCATTGAGTCAACAGTTGAGATAGCCTAGGATGGGTTAATCCTTGCACTTTGAGAGATAGTATCAAATGACATTTGACTAAGCTCATTCAACATGCACCTTCACACTTCGATTCTTTTTTCGCATCTTTCTTTTTCGGGAGAAAGTCGGTACCCTCCACAAAAATGACGGAAATTTTTTGCTTTTTTTGCATTTTCGAGTCACACGATCACATTACAATGCACACACGGGTCATGAGTCACACGTGTCATTTCACTTTGAGTCGAGTCAACCTCGAGTCAGTCAATCACAGCGAGTCAAGTTTATACCTTGAGTCGTGTCAAGTCGATGAGTCAAGAGACGTTAAACCTTAGGTCAACCCTAAGATAATTAAAGAGATTGGCAAAGTTCTATAGTCAAAAAATAAATACAGGTGCAGCAGAACAGGGAAGACCCTACTCTAGAAATATTCCAGCAGCGACAGAACAGCAATTTCGTGTTCCTTGGTTCGACAGTTAGCCCATATAAGCAATTGACATGATTGAGTAGTCGATTTGATTACAACCGCAAATAAGTGATCGACCTGACGAAAGATCGTCTCACTTAGCTTAAGCGCCTAAGAATTAGCTCATTACAAGCACCAAAGCATTGGTTTAAAAGCAAGAACTTAAACGACAATGTTTCCAAATATGGATTGTCACGCATTCTTATTAAACGACAAAGTTTTCCAAAGATTGGATTGTCATCCCCAACTGACAATATTTCCAAAAATGGATTGTCGTGCATCTTCTTCAACGACAATTTTTCCAAGATTGGATGGTCATCTCTGGCAAAGTTTCCAAGCGTGGATTGTCGTGCTCCTTCTTTGTTTGGCAAGTTTTTCCAAGTTCGGATTATCATACATTCATAGCTCGTTGGCAAGTTTTCCGAGATTGGATTGTCATACACCTAGTTCCCTATGGCAAAATTTCCCAAAGGATTGTTGTAGGTCTCTATTCATCATAAATTTCGGCAAAGGTTCCTCAACGTGGATTGTCATTCATTTCAGCAAGTGGCAAATTTTCCCGAAGTGGATTGTCGGTCAACTCTTTTTGCAAATGTTCCAAGACGCGGATTGTCAATAGTGGCAATATTTTCCCAAAAGGATTGTCGCATAGCGTTGGCAAAATTCCAAGGTGGATTACTTTCAAGAGTTATATTCCAAGATGTGGATTGTCAATCGTAGCAAAGTTCTTGTAAAAGATTGTTACGAAGCATTGGCAACTTTTCCCAAAGATTAGACTTTAACAAATTTTCCGAGATACGGATTATCGCTTCATCGTGGCAACATTTCCAAGGATGGATTGTTACGAAGCGTTGACAACTTTCGCTAAATCGGATTGTCATACATCACACAAGAGTTGTGTTGGCACCTATTCCCAAAGAAAAGAGGATTGTCATCACAGCAAAAGCACCGACATACTGGTTCCCCACAAGCAGCAAAGCGCCGACGTACTGGCATAGCAGCATTAAAGATTAAAAAGCAGTGATCTTTTCGAAGACTATCATAGCGGAAATTGGAACATATCAAAAATAAGCACTTTGTTCAGAGACGAGTGAACATCGAAATAGAAAGGTGGCGTTCCCTAGATTGTGGAAAGTTGTCACAAACAGCTGAGGATTGTTTCAAGAGAAGCAATCTTCTATGGTATTCCCTGGGATATAGAATATTATCAATGCGGATGAGGATTGTTTCAAGAGATTTAATCTTTGATAGTATTCCCTTGGACGCGGAATATTATCAATGCGGAGGAGGATCGTTTCAGGCGAAACAATCTTCCAAATTTGGAAGCAGTTACGGGCGTAGCGGTTTTCAAGCGGGATGGCATTCTCTGGCTTGCAGGAGGTCATCAAAACAATCGGTTACTTTTAGAGACGTGTGCTCGACGGTGCAAGATACGCGTTTCTTAACTCTTTTATCTATTTAACTAATGCTAGTTTTGCAGGTATCGGCGTTGCAAGATTGATTTAGGATCGCAGAACGTTCTGAATCATTCTCCGTCCCTATCGATACTTTGACTTTTGTATTCAAAACTTGCGTTTCTCCAAACTCAGTCAAAGTGGGGGCTTCTGTAGACACCCATTTGTGTCTCCCCAAAAGCAAACCCAGTGATGAGTACCTTTCACGTCGAATCATAATCGAATGAAGCGAAAATGTGGAAAAGTCTAGTGTTGCGGAAAGTTTTAATTCTTTTCTCTTCTCTCTGTTTTTGAAAACTTATTTTAAGAAAACAGCCAATCCAGTTTGGTCGATCCATGATATGGGTCCAATAGTAGTGTAGTTGGATGGGGCTTGCAAAGACCTTTCCAACGATATATTATAAGCCCAATTCCGATGAATATTGAGGAAGTTATGGCCAATTTACTAAACTGGGCCCGGTTTGAGCTTTATGTACGGCCCAATGATCTAGGGGAGGGCCTAATATGATTTATCATTCCTAATGCAATTAGGAATGGTTATAGTCTTCTAGATTCTTCTAGAAGGTTATTTTCATTCCTAATTCAATTAGCATTGATAAATTGACTTTTGTTGACTTTTCAGAGTTTTAATCAAAATCAAATAGCATTTTCGAAGAAATTATATGATTTTATCCTCCAGTACGGCAAACTTATCGGATTTTCGAAAACGCGTTGAAATCAGGCTTGGCGCCTGGAACCAGGCCTGGCGTCTGGCGCTAGCCATTGGCGCCTGGCGCTAGTGTTGGTGCCTGGCGCTAGTTAGCCAGGGTTGGCGCCAGCTCTGCTTTTTGTGCGTCAGACTCTGTTTTGTTTAATTTATCTTTTTGGCTGATTTTCTCTATAAATAACGTATTAAAAACTCCGTTTTCATTGACCTATTCTCACTAATCATTCACCGATTCTCATCATCTACATCCATCATTCATCTACAATTAGTTTTAATTAGCATTCATTCATCGTTCTTCTTAAAACTTAGTCTTTTTAATACAAAATTCCGCATTCACAAGATCTAGAAACACCTAGCCATATTCGAAGTTGCCTTCTCCCTAGACGTGAAAGGTTTAATTTCTGAGGGTTTGGTCCCAAATCTCTCTTTCAATTATTTAATTTAATTGTTTTGATTATTATTTTCCTTGAAGTTACTAACGTGTGTATTTTGTAATTAGAATGAGATACGAGGCATCAAAGTAAGTACTATAATGGTTTTAATTTATGTTATGATGTAGAAATCATGTTTACATTGTTATTGTGATATTCCTAGTATCATGTCTAGGGTAATATCAAATATGCTTAATATGATTCCTATGATGCTTCCTATGTTCTTCCTAATATTTATGATGTTAGTATCATATTAGGGTTAAAGATTTGATTTTTATTGCTTAGTGACATGCTAGGGTTTGTTATTAATCTTGTTAGTATCATTCCTAGGATCTTGCTATTATTATGCTTTAATATTAACATGAACATGATTATGATTATAATTGTTATAATTTATGATGATTATGAATATTATTATGATTATTTTGATGATGAATATTTTATTTATGATGATATTATTATTATTGTGATTATTATAATTATTATCATCGTTATTATTTATGTTGCTTGATGCTTATTTATTGTTATTGCTTGATCACGCCTTTTATTGCATGTTTAAAGGGAATTGGTACTTGTAATCACGCTTAATAAGATAATTAATAATCTTGTTTGGGGTTAAATGTGATTATACTTCAAGTGATCGCCAATAATAGATTTATTTGTGCATTAATATTCAACCAACATAGATAAACAGGTTTAGAGTTAATCCTATTGATTGCATGTTAGTCAGAAAGCGCACATGAATACGATCAGAATAAAGTAGAGGTCTATTATTAGGGCAGGTTCAATCTCTTTTAGGTTGGATTTGTACCTTCATCCCCGAACCCTTATTTGGTTCAAGACCTTATGGAGTTGACGATCTCTTGGATCGTTAAGGGGTGTAACCTTCACCTCGCGAACGGTTTACAAGTTCCTAAAACTTGTTGGCGACTCTTTTGCTCTATCTTCTTCCCTTTTGGACGCCACCGTACTTTAGTGTATGATCACAGTGGGGTTCAAGCTAGTGGGATTTTAAAAGCTTGAAATTATTCCCTACAAACACCATACTTTCTAGCAAGACGGGCTGCCAGCACTAGAGCTTTCCCTTCCGCAACCAGAGGCTGCCGGTAACTTCTGACTCGTCTAGTGGCAGAGAATAACACTTGACCATCCGCATCCTTGGCTATAACACCTTAACCGACCCAGACCGATTCATTAACCACGGCATCGCAGTTAATTTTCACGGTCCCATCAGGTGGCAGGGTCCATTTATTTGGGCTCGATCTTGCTGGTTGTCTTCTGCTATGCCCGTAAATTTTATCATAGTATTGCATCAGGTCCTTCGCCAAGTTCCTTGTTCTTTCCAAAACGGTCCTACGGTGAATCTCCGTACCATTGAAGACCTTATCATTTCTTCGTCTCCATATTTGCCATAACAGGATTGCTCTAGCTTGACATTTCTTTACGAACTTCTCTGTCCAAGATACAATCAAGTCAGCAAAGAATTCACCTTCCTTCCGCATGAGCTCTTTGCAGCCTATCTCCAACCACAGATCATTGATAGCAGGGCATCCAAACAAAGCGTATTGTTTTGTTTCCTCAGATTCAGTACACCAGGGGCAATAACTATCATCTAACATATGTCTATAATTAAGGTGTTGGCGCCCTGGGAAAGTCCCCGTACAAACTCTTCAAAGAAAATGTCAAATTTATTATACAAGGCAAGTGTTATTATAAAGTTTAGTTACATTTTAAAATGACGGTTTTTATACAATGATCATACTCCCTCTGTCCCCAATTGATAGTCACTTTTGCTTAAAAATCACGGGATTAAGGAGAAATAAAGAAAGTACATGGGAACTAAAACCCAATCATTTGCAAAACAAAAAGAAGAGAGAGAAACAACCTGTCATTCAAAAGGGTGGATAACAAAGAAACCTTTGGGTTTTTTTTTTTTTTGTCTTTATTACACAACCAATGAAATAAAAGCATTGCAATACTAATCCATGTGATTTATTTTAAACCAATCAAATTAGAAGACAAAAAAAAACATCCAATAGAAAAAAAGTACACAGATTCATGACTAAGCTCTAGTGAATTCCTTATAAAAACCAATCCTTCTCAAATTTTCAAATCATTTGAGAGGGAATTTTACAAAGCATAATTAGCAGAAAAATCTTTGAAAAAAAAAAAGCCCAAATCACATCATTGCCTCCAACTCCAAATGGCTTCAAACTTTAATTTGAATGATGACATGGATGAAGATACTGCTGCTTATGATGCTGAAATGCAAGAAATGTTTGAGTATGATCTCAACTTTGCTTACAAAGGTGAAATTGACTCAGAAAATATCCATGACAACATTGGGTTGGACTTAAACCAAACCCCTTCCCCTGGTGCAACAGATGCATCTAAACTAACAGACAACCAGATGGAGACAGTAGGTAACAACAGCAATCAGCAAGCAACAGGAGATCAACTAGACACAGCAAGCAACAACAACAATCAGCAAGCACCAATCAACCCACAAAATGCTCAAGTTCATCATCAGCCAACAATGAGGAGGCTCAGTAGTGGGGCCAAGTTAGACATTTTGATATGGTTGTTGACAAGGTCAACAAATGGAAAGCTGAACTATGGATCCATTCAACAAGCAGCCACTCATTTTAATCTGTGCACAAGAACTATACACAGAATCTAGAAAAAGGGGAAGCAATAAAGGGAAGCACAGCAACAGTATAATATGTCAACAGGCTTCCACAACTGTGGAAGAAAGAGAATATCTATTACAAATGATGCCATAAGGGCAGTGGCAATAGGGAACAGATCATGACAAAGGGACTTAGCAGCAATGCTTAATATGGGTAAAATCAATCCAGAGACTGATTAAGAGAGGGGAAGTCAGACCTCACACAAATGCATTAAAGCCAAAGCTTACACCAGCAAACAGAATAGATAGACTCAGATTCATTCTCAACAACATTATAGGTGATTCACCAAGCACAAAAAGAGTCTAGTAGTCAATGTACAACACAATGCACAACTGCACATTGATGAAAAGTGGTTTACACTAACCAAAAAAACACATAGGTCATACTTAGAAAAAGGAGAAAGAGGTCCACATAGAGTAATGCAATTAGCCAAGTTCATTCCCAAATTCATGTTCCAAGGAGCAGTTGCAAAACCTTGGTACAATGCACAAAAGGAAGTCATTTTTGATGGGAAAATAGGCATTTTTCCTTTTGCAAAAAAGGAGCCAACACTAAGGTCCTCAAAATATAGGCATAAAGGAGACACACTACTACAAAATTTGCAAAAAAGACCCCTAATAAAAGACTCGTTATTTACTTAACATATCTGTTTAATTTATGAGATACTATATTAATTATAACGGGTCTGTAATGTTTATTTGCACGTGATAAGAGACCCGTTCTAAAACGTAACGGGTATCTTACAAATTTTAGGTCCCACAAATTAATTAGCAGAAAAAAGAAGAAGAATGCACAGACCCGTTGTCAAACCTAACAGGTCTCTTATGTGTACTAGACTATTAGAGGTTCACATATGATAGTGATGGTTTGTCTTCTCTTTTAATTTCATTTTCTTTTTAAATATTTTATTCTCCCAACTTACATATGGTTCTCTCTCCTCAAAACCCTAACCTTAACCCCAAAATCAAAATCAAATTCGCCGTCTTTTCCACTTCTTTCCTCCATTGATGTTTTGCAAATATTCAATGGAAGGCACTCATCAGTCATAAGATCTAAGGTACTCATCATATCTTCTACTTTCAGAAAAAAAAAATGTAATCGCTCTTCCTCCTTGATTTTAATTTATGGTTTGTGGGAAACTTATATTAGCATTTTTATTAAAAACAACTCTGTATCTTTACTCTCTAAAAAAATAGCGAATAATGTTTTTCTTTAATGGTATATTCCTTGCATTTCCGATTCTCCAAGAAAGGTACTCATCAGATCTCTAACTTCATCTACTACTAATTCCTACTATTTCTTTTACTTATTTTTTTTTTCATTCACGCAATTGTACTTTTTTAAAAAAGATTTAGTTTTTCTCAATTGAAGATCTAATGGGAATCACTATGCGGTTATGTATTCTTATTTTAGATCTACATATACCAGAAATTTTGTTTGGTGATTGTTCAATTTTATGTTAATTGGTAAATTCTTAATTGAATTTTTTTTTTTTTTTTGTATTGTCATTTGCGAAGTGTCAGTTGGAGCCTATGGATATCTCATTGGTATTTCCGTTGCCAGGGAAATGAATGATCTTGGAATAGTTAACTATTGGAGATTTGAAGCTCGAAACTATGTATTGCAGCTTGTATTATTTGGAGCGCTTTCCTTTTCACCATGGAGCTACTGCAACTTCTAACTTATATTAGAGTTTGAGGCATTTTTTCCCATTGATTGCTATTTTTTAAATTGATTTGATGATATTTAATTTGCTTCACATACACTCTTGTACCTTATACTTTGTATAATGTATAAACTTTGTTGTATCAATGTCGATTAAAATAAAAATCGTAATTTTGGTTTTGATGGATTGTGTTTATTTTAATTATGAATTCATATTTATTCATTTTGATATTGGGTTTTGTTGGTTGTTAAATAAAAAAAAAATTAATGGGTTACGTTGAGATATTTTTTTTTTAATAAAATTAATGGGCTAAGAGACCCCATTTCTTAAATGACAGGTCTGAAATGATTTAGCAAATAGACCCCATTTCTCTAATAAAGGATCTCTTACCTAGTAATATAACAGACCCCCTATCTTTGATAACGGGTCTCTTCTTTCTTAAAAACAGACCCCTACTTATGAGGTGGTCTGTTTATCAAACAGACCCCTGAGATAGAGACCCGTCAAAAGGTGGTCTCTAAGAAATGTTTTGACGGGTCTCTTTGCCCAACTTTGTAGTAGTGACATGTTCACAAAGGTTATTGATCCAATCAACAGGGATGTGTCAAGGTGGATGTTGATTGAAAAGGTCATTCCAACAATTATGGAAAAATAGCCTCAAACAGGTCAACACAACACAATCTACATTCAGCAAGATAATGCAAAGGCTCATATTACTCAAGATGATGCAGTTTGGCAAGAACATTGTGAGCAGCCAGGGTTTACTTTTATATTAACTCAGAAGTCACCAAACAGTCCAGACATGAATGTTCTGGACTTGGGATTTTTCAGAAGCATCCAATCACTTCAACACAAGAAAATGGCTAAGACTCCAGACCAGTTGATAAAGGTTGTGGAAGATGCATTTAGTGAGCTACATCCTATAAGGCTGTTCAAGGTGTGGGTAACTTTGTGCCACACCATGAACCAAATTCTGAAAAGTAAAGGTTCTAGCAGGTTTGAACCTCCACATGTTAACAAAGAAAAGCTGGAAAGAGAGGGCGGACTACAAGATCCTATAGAAGCTCCTATGTGGGCTGTGATTGATGCATAGGAGAGAGTGTACATGGACATGCCAGACTCAGATGATGAGCAAGACACTGAAGAGGTCAACATTGACAACACACAGGCAAATTAAGAACACAACACACAAGCAACTACAAACCAGAGGCATATAGGCTTGTTATGGCCAATGATCATGAGGCATCTACTTCAAATGCCAATGCACACTAGTGAATAGGGGTCAAGTATTTAATATTTTGACGTGTATTTATTGCTTCTGTTTTGCTTATGACATTAGGTCACTTTAAATATGTAATCACATCCTTTATTATAAAATGAAACATGCATTTTATTTTGCAAAATATAGTGCTCTAAAAATGTCATTGGACTATGTTACGGTTAACTCAGATTGTCCCCAAGCATCACTGATACTCCAACCAAACTTCCACTAACAATCCATAGTCAGCAAAGAAAACAATTCAGGAGCACTCTGAGTTATTCTCTAAGGACAACAGAATGATAGGGCATTTAAAGTTAGGCATCTCAACAAAAAAGACTCATCATTGTTTAATAAAACTAACACCTTATGTTGTTTCAACATACGGGGTGTATAAATAGGTAAACACCATTGTTTAAACTACTTACACACCCCTTCTATTGAACAACATAAGTTATATTACAACATACATAAGGTCTTAGGGCACTTAGTGCATATCATTGAAGACTCATACAGTGGAATACAAGCTCACACATAGGACACACAAGCAATCTCATCTACCCAAACAGGAAAATAAAACACAATATCAATTATATGGCAAAAACAAAAAGCCTTATAACATCATACCCCCATCATTCATCATTGACCTCAGCAAGTCACAATCAGTAAACATAATGTACTATTACCTAATGGGATAATTGTAAACTGTTCAATAACCTGAACAGCTAAACAAGAATCCCATTAGCAATAGTACACTAAGTCAGTTAAAGGACATGTTCTTAAAAGAGGTCTCATATTGTTAACTTTTTATCATAAAAGGCAAATTGAGCAGCCAAATCAAACTTATATCATGCATTATAATTCCTTAAGGAATATGGTACCTTGTGGTCAAAATGAAATGAACAAGATCCTATATGCCTTCTCAATGCACAAAATCTATCATCACAGACCTCATCCAAGGCAGAAACTCATCATGCACAACAACAGGAAGAATATGCAACACAAACCAACCATCCATGACTTAATAAAAAAAGACCCAAAACAAAGTACAGTTATAGGCAACAACAATGCACCCAAAGATAATGCATAGGAAACCAACAAGGCATATCAACAAGGCAACCAAACATCATCAAGGTTATACAAAAACAATAGGCAACATATCCAACCAATCATGATAATAGGCAACAAAAGTAATAGGCAACCCACAAGGCATAACAACAAGGCAACCAAAGATCATCATCATCATCAATAAATAAAATAATAGGCTACCAACAAGGCATATCAATTCCTCATGTTCTAAACACAACCAACCATCATATTCAAATCTTCTCAATCTCAGGAGAAGGAAAAAAAAAACACCAAGACATTCTGAAACTTAGTTGTGTGATTCATTATTAGAATCATTTTTGTGGGACATAGGCAACTTAGAAGGGGAGCAACCACCATCATCATCATTGGAGTCTGAGAAATCAAAATAAACATTGTCGTAGGCTCTTGGCAAACCCTTCTTCCTGGCTTGCCTTCTTTACCAATTATGAGGCCAAAAGTCAGAGTCTGCAGGTGGCATGCCTTCAAGGACAATTCCAAATCTTATTCTCAAAGTTTTATTGTTGTAACTGTGCTCCCCATCACAAGCACTGCCTAATTCACAGTCACCGTCAGTGCATTGGTAGGACTCAGATGTGTAGTGAGATCTGGAATCAACAAATAGCATGTCACATAGTGAACTAGTTTGTTGTTCCAAAGGAATTCTGACAGGGGACTTCACAAGAGACTTGGCAAGAGTTTGAACAGGAGATGTAGATGGGAGTTTTGCTGGAGATTTTGGTGGTTTGGCTGGAGATTTGGATGGTTTATCAACCTCATCCCTGCTTGCCTTCTGCTTTCTATACATTTCATAGATGTGGGTGTGATGAGAGTGTGATTCTTCTGAACTAGGGGACTCACTCATGATCACATGCAACCTGAAAAGAAAAAGCAACTAGGGGACTCACTCAATCATGCCTCAATCAATATGCAAGCACTTAACACAGCCAAACATCACAACCAGCAAGTATAAATGAGTATACAAGCACTCAAGACAGTCAAACATCAAACCAGCAAGTATAAATGAGTATGCAAGCAGTCAAGACAGCCAAACATCAAACCAGCGAGTATAAATGAGTATATAAGCACTCAAGACAGCCAAACATCAAACCAGCAAGTATAAATGAGTATGCAAGCATTCAAGACAGCCAAACATCAAACCAGCAAGTATAAATGAGTATACAAGCACTCAAGACAGCCAAACATCAAACCATCAAGTTTAAATGAGTATACAAGCACTCAAGACAGCCAAACATGTAATCAAGAGGCTATAACAATGGGTCCTTTGTTCCTGTTTCAACCATGAAACATTCAAACTACTAAATTGGTTACTCTACTGAAGCCAAACATGTAATCAAGAGGACATATATTATAACAATGTCGACAACTACAATAAAACTCTAACATTGTTTCATAACTAATAGCCCTTATACATTGAATAGTGAACAATACATGCAATGAACAGTAAACCCTAAATCAAGTGAACAGTGAAGCCCTAATTCAAGTGAACAGTTAACCTTACTCAAATTCAGAATCACACATCCTCAACAAGGTCACATAACAATCGTGATTTATGCTTGATATCAACTAACCAATTCGTACTAACATGATCAACAACCTCACATAATCCGTAAAAATCATGAATTAAATTGAAAAAAACTCACGAAATCGCAATCATGATATAGGGAAAATATTTAAAATCGCAAACACAAATATTCACATACGAATCATGATTTAGGGTAAGAATTTAAATTCCCAATCATAGTAATGGACAAAATCAAGATCCATGGCAAAGAAGTACAGTAAATCAAAATTATTCCGTATAATCAAATTATTTCAAACAAAAAAAATTGAAAACATAATCAAGATTCAACAATTACTCCGTATAATCAAATTATTAAAAAAAAAAAAATCAAAAAATACATATACAGGAAATCGAAAAAAAATCGATACCTGTCACCTTTAAAAAGGGCGGATTCACAAAAGTAGTTGAGGGCTTTGATTCATTTGAACAAGTACAGCACCGATCCACAATTTTTCCAACGATTTTGAACCCCAAATTGCCCAAATTGAAGAGAGAGGAGGAAGAAATTAGTCGTTCTTCAATGGAAGAGTGTATAAAAATAGTGAAATGAAGAGAGAGAAAGCAACATTACAAAGTGAGTCAGAGTACCAAAATTCAAGGTAGACAATTCATTTAATTACAGCACAAGTACAAAGGCAAATATGAGGGTATTTCCGAAAGCACACATAATACAGCCAAAAAAAATGACGGTATATAGGTCATTTTGTGTTATTGTATGGCACCTGAAATTGTGAAATGTGACTAACATTTTGGGTGCCCAAAAATGGCAAAAGTGGCTATCAATCGAGGACGGAGGGAGTATATTTTACTTTACAAAAAGTATTCATTTCTAAAAGCCTATCTTGAGTTAAATTCATATCTCATTCAAGTGGAAATCAACTTTTCGTGCCTATTCATTTCTAAAAGTATTGCTATGGAAGCTGACTTCACTCGTCTGATATTTGAAACTGACAACCAGTCCCTCTTTTTCAAGCTAAAGGCGGGGCGAAGCGAATGATCTGGAATCAGCAAATAGCATGTCACATAGTGAACTAGTTTGTTGTTCCAAAGGAATTCTGACAGGGGACTTCACAAGAGACTTGGCTGGAGTTTGAACAGGAGATGTAGATGGGAGTTTTGCTGGAGATTTTGGTGGTTTGGCTGGAGATTTGGATGGTTTATCAACCTCATCCCTGCTTGCCTTCTGCTTTCTATACATTTCATAGATGTGGGTGTGATGAGAGTGTGATTCTTCTGAACTAGGGGACTCACTCATGATCACAGGCAACCTGAAAAGCAAAAGCAACTAGGGGACTCACTCAATCATGCCTCAATCAATATGCAAGCACTTAACACAGCCAAACATCACAACCAGCAAGTATAAATGAGTATACAAGCACTCAAGACAGTCAAACATCAAACCAGCAAGTGTAAATGAGTATGCAAGCAGTCAAGACAGCCAAACATCAAACCAGCGAGCATAAATGAGTATACAAGCACTCAAGACAGCCAAACATCAAACCAGCAAGTATAAATGAGTATGCAAGCATTCAAGACAGCCAAACATCAAACCAGCAAGTATAAATGAGTATACAAGCACTCAAGACAGCCAAACATCAAACCATCAAGTTTAAATGAGTATACAAGCACTCAAGACAGCCAAACATGTAATCAAGAGGCTATAACAATGGGTCCTTTGTTCCTGTTTCAACCATGAAACATTCAAACTACTAAATTGGTTACTCTACTGAAGCCAAACATGTAATCAAGAGGACATATGTTATAACAATGTCGACAACTACAATAAAACTCTAACATTGTTTCATAACTGATAGCCCTCGTACATTGAATAGTGAACAATACATGCAATGAACAGTAAACCCTAAATCAAGTGAACAGTGAAGCCCTAATTCAAGTGAACAGTTAACCTTACTCAAATTCAGAATCACACATCCTCAACAAGGCCACATAACAATCGTGATTTATGCTTGATATCAACTAACCAATTCGTACTAACATGATCAACAACCTCACATAATCCGTAAAAATCATGAATTAAATTGAAAAAAACTCACGAAATCGCAATCATGATTTAGGGCAAATATTTAAAATCGCAAACACAAATATTCAAATACGAATCATGATTTAGGGTAAGAATTTAAATTCCCAAATTCCCAATCATAGTAATGGACAAAATCAAGATCCATGGCAAAGAAGTACAGTAAATCAAAATTATTCCATATAATCAAATTATTTCAAACAAAAAAAATTGAAAACATAATCAAGATTCAACAATTACTCCGTATAATCAAATTATTAAAAAAAAAAATTCAAAAAATACATATACAGGAAATCGAAAAAAAATCGATACCTGTCACCTTTAAAAAGGGCGGATTCACAAAATTAATTGAGGGCTTTGATTCATTTGAACAAGTACAGCACCGATCCACAATTTTTCCAACGATTTTGAACCCCAAATTGCCCAAATTGAAGAGGGAGGAGGAAGAAATTAGTCGTTCTTCAATGGAAGAGTGTAGAAAAATAGTGAAATGAAGAGAGAGAAAGCAACATTACAAAGTGAGTCAGAGTACCAAAATTCAAGGTAGACAATTCATTTAATTACAGCACAAGTACAAAGGCAAATATGAGGGTATTTCCGAAAGCACACATAATACAGCCAAAAAAAATGACGGTATATAGGTCATTTTGTGTTATTGTATGGCACCTGAAATTGTGAAATGTGACTAACATTTTGGGTGCCCAAAAATGGCTATCAATCGAGGACGGAGGGAGTATATTTTACTTTACAAAAAGTATTCATTTCTAAAAGCCTATCTTGAGTTAAATTCATCTCATTCAAGTGGAAATCAACTTTTCATGCCTATTCATTTCTAAAAGTATTGCTATGGAAGCTGACTTCACTCGTCTGATATTTGAAACTGACAACCAGTCCCTCTTTTTCAAGCTAAAGGCTGGGAGAAGCGAATGCTCGAGTCTTGGTGTAATCTTGAATGAATTTTTTTTTACCATGCTAGTATTTGCAGTTCTTTTGATGTTTCTTTTGTTGGGAGAAAGGGCAATTGTGTGGCTCATAAACTTGCCAATGCTAGTAGAACTTTTGATGGTTTAAGGGTGTGGATCGAAGAGATCCCCCCTTGTGTTGTAACTGAGGTGGCTTTTGATGCCCCTTAAGCTTTCTTAATAAAGTCTTGCTCTCTTCTCTCGTCAAAAAAACAAAGAAATTAACTTTTCAAGATCCAATGTTTTAAAATAGAGTGTAGCTAAGAGTTTGAGACAAGTCAAACTTGAGTTGGATTCGCATCATAACCACCCCTAGTCCGGAGATGCAATTGAACAGCAAAAAAAGAAAAGAGGCAAACATTTCCGTACACAAGAATAAACAAGGTAGATTAGGACTAAAACAAACTGCAACGAGACACTAGAAGACATGTTATATACTAGTATGCACCAAAACCACAGTTTCTTAATTTATATACAGATCCAATACAAAAATTGACAATCTTTCTGTATATAATACACAAAGTGTTTGAACTCCTCATCCAGCAATTTCACCTAGTTGAACAACTTCATCTTCATCAGGCTCACCTACTGCTGAAGAAATCAAAGACGCTGACTGAATCTTCCCAAGATGATCAAGCCGCATGAGAATAACACCTCTGAAAGAAGAAAATGAGAAACATGTTTAGATCAGCAAGCCGAAACTAACATCAAAAATATCTTGGCCAAGACAGCACTCAACACCAGAATTCTTTTAGTTACCTGGCATAACGTGATTGTATCGAGATATCACGAACTTTAATCCTGTTGATGGTTCCGCTCTGGCTAACCAAGATGATATGTTCATCACTTTCTCCATCTTCTGCCAAAGGGATGCAAGAGTATAAAGTTAATAGGAGTCAAATTTATACGCATGAAAAGATTAGAAAAGAGTAGCATACTTAAATGCAAGATTACCTGAGAGTGAAAATCCTACTACAAAAACAGCAGCTAATTGGTCTTCAGATGCAAACTGAAAATGCACATGAGATTTATATTTACAATCATACCCAAACCAAAATCCGCTAAAATTGTTCAAGTAGATCCAACTTACTTTATATCCAATCAAACCAACCCTATTTAGGGGTGACAGGCGGAAGCTGCTCAATGGAACCCGCTTCCCATAGCCGCTTTCTGAAACAAAAAGAAGCCATGGACCACTCGTTCCCTTCTTCCTGCATCAAACAAACACATATTCTTATAAGCTGCACACTTGCAGAGTTACTTTACAATCTAAGGTAAAGAAGCTAATATAAGAGACCACAAGGAAAAGATCAAGCAACTCCTCAAATGCCTCAATAAGGTGCAGATAATCTTACCATATACCATATTCATCTACATTTTGGTCCAACTCTTTTCTAAATGTTGCAGGTATGATATCCATGCTTGCCATCTTATCCCCATTTTTTAGTTTCATGGCAGTTGTACCTCTTGTATTCCTTCCAAGGGATCGAATCTGGAACCAATAGTACGACAACACAAGTAAATAACATGCTATTTCATTATTGAACAGCACCACTGCAGCATGATCGAGTATTAAGTGCACAACAGAAAGTGCAGATATCCAGATTATTATAGGCCTTATAGCAGTTAGATGCAACTTCATAACAAAAAGTATGTCTAGAAAGAGTTAAGAAGTTGTTACTTGGCAAACATAAACTAAAAATTGCTAGTATGTTCAGTATCAATAGCTTCAGTAGAGTAACCAATTCAGTAGTGGTAAGCCCAAGCGGTTAGTATGTTGTTCTTATCAGCTTTCAGTTCAATCATGTATATTCAGTAACTGTAACAAACCTAACACTACCAACTGAGTAAGCTAATAGATCTATTTTGAATTGAACTGCTAAAAAGTTTATAGCACATTCCAAATGCTCTTTGCATCAACAGAAGAGCTATAAGTACTATTAAAAGCATCACTACTTTGGTCCTAGTAATGGACTGAAAGTGACCAGATCAAACCATTATATTACACATTTTAGGTGCAAAATAAAGTCATGAATTTCATACACAGTTAGATACGTGGATCATCTATGCAACTTACAGTATCACCAGAGCTAAGAATGACCATTCCATTTTGGGAAGCCATTGCAATTAGGTCATCATTTGTGCAACACCGTACCCATTTCAATTCATCATCTTGAACCTGTCAAATAACATGTGGAGCATATAAATAAAACCTAGCTACTCGTACTTGTTGAATGGAAAGTAATACTTAAAATAATTGAATAGCAGATTATGCATAAGAGAAGACCGACCAACTGTATAGCGATTATTCCTGTTGATCTGATTGAAGAGAAATAGTTCAGTGACACTTTCTTGATGTACCCATTGGCTGTGAGCATTACTAGATATTGGTCATCAACAAATTCACCCACGGGAATGATGGATGTTATTCTTTCACCATCTGACAATGACAAGATCTGACATCCAAATAGAAATCAGAAGAGACCACAAATATTCCATGCAAACTAAATAGTTACATGTACCTGTATCAATGGTGTGCCAGCAGCAGTGCGTGTACATTCTGGAATTTTATATGCACGGGCAGAGTAAACGATACCCTTATCACTGCAAAACAAATCATGCAGAACAATTCAGTATAAAAACAGCTGCCTACACACACATGATCAAATAAAAAGAAAAACGCATACGATCAAATAGAGGACCTGAACTAGAGATTTGCATGAAGCATTCAAGGCTAAGGATGCATGAAATTAAGTCCAATCATGACTCATGAGGACAAAATACATTGAATTGCTAGAAGAATTTTCATACCTGAAGTAAAGTATATGATCATGAGAATGGCAGACAAGGAAGTCAGACATCATGTCATTCACTCGCATTTTCCCAACAGATTTACCTATAGTTCCACGTCCTTGAGCAGCAAATGTGTTGGGTTTCATTCTCTTAACATAACCCTTTTCACTGATAGCCTGGAATATAAAGGGTATCAATAAGATTGAATATTCAGCAAGAGGAAAAATAAGACAAAGGAAGTCCAGCACAAATTAACTACCAAGATCACTTCGTCATTGGGAATAACATCAATGTCGTCCACCTGACCACCTTCGTCATCATCCAGCATGGAGCGCCTGGGAGTTGCGAACTTGTTCTTCAGTTCAATAGCCTCTTGTTCAATTAACTACAACATACAGTAGGTTAGCTGTTAGCAACTTTGCAGCTAGACTAGTATTCTTCACTTGACAAAGCAATAGGCAAATGAGAGGAGCATAAAACTAAGGTTCCTAGTATGATAGATTATAATAGTTTTTAAAAAGTTCTCCACACTGGTAGAAAGAACATCATGTGATCCAGATGGAACAAGGCATGTTGGAGATAGGTAACTTGAAGATGGAAACAGAAAAGAAATGGGAACAAGGACACGGAAACAACCATTAAATTGGAAAAACAGGAATGGTAATTAAAAGATTTCTTAAGGAAAAAAAGTTTACTAATAGTTTGGCATAGTTTTGAAAATCAAATCAACAAACACTTCTAATCCTATTCTTATAATCCCCTAATTTTATCTTCGGTTAAAAATAGTTTGGAAATTCCATACTGACCAGTGGAAGTTGAAGGAGCAATGTGTAAATGGTATCACACAAGAATATTGAACAACATTTCTGTCTTTACCTGAAGAATTTGTTTCTTGCTCGACAATAACTCTTCCAATTTACAGATTTGTTCCATCAGCGATTTACCCTCATCAACAAATTTGTTTCTCTGGCAGCATCAGAAAGATTTAATTTAAGTATACAAATAGCAGGTGCATGTAGCCTAGCATACTAATGTTTGGAGAAAGATTTGCAGCACACCTCAAGAACAGTAAGCTTTCTTAGATTAATATCCAATATAGCTTCAGCTTGTTTCTGAGACAAACTATACTCTGCAAAAGTGGACACGTTAATATAATTACTCACATACTATTTTCGTTCCTTTGAGTTAGTTGCAATTACTATTTGCACAAAGATTAAAGAGGGTAGGAGAGATAATATTATAATTGGAGTTTTATGTAATAGAAAATAGGAAAGAGAGTGTTTAAAATGGATTTATAAGAAAAAATTAGAAAATAGAGTGTTGCATGTGATGTAGGTAAGGGGTAAAAGTGTAGAATACTTTACCTGAAATGGATGAGAGAGGAAGTGCAAGTGTGCAACCAACTCAAAGGAATGGACAAAAAAAGAAAGAGTAACTACTAACCAGAGCAAAAAAACTTGCGTGGACATGAGGTTTATACGCGCACAACTGACGTTGCATTGAACATAGTGGCCTTTATTTTAACATAATAACCTTTATTAAATTTCTGTGACTTTAATATTATTGTGAAGCTAAGTACGACATTATGTTGAACATAGTGACCTTTATTATTCATATTGACCACTATATAAAAAATTTCATTAAAAAAATTACCTCTTATTGCCTTTAAAAAACCAAAATGACTTTAATTTCAACATAATAACCTTTATTTTAATATAGTGACCCTTTTTTTTATTAATAAAACATCTTAGTGTCTGTAAAATTAGTGGTCCATAATAAAGTAATGTAAAGCAGGTCCATTTAAGAGTTTGTATAACGCGAGATACTGAGGTAGTATGTAAGTAAACCTCGTGTAGACGTTAAGACAAATCTAAATAAACCTCGCATGACTATGTTTTATCTTTAGATTAAATGACTAATAAAAGTCAAAGTAACCTTAATAGTGCCAAAAGTCAGAACAAGTAAACAAAAACCAAAGGAAGTATTATAAAAAAAAATGGAAAATGTCTTAGAAAAAAATATCTTAGTTTACACTATTCATTTCATTGACTTATCTTGTCAAATAGTACCTTAAACATCATTGTCTTTTTCAAAACTATACCTTGTTTCATTTTTCCGGTGAAAAAGTCAATTTTCCGGCAAATGACTTTTTTTCGACTTTTTCTTAGTGTGTGTAACACTTAACACTCCCTTCTTTAATTTCTTTACCTCACACAGTAAACTCCCTCTCCCACTAATGTATTGGCTCCAATTCTTATCCATCTGTACATCCTTGTTGCTTCTTTGATCGTCTTCCTTGAGTTCTTTCTCCCTACGGGTTTCCTTTCTTTTTATTCAATTTTTTTTTTTTAGGCAAAATGCTGGAAACTAACAAGGTTTTTTCAATGAACTTTCAAAGACCTGAATCGAATAGTTAAATCAAATTTATACTTTCTTCTAGTTTTTATTACATATCATATATCATACTTACAATTAACACAGCAAACATCCTTTTCCATCCAACAAAGAAAGGGATTAAACCCTAAACGTCCAGATATGTAACACAATTGGAACAAGTACGTACCACCAAAAACACCTACAGCTCCATTCCTCACGCTCTTTTAATTTTTATTGAATGACTTGCTTATAATCAGAAGATAACATAGAGAAAAGGAAGGGGAAAAAAGAAAGAAAAAACAGTGAGAAGAAAGGCGATTAAGAAGGGAAAAAATTTGGAAGAGACAGATTTAAGAACAGAGATCAGATGCGAGCTTCACCCGCACAAAAATGGGAGTAGTAAAAAAAGGTCAATAGCTTAAAATTTGACTTCTCCACTGGAAAAATGAAACGAGGTACTTTTGTAAAAGGGATGAATTTAAGGTACTATTAAACAAAAATATAAATTTCAAGTAAGGTACTAGATGGTCTAGATCACAAAACAAGCACAAAAATGAGGTACTTTTTGACAAATTTTCCTATAAACAAATCGCAATCACTTTTACCTAATATTTTCAGTTTTTTCAGGAGTTTTTTGCTTATTTGTTGATAGTCCCTTCAAGATCATCAGAGGTTAACTCTACCATATACAAGTGTAACTGAATTCTAATTTGTTGACGAAAATTAACATCACACTCATAGAAGATGCTCTCCCAAATACAAACTCAGAAGAAAGTTTCAAACAAATCTAAAATCAACCCCTCTTTTCCAACATCCCTTAAACAGCATTTAGGTCATCAAAATCAATTTCTAGAGACGAGTATGTATCGTTAACACAGTTGTTACTTGTCTCATGATAGAAATGATTCCCTTAAATTAAGTACTCCCTCCATTCCTTAAAAGTTCTTCCCTCTTTCCAATTCAGTCCTGCCCCTGTTGGCTTCATTACAACTTTGACAAGAAAAAACTCTTCTGTATACCCCCACTATCCATCTCCTTAGACCTGTTTATACCCTACCCCATTCTGCCTCAACTAAAATCACCATATCACCAATCTATTGTTTCTTTCTCTCTCTTATCTTCCCTCTCTCTTCTTTTTTTAACTCTCCTCCCACCTCCATTAGCAGATCATAATCCCTCATTCTTGCTCACTCAGCTACTTAATACCAGCAGGTTACAAAACTTACATATTAGCCAACTTTCAATGAGTCAATGCATTAATTTATTAATCATGACATAATAATTCAGGGTCAATCGGCTCTATGGGTACAATCATAAATACCCAATTGTTTGTTCAGAAACTACATAAGAACAATAGGGCCAATCAAATATATGAAAAGCAAATTAGTACTACTACTACTACTACTACAACAACAACATTAATCAAAGACCAAATTATGAGGAATTTTATTTTTTTTTCAAAGGGAGTTGAATGAGAAAGGGGAAGAAAGGAGGATGGGATTATATATAGGGTCCTGTGTTTAAGGGAGGTGCAGTTATTAGTTCTTCACTGGACAGGGTTTGAAGATGCGTGTTTTTACGAAGAGGAGCCCTAGGGACATGGGACAATAGGCCAACTTCTGCCTTTTTCCTTGTTATTGCATACCATAGGTCATACAAATTGCAAATTCAAGATTATTACATTATTTACGTGGAACTGTTTTACACACCTCGTCACCTTCCGTCAAAGAATATAGTACATTAAATTGGAAAGAACGACAACCTGACGTGATTTAACAAATTGCAAACAAGGTATCAGAAGCTTACTATTCATCAAATCTGCTGATGCCATTGCATTGCTTGATGCTTTCCTGATTACTTGAATAATTTCATCTAAATTATCAAGCCCCACAATGATACCCTTTATATAGAAACACAAGGGGGAAAAAAAAAATCAAACACAAGCTACATGTACAAGGAAACCACATAGGAAACATTTCAAGCTTTAACATTTTAAAGTACCTCCACAATATGCTGTCTCGCTTGTGCTTGTGAAAGCTTAAACTGAGCACGTCTTTCAACAACTGAGCACCTAAATTCAAGAAATGCCTGCAAGATTAAAATTCACAAAATCTGAGATGAGCTCAAAACAAGTAGCTAGTAACGTTTTACAAAACTGGAAAGTGTTGGAAACTGTCCGTCATGCATTCATATTCTAAACAAAACACAGCTTAACAGACACCATTAAATCCCAGTTTCCACACAAAGCCAGGCTCCATTAGATATCACAGTGAGTCAGTGACCCTTCTACAATCGATTGTACGGTCAAGTACAATTTATTGAAGAATATTTTAATTAAGTTTGTATTAAACGGCTGGATCCTCCAATAATGATGAATAACCTTCATCTCTTCACTTAAACAACCAACTTTCAGAAAATTGCTCACTTTCCAAGGTGCTCTATCTTTGGGGTTTGGGAACATTTGGGAGAAATCAATATACAAGAAAAAAAAATATACTTGTTTTTGGGCGAAAGCAATAAATTTAACAAGTTTAATGAAGTCAAGGTTTTCATTCGTCATTTTTACCCAAAGTTAGATAACGATTAAGTTAATCATTAGGATTAATATGCTCAAAAAGGTGCAAGAGGAGAGAAAATATCATCATTTGATACTCCTATAGGAAAAAGTTTTTTCTTACAAGTTTACTGTCCCCCATTTATAAGGTAACTGCTTCTACTATAAGGTACCCAGGCAGCTTATAATATGATCCCTTGGAGGACAAACGAATGGCTTCGATTACTTCATAATTTCATTGTAGAAGAGCTATGTTGGAAATTACACAATTACAGGCAGAAGGAAATAAGAATATCAAATGTATGCATGTA
This sequence comes from Chenopodium album, assembly GCF_948465745.1. Classification (NCBI taxonomy): domain Eukaryota; kingdom Viridiplantae; phylum Streptophyta; class Magnoliopsida; order Caryophyllales; family Amaranthaceae; genus Chenopodium; species Chenopodium album. Next base: position 22,096,332 of record NC_137837.1, read on the forward strand.
GGATAAGGGATAGCAGTCATAGCACATCTCAATATACTATATCAAGTTAAGTTACAGTATATCTTTATGCAAACTGCCATGATCTATTTACCTAGAGAAGATTATTTTATGCAGGCCCGTTATGTAATATGATTAGGATTAAATTGAAGATAAAGATTGACATGCTAATATCTTCAGACCAAAACTCCTAGACTCCTAGTACCAAATTTCTTTTCCTTTAAGGACCTGTTTAGATCATTGCAGGAGCTTTAGCATATCACTGACCATAGTATCTACAAACTAAAACATATTTACATATCTACTTTATAAAAGTGACCACAAATTTTACCCCGGTCCCTCCTTCCCCCAACCCTGTTCTTGCTCCTAGTTCTCAATATAAATGTTTCACCACCTTTTTACTGTTTTCAGAATTTATTTTATCCTTTAAATATTCCATTTGAAAATTACGTTAAATGAGCATATGCTAAAAAAGAGTGAAAACAGCTTCTTTTTTCAGTAGTTTGAAATGGTTACAAGGAGCATTGCATACATACAGATCTCCCTTCACCCAACAAACAGTGGCATGTGCTTTTGTTTTTATATTTGTAATTTAGTATTTATATCAGAAGATAAAATGTCAGTCATGTACATACTGAATACTAGTATCCCATAAGTACTTTTAATGGTAGTTTCTAGAAAGCACACAGATGCAACCTGCTAGGACCTCCACAAAGTGAGGGAAACTAGATCCAGACTGACGAAGAATTTCTCGTTGGAGATTGGACCATCTGAATGACTTTGTTTATCTCTAATTATAAATCATTAGGCGCTGCTAGATGCTACCTTTAAGAAAAGAATATTGTAGAACATTGATGCTAGTTCCCTCAACAAATTTATGAATGGGGAAGAGATCAATGTACTTTAAAGAAAGTTTTAGCTTTTCTTAGCACTCTTTTGTTCAATTATGAAGATTATGAAATATTGCACACTTGTTAGATTCCCTAAAGAAGTACAGGACTTGTTATTTAGCTAAAAGGCACACTTAGCCAATACATAATAAAGAAAAACTTCCTTCGTTTCTATTTAGATGACACGTTCAATTTAGGCACACACTTTAAAGAGAGGAGAGAGAATGTTAAAGCAAGCGGGTAGACCATGTGCTTTAGCTTATTTAATCAAGTTTGTAGTGGGGTCAACCAAAAATAAGCTTCCCAAAAAGGAATACATGTCAACTAAAACAAAACTTCCCAAAAAGGAATACGCGCCAACTAAAAAAAAAAAAAACGGAGGGTAAATACTATAAGTAAATAACAGAATCAAATTGTTACCTGAAGCAACTCTTTCAAGCCCATCAGTTTAGGTTGTCCATTAAGAATCCTGTACGTTTAATGATAATTAATTATCAAAGGAAGCCTCAGAAAAGAAGTGATCTAGTTAATTCATTTAAAAGGAAGGAGCACATCAAAAGTCTATTTAGCAAGGACGGATGCAACTTTACATCATTTTCATAAATTTCAAAAATCATCAGTGGATGAGAAGTATGATGAGGGATACCAGAACTTACCCAACCATGTTGCAATTGAAGCTGGACTGAAGTGCAGTAAGACGGTACAAGTTATTTAGAACAACTGACGGTTCAGCTCCCCGCTTCAACTGCAAAAATGTTATAATAATATGGATAAGTGGATCAGCGATATGGTAACATATTATAGATTTAGCTTACCAACACTAGGAATTCCCTACCTCAATCACTATACGCATCCCAGAACGATCACTTTCGTCACGGATGTCACTTATTCCTTCTAGATTCTGCATAAAAAATAATGGAAATGGTAACATGTCAAGTTAGCATTCAGCATGTAATAGCATGTAGTCCATTTAACTATTTAAGAGTTACATGCATATTAGGCATTAGATACACAAAAGACCAGCAGAAGAATAGGGATAAACATTATTCCTCCTATTATCATAGAATCAGAATCTAGTCCAGTCACATAAGCACAGTAAAATTTCCATAAGCGCTTATAAACAGCACTCATAATTTCGGGCAGCTAATTCATGTTATCTATCAACCTCTTCCTCATCCTCCACAACTGGATCTTTGCCTTTATTCCAACTTTTCCTTGACTTTATATTAAATAATAATATAACATTATGTCACTTTAGATTACCAATATTAAAACAATGTTACTCTACAATATCTATGTAATTTTCTTAATGTGTAAAAACTGCTAAAATGACCCAACTACCCAAGACTTGGATCAGAAGGAGTATGTAGACTGCTAGAAATCTCTCCTGTGCAGGCAGGCTTCATTTGGTCAAGGTGTTTTCTCTAGAAAGGAAAAGGCAATCCTTCAGGAAAGCTGTGGTGTCCTAGAAGCACACGTGTCTTCCCATTTTCCTAAAGTATGTGGGGGATAGAATATCACTTCTTTGGGTGAATGGAATAAATCTGCAGTGGTTAAGCTTCTTTGGGATCCTTCTCACAAGGCTGACAATATGCAGTTTATATAAGTGCATATATTTATTTCAACAACAAGAATTTATGGTCCGCTGGTATTCCTAAGAAATGTTCTTCGGTTATGAAACTCTGAAGTGCCAGGAGTTTATTGATGGTATTGGTGTATGGTCCTCTTTCATTCATAATGGTAACCTCAGTATCCTAAGATAGATTGAAGAGAGGTTTCCTCATGATAAGGCTTCCCCAAAAAGTCTTTTTATTACATGGCTTGCTTTGTGGAACAAGCTGGTTGCTAAGCACAGGTTGACTTTGTGGCCTGCTCCTTGTGACCCTCTTTGCTTCTTTTGTTTGACTGAGAATTAGTGTGTGTGTCTCACTTGATTTTTGCTTGTTCTTATTCTAAAAACATTTGGAGACGGGTGAATGATTTCATTGGTTGCAGGGAGCCAGCGCAGGGGTTTACTGAGGAAAAGCAATGGCTTATTAAGCATCGCTGGAAGTCAAGTGCAAAAGGAGGGTCTATGGCCATGTATTTACAGAAGCTATTCACAGCATCTGGATACAGAGAAATACTTTGATGTTCTCAGGCAGTTGCAAGTCTTCAGATTCTGTCTTTAGGGATAAGATAATTGTTAGTATAGCACTGATGTATGGTTTTCTATTTTTCCTGGTCCTTTACTTTGAGTGAACCCTTTCCTAGAAGGTGGCATCCAAAGTTCTGAGTCCAGTTGGGGTTTGTGTGGCCTGTTTAGGATGTTGGTGCTTGGTGCTTGTTACAGTCTTGCCTTACGAGGCTGTAATTTTTTCTCCTTTTGGCAATTTGGCCCAAAAAAAAAAAAAAAAAAAAAAAAAAAGAGTATGTTAAACAGTCAATTCTCATTTTATAGCATCAGATCAGTGATTCAGTATCCCTTGCAGGTTAACAACCTCTTTTAACAAAGGACAGAAACAAAAATCTTTAGTTTGATAGCCTTTATAGTTTATATTACCAATTTATACAGCATATGGTTGGCTGGATGGTCAATCTTTAATAGCCATCCGGGAAATTTAGAAATCTACTCAAATAAACAAATCTAAGCACAGATAAGCAACTTAGAGAGGACAATTGAGATTGAGAGCTTGAAACAAAAAATAAATAAAAAAACATTAGCGTACAGGCATGTTCATATGGTAAAATTATTCATCCACGCATATTGGACATAGTACAAGTTCCCAATTATATGCTTTATAGACCATGCAATTCACATGTTGGAGGAAAAAGCTACCTTATTTTCAACATGTTCGGCTATCTTCTCAACTAGAGTGGCTTTGTTTGTCTGGTATGGTATCTGTTTCATTTGTAAACACCGCAAATTAGATCATACTTGGGAGGATAGGAAGTATCATTCAAAGAGAAAAGGTAATCACAAGACAGATGCAGACCTCTTTTATAATAATAGCTGTACGTTTAGTCTTAGAATCGAATTGTTCTATCTCAGTTTTTCCTCTTATGACAATGCGTCCTTTCCCGGTCCGATATGCATCAAGGATTCTATAGTGCATTAGACAGAAGTCCAGGTTATAAACCAAAATACCAAATACATAACGACTTTGATAAAACTTTTTTTTTTCAAAAAGAAGTTACTAAAGAAACTATTGAATTTGTTTTTAATATTCCACACATATTAGATTTCTAGTATTAACTCTATCAGTGGGTTCCCTGATCGTTTAGGAAACAAATACAACAAAGCCTTAGTTCCAAAATGGGTTAGTAACATGAATCGTCATAAAAAACCGTACAATATTATTAAAAAATAAATATAAAAAAAAAAGGACATAACAAGGATAAGGGAATTTGAAAAAGTTTGAAAAAAGGTGAGTAAAGTGAGAAAAAGGAAAAGCATAAGGAAATTTTAAAATAAAAACCCAGAATAAGATTTAAGAAAGTTTTCAAGGAGAGGTTAAAATGTTGGGAGTAAAAAACATACAGGTTTGAGAAAACTTTAGCAAGGGAAATCAATACAGTTCATAAAACATTAGTGGTATAAAATAATAAAATAAATACAAAAATAAATTTAAAAAGTATATATATAATCACGACCCTCCACAACGCCTATCCAACACAATTATTTCCTCAATCCCCAAAGCACTCATGTCACTCTCAAATCACCTTTTTCCAAGTTTTCTTAGGTTTTTCCCTACCTCTTGCAACCCTAACACTTTGCGATTCAACTTGGTCTCCTTACATGGCCAAACAATCTTAAGCGATTCTCCTCATCCTGTACTCAATCCATGTTACTCCTAATAGTTACAGTTAGTAAACGAAGGGAAGGGCCACACACCCATCACAACATACGCATCTTCGGCACCTTCATTTTATGCATGTGGAAATGCTTTACGGACCAACATTATGTACCATATAACAATGCAGGCCTTATTGCCGTTTGTTAAAAGTTCCCTTTTGATCTATGAAGCACACTGGGATCACATAAAAAAACATGTCGCACTCTTCCACTTCAACCAGCTCGCTTTAGCCTATGAGCTACATCTCCATCCAATTCTCCATTATTCACGCACTCTTCCACTTCAACCAACCCGCTTTGATTCTATGAGCTACATCTCCATTTTTGTCTCCATCCTTTTGAATAATACATCCCAGATTCGAAAAAACCTTGAAACCTTGGACAATCTTTCCAAACAAGGTGATCATCCCTACCTCACTTTTTCTCACACAGCTAAACTTACATTCCAAATACTCCGTCTTACTTCTGCTCACCTTAAAGCCACGAGACTCCAAAGTCCGTCTCCACAATTCCAACTTACTTTTCACGCCTTCTTTTGTTTCATCAATCAACACAATATCATGCACCAGGGTATGTCATCTTGAATTGAACTCGTCAATTCGTCCATGACTATAGCAAAAAGAAAAGGACTAAGTGTAGAACCTTGATGAACTCCAATTGTAATAGGGAACTCTTCGGTCTTCCCAACAATGATTCTTACACTTATGCTAGCTCCCTCCTACATGTCCAAAATGATGTCAAACGCCTTTCCTTGTTAAAGCCCACCAAAGAATCTCCCTTGTTAAATCCCACCTTATAATACCAAAAATATATTTCTCATCCCTGATTATTTTATCACAAGTTAATTCAAGCAGAATGACATTCCCTTAGTTTCTCTCCCTTCTCGTGCTTCTTCCATAACTCTTCTTCCCTTCCCTATCTCACATCTGTCCCTTTGTTACCCATCTGATTCCCTTCTATTTGAATCATTTTTAGTTTATCATATAAACATTTGCATACAATATGAACAAGGAGGACTCATACTTCTCACTTTCTCAATGTCATTCACTACTACGAGATCGGGTATTGATATGCAATTCACTAATATTAGACCAAAATGTATTGCTTTCATGTATAATTCACCTTTTTTTTAATTTGTGGTGGCATTAGCAAATTAAGTAACTACAGATGGAGAAACATGATCATTTCTCACATTTGGTTTCAACCTTTAAGGTTTGGTTCTTTCTGCCCTAATTTGCTTTGCTGCTGACATACTGTAGTTGAGACAGAAAACATAGTTGAATTTGCCTGAAAGATTTCTTCGTAATTGAATTATATTTCATAATGACATTAACTTCTGTTCTTCCCCTCTTTTCTATATGTTCAAAAATTATTGTTCCTTGTATACTCTGCTCTTCTACTTTTAACATCTTCCATTTGATGGGGGAAAGGGAAAGAGCTTGAGTGATCTATAAGCAACATTGGAGATTAAATAATTATCTCTTATTGATATTTTACCTAAATCTATTAGAGTGTTTCCTGAAGCAAGTGTAGCACTACAAACAAAAATTAGAAAATAAATACAAAAGAAGCAGTCACAAATGATGCAAAAACAAGTCAACCAGGAGGACAAAAAAAAAAACTTCCTCCGTTTCCTTATAGTTGCAACACACACTTTACATGGTATTTAAGAACAGTGGTCCTCACATGACATAATACACTTAAAATGGGTTTAAAATGTTGTTAGGAGTATAATCAAGTGGGCCATGTGCTTTAAATTAGGGTAATAGTACAATTTTCACTTTAAAAACCTTCTTTTTATAGTGTGTTGCAACTATTATGACATTTCCATTTTAGGAAAGTGTTGCAACTATAAAGAAACGGATGAAGTATAAAATAAAATAAAATAAAAAATGACAACCACTATATAAAAGGAAAGGAATTTATGTTTTTAAAACAGTAATTTTAATAAGATTCCTAAAGAATGGAAGGACTAAACAAGAGATATTTGCCACAAAATGTATAAATAATGCAGGCTTAGGTGGTACGAGGAAAAAACGATGACATTAAAGGGAAAAGAAGAAGATCTGGTAATGGGGCTAGTGGATGCAGGGAAGGATCCCAAAAACCAATATTGTCATATTTCTTTAAATCCAAATGGCCTTATCTAACCCATTCTGACCACAGAAATTAATATTTATCCCCGAATTCTGTAACTGCCAAAACTCCCAATAAACGATTACACCATTGTCTGTCTTACCAACAACGGTATCACAAACTAATTTATTTTGTTTTAATGTCCTTTTTTTCAAGGGGCATAAACAGTCAATTTACATCCAAATGAATTTGCACTTTAGACAGCTAAATTGCCACAGTAGTGACAAGTAAAACTACCACATCAAAATTAGTTGGTAATTTTACAATATTGGCAGGTTTTTTTTTTAACTTCTTCTTCCAGTTTTTTATACAAGAAATATTTTTTTTCCCTATAATAGAAGTTATGTTAAAATGTTGCCGATCCATTCAGCAGATGTTTCTGTAGTCTAAGGGGAAGAACATGAAGGGACTCCAAAGTCTGAATCTCAAAGTACTTCAAACTTTAATCACTACAAGCAGCGATATTTTAGTGTTCTCCAGCTTCTCCCATCCCTTTAACTCCCAATAGAGTAAAAACAAAAGATACCTAGCAGGAATCAAGCAGGGTAGGTATGCCAGATGCATCATTTTTGTACCCACCCATCAAACCACATCCATGCATGTCCCAACTGAAGGTGATCTAGAGAGACATTTATCCATCTCATTGCCATTCTGAAATTCATTTAACCCTTCAAAATGTAGGAAGAGAACACAAGAATCCTCTAAAACTCATTTACAATTTCAGTAAATATTCAAGAGGAGCCTATAACTCTCTCGCCTGTAACAGAAATATAGTAGCCACCATATGGATATAGAAACAGATAGGAATCCTGAAATTTTAGTTCCAGTAGCTATAATTTCCAAAATAATCAATTGTCTCTAATATGACCCACTTTCTTTTTCATAACCTCATAATTGGTTTTTTTTTTTTAAAATCTCAAATAACATCAACAGATCTCATAAGCAGATATAGATAGTGAAGATTACAATAACACCCAGCGAGGAACCCAGTCAAGCCAAGGCCTTGGAATGTTATGTTCTACACCAGCATTACCCTTGAAAACCATGAAGTGACAATGATTGTGACTTTTACAAATTCCATCAACAAGAACTACCCAAGGAATTCCCTGTTGTTTTTGAACTGTATCTATATCACAAGACTACAAGAGTGTTCTAACTGTAAGTAAATTCATTTATAGATTCTAAACAAAAAGGATATGATACAGTATATAATCACTGTAAGAGTGTTCTAACTATAAGAAAATAATGCAAACAAACATCTTGTTCAGGTTTTCCAACTGAACAAACTATATAATCACTACACAAATGACAGAGAAGTCAAGCAACATAAAACTCTTACCATATTTAGAAAAGCAACTAAAGCAAGCTTAAATATTAGGGGCGGGTGCTTTTCCTATTAAAAGTAAAATTATATTTTGAAGATGACAAAGATGAACATAAGCTTACCCAAGGTTACCCATAATAAGACCTCCAGTCGGAAAATCAGGTGCTGGCATGGATTCCAACAGCTCCTGAAGCTATTACAAAGGCCCCAAAACAAGATTAATAGATTTACCCAAAAAAAACAGAAATCTTAATTATTTTCACATATATGTAAATAACAGTAAGAAAACTTGTACAGAACTGCTATGAACTTTTCAAAAGCATATAAAGCAACACATCACCGTGGCATATTATTAAATAAAATGTTAGTTAAAAATTATATCAAGTTTTAGATTGATCAAAATAGATATATATATATATATATATATATATATATATATATATATATATATATATATATATATATATATAATGGTTAGGATAAGAGAATAATAGAGTTTGATTGTCAATAAATAATTCAAATTAACTCTAAATGTAAATTAAATACAGCTATGTTAGGTAATTTGAAAATTAACAATTTTTATACCATTGAAAGAAGCTCAAAATACGCTTTTACATAAGATTCATTATTATATGCCTGACAATATTATCAGGGTTAGAGAGAGAGGGTGGGGGGAGAGAAAGTGAGAGAAGGACAAATAAAAAATTAAAGACAAATTACGTCTAGAGAAGATGGTGATAATGCAGGTAAACGTTTTTAATAAACCATGTTCAAAGAAGATGGAAATATATACATATATTGATAAAGTTGCTTAATTTTTCTATTAATGAAAATTTAATTATGTTGGTGATTTTCCTTATAAACCTTGAAAAATTAATTATCTGTGTGCATATATCTAATAATTTAAAGAGGGAGAAAACTAAAAATGGAAACCAAGCCTCACAAGACTCTGAGCTTATATTCATTGCTACATGAAAGAGAAATAACATTGCAGAAGCATGCAGTGAATCCTGGACTTCCCACAAAGGCTTCATAACATAGATCCATGAGGCAAAGTGGAGGCATCAACAAGTTCTAGCTTTTGAGTTTATCAGAGAATCTCTAACAAAGGGAGGAACAAGGAGGAATGAAATTTACATATACCCAAAAGATATTGGGTACAAAGCCTAAACACCACTACCATATTGCATCAAAGATCAAACGAGAGGCATGTTTATCAAAAATATTTGAGGCTTGAAGAGTAGAACTTACTGTAGCTTCTGGATTATGAATCAACACAGAAAGTGCATCGACCAACTCTCCAAGATTATGAGGGGGGATATTAGTAGCCATTCCTACCTGGATACAAGGATAAAGCAGCGTTAGTTCAAATTCTTGACCAAAAATTGAGCCAGTCGACATACTAAGTATAGGTGCAAGGAGGATTGATAATATTGATAAGATTATAATACAAACAGTACCGCTATTCCAGAAGAACCATTCAACAATAAATTTGGTATACGAGAAGGAAGCAGTGATGGCTCTTGCTGTGAGCTATCGAAGTTAGGAACAAAATCTACCTGCATCAATAACAATAGATTAATAAGTAAAACTCTAAAGCATAGAACTTGGTAGTATAAACTCTTGAGAGTGATTTGATAGAGAACTGACAGTATTTAGGTCTAAATCCGCCAACAACATTGCTTCAGTTAATGCCTGCATAAAATAAATTGAACAATAAAGTAATACCTAAAAGCCTAGCAGCAATGAATCAGACTATAGAGACGTGTACCAAATATGATCAGAACAATCCTTTAAGGTAAAGCATGGTGCAGAAAGATAACAGGAGTTTACTTGTAGTCTACATTCTGTGTATCGCATTGCAGCAGGAGGATCAGAATCAATTGAACCAAAATTTCCATGTCCTTGAATGAGTGGGCTCCTTAGAGAGAAATCCTTCAAAACAAAGCAACAGTTTCCAGTTGATTCTTGAGTTATTTCAACATATAGATAAGCCAAGGAAAGAAGCTTGCAGCAGAGTAAATCATATAAAGACTATGCATCTAAATAAAAAATGCAGGCATGGCTTCTTCAATGAAATGAGAATGTGGTTTTCAAACAGTGGCTCGAGCTTAGTTGCTTTCTAAAAGGTCTGTACATATATTCTCTCAAGTCTATTGTATATGGGCTTTGAGCCGTTTACATTAACCAATAAATCAAACATCATGCCAACAAGAATAACCACTTAGACATAGAACGTATGATCATGATAACACTAGCACTTAAAACATATCTATATATAGCCAAAAAATATCATGTCAATAATATACTTGAGAGATCTTCATACAAAGGTGTCCAAAACTTTTTCAAGAAAGACAAGTCCTTTTTTATGGAAAAGAAAGAAAAGTTCTCTTAGAGGAATAAATGATCAACATTATTTCAAAAAGAATTCTTTCAAGAGCCTAATAAAGACAATATGCCTTGACATTTTTCAATGATAGATTTATATGAAACAAATTTGGAGGAAGCATCATCCTTGGATTTTAAAACCCAAAACACAGGCACTCAACAAATGTACCTACACTCCTACAGAGCCAAGCCTCATTTGACTTTTCTTTCTAGGCCCACTTGAAAGAACATCTCTTCTAGAATTCACTCCACAGTCGCCACCTTGTCGGCCACTTCAGATAACAATTAAATTTTTCTACATGCCGCATGCATTATGACATGAAAAACTTAAACACAATTCCAGATTATAAGAAAAAGATCAGTCATATATCAACATTCATCATAAAGCTAACAGACATAATGTCCTCATTGGAAGACCAATGAGAACAAGGCATACTCAAGACAAACCCCCACATCTGATTTCCTCCATTAACTCAGCAGGTGAAAAACCATGCAACAGCAACAATCAAAAGAAAGCTTGCAACAAATTATGACCAATTAAAAGCCTAAAGAAACAAAAGAGTTGATGATCCACTGAATAGTATGAAACTATGGCACGTATCTGTCTTACCTGTGCCATTCGCACCAATGACTCGTAAACAGCAACATCTCCATGCGGATGAAATTTTCCTAAGACCTTCAGTGTAAATATAACATATTATGTGTTCAGCTTGCCAAAGGGCACAAAGATTTCAAGATATCAATCAGATTACTGTTCAGTTTTTCTAACCTCTCCAACAACTCTAGCACACTTTTTGAAAGGTTTTCTAGATGAAAGGCCCAATTCATGCATTGCAAATCTGCACCCAGAACATCATACAAGCCGGTCAATATCGAGGTCTCAAGACCACGTTAAAGTGTGCAATCTCCTTAAAGCACAAATCTTTTGAATCATAATGAGATTGTTGGGGGTTGGAATGGAGTTTTATACCATCAGTATGAGACTCCATAGCATTAAATGCTCAACCAACCATTGGAATGGATTCTACAACATTCCAAAAGGCCCAAACAAACAACATGGTATCGGTTCCCAACCCATTCCATTTCCAATTTGTTGAACCAAACGACAACTTAGTGCAAACTACACACTACATTGCACGATGCTGAAAATGGGTTTATTTCTAACAATTTAAAGAACAAGTACTCCATATAAGAACGCTATACGCGATTAAATTCTATGAAAATTAAGCCGAACTAGCTCAATGCAAGTACACTACACCAGCTTTTTGCAAATTCTATAGTCAAATGAAGTCAATATTCCAATATCCTGTTCAAATAACTACAATAAAAGCATAAATTTTCCCAAAAATAAACCATCAAATTAAAAAAACGACACTCACAGAATTCTCCGATGAACAGGCTTAAGTCCATCACGAACATCGGGCAAAGCTCGGCCGAGCAAAACCGACATAGCATACGCCATATAAGCCTCAGTAGCCTCCTTATGAAGCTCAGTAGGTACAATCCTCTCACCACTAATACCCCTATCCAAAAGAGAAACACTACCATTACCATCTTCTCCATTAACAACCCCTGCTTCACTCTCCTCCCTTCGCTTCGCTTGAATCGTTGGACGCCGAGGATTTTTAACAGAGAAGAAACGGAGCTCCGAAAATGGCCGAAGCTTCGAGAAACTAGGGGACCGCCATAAATGGTGGTTGTAGCAGCGGAAGAGGCGAATGCCGGCGGTAGAGAAAGCCATGGAAGAAGGATTTGAAGGAAGGAGATTGCAATTGAAGGAATGGATGTTCATTCCATTGAAAAATGGGGCAAAATGGAAAGGATTTGAGACTATTGAGAGTAGAGAACGAGAGGAAAGAGATTGTCTGGATAATACTAAACCCTAAAATTAGGGTTTATGTTAAAGCTTTATGGTTATGCGCGCCAAATTTTTATTTTTTCTTTTTTTGGTTACTTAATTTTTTTCATAATGCTTTTGTAGTTTTAACGAGTCTATATTGGTTCGTGTTATGCGCAGGTTAGATACATATAGAAAATTTGGAAAAGTTCAATAGTAATTTTCGTCCCTTACAATTTCAATGAATGTTTTTTGGAAAAAATTTTGTAATCGTTGCAGGGGTGACTAAATCTATTGAGATTGTCTTAATCTCTACTAAGTAGAGTCCACTTGGTCTCTACTCACCAACCTTTTTGGCGTTTGGTATTGTTTTTAATGTCATTGGTGTACCAAAAATAACCAAGACAAGCCTAGTTGGTATTCTTCTTTGGTACCAACGAACTTCTAATTGGTATATCTTTTGATATCAACGACTCTGTAATTGGTATTTTACTATATGTCTATATATATTAATATAGATTAACGTCCACCTGTGTCTATGATGGAAATTCTTAAACAGAAAGATAACTCATTTGATATATAAAGTTCAAGGGGATAACTTCCCTTCTTGAACGAAACTTTTATTTAACTTGAAAAGATTACAACACTCAATATATATATATATATATATATATATATGTATATATATATATATATACACACACACACACAACAAACAAACTGAAATCTTAAACAGACATAAGCTGAACTAGAGTTTTCTCTACTCAAAGAGATATGGAGAACCAATCTGTCTCTTAAGGTTAGTATTTTTCTCTAGAGGTCTCTCTAATGCTTTCAAAGGAATTCTCTAGCTAACTCTTCCAACTCTGCCTTGACTTCTTTGCCTAATGCTCTTTATATAGGGGAAGTCTCACAAAGGTCATTGACACTTCTATGGCTTACGGAAACCATGACTCAGCAAGTGAATATCGTTCACTGCTTTTCCAAAGATTTTATTAAACAAAAAAAATGTGCTACAACAATAAAAGTAGGATACATTATTGCTGGTGTGGGCTCAGGACTTCATCACATCTTGTAGACCACCATTAATGTCTTCATAATGGACATACATTTGGTTGTCTTCTTCTATACTGAGATCCATCACAAATTTGGCAACATAGGATTCATCCCATGTGACAAAGATCTCCAATAAGTGTTTTTTCCTTCTAAAGATAAATAATTCCTAGCTTAAACTTGTTCAAGATAATCATACACTGATTCACCATGTAATACTCCTTCTAAATAATTTCTTAACCATTAAGGTGCTACTATACTATTGTAGTATTTCCCACATGTATTATGACGGGTGGTTCTTCCTTTATTGCTATATATGAATTGGTTAAGATACTAAGCAATATAGAAAAATCCATAAGCTCTTGCCTCTGTAGGATCTTTTACTCATCTCTGCTGGATATAGATTGGATCTTTGACTTTGCGATGAACATCTTCAACTTCCTTTGTATCTTGTTGCATCATAAATTATCCTAAATACATACTTCTGGAATTTTGTAAGCTTCTCAAAGAAAATAGTATTATTATCAGGAAATGGTACAATACTATGAACCATTCCATAATCCCAAGCTCGGTAGTGCTCCGCCACATATGGTCCCCTCCATTCCAGAGATCGAATGTGGATGAATTGACACAGTACCCACTCTGGAATTAGTGTTGAACATTATTCTACTTCCCCATATATCATAAACATTATACAACTTGTATCACCTTGATATAACTAAATTGTACCAGAATTTAAAATCGTTATCGTTTATTTTATTTAGTATTATATCCTGAATATCATGAATGAGTTGCAGGATAATGACTATTACTTCGTACATTAGAAACCTTCGAACTGCTACATGACAACTTTTAATCAAATCATCTCGAGATCTCCTCTTTGATGAAACAATCATGGCCTCCATCAAGGCCCAAGCTAAGTGGAGGGTGAAACCCGCTCCATTGCTTTATTAATTTCTTTAATAAGAGTTTTTCTCTCTGCCTCCATCTTATCTAGTTGATGGGTAGGAGGTTTTTCTGATGTCTTGTGCTTCTTCGCCATTGGCTAATTCTCTAGTAAAACTATATGCAAAAGAATTCTTCGAGCCCTGTATATGTTCAACAGTAAAAGAGAATTGGTTAAGTCATAATTGTCAATGTAGGAGTCTCCCTTTGTAATACTCCGTATTATTTATGTATTTTATAAATTATTTAAGTATTTATAAAATATATTTCTAAGGGCTCGGGTATTTTAATTAAATATTTTAAAGGGTTAAAGTATTTTAATTATAAGGTTTTATAAAAGTAAAATACATTTTGGGTCAAACGTTTACCAATTATTGGGCTTTATTTATAATATCATATGTAATAAACTAATCCTACATACTCTTATTGGAATAACCTATTTCATTTAAATAAGTCCAACCCTTCATTTGAGCCCTTGTGGGTCAAATATCCCATAGCTTAAGTCCAATTATTTATTGAGCCCAAACTTAAACCCTATTCTCTACTATATAAATACCTCTCAAAACCCCAAAATTTTCCCACACAAAGAGCCTTATAAATCATATTTTTGTGGTAAGTATTCTTTTTCCCTTTTCTTTATTTTTCATTTTTTTTCTCTTCTTCTTTTTTTTCTCCTTTTCTTATTTTTTTTCTTTCTTTTTTCTTGCTTTTTTGGGATTTCATGCGTGAAACTTCCATGCATAGGAATTAGGAAGTCACGCATGAATCCTTTTGTTGTCGTCGAACTCCCGCTGCCATATCATCAATCATCACCGGCCAGCGTGCCACGTTACCCTTCTGGCGTCCCATGCCCAACCGCCGGCCTGCCACCCATGGTGGTTCTTCCTTTCTCTCTCCTCTTTTATTTTGTTTTAATTAGTATTCTTATACTTTATATTTTGGGTATTGATTTTATTTGTTTAAACATGATTAATATGTTTTATAATTGTGTTTTAATGATTAAAGATTGTAAATTTTAGATTATAAATGTTTAATTTTCAGATTTTATAAAGTATTAAAAGTTAGGGTTTTAATTATTAAAGTGTTGAATTTTAGGGTTCTAACTTGCAATTGATTTGGGGGTTTTATATACCCATTGATTGTAAGTGACAATAAAGCTTAAAGATTGAATCTTTATGAAGTTTTAATAAGTTTTTTATTAGATTATTATGCTGGAATTTTGCCCAAAGTACTACTTTTGATGATTTTATGAAAAGGGTTTAATTACCCATAAAAGAATTGAAGAGATTAATTAAGGGTTTTACTATAATTTTCAGATTATTATAGGTTGTTTAAAGTGAGTTTAAGTTGCTGAAAATTGTGTATACAAGAGTAATTAATATAATATTATTGTCCCTCTATGCAGGAGACTTGGTTCGAGAGGTGTTGTAGTGTATTTGGCCACTTTAAGGGCTTAATTGAGGTACGTTTGCGTACTTAGCATATTTTTTATGATGTAGTATCATGCTAAGACTGTGATTGGAAATTGTGGATTTATTGATAATGGTGATTGAATTATGAAGCATAATTTATTTGAGATGGATTAATGATTGGAAAATTATTGTTTGGCAGGTTGTATATGAACCACACTTTTATTTATGACATGATAGAAAACATGTTTAATTAAACATAAACTATATGTTTAATTGAGTTTGGAAGATTGAAAAGGAATTTATTATGGTTCATATAATATTTATTTATGCTTTAAGCATGAGGATAGAGCTATTTAAGTGTCTTTGTACACGAGGATTAAATTATATTTTGGTGCCTTAGTGCACTTAAGGTGTTTTCAACACCGAGAGATAGGATTTGCGGCGCTTTATGCGTTTAAGGTGTCTTTGACACCAAGGTAGATTTAAAAAGGGTTCAACATTAACTATTATGTGATCACTAATTATTGAAGAATTAAATTGCTATGTATGATTGTTTGAATAATTATTATGATTGATTGTGTTATGGTTTGACAGTCATCACCAAGTCTTAAAAATATGTAAACAACGTAAAGTGAAAGAGATTACGCACCAAAACTATTGGAACGTATATACGTTGAGTATGAACACATGGGGGGAGTTATGGGGTTTTATATTTATCATAACTTCTATTGGAGTACAGGACATTGTACATTCCTTTTTATTAATATGCGCAGGGTGTTCCACCATTTACGAGTGGTTCTTTTATACCGGCACGATTAGCTCCCCTGTTAGTACCCCTTTATTGGGGCAGGTTAGGGGTAAACCCGTTCGATGCGTAATCAAGCTAAATAAAGTAGCTATGTATTAGTTGGTCATTGAGTATGTTGTATGCTTGTAAACAGGTGCAACAAGCTAAGATAAGTTGTGTGATGATATGGTGAAAGCATGTTAGTGTGTTTTATTTACGCTTATGTACTCATTATTGCTGATTGTGTGTTTGTATGTTTGTTTGTCCTTATCTTTAATTTGGCCCTACGACGACCCATTCTAATGACGAGTATCGGGGACAAGTAGAGATGAACTTTTCAGGCGATGAAGCATATTTATGAAGAGCATGAGTGAAGAGCGAATCATGCTTAGTTTCCATAGGAATATGATGTGTTTTATTGCTTTGAATATAGTTTATTTATTTATACTTGTGAGACTAACAAAAAGGTTTTGGTATTGCTCGGTTTTAATAAGGGCTTACAATGGTTCCAAGTTGTAGGTTGACTTCGTTTTGCTTTGATTTAACTTTACTTTTGTTTGGATGACTTTTTAAGTTGACTTGTTTTGAATGGTTTTAAAGATAGTCTTCCGCTATGTGTCTTGGATAATTGCCTTAGTTGTTTTCACGGTGGTGGTAATGTCTTAGATTTTTCTATTTTGGGTTTAAAAAGAGCAAAACAAGTATTTTAAAGGAAAACTATTTTCATTTTAGGGTGTTACACCCTTGCGCTTGCATATTAGACAAATTCTTTTTAACATAACCAAGTATGCCTTTGCATTCTGTTCTTATTAAGAACTGCTTAGGGGCTAAGAAGATTAAGAATTTCTCGATCCCTCAAATGACTGCAAGGATTTCCTTTTGCACTATAGGGATAATTTAACTCAGCTTTATTAAAACTTCCACTACTATATCTGCAGAGTCTTTCTCCTTCTTTGAGTTTTAACACAGCACTCCAGTGCTCATTACTAGCATCCATTTCAAGGATTAAATTATCCTCACTAGTCGGTAGTGTTAGTACAGGAAGATCTTTACACATAGCTTTTAAATCTTGAACAATTTTGGAATCACTTTCCTTCCAGTTTCAAGTTATTTCTTTCTTGAGTTTTTGTTGTAATGGTTTTTTTTATTAGAGAAATATTTTCTATGAAATCAGAAACATAGGTTAAACATCCTAGAAATATTTCTAGTTGTTTTCTATTTTCAATTTTATCTGAATTTTTCAATCTTTTCTAGAACATTCTTTGCAAAATTATTTGTCCTGCTTTAATCTCTAAACATAGAAACTCAATTTCTTATTTAGCATAAACACATGTATCCTTCCCGGAAATTATACCATACTCAACACACTTCTGAGTTACAACTTTAAGATCATTCTATGTTGTTCAAAATCTTGTGAGAATATTAGAATATCATCTTTGTAAACCAAACAACGATGATTAAGTTCTCTAAAAATATTATCCATTATTCTCTGAAATATCGTTCTGTATAGCATTTTTTAATCCAAAAAAGGCATTACTAACCATTCATAATGTCCTTGAGCGGATCTAAATGCAGTTAATGAAATGCTTTCTTCTTCCATTTTAATCGGCCTGTAGCCACTCTTATAATCCATCTTAGAAAACCATGTGGCTCCTTGTATTCTATTAGATAACACAATTTTATTAGGAATGTAATAGTCATCAAAGACAGTATTGTCATTTAACTGTTTATAATTAATGACCATTCTAGCTTTACCTCTTTTTTCTTCTGCATGATTCCTTACCATGAATACTGCACTAGTAGAAAAAGGCAAAAATCCACCAGCTCAAAAACCCCTTATGCCACCATTTTTGAACTGTTGGGCATTTGAGGGATGCCAATACCTCCTTCAAAAGCCACCGGTGGCAAAAACAATTATTGCCACCGGTTAACTAGTGGCAAAAACAATTTCCGCTTTATTTTTTTGTGTATTAAATATAAATGCCACAAGTTAACCGGTGGCAATGTATTTTTTGTTTTGCCTTTTTCAAAAAGAAATATAATAGTTCAATTAAAGCAAAAAAAATTACAACATCAAAATATAAATCGAACAATATAAATCAATATAATCGAAAATTTACAATATATAATAAAAAAAATTACAATATAAATCAATAAAATTGATCAATTACAACATATAAATAAAAAAAAATTACAATATAAATAAAAAAATTACAACATCAAAATAAAAAAAAAAACCCATACAACATCTAAATCAATATTCTTGCATCTTGATTCTTCGATTTAAGATCTAAATCAATATACCTGCACCAATTAAAACAAAAAAATAAATCGATTAAAATAAATAAGCTGCAAAAAAAAAACCCAAAACGATCTGCATGTACCCTTAAATCGAATAAAATCAGTTAAAAAAAACCTTGAAAAACCCACAAAAATAAAATAAAAACCCAAAAATTAGTTAAAAACCCATAAATTGATTTTCAAGAACTCAAGAAAAAAAAACCCCAGAATTAAAATCGATTTAAATCATATAAAAATCGATTAAAAAACTCAGAAAATACCAAAATCGATTAATTAAACCCAGAAAAATCAATTAATTAAACCAGAAAAATCCAAAAAGCGAGCAATTAAACCCAAAAAATTCGATTAAAATCCAAAATCGATTAATTAAACCCAAAATTAAATCTAGAAAAATTGATTAAAATCGAATTAAACCCAGAAATTAAACCCTAACCTCGTATAATTTTAGACTAAAATCGAATTAAACCCTAACCTCGATTAATTTCGATGTTGCTCATGCATGTGTTCGTGGTGGTGGTGGAAAAGTCGGTGTTGCTCATGCATGTTATTGTTGCGGTGGTGGTCTACAAATGAAAGAGAAGGAGGAGAGGGGAGAGAGGAGAGAGAAAGAGAGGGGAGAACAGAAGGAGACGGGGAGAGCAGGAGAGAGAAAGAGATCAACGATTGAGAAAGAGAGGAGTGAGTGAAGGTTAGGGGATTATAAGGGGGGCTGTTTTTTTTAATAACAAACCCACCGGTTCAAAACCGGTGGGAATAATATTTTCCCCACTGTAGGGAATATTTCAAGCACCCCACGCTTGAGCCCCACTGTGATCATACACTTAAGCATGGTGGCGTCCAAAGGGAAGGAAGCTAGAGTAAAAGAGTCGCCAACAAGTTTTAGGAACTTGTAAACCGTTTACAGGATGAAGGTTACTTAACGATCCAGGAGATCGTTAACTCCAATAGGTCTGGAACCATGACTGGAAGTTCGGGGATGAAGGTACAAATCCAACCTAAAAGAGATTGAATCTGCCCTAAAAATAGGCCTCTACTTTATTCTTCTCGTATTCATGTGTGCTTTCTGACTAACATGCAATCAATAGGTTTATCCTAAACCTGTTGATCTATGTTGGTTGAATATTAATGCACAAACAAATCTATCATTGGCGATCACTTGAATTATAATCAAATTAACCTAAACAAGATTATTAATTATCTTATTAAGCGTGATTATAAGTACAAATTCCCTTTAAACATGCATAAAAGACGTGATCAAGCAATAACAATAACATCAAGCAACAATAATAACAACCATCATAATAATCATGCTAACAATAAAGCATAATACTAATAGTAAGATCCTAGGCATGATACTAAGAAACAAACCCTAATATGTCACTAAACATTAAAAATCAAAGCTTTAGCCCTAACATGATATTAGGAAAGAAATAGGAAACATCATAATAATATCATAAATATTAGTTAACCCTAAACATGATACTAGGAAGCAACAAAACATCCTAACATGATACTAAGAATCAACAAAATAATCTAAGCATGATTTCTACATTAAAAGATCAATAAAGCAATTAAAATACTTACTTTGATGCCTCGTACCTCTTTCTAATAACAAAATACACGCGTTAGTAACTTCGATGAAAATAATAAAACAAACAATTAAGGGTTCGTTTGGCATCACTGCGGTTTTATGTTTTTTGGTTTTTAAAACCATATAATATATGTCTGTAACACCCCAATAATTCTCCCTTTTCTAAACCACATACTTTAAATAAAAATAGAGGAGAATCATTGACATGTTACCGCCACGTGTTAAAACGTTAAGGCTTTATCAAAGTATTGCAGCGGAAATCCAACTTAAATATTAAAATAATATAATTTAGAAAACCAATAAGTCAAAGCTTACAAATTGGAACCATAAAGGCCCTTATTAAAACCAAATCAATATTCCAAAATCCCAAAACATAATTAAAATAGTAAAACATAAATAAGTTCAACACAAAGAACGAATACTCTCAATCACACCAATCCCTTGACAATGCGTATGTCAAATCCCCGAACTTCACATCATCAAGATAACCTGTGCAATACTGCTCCCCAATAATACAAGTGTAATAATTGGATCATCACAGGGTCATTGAAAGGCGAAGGCCATGACCAAAAGAAAACACACAAAAGCACGCAATCAGCAAAGCTGAGTACATACAAGCTACAACGTACCAAGCCTAGCATGCTCAACTAATTAAAGTAAATAAATATACAACTCGAATTCATTAATCAAGACTCTACACTTAAACAATTCAAACGACTCAACATACTTGCTAATAAATTCCAAACACTTGATTCTTTATACTTAATTTAATTAATTTAGTTTGGAGTAAGCAATAGACGAGGTTGTCCAATCCACCAAATCATTTTGGTCTCAAATGACCATTTAAAATAAAAGTTTAGCGCGATGCAAGAATGGGCGCGACTCCATTCTCACAAAGTTAGTCTAGGATCCCATCTAACTTTCATTATAAAATAAAATGTAAATACCAAAAGAGAAGAGGACATGTTGATCAAACAAGCCTCGAAAAGCCACGGGCTACCACCGTGTACCCCAACCCATAATTGTCAATACTCTAGAAGTGCACGCTTTCCAGAGTTTTATTGCTCATCCATGTTTCACTTTACGTGATTACAATTTTAATTAATAGCCGACTCAATCAAGAAGACCATACATAACAATCATACATCAATTCGCTTTTAATCTTATTTAGGACAATGGTGATCACATCACAAGTTGACCTTTAATTCCATTAAACTTCCAAATTATCCAAATTGTTGAACATAGTCAACTCACCTAGCCATTTCGGCTTAATCCACCTTTACTCAACATACTAACAATTCATGATTGATTAATAAATAAATAAATAATAACCTTGTGGAATAATTAATAAATTCATTCCACTTAAACCATTCAATTCCAATCCTTTAATAATCCAAATGTGGTTAACAAACCAATCCAATAAAATATGTTTGTATCAACATTCCATACAAACAATTAATCCAATATAATTCAACATGTTTGCATCCATAATTCCATACAAACATAATCAATTCACCAAAACATGTCTCATAAACATAAGCACATGAATTAATTAAATGTATAACCAAACAATTTTCATCCAAGTGTTCTCTAATCATGAAACTAAGTTCTTTTCTTTGGTACCTAAACATGATACTACTTACAACGAAGTAGACATGTACGTACCTCGTATAAACAATCCTTTGTGCCACTTTTAATCACTTAAAAGTCTCCTAAGAAATAATCACTTCCTAGAAAACAAGCAACAATAATAAATTAATACTTAACCAAATTTCCAGCAATATAATTTAGATTAAAACTCCTTAAAAATTCATTAAAAACATGTTTTTATGGTTAATTATGCATTAGAAATACAATAGGAACAAAAGCCCCAATTTAATTAGTCATAAGAACCCTAAAATCCCAATTTAAATAAATTGAAACCCTAGGTTTTTAAACTTATAAAATCTGAAAATTATAACAACAATTATAATCTGAAATTATTAGTTTAAAACATAAAAACATGATTTTGATACTAAAAATATAAACTTTATACTATAAAATCAAAACCCAAAACTAATCATAAACATTAAGCATAAAAAAAACTTCGTTAAAAATCAAAAACTGCCCGAAAATCATATTTAGAGGCTGAATTTGGCCACTAGAGGGTGGTACTTACTACCAAAGGTAGTAAGTCTTTCTTAAAACATTGTTTCCACATGGAAAACACTACTTTTTTGTCAAAATCGGATGAGTTCAGAACCTGATCGGGATTAAAACGGGATTAATATTAACGAACCAAAATCTAAACATTAAAACACGAATTTACGTGTTCAAAATAATCTGGAATTAAGTTAAACTAATTAGTAGTATAATCACCAAAATTTCAAAACATCATTACTATAAAAGCCCTAAATCGATTGTTCATAAAAACCCTAAAATCATGATTTTCAATGATTAAAAACCCTAGGTTATTAAATTTACAAAATCTGAAAATTATAACATTTATAAAATCTGAAATTATAAAGTTTAATCATCAAAATACAATTTGATACTAATTAAATTAATTTCAAACAATAAAATCAAAACCCATAATCAATAATTATAATTACACAAATTAATAAAACAAAGGAGAAAGAAAATAAGACTAACCTTTGTGTGGGGAAATTTTTGGGGATGAATGGGGTATTTATAGGAGAGAGGGTAGTAGGGTAAGTAGGGATATTGGGCCTCATTAAATTAATGGGTCAATTAAGAAAGTAAACTGGGTTTGGTTTGTTTGTTGGACATAAATTATAGAAGGAAGGTTCATAAAAAGTTCTTTGTAATAAAATCGTTTATCAACCCCAAAAATAATTTGAAACTTTTGAAATTAAATTCCGGAAAAATACAAATAAATATTATAAATAATATATAATTTCATTTATAATATATTTAAAAATATGGGGGATTACAATGTCACATAATGAGTCAAAAGTTATTTAAACTTATTAAAATTATGATAATTTTGAAAACTGGCAACAGGAAAGTGGAAACACCTTTTTCTTGTTTCTTGTTTCATGTTTTTGGTTTTTAGTTTTAAAAAAAACAGGAAACTGAAAACAAAAACGATGCCAAACAAGCCCTAAATAATTAAAATATGGATTTGGGACCAAACCCTCAGAAATATTAAACCTTTCACGTATAGGGCGAAGACAACTTCGAACTTGGCTAGGTGTGTCTAGAACTAATGTATGGGGAATTTTGAGAGAAGGAAGGTTTAGAAAAAGAATAGATAGAGAAAGCTTCTAGATTTTAGAGAGAGAATAGAGAGAGATGATGGTTGTGAATGATGAAAAACGGGAAGATACAACCCCTATTTATAGAAAAAATAGCTCGGGATCAAATCAAGTCATATTCGGAATAAAATACCATCTGTCGCCAATGACAAGAGTTAGCGCCAAACAATAAGAGCAGCGCCAGGCGACAGCCTTGTCGTCTCGCGCTAAGTCAAAAGTACAACACACTTTCGCAGAATCATCTTCTTAAAACGATTAAGCATGTAATTCCGCGTTAAAATCATATTTGTGACAAATCACATATTTTATTCAAAATAAAACATCTTTAAAATATAATTATCAATCCTAATCTTATTATAATTAAAAAGAACCTTCTAGATATTTCTAGAAGATTAAAATCAATCCAAATATTTTTAGGAATAATAATTAATAAGCCCTCCTCTAGATCATTGCATTGGGTCACATGTAAAATCATTGGGCCTAATTTACTCCATAACTTCCTCATTATTAATTGGAATTGGGCTTATAATATATCGTTGGAAAGCTCTTTTTGAGCCCAATCCAACTACACTATTATTGGACCCTTATCATGGACCAAACCAAATTGGACTGGCTATTTTTTATAAATAGAGTGAAAGAAGAATATTTTTGAAAACAGAAAGAGAGATATTTTAATAAAAACATCCATATCACTAGACTTTTCACACTTTCACTTCGTTCAATAATCAAATGACATGAAATGTATTCATCACTGGGTTTGGTTTTGGGGAGACACATTTGGGTGTCTACACCCAACGGTTCGGTTTAAACCGGTGGCAATACTATATCCCCACAATCCCGCCCATTTTCCCCCTTTTTCCCCACCGGTTTTTGAAAACCGGTGGCCATTGAGGGGTGCCTTTTTGCTTTTTTCTACTTTTGCTTGACTATTGTGAGGACTTTTGCTATTCCTAATTGTAGACACCCAAATGTATCTCCCCAAAACCAAACCCAGTGATGAATACCTTTCACGTCATTTGATTATCGAACGAAGTGAAAGTGTGAAAATTCTAGTGATGCAGTTGTTTTTTTTATTAAAATATCCCTCTTTCTGTTTTTGGAAATATACTCAATTTATGAAAATAGCCAATCTAATTTAGTTTGGTCCATGATAAGGGTCCAATAATAGTGTAGTTGGATTGGGCTCGATTAAGCTTTCCAACAATTTATTATAAGCCCAGTTTCGATGAATAATGAGGAAATTATGGCCAAAATACTAAATTGGGCCCGAAATGAATTTTATATGCGGCCCAATGATCTAGAGGAGGGCTTATTAATTATTATTCCTAAAGTTATTAGGATTGATTTTAATCTTCTAGAATATCTAGAAGGTTCTTTTTAATTCTAATGGAATTAGGATTGATAATTATATTTTAAAGAGTTTTATTTGGAATAAAATAAGTTTTTTATGATAAACCCGATTTTAATTTGATAAACGTGGAATTTGCTTCTTAATCATATTAAGAAGAGGATTCCGCATGCAAAGCGCGTTTTATTTTTTTGACTCAGCGCAAGACGACAAGCCTGTTACTGGCGCTAACAGCTGTCGCCTAGCGCTGGTGCCTGTCGTCTAGCGCTAACTCCTATCATTCGCGACAGGAGGTATTTTATTCCGAATGGGACTTAATTTGTTTTCGATTGGTTTTCGGACTATTTTCAATAAATAGGGGTCATATATCCCCGTTTTTATTCATTCACAATCTTCATCTAATTTTTATTATTCTCTCTAAAAGCTAGAATCTTATTCTCTCTCTATTCCTTTTCTAAGCCTTCCTTTTTTACAAAATACAAAATTCCACATTCACAAGTTCTAGACACACCTAGCCAAGTTCAAAGTTGCCTTCGCCTTAGACGTGAAAGATTGATAATTTCTGAGGGTTTGGTCCCAAATCCCTTTTTCAATTATTTGCTTTGATCTTTATTGTTTAGTGACATGCTAGGGTTTTTTTATTAATCTTGTTAGTATCATGCCTAAGATCTTGCTAATAATAATATTATGCTTTGAGAATATTATTATGATTGTTGTTATGTTGCTTGATATTATATTATTACTGTTATTGCTTGATCACGCCTTTTATGCATGTTTAAAGGGAATTTGTACTTGTAATCACGCTTAATAAGATAATTAATAATCTTGTTTAGGTTAATTTAATTATAATTCTAGTAATCGCCAATAATAGTTTTGTTTGTGCATTAATATTCAACCAACATAGATAAACAGGTTTAGGGTTAACCTAATGATGATTGTATGTTAGTCAGAAAGCGCACATGAATATGAGAAGAATACAGTAGAGGCCTATTTTTAGGGCAGGTTCAATCTCTTTTAGGTTGAATTTGTACCTTCATCCCCAAATATCCAATTATAGTTCCAGACCACTATGGTGTTAGCGATCTCGTGGATCGTGAAGGGGTGTAACCTTCACCTAGTGAACGGTTTACAAGTTCCTAAAACTTGTTGGCGACTCTTTTACTCTAGCTTCCTTCCCTTTGGACGCCACCCTTCTTAAGTGTATGATCACAGTGGGGCTCAAGTCTGGGATGCTTGAAATATTCCCTACACTAATCAACTTTTTATTCAGCAATTCTTCTATTTGTTCATCAAATTCCAATGTATCTTGGTAGGTATTAACCATTTATCTTACTCTAATGATCTTATTAGGATATATTAGAGTTACCTTAGCAAATGCCTTATCCTTTTCCCAATGTTCTAATGGATTTGTTGAATACAATTTTTCACATAATTTTTCTTGCTGCTTATTTATCTGATCTATTAAAGATAAATCATACTCAGAAATTCTAAGTCCAACCTCTCGTTGTGTAGGAGTAAGCCTATCACCACGCTGGCTGCGAGTATATTCCATAGTCTGATGAGTATAAACCTTTGTTATTTTCTGTATAAGAACAAAATGACCATTAGTAGTAAATATTATTTGATCAATGGTTTGAGTGCATGGAGAGTATAATCTTTGAAAATTATTTCCTATTATCATATCATGACTAGGTTGATCAGTTGCCCATAAAATCGGAATAACACATTTAACTCCTCCAATTTCTATTGGTAATTCTTCAATTATTTTCGTGTCCATCATGACACTATTATTAGCAATTCTAACTTGCACAGGATTTTTAGCCTTTTTCCTCAAGAATTCTGGAAATAATGACCTTTTTCCAAAATATGTAGAACAACCACTATCAATATATGCACATAATTTTATTTTTATAATCTTTAGTACATATATCAATTGGAATATAAATGCTATTAAGATTAGTATTGGATATTTCATTACAAGCTTCCATTTGCATATTAACTTCATCTTCATATACTGGTTCACTCACAATTTTGGTTTTGTATCCAATTACGTTACCTTTGTTTTATCAATAATAGAATTATTCAAATCTTCAGTTATTTCTAAATTAGAACATGAACCAATATCTATATTATGTCTTTCTTGTTGCTTTAAGGCTTTCTTAGCTTCATATTTTTCATTTAACTT
This sequence comes from Chenopodium album, assembly GCF_948465745.1. Taxonomy (NCBI): domain Eukaryota; kingdom Viridiplantae; phylum Streptophyta; class Magnoliopsida; order Caryophyllales; family Amaranthaceae; genus Chenopodium; species Chenopodium album. Next base: position 22,123,618 of record NC_137837.1, read on the forward strand.
TTTTTTTTATTAAAGCTAATATTTCTTTTTCATATTCTTCGAGTTTTTCATTGACTTGTTTTTTCATCCTTATTATAGTTGAATTTTGTCTACTTAAACTTGGTGTTCTTAGACTCAAACTTCTCTTCATCTTAGAATTTAATCCTATATGAAGTAATCCTGATCCATCAATTAACATCTTATTGATCTATTTTTTACTACAGGATACATGAAGAATTCTCATGTTTTTTCAATTTCTATTTCATCAGGATTTACCTTTATTGGGCTAATTTTCTTCTTAGGACCTCCTCCTTGCTTATATTTTTAAGCATATACTATTTGTTTCTTGAAAAATGAATCTATAGTGTTAAGACGGTTAACCAACTTAGATTACTTTCCATCTTAATTGTATAGGTTGAATTCCTTTATGCATGTTTACTCCATCAGTTAATAACTTGATTGCTAGAAACTTTGGAGCATATAAATCTTCTAAGTTCACATAATATATAGGTTCCCATATATAACTTACCGTTCCTTGATTTAAGCTACAAGTGATACAACTAATGATTTGTTCATAGAACACTTTATGTCTAATATCACAAACAAAGCTTAAACATTTAACATTTTTACCAAAATCTTGTAAAAGAGTTATGTATACTTGCACTGCACCAATACAAATACAACTATAATTTCCTTTTTCTTTATGGCTCTTCATGTTTTTTCAGTTTATGATATTAATTTTTGCTGCTTTCTTTTCACAATTCTCGATTACTATACTTCCTTCCATTTATTCACATACATATTTAGTTCTTCACATACATATTTAGTTTAGTTTTAAAGAAAGAAGTTTTGAATATTTTGTCTTTAGTAATTAGGGGAAAATTCCAGCTTTCTTTGTTCATTTGATCTAGGTCTTTATTTTCAATTGAATACTTAGCTCTTTTTAGTTGACCTATAGTCATTTTACTTTTATCTTCGTCGTATGATTCTAAATTTTCTAATACTTCTCCTTCCATCATATTATTTATTTCTTCATATTATTCTTCTTCTTCAAACTCACTATCTTCAGTTTCTTCATTATACTCATTTTCTTCTTCTATTATTTCTACTATTCCTGTATTATTACTTAAAATCAATTCAAAAGCCTCGTCTTTTGGTATTTCTATGTAATCCCAACTACCTAAGGCTTCCATTAATTTGTGGTTAGCTTTCTTACATTCATTAGCATAATGTTCTAATTCTCCACAAGACCGACATTTGCATGTTTTCTTTTCTCCAGACAATATGTTGCCTTTCTGAAAAACCTACTTGGTATTTTATATTTATGTTTATAGTATTTCTTCTTATAGGATCCTCTTGATTTGTCAAATTTATTTTTCTTATAATTTCTTCTCTTAATATAGTTTTTTCTTTCACATCCATAGTTATTTGGGAAATCCCAACAAGTGAGAAATTGTCTTTTCATTTGTTGAGTTCCTATGACCTCTCTACCTTTCTTTTCAATCCATTTTCTTAGAAAAGTAATTCTACAGGGCATCCCTAGCTAAGAATTTCTCTTTCCATTCTTGATATTCTTCACTAATTTCTTCATTAAGAGGACTTGGTAATTTATCGTAGAACATTTCAAGATTTGTTTCCTTTTCACCAATTTTATAATAATTTGTTTCAAATTCCATAATGTAACTATCAACATATTTCATATTACAAACAAACAAATTACTTAGTTGCGCTTTCTTTGATATTCCATTCGTTTTTCATTAAGATTAGCTTTAGGACTAATGAATTCTAACTCAATTGACGACGGGAAGACTAGGTCGTTGGTATAACTAATCGTCCTATAGTTAAAGAAAATTTGTAATCACTTAACAAACCTAAATACAAGTATAGAGGTAAGTCAAGGGTTGAACCCAAAGGAATGGAGGTAAATGTTATAGTCTTAGGTAAAGCTATTTTGGAAATGGGGTGAAAAGGTTTGGTCTAACTAGAATCAACAAACACGAGAAATCTAAAACAAATATCAATATCACAAGCACTAGGGAATTAGGATCCACATACACACTCAATAGCATGCTAATGGGATAGGAGATTGATTTATCAAACATTGCAAAGGAAAATAGTAATTGCAATCAAGAGCACTCGAAAAGCTATTTCCTAGGCGTCAAACTAGTGGTCTTTATGAATGACTAGCTAGGATCATCAAAAATCAAGCAACAATCGATAATTGTAACCTCCAAATCGATGTGTTGTGTCATTGGAGAATCACAATGCATTCTAGCATAAAGAACAAGGTTGATCACTCGTTACAAATCAAGCACATGCACAATTTTATCAACCAAATTTAATCACAACATCAAATCAATTAAAATCTACCAATTAGATATTATCTATCATTTGTGCATGCTTCAGCACATCCCTAGCAATGAAACTAATCACTACACATCTATTAACTATTACTAAAACAAGAGGTGCTGATATCATCAATTCCTTAAAGTGTCTTACGTGTCAAGCTCTCATTAAAAAGTTTTCCCTCCAAATTTACTTATGATGTCATCAATTTATTTATTTTTTTTCCAATTTTTTCCCTTTCTTTTCACTTGCTAGATTTTAGGATTAAGTAGGTTTAAAACAAAAAATACGAAAGTTGACTTTGACATCAATATTGTTGTGTACTCATTATTACTTTTGAATCTTTTCAATATACAACAATAATATTATATATTGATAGCTAATAATATACATTTTTTAAGCTTCCACTCTAAACATATAAGCTCAATAGATGGTGAAACATTAAATGTATTTTGTCTAACCATCATTTTAGAAAATTTTATATAACATTGTAGTAAATGTTATAATGCAACAATAGATAATAAATATTTTTTTAAAAAGGACTATGTACATGTTTTTTTTTTTAATATTTATATACCAATTTTTTTATAATTTTTTTTAAAAGCAAGTCAAGTTATTTTAAAATGATATCAACAACAAAATATATAAAAGAAATATGGAAAAATTACTTATCACCATCGTGCAACGCACGAGTACTATACTAGTTGAAGTAATGAAGAACAAAATACAAGAAATCACAATGATTATCATCTTCAATCTAAGTCAAATAGAATTTGCAAACAATTACACAATCAAACTTAATTTCAAGAAAATCAAACAATCTAGCATGAATCTAAAGAAAACAAGTAATAGAAATGAATTAAAGGAAGAAATTCTCACTAATTGTCATCGATTGAAGGAAAATCCACACCAAATTGTAGCAATTGTTGAAGAACAAATCAAATCCAAGACTTTTTCTCTCTAGAATCTAAGAGCTAAACTTTCCCTTAATTGAACTTCTCTCTCTAAAAATCTACTCTCTAATCAATTCTAATACAATTCTCTCTAAAAAATAGGAAGAAAATCTATATATAGTAAAACAAACTAAGGATAAATTAGTTAGATGTCCAAGAAGAACCTGTACAGGTGCGCCCAAAAGGGTACGGAACGGGGAGCAGGGGTTGTGCGCCCGTGCCAAGCTTGTGACCGTCTGCGCCCCGGTCGTGTGAGCCCACGCCATGGGAGAAGAGGATCCTCCTCGTGCGCTCGTCGATGCAACCCATGCGCTCTACTTGATGAACATTGATTTTTATAAGTTTAGTTCTTAGGTTTTAGGTTCTACCAATTCTCCTTTAATTCGAGAAATTTTTACAAGTTCACTAATTGTTATCGACACAATTTAACCCCTATTCTTAGGTATCAACTGCACTTTTAATATCCTATATCTCACCATAAATAATAGAACAATGGGTGCAATTTTTATAAAATTGGTGAAATTATAAGTTTTCATGCTTGTTTGTTATCAATCTTAAAGTTAACATGAAGTTCTTTTTAAGAAACCAACTCCCATACAAGAGGATCGCGACAATGATAGGTGAAAATATTTCAAGGTATTTTATAAATACTTTAAAAAAAAAAAGAATATTACATATATAATTTAAAGTGATATAGTTTGTTTTGTAGAATTCTTAGGTACCCTTGATGGTACATTGATTCTTGTGATTTAAATGTTCCTTCTCAAGATTTATCTAAATATCGTACTAGAAAAGGTACCCATACTATTGAATGTATACAGATTTGCTCACTCGAGATGGAATTCATATACTTTACTCGTTCCATTTCGTAATGAGCGCAACACTTTGACTTTTGCACTATTTATACATCTACTTTCTCTCTATTTTTTTTTATTAATTTATAAAAAACATGTATTGCCATGTAATTTGTTTCTGGATTAGTCTTTATGTATTTTTTTCATTAGATAAAGGCTTTGTTTAGTTTAACTTATATATTAAATTATTTCATAAAACATTATTTTAGATCATATAAAAAAAAATAAGTTCAAATGATATCATCGTTTTATGTGCGGTTTTTATTGCTAAATATTTTTAATTTTGTAATTATAAAAATTATGAAAATGACATATTAATAAAATATACATTTTTATGAATTAAACAAGACCACACTTGCTATATTTTTTCTTTATAAATTATCATACACGTAAGGTCAAATTTTGGTCAAATCAGACTATCAGATCAGACATATCATACCATACCATATCAAATCATATCAAACTCGATCATATCAAATAACAAAAATAAGGTGAACTATACAAGCTCTAAGTTTTTATACTTTTTAATATCATTACAAATATTATTGGTCAAAGTTGTGCTTCGGCATGTGTGTCGGTTAAAGTTATGCGATTATTATGAAATGGAGGGAGTATGACTTACCTGGTTGGAAGGTATTGACACATGATGGTCGGGTTCTTCAATTAAGATGTTATTTCTAGGCATAATGGTTTGAAAGTTCCAAAAGATAATGTGCAGCTAATGTAGAATGTAGACTTTTTTTTTTACACAATCTTTGGAATTTTAGAAATGTTTTCTCTCTCTAGCTTTCTTCTCCTCTCTAAAAGGTCATCAAGGAAACCCCTCCTTGCCTAGGCAAGGGGGCCTTGGGAGCCCTTGTTTGAGGTTTAGTTTGATTTCTCTCTTAAATTGTTTTTCTTTTACAGGTGTTCAGTATTTGCGTTCCTCACATTGTCCTGTCCTGTTCTTTGACCCCCCTTTCTCTGTTTCATTTCTTTTAGTTATGTTTTAAAGATGGTTTCTAATCAAGTAATGGATGACGATGTCAACATTTATGGTAATGATGATACCATGAATATGATTAACATCCCGGTTCAACTTAGTGGTGCAAGTCACGCTATTTCTGATACAGTTATGGAACCTACAGACTCAAATAAGGTTTCTAAGGTCGTTCCCTTGGTAGGTTCTCCAAAACAGTCCTTTAGAGAGGTTGTTCAAGCTTATTCTCAATGGTTTTTTGAGGCAAGAAAAATTGTTATCACCTCTACATAATGGGAGGATGATGTTTTCTCACCCCCGGATCCTTCAAAAGCAGTCTCCTTTGGGAAAGAAACATTGGATAAGCCTAGACAACCATGGAAACTAACCCTTATGGGTAAATGCTGTGGAATTTCAGTTCGACCTTCATTCATAACACAACGTGTTAGAGCAATGTGGAGACCTAAAGGTTCTATTAAAGTTATTGATCTTGGAAAGAATGTTTACCTATTTCGTTTTTTAATCCAAGATGACTATGAAAGAGCTCTTATTGGAGGTCCTTGGTTTGTTTTAGATCACTACTTGATAATCACAAAATGGAAACCTAACTTCCGTCCCTCCATAAATCCATTTGATAGAATGACTGCCTGGATTAGATTTTCAAAATTGCCAGTTGAATACTATGAAAAGGAGGCCTTGTTTGATATAGGCAAGTTGGCAGGGAATCCTTTAAGGGTTGATTATGCTACAGATCATCTAACAATAACAAGGTACACTAGAGTATGTCTTGATATTGATCTAACCTTACCTTTTAGTTTCTAATGTTTGGGTTGGAAATAGTTGGCAATGTATCGAATATGAAAACATTCATAATTTATGTTTTTTATGTGGAAAAATTGGTCATTCTAAGGAAAAATGCAATATAAAGCAAGTTGGTGTTGAAAATAATGCAAGTGTTGACAAAGGGAAAAGCATTCCCACTACTTCTTCGATTCCCTTAAATGAAGTGCTTATGGTGGATGAACCTTCATCATCCACTTCCCATAGTTTAAGGGTCAATGTCCCCTATAATTCTGCTGAATATGGCCCTTAGACTATAGTCTCAAAGAAAAAAAACCAATTCAACCCAAACCACAACCAAAAAGGAGTATTACCAAAACCCCTTCTACTGCTCATATTAACCAAAAGCCTAGTCAAAACCGATAAACCAATTCTATTCTAAAGCCCAGCCCACTGAAAAATATTGCTACAAATTCAACTGAGATTGCTAGCACAAGGAAAAACAGAGTTTTATCTAATTCCTTTGCTCTGTTGGACCCCACCAATCCTCTCTCTCCCAATCAAAATTTAGATCTTAATTTAATAAAAGAAATAATGAGTTAAATCTAGAAATGTGCAAAGAAAATCCCTCAAATTCCTCTTCTATTCTTCTAATCCCACACGCTTCCTATTCTCTTTCTCATATCCCTCCCAAAGACCTTTCTCGCCATTAGGCACAAGCTCACTCGGGTACAACAATTTCAAGCCATGCAAACCCTTTGAATTCTTCTATTTTAAACCCTAATTCTCAGATTACTTCTACATAGACAAACCTAAACACAAAACTAAACACCAACGATATTGCTAACAATGGAGCAAAACAAGGCAAAATTAACGTCGATTCGCCCGCCGCGGCGGTCGGTGAGAGCCTCACGGAGAGAAACACACTCACCTCCACAACGGCTATCACTCAGTCCCACTCTCTCTATCCCGTCCACCCCTTCTCCAAGGGGAGCCGATAACCCCGGCGATTCCTCTATCAATGAGATTAGTGTTCACCCCTTTTCCACAACCCCTATCTCCGTCACTTCACTTTCCTCAATAATCTCATGACCCCTGCCCAAATTCGGGAGTTAGTTTAATCCCCCACTCAAACTCCGACACCAATGCTATGGTCGTCGACCTCAGCCCCAAGCCCTCTCACACCGACACCGCTGCTATGGTTGTCCATAGAAACCCCACCAACACCGAAAAAAATCCAGATGATGTACAACACTCTACTTTAAATCACCTCTCTCTTGACCAATCAACTCCCACAATTTCAATCTTTTGCTCCCACCCCACCTCCACCTCCGTCCTGTAACACCCCGTCTAAACAGAAGGCGAAACGTTAGCGGAAATAACGTCGAGGCGGTAATGTCACTCTAAAGGTTACTAAAAATAAAGGAAATAAATAAATAACCGATATAAAAATATTTAAGTGAAAGAAAACTCAATGAACATAGAAAACTTTAAACAAGGCTGAACAACCTCAAATTCTAATGTCCCAAAAAGAGATGGTCTAAAGATATAACATAGGGAAGTCTATATAAAGTGTTAAGAAACAAACTAAACACTTTGCTCTTAGCCCAGACTCAACTCTTCACCTGCAAATAACATTTAAGTTCCACAATCAATGGGGAGTAACTAGTAGTTCTCCCAAAGACAAGGAGATCACATAGTAAGAATCAAGACAAGGTAAGAACAAAGAAAAAACATACGAGTACAAAGTCACAAGACACGAACAAGAAGAAAATATATTAGAAAGAGGCTATTTAACAGAAGATTGAGTATCTTAGCAAATTAATTAGAACATGAAAACAAATTAAAATATAGGAAATTTTGTCAGATAACACCTTTTAAGTGTGATTTGTTGTGAGAAAACACCTTATAATTTTTTTTTTGTGAAAACACACCAAATACCAGAAATTATTTGTAAAATAACACCTAAGGGTGGTTTCAGGCATGTTGACTTGGTTTCACGGCGTTGACCACCACGTGTGAGTCACGTGCGCCGATTTACCCCCTTCCCTTCTAATTTTTTACCCTTTCTTTCCCTCCAACTCTATTTTCTCTCTCCTCTCAATTTCTTTCTCTCTCCTCTCAATTGCTTCTCTCTGTGTTGCTGCTCACATCACCATTAAAAGCTTCTGGAAGTTGCTCGGCCATGGTAGTGACGAATTGAATGCTTCAATTCGTGGTTTAAATTCGGCCAAGGAATTGGGTAAGTGTAAAAATTTATCTCTCCTCTCATTTGTTACTCAATTTATGTTTGAGTATTTGCCTAAATTTCTCTGTCCTTTTTTTTTGTGTCTGCCATGGGTAAAAAAGGGAAGCCTCGACATTACTACTACCTCCATCCTATAGAACATTGCTAAGATTAATTGACCCCCAAATAAAAAACCCTAATTCCAATTTAAAACCCTAACTTACGATGATTCACAAAATCAACAAAATTAATGGAATAAGTCTTTAATTAATGCTACTTACATAGCTGCCTCGTAATTATGCCAATTGAGTATATTTGCAGAAATTGGAGCTCAAATTTGGAGTTCATCTTCTTCAAAGGGGAATAATGGAGTTTGGGTGGAAGAGTAGGGGGTTAATAGGGGAAGAAATTGAGAGGAGAGAGAAATTAAAGTTAGAGGGAAAGAAAGGGCAAAAAATTAGAAGGGAGGGGGGTAAGTTGGTGCACGTGACTCCCACGTGGTAGTCAACACCGTAAAACCAAGTCAACATGTCGGAAACCGCCTTAAGGTGTTATTTCACAAATAATTTCTGGCATTAGGTGTGTTTTCACAAAAAATATTTTATAAGGTGTTTTCTCACAACAAAACACACTTAAAAGGTGTTATCTGACAAAATTTCCTAAAATATATACTAAAGTTCATATAATTCAAACAAACAATACATGTTAAGCAACTTAAAAGAATTGACTTTATGTCATAGAAAAATAATCTGACTGAAGTAGGATCGAACGAAGTGGAGCCCGCGATCCACATCCTAAGGTTTGTTAGGCGAACCTCCAGTGAACTCACAGGAGACTGTGTCTAAGAATGGCTAAACTCTCGGTGCCTGATATAAGCTAAATATGGTCTTACACCTCTGAACTTCCCGGACGACAACAATTAACCCAGGTTATACTACTTGAATCCCGCAGCCAAGTAGTTGGCATGTTCTAACCATTGGAATCCCGCAGTCTAATGGCTCCTAACTTACGGTCAACATAAGAATCTATAGAATAATATAATTTTAAATAAAAAAATTATCAATGATAAACAGAGATGCCACATATGGTCTTATACTAAAAAATTATCAAACCGACACCGCAATATGCATAAGTTAAATAGTATGTTACCAACACCATGAGAAGTCCTTTAATTGGAATTACGCACACTATACACATACATATACATGTTGTCTAAATTTTACAAATTACAAACACATACTTCTAAAAATCAGAATAATTAGAATATTGCTCTAAAAATTATAAATCTTGCACACATTGACCCAAGCAATATTGTTAATCTTATTTTAAGTTGTATTTTTAAGATTTTCCTCCTTTGGAATGGTGAGATTACCGAGTCTTTTTCTCCTTCTAGAGGAATTCAACAAGGTGATCCATTATCTCCTTACAATTTTGTCCTTTGTCTTGATCGTCTTTCTTGTATGATACAAGATAAAGTCAATAATGGTGCTTGAAAACCCATGAAAATTGCTAAGGATGTCAATATATCTCATTTATTTTATGCAGATGATGTCTTTCCTCTTTGGAAAGGCAACTCCTAATAACATTAAAGTAATGATGGAGGTTCTTGACCAATTTAAAAGCATTTCAGGATTATCCATTAATCTTCAAAAGTCTTCTGCCATTTTCCCTAAGAAAATGAATTACAATGTTAGAAGATCCATTTGTGAGTTATGACATATCACCAATACAACCAACTTTGGTAAATATCTTGGCGTTATTATTTCTTAACAGATTAAATCTTATGGACTATTTTCCTCTTTTAGATAAGACTTGTTCTAAAATAAAAGGGTGGCAAGCTCTTAAATATGGATGGAAGATCTACTCTTATTAAATATGTTTTTAATTCTTACCCAGTTTATGTTATGCAAACTAATGTTACCCCTAAGTCGAACCTTGGGGATATCCAGAAAAAATGCAAACAATTCCTTTAGAATAGAGTCAATAGGTCTAGATTCATTCCTAGAACTAATTGGAAGGTGGTTTGTGATCCTATGGCTAAGGGGGGTTTAGGTATTAGAGATTTAGGCAACTTATCCTTCATGGATTAATTAGGATGGAAAAAGTTAACTCAAGGACATATGTTATGGGTTAAAATTTTGAAAAATAAATACTTAAAATAATCAAATTTCCTTGATTATTCTATTAAACCAACTAACTCTATAATTTTGAAAGATATTCTGGCTGAAAGAGACATTTTAAAAATGGAATAATCATTAACATAGGAGATGGGGAAGATACCTCCCTTTGGTATCACCATTGGATAGGTGATTGCCCTATTTACTTAATTCCTAATATATGTATTCCTGATTCTAAAGGACATGGGTGTGTCTCTAATATTATTAGGAATAATGATTGGTATTTGGATGACGTCTTACATATTATCCCTCCCTCTTTATAATCTATGATCCTTGCCTATCCCCTCCCAAAACTTGTTCAAGTTCAAGATAGATTAAAATGGACCTTGGAAAAGACTGGATCTTTCACCATCAAATATGCCTATTAAATTCTACTCTCCCTCCAAATAATCTAAACACATCTTTCCTTTCTACCTTCTCTTGGAAAAGTCTGTGGAAAATCAAAGTTCCCTATAAGTATAAGATGTTTCTTTGGAATTTGGTTAGAGATATCCTTCCAGTAGGTTCTACCCTTAGAAAGAAAATCTCTTTTTTTGATCCCATCTGTATGAGATGTGAGTATCCCCTGGAAGACTCTATCCATGTTTTCAGGGATTGCCCCAACTCCCCTGCCCTGTGGTCTCTCATTTTTAAACATTTGGCTTTTTTAAAAATTGATTTGCAAAAATTTTAGAATAGTAATCTCACAGACTGGTTAGCTTTTAATCTAGAGAATGTTTTTAGTTGGAAAACTGTTTTTTCAGTAGCAATTTTGCATATTTGGAACACAAGAAATATGGCATTTGTTGATCACAAAGTGCTCCTAATTCAATCTACTTTTAACAAGTTTCTTGTTGAGTATCACTACTATATGGGTTTACTCCAGGGCACTCTAGACATGCCATCATCTTCCTCTAATCAAGCTTCTAGAATGTGGGCTCCCCCTCAAAAGGGATACCATAAACTGAACACAAATAGATCTTGGCTTAGTGTTGACAATGCAGGTGGAGGGGTGTTATCAGATGTGAGAAAGGATTTTGGATTACAGATTTTGCTATGAAGTTTAATGCCCTATCTGCTGCTTCGGCTGAGCTAATGGCTATTAGAGAAGGTATTCTTACTGCATGGAATAAGGATATCAAGTTTCTTGAACTTAAGACAGATGCTGATGCTCTCACAAAAATGCTCAAGGACCCAAAGTCTTTTGAAGATGGTGATTTAGGAAATATAATAAGAGATGTTGCCTCATTATTGGAAAGAAACTGGACTGTCCAGGTTTTCCATGCTAGTAGGACAGTAAATGTGGTGGCTAACAGATTAGCTCTTTTGGGAAGAACCAAGTTTAAGGCAGGAGAAAGTGTACCCTTTACTTACCCTCCTGCTGATTGCTTTGACATATATGCTGCTGAAATTCATAAAGTTGCACCTTAGCCCTCTGCTGTTCAAGTTCAATCAAGTAGTTAATTTTGCTAACAACATGCTTTCAAAGTTTATCTTTTCACCCTACTAGATACTAAAGTCTACCATATATACTTATCTTAAGTCTGTTTTATATTATAGTTTATATGCTTGTAAGTTAAACTCAAATCACCTAGAATGGCTGCTTAAGTGCTCTAAGTGTATATCTTTTGCTCTGATGGCTGCTGTCATCAGTAACTCTATGATCTTATATATAATGTTTCCCGTGTGTGTTAAAAAATAGTAAAATATAAAAATAATAATCCCAACTTTCATACATTTTGGTAGAATAATCCCAATTTTGGAATATACTGGAATAATCCGAACTTTGGGGGGTCTTTTTTTCTTCAATCTTTAACCGGTCAACAAAATTCAATTACCTTTTATATTAGGTCACTTGACACGTGTCAAGTCCTGATTGGTCCAAAATCTTTTAAAAAAATTTAAAAAAATCAAAAATTCAAAAATCACCAACCACTACTCAGCCTCCCCTTCCCTCACCGGCCCACCCTAACCACCACCCACTGCCCGGCCTACCGCTCCTTTACCGCCGGTCAGCCGCGAGAAACAATCTCCGTCGCGTCGCTGTCTTCCTCCCTCACCAAAACACCCCCCATTCCCCACGAAACAACCACCTTGACACCCTAAATCCACCAATGAAACCCCTCACCGCCCTTTCTCGCCGGCGAGCCACGCAAAACCCCTCTGCCACGTCGCCGTCTTCCTCCCTCCCCGAATCACCCCCATTATCCACGAAATCACCGATGAAACCCCTCCCTACTGCCAAAAACCCCAAATCGTTCCTCCCACCACCCGGAAACCCTAAGTGGCTAGGATTTTTTGGCAGTGGGGAGGAGTTTTGGGGGGTTTTTGGGAGTGACGGGTGTAGGAAATATTTCAAGTCATCCCACACTTGAGCCCCACTATGATCATACACTTAAGTATGGTGGCGTCCAAAGGGAAAGAAGCTAGAGTAAAAGAGTCTCCAACAAGTTTTAGGAACTTGTAAACCGTTCACAGGGTGAAGGTTACACCCCTTAACGATCCAGGAGATCGTTAACTCCAATAAGTCTGGAACCATGACTGGATGTTTGGGGATGAAGATACAAATTCAACCTAAAAGAGACTGAATCTGCCCTAATAATAGGCCTATTATTTATTCTTTTCGTATTCATGTGCACTTTCTGACTAATATACAATCATTAGGTTTACCCTAAAACTGTTTATCTATGTTGGTTGAATATTAATGCATAAATAAATCTATTGTTGGCAATCACTTGAATTATAATCATATTATCCTTAACAAGATTATTAATTATCTTATTAAGCGTGATTACAAGTACCAAATACCCTTTAAACATGCTTAAAAGGCGTGATCAAGCAATAACAATAATAAGCATCAAGCAACATAATTATCATCATAAATATAACCATAATTAAAATAATCATGTTAAAGCATAATATTAATAGCAAGATCCTAGGCATGATACCAACAAGATTAATAACAAACCCTAGCATGTCACTAAACAATAAAAATCAAAGCTTTAACCTTAACATGATACTAACATGATATTAGGAAAGAAATAGTGTAGACACCCATTTGTGTCTCCCCAAAACCAAACCTAGTGATGAGTACCTTTCGCGTCGAATCATAATCGAATGAAACAAAAGTGTGGAAAGGTCTAGTATTGCGGAAAGTTTTTATTTCTTTTCTCTTCTCTCTGTTTTTGAAAACTTATTTTAAGAAAACAGCCAATCCAGTTTGGTTGGTCCATGATATGGGTCCAATAGTAGTGTAGTTGGATGGGGCTTGCAAAGACCTTTCCAACGATATATTATAAGCCCAATTCCGATGAATATTGAGGAAGTTATGGCCAATTTACTAAACTGGGCCCGGTTTGAGCTTTATGTACGACCCAATGATCTAGGGGAGGGCCTACTATGATTTATCATTCCTAATGCAACTAGGAATGGTTTTAGTCTTCTAGATTCTTCTAGAAGGTTCTTTTCATTCCTAATTCAATTAGCATTGATAAATTGACTTTTGTTGACTTTTCAGAGTTTTAATCAAAATCAAATAGCATTTTCGAAGAAATTATATTATTTTATCCTCCAGTACGGTAAACTTATTGGATTTTCGAAAATGCGTTAAATTTAAGCTTGGCATCTGACCCCAGGCCTTGGCGCCTGGAACCAGGCCTGGCGCTAGTGTTGGTGCCTGGCGCCAGCTAGCCAGGGTTGGCGCCAGCCCTGTTTTCTGAGCGTCAGACTCTGTTTTGTTTAATTTATCTTTTTGGCTGATTTTCTCTATAAATATCGTATTAAAAACTCCGTTTTCATTCACCGATTCTCTCTAATCAATTCATTCACCAATTCTCACGATTATTCACCAACAACCAATTCTCATCATTCACGAGTTCTCATCTACAATCAGTTTTAATTAGCATTCTTTCTTTCAATTCTTTCTTACTTTGCTTTTTTCATACAAAATTCCGCATTCACAAGATCTAGAAACACCTAGCCATATTCGAAGTTGCATTGCCTTCGCCCTAGACGTGAAAGGTTTAATTTCTGAGGGTTTGGTCCCAAATCTCTCTTTCAATTATTTAATTTAATTGTTTGTTTATTATTTTCCTTGAAGTTACTAACGTGTGTATTTTGTTATTAGAAAGAGATACGAGGCATCAAAGTAAGTACTTTATTGATTTAATTGATGTTATGATGTAGAAATCATGTTTACATTGTTATTATGATATTCCTAGTATCATGTCTAGGGTAATTTTAATATTGAATATGATTGTTATGATGCTTCATACGTTCTTCCTAATATTTATGATTGCTAGTATCATGTTAGGGTTAAAGATTTGATTTTTATTGCTTAGTGACATGCTAGGGTTTGTTATTAATCTTGTTAGTATCATGCCTAGGATCTTGCTATATTATGCTCTAATGTTAACATGAATATGATGATGATTATAATTGTTATAATTTATGATGATTATGAATATTATTATTATTATTATTATTATTATTATTATTATTATTATTATTTTGATTATGATTATTATTATGATATTATTTATGTTGCTTGATATATTATTTATTATTTATTGCTTGATCACGCCTTTATGCATGTTTAAAGGGAATTTGGTACTTGTAATCACGCTTAATAAGATAATTAATAATCTTGTTAGGGTTAATTATGATTATAATTTCAAGTGATCGCCAATAATAGTTTATTTGTGCATTAATATTCAACCAACATAGATAAACAGATTTAGGGTTAATCCTATTGATTGCATGTTAGTTAGAAAGCGCACATGAATACGATCAGAATAAAGTAGAGGCCTATTATTAGGGCAGATTCAATCTCTTTTAGGTTGGATTTGTACCATCATCCCCGAACCCTTATTTGGTTAATGACCTTATGGAGTTGACGATCTCTTGGATCGTTAAGGGGTGTAACCTTCATCCTATGAACGGTTTACAAGTTCCTTAAAAAACTTGTTGGCGACTCTTTTGCTCTGTCTTCTTCCCTTTTGGACGCCACCATACTTTAGTGTATGATCACAGTGGGGTTCAAGCTAGTGGGATTTAAAGGCTTGAAATTATTCCCTACAGTTTTTGGCGACTCCACTGGGGAGGATTTCTATTTTAATTCCTGAATTTGTTTCGGCAATGATTTAGAATGAGTGGATGAGACTCGAAAATTTCTAAGTATTTCATGTGCGTAATTTTGATTAACATTATTGTCATATGCATAAAAAAAATCTCATTGGAAAGACCATCCGTAATGAGTTAAAAACATAGGATTTTACACGTAGGAAATTTGAGAAACGTCTTTCACAACTAGGACTGAAATAACACCGCGCGAAACTGGAAAATTTTATCGAGCACAGAAAGCTGCTGAGGCATGTGGGAAGTAGCGTCAGGGGCCAGAGCTTGGCGTCAGACTTTTAGCCGTAGCGCCAAACGTCAGTATTGGCGCCAGGCGCTACAGTTAAAAGCTGGCGCCAGTCTCTGATCGCTGGCGCCAATTTCCCCCAATCCACTCGCGCCAACCCTTCACGGTTAGGCTTCCGCGCGGTGCATCCGAACAATTAACCATGAATCCTCTTTGACTAAACCATATCCCGAACTTTAGAGAACTAGAGCCATGGTTAGGTTGCGAACTCATTGCATCATATTGTGCCTACTTGACTAATTGTGCATTATTTGTTGTGCATATATATATATATATTATGTTTTCTTAACCGTTTGTTTGACTTGTGTTGAGATTAAATCAATTAATGACTTAAAGAACTTTGCTCAATTAATTAATTAATTAGAGTCATTAAAGTCTAATTTTTTAATCGGAATTGACCTAGTACGACTTTAGGCATACCCCAGTTGATTAATAACACCGAAAACAGTCCCAGACCGAAGCTCCAATATTGGCGCCAAGGTATGAGCTGTAGCGCCACACGATGGAGTGTAGCGCCTGACGACAGCTATGTTGTCTGGCGCCAAGCTCCACAATGTGACGCCAGTCCTGTCGCTTGGCCGACAGTTCGGATTATTGGTCGAGTCATCACCTAGGGTCTAATTAATCAGTTTTCTGTTTAAATCGGTTAATTTTGCTGTCAATAATGTTTAATTGAATTAATGATCGAGTTTAGGCACTAAGTCCCATGGTCTTACACAAGAGTCTAAGCATGTCACTTACACTCAACGCACACACCAATACACATACTTTGACCATGATTAAGAGAGTCTTGTGTGCGCGTTTTTCCGTCATTTTTTTTAGGGGGGTAAGTCGGATATTAATCCTCCAATAAAAATAATAATACTTAATTGCCAAAAATATGCACCCTTTTCTTTTTCTTTTTTCCCTTAAAATAAACCATAAAGTCAAGATGATTCGAGTCAAGTAATTAAAATGCAAAATGGTTTAATTTACAGCGCGTGGTCAAGAAAGGAAGGACTATTAATCAAAGATAACCTCTTCGTACAAGTCCAACTTTTCGACAAACCTATAGCTTGCAAGAGAAAATCTAGGGTTATAATGGCAACTCAAGAAGAAGTCAATGATCTTAAGAACCAACTGGCTACTGTGACTGAAACACTGAAGCTTCTTGCACTTAGGATCGACGATCCCCTGAAGCAACAACAAATGGACCTCATGCAAGAGAGTTTAAGCAAGTTGTCCAGCGACTACAAGTTTCAAGAGCTTACATCACAAGGGGTCTCGGTGGACAAGGATCTTCTTCCGCAGAAGTTCAACGCCAACGACATCCCAAAATTTAGAGCAATTGACAACCCTTACTTTCATTTAAGAGCGTTTGAAACAATAATGAGTATCAAGGGTATCGATAAGAAGGTCTTTCCTTCTCTTTTCTCACTATCTCTCGAGACCGTTTGCCAACAATGGTTCTTTTCTCTCGAGAAAGAAAAGACCTCTACCTGGGAGTCTATAGCAAACGCTTTCGTAGATAGGTACAAATGCAACATTCAAGTCGAGACTGACCATAGAGAACTTGAAATCCTCAAGCAGAAAGAGAATGAAGGCTTCACTTCTTTCTTTAATAAGTGGAGAGAAACCTCCGCTAAGATGATTGAGGTACCAAGTGAAAAAGAGTCTGTGAGACTGTTTATCAAGAATCTCCAAGAAAAATATTCCAAGCATCTTAAATATCAAAATAATCTCCATACCTTTAAGGCTGTTTATGACATTGGGATCAATATTGAAGATGACTTAGCTAAGTCAAAAGCTGCCAACAATAACTCCAATAGTGGCTGGAAAGGAAAGAAGAACGACAATACTTCTTCTTCCAAAACCGCCCACTCAAATAATGTTAGCACCTTTAATTTAGGAGAAGTTCTTGCCATGAACAACCAAGGACAGAAGAAACCATTTAGGAGGAACTTCACTCCTATTGGCATGAGTTATGACACCGCATTTGATCGATTAAATGCAAAAGGTCTTATAACTCCCATTGGACCATTTAGGGACCCACAAGTTGAGAAGAGATCGGTTAACTGGAACCCCAATGCACACTGCAAGTATCACCAAGGTAGGGGTCATCCCACTGAAAGCTGTTGGAAGCTTAAGGAAGCTATCCAAGACCTAATCGACAACAAAAAACTGCCGTTGCCCCCTGCCAGTAAGAAGCCAAGTATCGACAATGCACCTCTAGCTCATACTCTAGCTATCTCCGATGAGGAAAACGAGGTTGACCCCTCCTCTCTCATTAAACCTGTCAAAGAAATCTGTGCCATAGAGAAAGAAGAGGAGATCTTTTTTGATGTCAAGGATAGTCTTCCAGAACCGGCAAATAAGGAAGATATACAATTGCTCACACTGTCTATGAAGGAGGCATCGCAATTACTACGTGAAGCTCTCAAAGTTATGAACGAACTCCATAAGAAATATGATGAGCTTCCACTTCCAAAAGAAGAACCTAAAAGAGAATTCACACCAGTAAGGACGACTTATGAGGCAAAGCACTTTCCCTTACAGGTCACTGAAAAACCCAAAAAGAGCAATAGAATCTACACTCCAATTGGGATCCCATATGTGCAAATGTTCAAAATGCTCTCCGAGAGTGGCGAGGTCAAACCTCTCGAACCGAGACCATTCGAGTCATTGAAAAGGACAGATAGATATTACTGTTAGTATCATCAATCAGGGGGTCACACTATAGAAAACTGTTTCAAATTCAAGGATTTGGTACAGAAAATGATTGATGAAAAGAAACTAGTCCAAGTTCAACAAGAAGAGGATACAACCATAAATGGAGTTTGGGACAGCGATGGAGAAGATGTCTATCTAAAGGACATAGTAGGACCTTCACCTTCTGTGTCATACACCACAGATGACATTTGGGCTGAAGAAGATTCATCAATAGACGTCCTCACAAGATCTGGGAGAGTGCAACCTACCGTTTCAACACAACCTATGCCCACCATACATCAAGTTCCCATACCTATCATCGAAGACAACGACATTGTTAAACGGTTTAAGAAGACAAAAGTTGAGATGAATGTGTGGAAACTTCTGAAAACATCTCGAGAACATAGGTTGGCTGTAATGAATGCCTTGGATAAAACGGGATAGATTCTGACACTACTCCTGAGGGACTAGCCAACTTCCTCACAAGTGACCTTCCTAGTCCGATTAATTTGATCACCTTTTCTGACAAAGATTTACCTCCAGAAGGTGACAAACATTACAAGGCATTAAACCTCACGGTAGTCTGCAAAAGGATGAATGTTCCCATGACTCTTGTAGACAATGGATCGGCTATCAATGTCTATCCACTTAGAACTGCGAGGATGCTCGACATAAGGGATGAGGACTTAACTCCGTCCACAAAAGGAATAAGGGCCAACGATAATACTCGCCGTCAAGCTCTTGGCAAAATAACCCTAAATGTAACGGCAGGAGCAATAGAACATGCTACTACTTTTCAAGTAGTGGACATCAAAGCATCATTCAACTTGTTGTTGGGACGCCCTTGGCTTCATGATCTAAAGGTCGTCCCTTCATCTCTCCACCAACAAGTAAAAGCCATAGTTGGAGGAATTCCAATCACTATCTATGCTTCGCCAATGAGAATCAAATCCATAGAGAATCCAATCATTAATGTGGAGCACGACGAGGATGATGAAGACCTATGGGGCTTTAACGAAGAAGTCTCCTTAATCCAGGAGGATGAAAGGACATCTCTTTGCCATGACCCCCATTCCAACATGACCGTCAACGCCATGCTGAAGAAACAAGGACACTTTCCTGGAATGACTTTAGGAAAGAAGAAAGGAATAGCAAAACCGCTGGAGTCACCTGGCCTCTCTAAGTTAGACACTTTCGGACTGGGTCTTGAACCGACTCGGAAAGATCTCAAGCGAGCCCAGGACAAGTTGAAAGCACGTAGGGACGCTCACATTCAAAAGAAAGCAAGTACAATGGATCAGTACCCTCTTACGCTTAATGGTCAGTTCATAAAAGAAGGAGAGGACTATCCATGCCATGAATTTCCCGAACCATTTGTTGTAAACGGCATAAGACAACCGGGATTCGAGATTTTCTTGGATTGCTACTTCACTGATGAAATCCCAACTCCTTTTCATAAGGAGAAAGCACCCCCATGCTTTGACTTTAATGTCATGGGATTACTGTTTGGGCGAGAAAAGAATGAGCCAACTTATGAAGAAGATAACTCCTCACTCATTCAAACGGTCCTACAGAGTGAAAGCTTCGACCCCTCGAAGCTAATTACTCCAGCCGAAGGATCACTACAAGGGTGGCGCAAGACTATCAAAGTGACTACTCCAAGCGGAAGGAAGATATCAATCACGACAGGACAGGGACCGATGTTTGAAGAGTCGTCTGAGTCAGAGTCTTTCCCTTTAGAGTCTTCTAAGTCTTTAGTAGTAACACCTCCCCCTCCTATTTCTTCTCCTAGGATAGTTAGTGATCCAGTCCCTGAGGACATATCACTCTTTGATGTAATGATCTCAGAGTATAATAATATTTCTCATTCTCCTTACTTCTCGTGTTCTTCCCTAACCCAAGATGACGAGCATTGCTTAGCTAACGATGAAAAAGACAAAGAAATTATTAAAGCAATGGAAACACTCGAAAAGAAAACATCGGTAATTGAAGAAACTGAAACAGTTGATATCTCGAATGATTCAACTCATAAAAGAGAAGTTAAAATCGGATTAACATTGAATAAGCAAGAAAGAACCGATTTAATTAACTTACTTAAAGAATTTATCGATGTATTTGCTTGGTCATATGAAGATATGCCAGGCATTAATAGAGAAATAGCTCAACACACTATACCACTAATTCCAGGAATGAAACCTGTAAAACAAAAGTTGCGTCGAATGAAACCCGACGTAGCACTTAAAATAAAAGAAGAAGTTCAAAAACAAATAACTGCAGGTTTCATCAAGGTATCCAAATACCCCGAATGGGTCGCCAACGTCGTCCCAGTTCCAAAGAAAGACGGAAGGGTAAGGATGTGTGTCGACTATCGAGATCTAAATAAGGCAAGTCCAAAGGACGACTTCCCTTTGCCACACATCGATATTCTGGTAGATAACACGGCAAATCACGCGCTTCTTTCGTTTATGGATGGATACGCAGGGTACAATCAGATTCTCATGAAAGAAGAAGACATGGAGAAAACAACCTTTATAACACCATGGGGCACTTACTACTACACGGTAATGCCGTTCGGGTTGAAAAACGCGGGTGCTACTTACCAACTTGCAGCAACTGCCTTACTCCATGACATGATGCATAAAGAAGTCGAAGTATATGTCGACGATACGATTGTAAAATCAAAAGACCGTCCAGGCCATCAAGTAGCCTTAAGGAAATTTTTCGAAAGGCTAAGAAAGTATAACATGAGGTTGAATCCATCAAAATGTGCTTTTGGAGTCACCTCAGGCAAGCTCTTGGGATACGTCATAAGCTCTAGAGGAATAGAGGTAGACCTAACCAAAATTAAAGCAATCATGTCAATGCCACCGCCCAAGACTGAGAAGCAGATTCGAGGATTTATTGGCCGGTTGCAATACATAAGTAGGTTCATATCAAAACTGACGACGATATGTGAACCAATCTTCAAGAAGCTCAAGAAGAATGTACCAGTAATATGGGATGACAAGTGTCAAAAAGCCTTTGAAAAGATCAAAGCCTATCTCGCAAATCCTCCCGTATTAGCACCAGTACTTCCTAGAATACCTCTTAGGTTATATTTGACGGTTACCAAAGAGACAATGGGAGCCATGCTAGCAAAAGAAGTAGAAGGCAAAGAGAACGCAATCTATTACCTAAGTAAAAAGATGCTCGAATACCAAACACGCTATACACCGCTCGAGAAATTGTGCCTCGCCTTGGTGTGGGCCACAACTAAGTTAAGACATTACATGTTGGTGCATACCGTTTTCGTAGTCTCCCGATTAGATCCACTCAAGTATCTATTCGAGAAATCTACACTCAATGGACGCATATCAAGATGGATAGTCAATCTAGCCCAGTTTGATGTACGGTTTATGCCACAAAAAGCTATTAAAGGATCCGTGGTGTCAGACTTTCTAGCAGATTTTCCAATAGAAGACTCGACGCCAATACAAGACAATGACTTTCTAGATGAAGACCTAATGGTCACTGAAGATGATACTTGGACCTTGTATTTCGACGGAGCCTCAAACCAAAAGGGATGTGGCGTCGAAGTGCTACTAGTATCACCTAAAGAAGAGCACGTTCCAATCTCAATAAAGCTTGATTTCGACGTTACCAACAACGCTGCTGAATATGAAGCATGCGTGGTAGGCCTTGAAACAGCTTTGGCATTGGGAGTAAAGAAGTTAAGAATATTCGGAGACTCTTCTTTGATCATCAATCAGATATCTAAAAGGTGGAAAGTAAGGAGCGAAAGTCTAGCCCCTTACCAAACCTATCTGGAAACTCTTACCGATCAGTTGGAGAAGGTAGAATACACATATCTACCTAGAGAGGAAAACCAATTTGCCGATGCCTTGGCAAGATTAGACTCAATGGTTAGGATTCCCACGGAAATCGAGCAAATGCCTCTAACTATCGAAAAAAGGCACAAACCAGCATATATCCAGGCCATAGAAGACGACGACTTAGTCCAAGGCGAAGAAGAAGAAGAAGAAGAAGAAGAAGAAGAAGAAGAACCGTGGTACACGGACATACTCAATTATGTCACCAATGGAGAATACCCTCCTCATGCTGACAAAAGAGCAAAGCGAGCATTGAGACTTTTGGCTTCTCAATATGTACTCATAGACAACGAGCTACATAAAAGGGTACCTAAAGGTCGAGCTCTCTTATGTGTAGGAAAGATGGATGCACAAAGAGTAATGAGAATAGTTCACGAAGGAATCTGTGGCACTCATGTAAATGGCAAAATGTTAGTCCAGAAAATAATGCGAGAAGGATATTATTGGACTACAATGAATAGGGATTGCCATCAATACGTAAAAAGATGCCCTAAGTGCCAAATTTACGTCAACTTACAACATGTCCCTCCATCTTTACTCTACACCTACACATCGCCATGGCCATTCCCTACATGGGGAATTGACATAATTGTCAAAATCACTCCCCCAGGAACGGGAGGCCACAAATTTATTCTACTAGCAATCGATTACTTTACAAAGTGGGTCGAAGCGCAATCATACGCTAAACTCACTGCAAAACATGTAGCACTCTTTATC
Source organism: Chenopodium album (assembly GCF_948465745.1). Classification (NCBI taxonomy): domain Eukaryota; kingdom Viridiplantae; phylum Streptophyta; class Magnoliopsida; order Caryophyllales; family Amaranthaceae; genus Chenopodium; species Chenopodium album. The sequence goes on from NC_137837.1 coordinate 22,146,567, forward strand.
GAAAGAAATATCATCTGTCGATATGGAGTCCCACATGAGATGATAAGTGACAATGGAACTTGTTTTGGGGTTTTTTGTACGTACTCGAATGGAGGGTGTGTACGTCCCTCGGGAGACAGATCTGCAATGCAACACTCGAACGGCCCGATCACCTGCAAAACAACGGACCCCGGGGGGGCCGGAGGTTTGCCTCCAACGATCAAGTCAGTGACCGAAATAATGTATTTTAGAGAGAGAAAGTAGAGAGAAGGGAGAGTAAATGTGGGGGGCATTGCCCTTGGAGAGAGAATTGGATCCCCTTAAACTGATGTAATGATCAGTATTTATAGAGCATTGGGATATGTGCCTCTTAGGTTATTTAACCTAAGTAGATTGGCTTCCCACCGTTTTACGGTTTCTAGGGTTGTGGGCTTAGAGCCCATTTTCACCCTTCTATCATTGAGTGACACGTGTCATGCTCTAATTGGCTCATTGAGCGCTGAGCTTGCGGACACGTGTCGAGGTGGAATTGGTCCACATATATAGGGGGTATTTTTACCCCCAAACATTAGCCCCTCGGAAGGGGTAGTTTCTCTTTCAAGAGGAATTACTCCTTTCGAAATCAAGGCTTTATTTTCCGCTTGTTCAAAAGCTCTATGGGCGGCATATGTCTAGTTCAATAAAAGAGGGATTTGATTAACTTAGAAAATCTGATACCTTAAATGGTATGATATTTTCTAAGTTAATCAATCATAATAATGATTCTCGCCTGAACTAGACAGATGACGACTTTTATTTCTTTTAGCCCCACTATGGTGGTCATATGACCTTTGGGAGACTTAGAATATTTTTGAGACGTTTGACATCCCATAAGGCAGGAGGCGAATGGTTGCCTGGGGGGCAGGAGGCAAATGGTCGCCTGACTCTTCACAGGGCAGGAGGCAAATGGCCGCCTGACTCTTCACAGGGCAGGAGGCAAATGGCCACCTGGGGGCAGGAGGCAAATGGCCGCCTGACTATTCACAGGGCAGGAGGCAAATGGCCGCCTGACTTTTCACAGGGAAGGAGGCAAATGGCCGCCTGACTATTCACAGGGCAGGAGGCAAATGGCCGCTTGGGGGCAGGAGGCAAATGGCCGCCTGACTATTCACAGGGTAGGAGGCAAATGGCCGCCTGGGGGGCAGGAGGCAAATGGCCGCCTGACTTTTCACAAGGAAGGAGGCAAATGGCCGCCTGACTATTCACAGGGCAGGAGGAAAATGCCGCCTGGGGGCAGGAGGCAAATGACCGCCTGACTATTCACAAGGCAGGAGGCAAATGGCCGCCTGGGGGCAGGAGGCAAATAGCCGCCTGACTCTTCATAGGGCAGGAGGCAAATGCCGCCTGGGGGAAGGAGGCAAATGGCCGCCTGATTATTCACAAGGCAGGAGGCAAATGGTCGCCTGGGGGCAGGAGGCAAATGGCCGCCTGACTCTTCACAGGGTAGGAGGCAAATTCCGCCTGGGGGCAGGAGGCAAATGGCCGCCTGGGGGCAGGAGGCAAATGGCCGCCTGACTATTCACAGGGCAGGAGGCATGTGGCCGCCTGGGGGCAGGAGGCAAATGGCCGCCTGGGGGCAGGAGGCAAATGGCCGCCTGGGGTGTTTGTAATCCAATTATACTTTCAATGTCTTTCTACCCCATTGGGAGGACTTGTATAATTTCGGAAGGTAATCTAGGTTAGAACTTTGGTCGATCACCGGCTGATGTCTTTTGGACATTCGGTGTTCCGAAAACTTAGTCGTTCTTTAGACTGTTATGGTCAGACGGCTATGAGTTGACCAATTTGGTCGTTCAATCTTTGCCGTATGCATAGGTACGTAGAACAAGCAAGTAGGCTGCTCTCTGCGACGATTGCACCCGGAGGGGTGTCGCCGGACACCATTGTCCATGTTGGGACAGACGGTTTTATGAAAAAAGCAACCATCCGGCCATTGGCCTGTGGTCTAGGTTGAGACCGGCTGTATAGCCACTAAGCGGTTTTGTGCCTAGTTTAGTTATCTGGCCATTGGCCGCATGTCACTCGGACGTTGAATTTGCTACTAAGTTTCAAACTTAGTTTATTATCCGGCCATTGGCCTCACGTCACTTGGACGTTTGTTTAGCTACTAAGTTTCAAACTTAGTTTATTATCCGGCCATTGGCCTCACGTCACTTGGACGTTTGTTTAGCTACTAAGTTTATAACTTAGTTTATTCAATTAATTAATATTTAATAATGTCAGTACTAACAATAATAAAAAGTTACCTCGTTTGGGCTTGATGGTACCAGCTCAATAGTTACAAGGCACCTTGACATATACTTGTATTTTTCATGCCACATTTGTTCTTAACACGCCTAACTTGGCAGCATGGGGCAACAATTAATAGTATTCCATACTTGACTGCCATGAACTTGAGAGGCGGCTTTCTTAGTGTCAGTGAGGGTGCCGCATAAATTAATTCCGCTTGGTCTTAGATGGAATTTCAATGCCAAAATTTACAAGCTTAAGTCCATATACATTCGGCTTAGCTTAAACCCATATATGCCGCTGTAGACACCTAAAAATGTCTCCCCAAAACCAAACCCGATGATGAACAACCTTTCACCGCTACTATTGGTCGGGTTTAATATTTAATCCCGAGAGTGCTTAAAAAATCGTATTTTATTAAATTCATATTTTTGAACAGTCCATGGATTAGTCTTGATGTTTGGTAAAAGCATAGTTTTAATTTCAGCCCAAACTTATTAATTAATTTTAAGCCCAAACCTTTTTTATTTTATTGTTTTATTTTTGGCCCAAACCTTTTATTTAATTATTTTCTTATTTTAGCCCGAATAATAAAAGCCAAAAAAGGCCCGAAATTATCAATCGGCACTTAAAAAGCCGAAGGAAATTAGGGTTAAAAATGTATTTAGACGGAAAATGACTTGGAAATTCCCGCGCCACGGCAGACTGCCACCGTGTCACGGGAATCCTTCCCGTCTTACGGTGGGACTTCCTGTGACACGGGAGGTCTGCCGTGACACGGGACATTCCGTGTCTTTTCCGCGTAAACCCTTAACGCGTTTTTTATCCCGTTTTCTGAAAATTTCCCGCGTCACATAAAAAATGTACCGTGTCACGGGAAAGTGTACCGTCTGACGGTGGAGCTTCCCGTGTCACGGTACAGTTTGACCGTGTCACGGGATACTTTTTTAGGGTTTTTATCATTTTAGGGTTCCGTGTGCTCCCTCAGCACATTTTCCCTATAAATACCCCCTCATTTCTGATGTACGGGGTACCGAGTAATTTTATTATTTTATTTTCTCTCTTCTATGCTATTAGCCTAAACACTAGCCTACCCTTTTCACTTCAAAATTCCTTCTTCAAGCTCTCAAAGGAGTCCATATTTTACTCGAGGTTCTGTCCTTAAACCAAGACGTGAAAGGTAGAATTGTTTGAGGGTTTGGTCCCAAAATCAACTTTATTTTATTTAAATTAATTTAGTTATTGTTTTATTTATTTCCTTGAAGTTACTAACTCGTTTATTGTTTTGTAGTTGCAAACAAACAGAATCAAAGTAAGGATCATGCTCCTTTTATTTTTATTATTTTTCTAACGATTTTATGTTGTTGGAATTGTGATTAAATTGGTTTTAATATTAATGTTGTTTTATTATATTTATGATCACCATATTTCATGTTTAAAGGGAATATGTAATTGAAAATCACGCCTAATAAGATAATTTGGACAACCGGTTTAGGATCCTTTTAATCTTGTTATTTAATCAAGTGATCACCAATATTTTAGAATTATATGTTGCATTAATATTCAACCAATTTAGCTTAATAATAGTTTGGAGCGAATTGAATATTTTGTTTGTATGCCTTTGAGATCGCAGGAATCACTTTTCACTATAAGAATCGAGTAGAGGCCAATACGGGCGAATGTGACTCCATGACTCACTTCGTACCATCATCCCCGATCCTCCTTTCGTGGTTCCGAACCATATGGAGTTAGTAATCTCATGGATTATGAATGGGGTGTAACCTTCACTAGTCAATCGTTGTTGCCTATCGTTGTCCCTTATCGTGGTTGCCTTTTTATGATCCGTGAACGGTTTACAAGTTCCTTAAAAACTTGTTGGCGGCTCCCTACTTTATTTTTCCTTAATCGTATATGTCAATTCCCACTTCCTATGAGTGCCAAGCATATTCACAATATGCTTTAACGTAGGCGCACTTCGAGCGACGCCTACAGCCGCCTGGTATGCTTAAGCTTATAGCTCTTTAAATGCCTCAAGAGCATATGCAATCACAGCCGGAGATATTACAAGCTCTTTGCTGTAGTGTCATCCGGCTTTTGCTAACTCATGGCGATTGCTTTCATTTTAGTTTTGCCGCCTATGCTAACTCATACAAGCTCAAACACAAGTTCTCAAAGGTTGGTCGGCTTTGGGATGTCAGGCAACTTATCTTGAAAACTATACAGACGACTCTTTATACCGTACGCATATTGCCATAATAATGAAGCATAAAGCACCCAGTTTTAATTGGTGAACAAGGCAGCCACGCAACCGGCTTTGAAGATTAAAAAGCAGCCCCGCAGCCGGGCTTGATGAAGAACAAAACATCCCACAACCGGGCTTTTTGAGGGACAAGGCAACCTCTAGAGCCGGACTTAAATTGAGGCACAAAGCAGCCCCTGCAATCGGCTTTTGTGATGAGCAAAGATGCCAATACAGCCGGGGTAAACTGGCGAGGGAAGCTACTCAAACAACCGAAATTATAAGAGTAACAAAAGACAAACTCACTATAATAATAGTGAAGTCCATACGGCTGCTATTGCTTATATATATATATATATATATATATATATATATATATATATATATATATATATATATATATATATATTTTTTTTTTTGAAATCATAATAATGATTTGCAATTTTGCATGGTAGCCCAACTAGCTTCACGCACAAAAGCTAGCTAAGGGGTGATACAGCCACACTTAATTGACGAGCAAGGATGCCCTTTCTGCCGACTTTTGTGACGAGCAAAGCTGCCACTACAGCCGGCTTTAATTGGTGAACAAAATAACCTTTCAGCCGAGTTTATTTGACGAGCATTTGAAATGAACCAAGCATCCCACTGCCGGGCATATTTGACGACCAATTGAGCCTTGGCAAGTGGGATAAATTGGCGAGGAGAGCTGCACCTACAGTCGGCTTTTGTGACAGGCAAAGCTGTCACTACAGCCGGGGTAAATTGGTGGGACAAGCTGCTCACACACAACCGGATTTGAGGTTGTTCAAAGCAACCCCCACAGCCGGGTTTAATTGAGGCACAAGGCACCCCTGCAGGCGGGCTTAAGTATGAACCAAGCAGCCCCGCAGCCGGCTTATTTTCCGAGCAATGATGCTCCATGCCGCCTGCATTGCAACTGTGTGGAGCTGACTATGGCTGTGCATTTAAGTACAAAATGATGGCAGCCGGCACAAGATCCGTCTTCATTGTTGCTTTCAACATCATCATTTCCCGAGTGAGAGGAGCTTGATATTCAACCGTTTGGGTGTATGTAAGCCCACATTTTTGAAACTTCATATTGACAGACGGCCATGGAAGACCAAGTAACTAAGCTCTAATAATCAAGTTGGTTCCGAGGTACATAGACGGCATGATAATGCCAAGCAGCCGCTAGCTCATCTTACACAAGGTAAGAAGGCTGAGGTTCCATGGTAATTTGACCAAGTTAGAGCCCAGGCCCGTTTCTGAGATTTCGGTGGCCTGGGGCAAAAACTTATATCGGGGCCCTAATTCACGTATACTATATAAATTTTTTAAAAATTGGGTATGCAAAATGAAAATGCATATTTTATTATGGTTAATAATCTTTAAAAACATCAAATTTCATAAAACATCGAAATTACATTCACGTAACTCTCGTTGAAGTAATTACACCAGCCGAACCATTCAAACTAAGTATTCAACCAATCAATTAGATTTTTTTTCCTCAAATTTTGTAATGTTTGAATGAAAGTAGTTATACAGGTTAAGAAAAATATAATTTAATACAAAGAAGAGATCTTGATGAATAAAGTCGTGTATGCATCGTTCAAAAAAAAAAGTAGGGTATGCAAGAAGAATTATATATAATTAGATAAATTTCCGTTGAAAATTGAAGAGTAAAATGACCATTTATTATAGTTTTCATCTTCAATTGAATCGTGAAAGAGAAGAAATTTAACTAACTGAAAATTGTAATGAGATACATTTTGAAAAATAAAATTACCAAAAACAGGGGTACAATTAAAAGTAATGACATTTTTTTTGTTAATTAAATTCACTTAAGAAAGTGAATAATTTGGGCAAAAAATTAGGGAAGAAATACGCTGACCAAATATGTCATTTGATATTTTGGAACTCTACACTACTATTGTAGTGTTGTACAATACACACTTGTTGCTTTAATTTCTTTCTTTCTTTTTTTTTTTTTTCAAATGTATATATAAGTAATACTATTTAGTATGAAGTACTACCTCCGCTTCATATTTTTTGCAACTTTGGGTATTTTTTGTGATATAAAATATTACAAAGTTGCAAAAAAATATGAAACGGAGGTAGTATTTATTATGGGGCCTTGTATTGTATTGAAACTGGGCTTTTTAACAAGGGGCCCAGGGCAGCCGCCCCAGCTGCCCTCCCCTTGCTACGGCCCTGTTAGAGCCGCTAGAATATAGAGCTGGTGCTTGCCGCTTCTTATCCTTACATATGGTTGCCACCTCACTCACTATATTGCACAAAATATAGACGTCATTATTGCCGTTTTGCGCCCTCAAATGCAGCTTTGCCGTCTCAAGGAAACTTCAAGCAATTGAGGTTCTTCAATGATGATACAACTGGTATTGAGAGCCGACTCACTACCTTTTCTCACCCTCAAATTTTTGAGTAAAAGTATGAACATAGACAGCCCCTACATCCGACTTTATTGACGAGGAAAGCTGTCCATACAGCCGGCTTTGATTGAGGAACAAAGATGCCCCTCAGCCGGGCTTGGTTGAGGCAAGAAGCAGATCATCATCCGGGCTTAATAAGCCAATGTCATTACCGGTTTTAATGCAGAACAAAGCAGCCGTTTGACAATCGTGTCACCGAGTCTGTAGCTTTGTTTGGCTTAGTTTCCGTTTGACTAAGCTCAGAATAATATTTTTTTTATTTTATTTTATAAAAAACATCATAATAATGATGAATATAGTAGCATTGCAGCCATGGAAGCCGTTTAATTAAGGCACCGTTCATGGCTCTTACCGGCTGACACTATTGAAGCAAAGCTACCCCATGCCGCCTGAGTACACTAATGTAAAAGATGATGCTCCTCCGGCACAAAGTCCGTCTGCGCATGCTAACACAAGAACAGCTTGTGTATGCTAACACAAGAAAAAGGCTAACCATGGCAGCCGGCTTTGAAGAGTGAACACAACAGATATGGCAGCCGCTTAATTGAAGAATATAGCAGCCACGCAGCCAGCTTAATTGAAGAATATAGCAGCCACGTAGCCAGCTTAATTGAAGAACAAAGCCCTTACGGCTGTGCTTGGTAGGAGCGCAAAGTAGCCCCACAATTGTCTGATGACCTTATTGATTATGCTGACCGGCTGCCACCATTGATGGTAGTAACTGGCTGACATTATTGATGATAGTAACCGACAGATTTGTTTGGCAAAAAATTTGCCAAGCCGTTTGATGGTGCCGCCTGAGTCATTGCTAACATTGAGCTCACAAATTCCCTCAAATGGAGAAATGCCGCTTATGTTAATAGGGAGAAGCTTTATAATGAAATAATGGAGTAGCTTGATATATAGTGTCGGCTGTCCTAATACAAGCAAGGCAGCCGCTTAATTGAACAATGAAAAATGATGGAATCTATCACTCCACTAGTTAATGAGCTAGTGAACTTTTGTGAATAAAATTAATGAACAGGCTAGCTGTCAAAAACTTGGAAGTATGGAAGTGAATGTTACTTGCCGCATGCATGTACCCCACTAATAACAAGAGTTTACTCTTAAAAATTTATTGTATTATATTATGTATAATACAGTTAGTAACATTCATATACATATATATTTGTTAATATATATGATGCTGATAGTATCAAACTATCAACCATGAATAGCATGCGGCCATGATGTTGATAGCATCAAACTATCAATCATAAATAGCATGAGGGCCGGCTGTACGATCCGGCTGGGTGGCCTGAGCATGCAGCCGGCTCATTAAATGAGTCGGATTAAAATATTGGAGTTGGCCAATTTAGCCGTCTCTCCCCTAATAAAATTTAGATTAAACGGCATTGCCCTTTAACCTTCAAATATGCATGACTTAGTCTGACAGGCCTTTTTGGCCGCCTGACTCTCGACATTCGGCCTCATGACGCCTGCTGTACTTGACATCCGGCCTCATGACGCCTGCTGCCTCCCAAAGGAGGCTCCCCTCTTGAGTCGGTGATCCACTACCGTTGTGCCATTACAGATGTGTCTCCCCACAGACGGCGCCAAATTTTTTGGGGTTTTTTGTACGTACCCGAATGGAGGGTGTGTACGTCCCTCGGGAGACAGATCTGCAATGCAACACTCGAACGGCCCGATCACCTGCAAAACAACGGACCCCGGGGGGGCCGGAGGTCCGCCTCCAACGATCAAGTCAGTGACCGAAATAATGTATTTTAGAGAGAGAAAGTAGAGAAAAGGGAGAGTAAATGTGGGGGGCATTGCCCTTGGAGAGAGAATTGGATCCCCTTAAACTGATGTAATGATCAGTATTTATAGAGCATTGGGATATGTGCCTCTTAGGTTATTTAACCTAAGTAGATTGGCTTCCCACCGTTTTACGGTTTCTAGGGTTGTGGGCTTAGAGCCCATTTTCACCCTTCTATCATTGAGTGACACGTGTCATGCTCTAATTGGCTCATTGAGCGCTGAGCTTGCGGACACGTGTCGAGGTGGAATTGGTCCACATATATAGGGGGTATTTTTACCCCCAAACAGAACTCACTTTCAAGCTGAATGTGAAGAATTGCTACAAAAATATGGCATTCAACATCATCATTCTTCCCCTTATAGACCTCAAGCAAACGGAGCAGTCGAGGCAGCTAATAAAAATTTAAAGACTATCATCGAGAAAATGACTGAAAATCATAAGGATTGGCCTGACAAGCTTCACTTCGCATTGTGGGGTTATCGCACGTCAATCCGTACATCAACAGGAAATACGCCATTTTCCTTGGTATATGGAATGGATGCCGTACAACCTGTCGAATTAGAAATACCATCTCTACGCATCGCGTTAGAGATTAAACTCGATGAAGTTGAATGGACTAGGGCAAGATATGAAGAATTGATTCTACTTAACGAGAAATGACTAGAAGCTCTACATCATACTCAGTGTTACCAAACTCATATGGCTAGGCATTTTAATAAGAAGGTCAAGACAAGAAATATCAAAGTAGGAGATTTGGTATTAAAAGCACTAAGGAAAAATGTTTTAGATCCAAGGGGAAAATTTAGACCTAACTGGTCTGGACCCTACATTGTCAAAACAATCCTGTCAGGAGGTGCAGCAAAACTAACTGATATGGATGGCAATGAATTCTCAAACATGACAAATCTTGACCAACTTAAGAAATACTACCCATAAATGACTTGAGTAGGATACTCAAGAGAGCTACGTTCGGCCTGATTCCTTAAGAAAGGATACGTAGGCAACCCTTTACGGGTGCGGCCACTTTATTTTTCGACATCTCCGCGTTCCAGATTTAATTAAAAATTCAACAGAAAATCGGCGAATTGTTGGCGTCGCAGAACAGAGCCTGGCGCCAACCAGAAGTCATCAGCGCCAGCCGATGGAATTGGCGCCTGGCGCCAGACTCCAATGGCAGGCGCCAAATGCCAATGACTAGCGCCAATCTTGAATAAAATCTGGGCGAATTTCAGTGTTTTTCGGAAAATTTTCGACTTCCGTACTCGAAGAATTTCTGGAAAATTAATTTTTTTCGATTTTCATTGCTTTAATAAAATAAATTTAAAGTAAATAATTTAATTGAAAGCTGAAATTTCATTAATAAAATAAAATTACATTGTTGATGGAATTTAAATAAAAACTGAAATAAATTAACTTTAAATAGAAATAACAATCTAAGTCTAATAAATCTAAAGCTAAGCAATGCTCTTAATCTTTCTTTTCCTTTCTAGCTCTTTTCCAATTCTTGTCTGCTTCCTCCTCTTCATCCATTACTTTCGCTAGTAGGCATCCTTTAGAGGACCTACATTCAATTTTGGAGTAGATGGTCTCCCCTTCAGCTAGCACTCCATGCTTCTTTTCCACCCAAGCTTTTTTGTCTATGGTGTTAGATTTCCTTTTTCCTTTGTCTTTGGTAGTATTTTTCTTCCTAGGCATTGTAGGTGTTTTGAATTCAATTCTTGCACCGAAGCGTTCTTTGGCAGGAGTCACCCTGTCACCTAGACGATTCTTCACATCGGTTCTACCCTGATCAATCGAAGATTTCTTCAGCAACCACTTCTTTACATCATTGGGCAAAGAAGGAGGAACCTTTTGGGTAATCACTTCTATAAAGGTCTAGCGCCCCAGTAAGCATCAAATCTGTCTACTTCTTGAGAAATAGGGTACTCAAAGGGAGGACGAAGATCTCCAGAAGGAATATTCTGAAGCAAGCCGTATTGTCTTTTTACCCTGCAGGGATAATAATAAGTTACACGAGACAAGCTTGGAAGACGGCAGAAAGTTTGCTTGTTAACACCAACCATCCTTTCTATTTTCCACCACGGGATGACCCACTTGATAGTAAAATCACGTGATTCAAAGACTTTTCTCCACCCAAGGCGTCCAATTTTAGGGATGCGCTTCTTCCTTCTCACGAAGCAATTGGGAGTATATTTTTCAATGTCGTCTGGAGGGCTAATTAATCCTAGCCTTTCCATTAGCCACATTTGTAAAAAATTGCAATGCAAATAAATTATTATTACGATACAAAAAAATATATTTTGATTTCTGTAATTAAAAATATTATTTTTCTACCTGTAATAAAATTGGAGAGCCGCGAAGAGGCGCTTTTGGGTCCCTTTTCAATTCGTCTAAACTAATCATAGTCTCTCCAACTATTAATGGCATTGGATTTCTCCCTGATTCAATTTGTTCTAGTATAGTGGTTATAATTGATTGACCCTCATTATTTTTACCACTACTAAGAAAAAATTGGTTAAGCATGCAAAATAGGAACGCCCTTCTTCTATATATATGAAAAGATTCAGAAAGAGGTTTATCAAAATAATAGCGTGCAAATTCTTTCAAATTCACTATATTGCCATCTACTATTTTTGATAAATCCCTTTCCTTTAAATTAAAGAAGCGCTCAAAATCCTTATAATAGTATGCATCTATTCTAGGGATTACTATAAGGTCTATCGCAGGGAAGCCTAAGATAGCATCAAATTCCTCCGGAAAAGGGCTAATCTCACCATACCCTATTCTGAAACAATGAGTATCAACATTCCAAAATTCTAAAGCGGTATGTATGAAGTCTAGGTCAAGATCTACCCCTTTGATGCCATAAATTCCCCCCAGGTAAAATAAATCTAATTCTTTTCTCTCCCTCGCATTAAGAGATCGACACCATTCATGAGTGTATTGGGTAAAGGTCTTGGTGACTAAAGACATGATTATTGTTTTTCTATAGAAGAGAATTATTTGTTCGTTGGAATTATGAGAAGAATCGACTGGGCAGGGGGATTTTTATACAGAAACTGCGAGGAATTTTAATCAGATTAAAATACAGCATCAGCGTCAATTGGCGCCAGCCGCCAGCGCTTGGCGCCACACGCTAAGTGTAGCGCCTGGCGCCAGGTTGCCAGATCAGCCGCGAGTCCTCAACTTGCGTTTTTAATATTAAACTCGAGTCGGTTATTGACTTTATGGCTCTGTTTAAACCTTTTCTATCCTTTCTCCTAATTAATTAAATATAGCTATTATTTTTTTTAAATTTTTATTATTCTTTTTGGACTTTATTTTAATTTCCAAACACCCGACATTTCATTCGATTTTTTCCTTTTTTATTTTTTCTTTTTGGGGGAGAGAGTCGGATACCCTCCATCAATAATAAAAATGACGGAATTTTTGCGCAAAATTGTTGTCACACTTTCCTTGCACACACTAACATACACATAATAATAACAATCGAATAAACTCATAATGGCATAAATATACAAAATGTGTCTATACATAATGAGTCTAAGGCAAAGTTCTATAAAAAAAGTCAAAATAAAATATACACAGGAACAAACTACGGTGCCGGAGGACGTAGGCCCATCATGTTATAAAATTGCGCCGTACGAGAAGTCACTTCTCCACCGGCTCCAGCTCCAGCTCCAGTCTCCGTAGGAGGAGGAAGACTCAGTATAGGACCACTCCAGCCAGGATCAACCTGAGGCTGAGGCCGCGAAGGCTGCTGCGATGACGAGCCAACCTCGTACATTCCACCACCTTTGAAAGCCGAGGTAGCCTCTCCTACCGGTGCAGCGTGAGCACCCTCAGAAGAAGATCCCGAGCCCTCTGCAACATCAGCTCGAGCAGCCTCAGAGCGACCGCCTCTACTCCCTGACGAAGTGCGACGACGTCTTGAGCTAGACCTCGCTGGATCCCTCCGCCCCTCAGGTCTCGTGTGGGTGTGAGAAGCGATAGGCTGGCCCTGCAAAAAGAGTTAAATCAGAAACAAAGTAAAATTGAAGCAGCAATGCAAAAATAATGGGTAAAGAAAGGATACCTCTCGGATGACGTCATCCCGACGACAAGTGGCTGCATTCCTCATCCGGACGAGCTGGCTCCGGAAGGCATCTATGCATCGTGCCATCGCCGAAACCACCTCGCGTGAAAACTGTCAGAAAAATAAGGCAGTAAATATACATGATATATGAAACACAAGATTCTGAAAAAAAAAAAACTAGGCTTACTCTAGTCTGGTGGCGAGGAATCGACCGCTCTACGAAACGCTCGCCCTCGGGAGCCGGAGAAATCATCTCCTCGATCGGCCTGTACATCCCCTGGTAGTGGATGGACATACGGGGTGGCAAGAACTCAGCAGCACCATCCTGATAAAACGGAAAAAATCAGTAAAGCATTACTTGGGGGCTACTTAGTGGAAAATAAAGCTAAGAAAATCTTACCCTCACATCCTCAGCCGGAACAGGGGCTGGAGCTAATAAAGGTAGTAGCTCCTCAGCATAACACCGCCCGAGGATCACATGGGACCGCCAAGGGGTACCAGCTCCCTCAGACATGCTCGACAACCGCGTCTCGTCGAACATATGACGTGGTGGAGCAGCAGGAACGACGAAGACATCAGAAGAGTGCTGTCTAGAAACCCTCTCTCCTAAGTACGCGACCGCTCCATAAGTCCCCAGAAAATAGCGACGCTCAGCAGAGTAATGTGCGACTAATCCAAGGACTGTCCAACCGCCCCACGGCCGGTATACCACCTCAGGTCCCTATAAAAAGCATTAATCAGGCAAGGATATATCTAAAGCACCGCAGAAAAGCAAGATGAACAAAAAAAGTCGTACCGAGATGATCCGGCTCCGGACATGTGTAATGGACATGTCCACATGGTGGCTGCCCCAAGAGGCGCTCACTAGAAATCCTCGCGGCGATGGTCTCGCCGGCGCAACGGAAGGAAAGTACTCGTAGAACCAGATCTACAAAGAGCTAAAAGTGTGAGTAAAAGCTAACTAATATGCAGAGCTAAACTTTATAGGGAATAAATGTTTACCTCTACCACCTTCCAAAAAGCAGACAAAGCAACGTCGTCCCAAAGGACCAGTGACGACACGAGTCCCTCAGCGCTCGAACAAAGTCAGCAAAGGCCAAGCTGGCCCAGTCATAAGTCTCGATCCGCTGGAGATCACGGACAACAGGAAGATAGTAAAGCAACGCTCTACTACCTTTGTCAGGGGAGAATGTCCCTGACAACAACATCAGCACAAAGATGCGCACCCGCTGCTCTCGGGTGGTTGCATCGTCATCAAGAGCCGCTGCCAGCGTCGAGCGGCGAATTCCCCTAGCACTAAACTGAGTCGTCTCGACCTCAGCTCGGGCCCGAATAGCGATCGGTCCCAACAACTCCTCGATCTCCGAAGAGAAGACGTCGATTCCACTGTCAAACGACATTGGCACAGAAGTGAACTCCAGTCCTGTGGTGAGACTGAAGTCCGTAGGGGTGACTATCATCTCGCCCCAGGGGAAATGGAAGGTGTTGATGGTGTCCCAGAAGAACTCCACCAAAGCGCGCACTACATGATGACCCCCGTTGGAGGCGACCATAGCCTCAGAGGTCTCGAACAAAGTAGCAAGCCCGCAAGACTCCCATAGGAGTCTCGTCTCAAGATCCCTGGCGATGTACATCCTGTACAAATCGCCTAAGCCATCACAGCCAGAGCCGTGATGTCGTGTCCTCCCGGGCGCGATGCCCTGTCTCACCCTCTCAGAAATGTGGTGGACAGGGGCGAAAAATAAGGTCCTCTCATCCCACTCCGGAAGTCGACCAAGCGAAGTGGAAGGCGTAACGTCATCCTCTACGGGCTCATGCTCCCGTCTAGTGTTTCGGGACCGTGAACCCGAGCCTCGTTGTCTAGCCATGCTACCTTGTGCAGAATTATCATGAATTAAGGTTCTATAGTATCTAAGGTTCGCCTAGCCGCATGATACTATGTTCGTAAAAAACAGAGTACGTAGTACTAAACAGAGCACAAATTCAAATTGAACATGACAGCATTTTTCAAGCAATTAAACAATTTCTTGCAACACTATAGTGATTATTGTGACAAATTGAACAAGAATTGCTAGCAAAAATATCAAGAACAAGCCACATTGTTCTTCACGACCTTAAGAGGTCCAACAATGGCAAATTGCTCATTTCTTCACCAAATTGAGTCAAACAAGTTTCAAATTGCTCCCAAGGCAATATACAAACATAATCAAGCAATTTCATGGCATAAAATTTGACAAACAAAGCGAATTGAGCATTATAAGTTTCGAATTTTCATGAAATTCGTGAATAAACATGCCAAGAATTCATTAAAGCTGAGGTGAGTTTGAAGAAAACTTACATAGATCAGGAAAATAGATGAAAAGAGCTTTGATTTGCAACAAATTTGAGCGATTCGGTTGAGAAACGAGCAAGCAATGAGCAATTGAAGTTTCAGATTTTCTTCGAGCAGTTTCGTGACGAACAAAGCAGCGAAATGAAGAGGAAGGGGGTATTTAAGGAAATCCCCGTGCTGGCGCCAGGCTCTATGCATTGGATCGCAAATTTGGCTTGGCGCCTGACGCCAATATCAGCGCCTGGCGCTAACGCTAAATAGGTGGCGCTGATGGTTTTTCAGCGACGCCAAAGCACCCAGCCACCTGGTGAGGTTGTGCTAGCCTTCTGCAACGTATTTTTGGGTTCCTTGGTACGCCAGTTAGCCCCTCTAAGCATTTGACATGATTTAGTAATCGGCTTGATTACATAAAGTGATCGACCTGATAAGAGATCGTCTCACTTAGCTTAAAGCGCCTAAGCATTGGCTCATTAGCAAAAAGCACCGACATATAGGCTCAAAAGCAAAAGAGCACCGACATATAGGTTCAAAAGCAAAAGAGCGCCGACATACAAGCATAGCGGGAGCAAAGTTCAGGCGAAATTTTAAAGATCGACAGGCGTTGATCTTCGGTAGTTTCCTTTGGAAAATTATCGCATCAAATGAAGATAACTTCAAGAGAAGATATCTTCTACAGCGTCCCCTAGCTTGCGGAGAGTTGTCACAAACAACTGGAGGTGATTTCGGGCGAAGTTATCTTCGATAGTATTCCCTAGGATGTGGAATATTATCAATGCGGATGAGGATTGTTTCAAGAGAAATAATCTTCGATAGTATTCCCTTGGACGTGGAATATTATCAATGCGGATGAGGATTGTTTTGAGAGAAATAATCTTCGATAGTATTCCCTTAGACGTGGAATATTATCAATGCGGGGGAGGATCGTTTCAGGAAAAGCAATCTTCCAATTGGAAGCAGTTACAGGCGTAGCAATTTTCAAGAGGGATGACATTCTCTAGCTTGCAGGAGGTCATCAAAACAACAGTAAAGCGACAACAAATCGGTTACTTTCAAAGACGTGTGCTCGACGGTGCAAGATACGCGTTTCTTAACTCTATTATCTGTTTAACTAATGCTAGTTTTGCAGGTATCGGCGTTACAAGAGTGGTTTAGGATCGCAGAACGTTCTGAATCATTCTCCGTCCCTATCGCTATTTTGACTTTTGTTTTCGAAACTCGCATTTCTCCAAACTCAGTCAAAGTGGGGGCTTCTGTAGACACCCATTTGTGTCTCCCCAAAACCAAACCCAGTGATGAGTACCTTTCGCGTCGAATCATAATCGAATGAAACGAAAGTGTGGAAAGGTCTAGTATTGCGGAAAGTTTTTATTTCTTTTCTCTTCTTTATGTTTTTGAAAACTTATTTTAAGAAAACAGACAATCCAGTTTGGTTGGTCCATGATATGGGTCCAATAGTAGTGTAGTTGGATGGGGCTTGCAAAGACCTTTCCAACGATATATTATAAGCCCAATTCCGATGAATATTGAGGAAGTTATGGCCAATTTACTAAACTGGGCCCGGTTTGAGCTTTATGTACGGCCCAATGATCTAGGGGAGGGCCTAATATGATTTATCATTCCTAATGCAATTAGGAATGGTTTTAGTCTTCTAGATTCTTCTAGAAGGTTCTTTTCATTCCTAATTCAATTAGCATTGATAAATTGACTTTTGTTGACTTTTCAGAGTTTTAATCAAAATCAAATAGCATTTTCGAAGAAATTATATTATTTTATCCTCTAGTACGGTAAACTTATCGGATTTTCGAAAACGCGTTAAATTTAAGCTTGGCGTCTGACCCCAGACCTTGGCGCCTGGAACCAAGCCTGGCGCCTCGCGCTAGTGCTGGTGCCTGGCGCCAGCTAGCCAGGGTTGGCGCCAGCCTTGTTTTCTGAGCGTCAGACTCTGTTTTGTTTAATTTATCTTTTTAGCTGATTTTCTCTATAAATATCGTATTAAAAACTCCGTTTTCATTCACCGATTCTCTCTAATCAATTCATTCACCAATTCTCACGATTATTCACCAACAACCAATTCTCATCATTCACGAGTTCTCATCTACAATCAGTTTTAATTAGCATTCTTTCTTTCAATTCTTTCTTACTTTGCTTTTTTCATACAAAATTCCGCATTCATAAGATCTAGAAACACCTAGCCATATTCGATGTTGCATTGCCTTCGACCTAGAAGTGAAAGGTTTAATTTCTGAGGGTTTGGTCCCAAATCTCTCTTTCAATTATTTAATTTAATTGTTTGTTTATTATTTTCCTTGAAGTTACTAACGTGTGTATTTTGTTATTAGAAAGAGATACGAGGCATCAAAGTAAGTACTTTATTGATTTAATTGATGTTATGATGTAGAAATCATGTTTACATTGTTATTATGATATTCCTAGTATCATGTCTAGGGTAATTTTAATATTGAATATGATTGTTATGATGCTTCATACGTTCTTCCTAATATTTATGATTGCTAGTATCATGTTAGGGTTAAAGATTTGATTTTTATTGCTTAGTGACATGCTAGGGTTTGTTATTAATCTTGTTAGTATCATGCCTAGGATCTTGCCATTATTATGCTCTAATGTTAACATGAATATGATGATGATTATAATTGTTATAATTTATGATGATTATGAATATTATTATTATTATTTTGATTATGATTATTATTATGATATTATTTATGTTGCTTGATATATTATTTATTATTTATTGCTTGATCACGCCTTTATGCATGTTTAAAGGGAATTTGGTACTTGTAATCACACTTAATAAGATAATTAATAATCTTGTTAGGGTTAATTATGATTATAATTTCAAGTGATCGCCAATAATAGTTTATTTGTGCATTAATATTCAACCAACATAGATAAACAGATTTAGGGTTAATCCTATTGATTGCATGTTAGTTAGAAAGCGCACATGAATACGATCAGAATAAAGTAGAGGCCTATTATTAGGGCAGATTCAATCTCTTTTAGGTTGGATTTGTACCATCATCCCCGAACCCTTATTTGGTTCATGACCTCATGGAGTTGACGATCTCTTGGATCGTTAAGGGGTGTAACCTTCATCCTATGAACGGTTTACAAGTTCCTTAAAAAACTTGTTGGCGACTCTTTTGCTCTATCTTCTTCCCTTTTGGACGCCACCGTACTTTAGTGTATGATCACAGTGGGGTTCAAGCTAGTGGGATTTAAAGGCTTGAAATTATTCCCTACAAATATGAAGCATTATTTTAATCATACTTGATATTAGAAATATTAATTAACCCTAAACATGATACTAGGAAGCAATAAGACATCCTAACATGATACTAGGAATCAAAATAACAATCTAAGCATGATTTCTATATCAAAAGATCAATAAAGCAATTAAAGGTACTTACTTCGATGCCTCGTATCTCTTTCTAATAACAAAATACACACGTTAGTAACTTCAAGGAAAATATTAAACAAAACAATTAAATTAAATAATTGAAAGAAAAAGTTAAAAAGTTTAAACTGGATTTGGGACCAAACCCGGCCTCAGAAATACCAAACCTTTCACGTCTAGGACGAAGGCAACTTCGAACTTTGCTAGGTGTGTCGAGAGCTAATGTATGAGGAATTTTGAAAAAGAGAAGGTTTAGAAAAAGGAGAGAGAGAGAGAAGGGAAGCTTCTAGCTTTTAGAGAGAGAAAGAGAGAGATGATTGTAGATGTAGATTGTGAATGTAGATGATTTGAAAACAGGGAAATACGACACCTATTTATAAGAAAAATAGCACGGGATCAAAGAAAATCATATTCGAAATAAAAATCCTTCCGTCGTAAACGACAGGAGCCAGCGCCAAACGACGATTTTGTCGCTTGGCGACGAAGGCCAACGCCAGGCGACGAAGGTCAGCGCCTGGCGACGACTCTGTCGTCTCGCGCTGGACCAAAAGTCAACACGCTTTTCCACGCGTAATTACCTTCAACACCGGTTGCAGGCAATTATGTGTCCGAGCAGTTTTCGAAATCAGATTTAATATATTTTATTTTAAATAAAACATTCTTTTAAAATAATAGTTAATAGGCCCTCCTCTAGATCATCGGGCCACCTTTGAAAATCATTGGGCCTAATCTAATTTAATCCATAACTTCCTCATAAGTCATCGGAATTGGGCATATAATATATCATTGAAAAGCTCTTTTCGAGCCCAATCCAACTACATTGTTATTGGATCTTTAATATGGACCAAAATAAATTGGACTGGCTATTTCTCATAAATAAGAGTAAGAAAAGAAATATTTTTAGAAAACAGAAAGAGAAATATTTTAATAAAAACATCCTCATCATTAGACTTTCCACACTTTCACCTCGTTCGATAATCAAATGACGTGAAAGGTATTCATCACCGGGTTCGGTTTTGGGGAGACACATTTGGGTGTCTACAACGGCACTGATAATGTATGCGGTTTGGTGGAAGAGTAGGAGTTGATGGTGGATGATTGAAGGTGAGAGGAACATTCGGTGGTGGTGTTTGGTGGTTGGTGCGGCTGCTACCCTGTTTTACTACGATGGAGATGAGGCAGGGGAAATTTGAGGGTGGTGATTCGGGGTGGGGTGGAGGACGGATAGGGTTTCGGTGGGCAATGGGATGAGTAGCGGCGGCTGAAGGGCGGGAGAAGGGTTGTGGGTTTCCGATGCAGGAGGGGGTTGTGGTGGCTAGGGTTTCAATGGGCAATGGGGTTGGGTTTCAGAATCTTTTTTTATTATTTTTTTACTTTTTTGGGCTAATTTAATTAGCTCTTGACATGTGGAATTTATGTAAAAAAAAAAAGAAATTAACCTTTCCAACAGGTAATCGGTAATTGGGATGGATGAAAAAGAAGAATTTCCAAAGTTCGGATTATTCCAAAATAATCCAAAGTTGGGGGGATTATTATGGAAAAATTCAACAAAGTTGGGATTATTATTTCTAATTTTTCCTAAAAAATAATGTAGTTTTTTTTAGTTAAATTAAGTAAGAGAATGTACTAAAATATTCATGTTAATGTGTCAAGGTTGTTATTAGTATAGAGATCAATTCCTTACATCATATAGAGAACATCTTTTGGGAGGGGTGACAGGGTAAAGTCGTATCCCCTAATCAAAAGTAATACCTAAATCCTCTAACTAAAGTAGATAGGGAAGTAGGGTCGATCTCCACAGGGAAACAAGTCTTTTTACTCCTAATTAATTATTATAATCTAAATTATCTAAGTAACCAATATTTATATTCGAATAAGAAACTAAACTACTAAGATTGAGAATAGAGAGAAAACAATATATAAGAGGATCTAGGGCATAGGTTCACCAATAAATAATACTCCAGGGTAGAATATAATAATCATTCATCAATGCATATATTAATCAGATTATAAAGGGCTTTCGCTACGTATTATAATCACACAATTAATTTACCGGTATTAAATCTCATCTTTCGAATCTCGAATTAACCATTTATAAATTAACTTGCCTATTGAAACTAGACCTAAACATTAATTCTCATCTGTCGAATCTCGAATCAATATTGTTAAACTCATGCATAAAAGATCAGGCCTAATCTAGTCACAGAGCATTAAATCAATCTATAGGAAATTAATCTAGCATTGATAATTAACAACAATAAATTACCCCTTCATATTATTTATGGATCCCCATAAACCCTAAAAGTAAAGATCTCATCAATGAATCAATAAATATACTTCACCCCAAAAAGTAAAAATCAGGCACAAACGATCCAGGGTAAATCAAATAAACATGCTTCAAAGTCAACCAATCAAATCCATCTAATTACCGATCTTCCCTAACAATTGTCAAACAGAGCAAACCACAAGAGCATATAGAATTCAAGACTAGTGCTCACGCACTCAACTCTCATTTTTGTGGCGAGTAAAAGATGTACTCGATCGCTCTCCATCCAACCCCTTTATGTGAACAATGCCCTCCCATCTCACACTCTCGTGTGTATAAAACAATGAACGCTCAATCCTAATAGTCGACTCTAAATATGCCAAATCATAACTTGCATTGATAAACAACACTTTCACATTCATACAATTCTATGCACAAAGGTCAGAAGGTCTTTAAAGCTTGTAATGTAAGGCTAGGGTAAAGGGTAAGAATCATTTGGGAATAAGTGAGAGAAAATCTATGCTTAAAGGAGCCATATCCTAATAAAACCCATGATCAAAATAACTAATGATCATACATCTCCAACAACATAACCAACTCAAACATCAACCAAATATACTCCAATCATAATAAATAAACCCAACTCTTACAATTTCACTCATAAGATATAATGATAAAGAAGTGGAGTGAATAAACAAACTTATTTTCCAAACTTGAATATTTTTCATTGAAGCACTATTATTTTTCTTTTGATCACCCTCCAACTAGAACATTTGAACAATTTTTTTTTCTTTTGAAGTTCACTTATTTTTTTTTTCTTGAACTTCTTTTTTTTTTCATAATATCATGCTTAATTTTTCAAGAAAATATAACTCTCAAACTCATCAAAAATAAACATGAATAACAACAAAATAACTTCTCAAAGTCCCACCCAAGTTGTGCAAATAATAAGTATACTACAAACTCCCTCACCTCACTCACTAATAGCTCCCCCAAGCCAAGCTTGGGACTAGTAACCAATGGGGCAAAATAGGCTTGTAATGTGGCTAATAAACAACCAAAAAGTCAAGGCAACAACATGGGTAGCAAGAAGGGAACAAATGTATCTACAATATCTGGAGGCTACCTAAAAGAACAAATGCCTTCGTCCTCCACAATGTGCATAATAATGAATCATATAAGTATTACTAATAGTTGCAAATCAATACTCAAATTCATTAACATACCAGGAATTATGGAACTATATCACATTTCCTAACCAAATCAACTAGTCAAGCACTATATTCACAAGTAGTTGGACAAAATTGACGCATATTAAGGTTTCAAGGCAATCAAACATCAAATCATGATCAACTAATCCACAATGCTTATCATCAAATACCAAGAATCAAAAACAATTTTCTCAAGTAAGGAGCACAGGGAAGCATAATTTATAATTCATTGGAACGTATTTTTGAATTTTTAATTTTTCAATTTTTTTGTATTTTTGTATATATAAGAAAGCAATAAAACTAACCTAGAAAGCAGGAAATCTAACCTAAGAAAACACACCAAAAATAAAAGAAAAGAGAAAAAGAAATATACCAAACCAAAATCTCCCCCAAGCCAGAATCAGACAATGTCCTCATTGGCTCGGGAACTAGCCCAACATAGCTAGTCCTGATCATCCTCATCCATCGAGCCGAAACCCGCACCTCCACTGCCATCTGCACCACCTGCACCAGAAGAGCTACCACCAAAATAATCAGCGTGAAAACTCCCTCCCCCCGCTGGTCCCCCGAAAGGAATGTCCTGGTCGTACCCGAAGAAAGAAGAATAGTCCGTGTAAATACCACGGGCAGTGGGATCCCTATCGTATCCCTGGGGTGGTGGCTGAAACCAGTCAGGGTGAATAGCGTCGTCGGGAATGTTGCCCCGACGAGCATAATCATCGTACATAGGGTAGATGGCTCTACCCTGGTTCCTCTCTAGGTATCCTAACCTCTGGTGTAGGGAGCCTACCATCCTCCTAAGGTCAGTATGGGAATGCTCGATACGTCCTAAGGCCTAACCTATACTCTGAAGATCCCAAACAGGGTCAGAGTCAACATGAGGGACGGAGTGGGACATACGAGGTGGAGAGAAAGCCACCTCGGGCTGAGGCTGGGGTGGTGGAACTGGTGGTGGTGGTGCCTGCCCCCTAGCGCTGGCAACTAAAACATCATAAGTGTAAGAAGGTTGCCCTGGGGGAAAGGCGGTCAAGTCAGGACTAGGTAGGGGAAAAATGGGCAAAGGTTGCTCGCTCCCAGTCCGAATACACCAAAAGGGTGTCTGCTCGCTATCCGGTCTAACCCACCCCACATCCTCAAAATACCTAGCACTCATATAGGTATCTGGTCCACAGTTGGTCAGCTGGTGGGGTCCGTCTACTACAAAACCGGCCTTTTTTACTGCTATTCGAGTGATAAGGCCACCTAGACGGATATGGGTCTTGGAAGTGGTGCTGGCTGTGGCATGCATACTCAAATGGTGAGCTATAAACCTACTTATGTTCAATTTTCCGTACCCGTACACATAGTGTCCTATGACAGCTAGTTCGTTAGATTGAGCGTTATGGGGCTCGGCCCTACCTAAAAAACACAAACCCGCAAATCTTTGCCAGATTTTTGGGACAGGGTGGTGAATAGGTTTGGTACTAGCATGTTGGGGGTCGGGGGTAGGCAAACCAGTCAAAGAATAATATAAGTCACCCATTTTATAGTCCGCATGCCACTGGTGAGATAATTCAGAATTTAATTCAAAAATTTTACAAAATTCTACAAAAGTTAAACTAATATTTCTATTGTTTAACCTGAAAAATAAATTTGGCCCATTTCTACTACTAACAACATGGAAAGTGGACAGGAATTCACAAGTAAGTTCTCGGTATATAAGATAGTGCATATCAACAAATTTTCTCATGCCAATGTCATTCAAAAATCGTTTTACAAAATCATACAAACCAAATGATTCTAGGGTAGGGCGGTGTAACCACCGAGAAGGAATTACCTCACGACCGATTAAGTGCTCTAGCCGTTCCTTTTTCTCTCGGCTCACAATACGGATCGTCGGCCAGTACGGGAGTTGCAAGTCCGGGTCGTATTCCTCCCTAGAATTGGAGCTCCTACCAAAAATGGACCTAGCCCTCTTTGAATCCATGTTAGGAAATGGGTTTGAAAATTTATTGAATTAAAACTGAAGAATTTTTATATGAAGGTGTAGAGGATGAAGAAAGGATCACAAATATATAAAGAGTTTTGAATTTGGGTAAGGAATGGAGGAGAAATCTTAGTGAGAAGGTAGAGAGAATTTGAGTTTTAGAGAGAGAAAGTAATGGAGGAAAGAAGAAATGGAGGAAGAAAGAAGAAAAGAAAGAAGAAGAAGGGGTCGGACCCGCTCGCGCCCGGTCGGGCGATCTCATTTTTAAAGATTGTAGAGCTCTCGCGCCCGGTCGGGCGACGGTCGCCCGGGCGATCTAAGTTGCCCGTTTTCGTATCCTATCGCGCGCGGTCGGGCGCCTTTCGCCCGGTCGGGCGATCTATATTACCGATTTTCTCTTGGTCTCGCGCCCAGTCGGGCGCCCTTCGCCCGATCAGGCGATCTTGAGGTTCAAAATTTCGCCCTTCTCGCGCCCGGTCGGGCGAGGCTTGCCCGATCGGGCGGATAAATTAGTCCGTAAACGACGAATTTCGCGCCTGGTCGGGTGAAATTACTAATTTTCAGATCATTGCTCTCGCGCCCGATCGGGCGAGCTTTGCCCGGTCGGGCCCGAGACTAAATCGGCGAAATATTATTTTTCCTCTTTTCTCCAAAATTTGGCTAACTCTTTTCCTTCAAACCTGTACAAACACTCATAAAACTCATTAAATTCCCTCATCTCTCCTCTCATAAGAAAAAGAAGAGAAAAACTAGCCTAAAAAACATTAAAAATACGGGTTGCCTCCCTTAAAGCGTTGGTTTATCTAGGTCCCGCACGACCTTGTTACCAAGTACAATATCTAGGACCCTTCGCCTAACGCTTGATTGGGTGGTTTCTCACCCGGTCTAGCGGTGTTCAGGCTGCGATGCGGCTTCCTGACATACCCTGTGGGACGCCAAATCACCTTATCTGGTGGATCCTCCTTGACTTGGAGTGGGGGGTCTTCAATGCTACGCACTAAAAATCCTCCTTTGATCGAAGGTTGCTTCAAATTGTCATTGCATTCAACACTTGCAACTCGATATGGCGGAACACTTACCGTAGGCTCGATTTGCACAACTTGCTCGATCGGTTCCACTTGTTCATCCTCGAAACCAAGACCAACATTGTAGAGTGCTCTTTCTATTGCATCGACTTCCTTCTGCCATTTGTCTATCTCATCTTAAAAGGATGCAACACAAGATATCGCCTCCAAGGGATCTATTTCAAGAGCTTGGGGCTTGTTAGAATAATTTACAACCACATTAACACTGAAACATTTCTCCTCAGTCATGGAGCTTTTAGGGGCATTATTCAGATTAAAAACAACTTTATCATCCCCTACTGGTAATGTTAACTTACCACTTCTTACATCTATGACTGCTCCTGCAGTGTTAAGGAATGGTCTACCCAAAATAATTGGGGTTTGCATATCGTCAGCCATATCAAGAACAACAAAATCTACAGGTATATAAAATTTACCTACTCTAACGGGGACATCCTCTAAAACACCTAAGGGGTATTTGAAACGGTCGGCCATTTGTAGAGTTATATTAGTAGCTTTTAATTTACCCATATTCAAACTACATTGTTTGGTTTAACGGAATTAAGATTAGCATTATTTAATAAAACAGGTTCATCAACTCTGGGCATAGAGGGCCCTTCATAGTTTGAACCACTCCTTAGAGTAATTGCAAATGCTTGATCCGTAGGCCTAGTCGGTTGTGCCGGCAGAGCTCCCTATTGGCGGGCTTGTAGAGTAGCGGAGAGTTGCGCAATTTGATTATCTACAATTTTATTATGCGCTAGAATTTGATCAATTGTCGCATCTCTGCTCTCCATGTGCTTTTGCATATTGGCCAACATTGCTCTAATTTCCACCAGAGAAGGGTCAGAAGATGAGGAGGGTTGTTGTGGTTGGTTCTTCTGGCTAGCATTGGGATGGTAATATTTCTGCTGCTGTTGCTGTGGCGCCTGTGGTTCTTGTGGTGGTGGATTTTGAACATTAGTGCTCCGGTAAGAAAGGTACGGATGATTCCGATACCCAGGATTGTAAGTGTTGGAGTATGGGTTATTCTGCCTATAAGCTTGGAAGGCATTAACTTGCTCCACGGAACTCCTGCAATCTTGCTCCCAATGACCTACAATACCACAATTCTCAGAGAAGGCCTCATTAGAATTATTATTAATCGCAGAAACATTAGCTACATTAGCAATGCTCAGATTATCTAATTTTTGACAAATACAGGTTAGTTGAGCTTGCAAAAAGGATACAGAGTCGACACTATGCTTCCCCTTGTTAGCAAATCCTCTAGGGTTCCCATATTGGGAATTGTGTATCTCCATGTCTTCAATAACCTGACCTGCATCTTCAACATCAAGATTCATAAATCTCCCACTAGCTGCAGAGTCTAAAATTATTCGAGAAGAATTCCCAAGGCCATTATAAAAGGCTTGAATTAACTGCCATTGTGCTAAATTATGGTGGGGGCAATCTCTTTGTAAATCCTTGAACCTCTCCCAAGCCTCATATAAAGATTCATCGGCTTCTTGGGAAAAATTCTGGATCGCACTCCGTAGTACGGTTGTTCTCTCTGCAGGGTAATACTTGTTATAGAAATTCAAAACAAGAGTTTCCCAGTCAGTTATACCAAGTGTAGTTCTATTTAAGCCATTAAACCACAATTTAGCTTTTGCAGTTAAAGAGAAGGGAAAGAGAATCTCCCTGATTTGGTCTTGAGTGACCCCGGCTTGCCTGATGGTGTTGCAATATTGACAATAGTCGGCAATGTGAAGATTCGGGTCTTCACCCTTGGCTCCACTGAATTGCTTCCTCTATATCATCGTTATAAATTGAGGTTTAATTTCAAATTGAACCCCATCGAGAGCCGGAGTAGGGGTGAGATGTGGAAAATCCGTAAGCTTTGGTTGTGAATAATCACTAAGCTTCTTTGGAGCCGTCATCTCTGATTCTGTTTCTGATGATGTCTCTCAATCGCTAGAACCAGTTGGAGGATCGCGGTGATTATTGTTATTATCACCAGAATCCGCCAGGATTTGCTTGTAGAAATTTTTCTGTCTATGGAAGGAACGTTCGATCTCAGGATCGAATGGGATGTAACCTGATCTGGAACACCTGGGCATAAACAAAAACTAGAAGCAAATATGAGATTTGTCTCGGAGAACTAACGCTCTCTGAGACAAAAGGGAAATAATCTAGACTACAAAAACAATCAGAAATAAAAATAAAACCGTTTCCCCGGCAACAGCGCCAAATTTTGACAGGGTAAAGTCGTATCCCCTAATCAAAAGTAATACCTAAATCGTCTAACTAAAGTAGATAGGGAAGTAGGGTCGATCTCCACAGGGAAACAAGTCTTTTTACTCTTAATTAATTATTATAATCTAAATTATCTAAGTAACCAATATTTATATTCGAATAAGAAACTAAACTACTAAGATTGAGAATAGAGAGAAAACAATATATAAGAGGATCTAGGGCATAGGTTCACCAATAAATAATACTCCAGGGTAGAATATAATAATCATTCATCAATGCATATATTAATCAGATTATAAAGGGCTTTCGCTACGTATTATAATCACACAATTAATTTACCGGTATTAAATCTCATCTTTCGAATCTCGAATTAACCATTTATAAATTAACTTGCCTATTGAAACTAGACCTAAACATTAATTCTCATCTGTCGAATCTCGAATCAATATTGTTAAACTCATGCATAAAAGATCAGGCCTAATCTAGTCACAGAGCATTAAATCAATCAATAGGAAATTAATCTAGCACTACTACAAAAATGGGAATATAGAACACCTAAAACAAGGGATATAGAACGCCTTAGAGGCGTTCTTCTGAGGGGGTGCCTTATAAATTCTACAGAACGCCTCTTTGAGGCGTTCTATATCTAACACAATAAAGATCGCTCATCTTAGATAGGCGCTTCATATTCTAGGTATAAATTAAATAAAAAACAAGGAAAATAGAGCTGTCATCCTGAGATAGGCGTTCTATAACAATATAAAAAGAGAACGCCTACCATAGATAGGCGCTCTCTTTTCTTTAATTTTTTTTTAAAAAATATTATTATTATTATTATTATTATTATTATTATTATTATTATTATTATTATTATTATTATTATTATTATTATTATTATTATTATTATTATTAACAACAACAACAACAACAACAACTACGACTCATACGTGTAAAATGAAATAAACATGATTTATTATGATACTCAACTTTTTATTTATCAAATACATTAAAAATACAATAGTTCAATCACAATAAACTTAATTCCTCCATAATTACATTACAAAGATACAAAAAACAAATAATTACTCCCTAAGACTCATAAGCAAAAGAGAGCCATTAACTTAAAGGGTTTTAAACCACCACCACGCTTTCAGTCCTTGGGCAACCACCTTAACCATCAAACTTCACAGCCGCACCAAACAACCATAAAACACCCCATAAAAAACAGAGCAGCCGCATCAAACACCCACAAAACGACAACTTGCTGTAAAAAAAAAAAACAATGACATTGTCACCTACTAAATAAAATGTTAAAAAAATTCAAGAAATTAAAAATTTATACACTTCAAGAAAATAGGGAAACAATACATAGCAAAATCAACAAAATAAATGGAACTGACCATATTGTATTGAAAATAATTAAGAAAATCTAAAAATAAGACTAAATCTTAAGATAAAAATCTGAAATTTGAGATCTAAAATTAATAATAGAAAATGAAAGCTCACTCCCCAACTCGCACACCACCCACGGCCAACACCACGACCCACCGTACCCCGCTGTGACCCACCCCCACGACCCCCACCACCAGCTACCCCCCACGACTCACACCACCACCTGCAAAACCCACTACAAACAAAAATTCGCACACCGCCCTAAAATTAACAAAAATAAACAGAATCGATTATATCAAATATAATAAAAAGTAAAATCAGATCTAAATAATAACTACACAACAAATAAATTATAATCAGAGAGGAAGAGGGGCGTGAGATGCTAAAATTCATAGATGTTAATCTACTATTATGTTCTTTGCTGCAAAGTGAATCAAATTGAGAACTTGACTTCAATATCTTTGGAAAAATTACAAAGCATATAGATCTATTTGCTGGGCAGGGAATTTGAGGAGAGAGAAAGAGAGGAAGAGGAGAAAGAAAGGGGAGGATGATCTTTGATCTAGAAAGAGAAGGAGTGAGAAAGAAAAGAAGATATAAGGGGGCAGCTACAATTTGAAACGAAGTAGTTTAGGGTTAGGTGGGTCGTGGTTGTCATACATGATACTTCCAATTTATTTTATTTTTTAAAAAAAATTATTATACTGATAGAACGGTTAATCAAAGGAGGTGCTCTATATTTGTTAGTGTAAATTTGAATTTATCATATAGAATGGTTAACTTAGATAGGCGCTCTGTAGGTTTTAACATACAAAGGGCCTATCTTACATAGGCGATCTGTATAATTCTAGAGATCGCCTATGCAACTTGACCGTTGTGTATTATGTGTTACTTATTCCCTATTTTGTGGTAGTGTAGCATTGATAATTAACAACAATAAATTACCCCTTCATATTATTTATGGATCCCCATAAACCCTAGAAATAAAACTACTCACACATAATTAAATATAAACTAAACAAAGTAATAAAGCAAGACATGATAAAAAGAAATAAAGTAAATAACTAAGATTAAGAGAAGAGAAATCGTTACCAAAATAAATATGGAATTAAGAGTAGATTAAGAACAAAGGTTTTTAGAGAAAGAAATCTAAGAGAACAATTAAGAGAGTAAAGAAAGTGTAAAAAGGAGAAGAAGAGATAAGAGATATCCTAAAATCGTATTACGGAGGAGTATTTATACTCCGTCCAAAAATCCTAAACTAAAACAAATTAAAACGACGTTAAGCGTCCACTAATAAATATACGCGCCCGATCGGGCGAGGCACCGCCCGATCGGGTACGCCTTTTTGCTTCCTAATACTAAACTCGCGCCCGGCCGGGCGCGTCACCGGGCGCCAGCCTTAGCTTCTCTTGCCCGGCCGGACGCGCCTCCGGGCGCCAGCCTCTTTGGCCGGGTGGCTCTCTTGGGCCACTATTTGGACTACGATTGGGCTCCAATTCTTCGGGCCAATCTGGGTTTCCTCGTTGGGTCTTGAATACTTGGTCCAAATGCCCTGGTATCACCTATACCGAGCCCTTAATCACCGGTTCGATGGCTCTAACCGGCCCTGGGCTATAGAATCTGGTCGTGCTTCTCCAATGCTCGTGATTGCTCCAAAATATCTCGGGAAAATACTCCAAAAGCATAAATCCCTGCAAAAGTCAACCAAATCTACGAAAACTCTAGAAAACACCAATTAGTAATAAAAGTGGTTCTAAAGAGCCAAAAACACTACTAATTATGACCAAGGGATGGGGATAAAATACTATATAAAATAGACACATCAAGGGGACTGGAACCTACCACCCATAACTAGGGGTGTTCAAATCCGGGTACTCGGGATTTCGGGTACCCGAAAATGCGGGTACCCGGAGTTTCGGGTAGTTGATAATTCGGCCCGACCCGAATAACTCGGGTACCCGGGTATCGGGTACCCGAATTATCCGGGTCGGGTCACAGGGCACCCACTTAAACTCTTTACTTTTTTTTTTGGAAAAATTAACATCAAAGTTAAAAGCATAAGCATAATGTATAATTACTGCTTAATCTGCTATATATTGTTATTTTCCTCAAAAACCAAAAATAAAATTAAAAAATAATAGATACACATGATAGATTTTGTATAAATGTAACAAAAATCCTTGAATTCAAATAGTTGTAAATTCTGCTATTTGGTTCTTTAATTACCTAGGATTATACATAACTAACCTTTTGTAAATCAAATCAAACCAAACAAACTCTTCAAATATAGCAACAATGTAATTGATTTTTTTTTATTCTATATACTTTGTGCGTATAATTGTGTGACATCATGAAGACATGAAGTATAATATGAACCATTTCCCTCCCTGCCAAGTGCCAACTGCCATAGCCATGGATTAATGAAGAAGGCTGCCCGCGCCACAAGAGCTCCGATTTAAGGTTGATTGCCGAGTGGTAAACATGCTCCTCATATTAAGAGGAGAAAGAGAGCTAGAGAGGAGATGGGGCAAGAGAGAGAATACTACTACCGATTATCTATTGATAGGGGATGAGAAAAGAAGGAAAAGGCTGCTGGCACTAGTGGAAAAATAGCTATCCGTAACGGGCAAAAAAGGCCTATCCGTAATGGGCATCGGGCGTTACGTATGCCACCGTTACGGATAGCCAGTGTTGTTCGTAACGGGCAGTGTCTGTTACGGATAATGGGTTATTCGTAACAGGCACTTCAAGTGTCCGTTACGAATAACCCATTATTCGTAACGGACATTTCAAGTGTCCGTTACAAATAACGATTTATTTGTAACGGGACTTTCAACTTCCCGTTACAAATAACGGGGTTAATTGTAACGGGCATGATATATGTCCGTTACAAATAGTGTGTAACCCAATTTTTAAAAAAAATCCAGCACATGATGTGCTGGATTAGCTAGCTTGCATAATAATTATAGCACAATTATTTTATTAATTAATTGAGATAAAAATAGTACTTCATATATATACAATCAGCAAAAAAAAAAAAACATTTATTATCATCTAATTTTTTTTAAAAAAAAAAACTGAAAAAAATAGAGCAAAAGAAAATCTCAATGGCAATAAGAGATTTAAATGATTTTTCACTAAATTAATGTTAAATCGTTTACATCTTCCACAAATTACTGCAACTCAAGTGGTTTGTCTGGAGCACCAACTTCCCCCACGAAATCAATCATCTCTTGTGTATGACCAAAATGAAATTTGATGGACTCTGGAGACTGTTCCTTGATTTACTGTATGAGCCTCCCATTGAAAAAATGCTTCCTGAAAGATGGAGAAAAATGGGATGCTTGAGCTGTGTCTGACTCTGCTACACTAGCAAATTTCTGAATGCGAGAGCTTGTACTTGATTGTTCGAAGGAACGTAACAGCAGATCACGCTTCTTCTGGTTAAATGGCTCAGGAAGACTCTCCTCAGGTATATTAGTACCCTACATTCATAAATTAAATCAGATCTTATTATGACTATTCAAATCAGAATATCATAATTTCATGTACATATTAAACATTATTCCACATGCATATCAACCCAGGGAAGTTGTAACATCTTCCTTTCCACAGGACATGAGATTATGAGAATGACAGATTGACAGTAAACTGAACAATTCATTGAGTGAACTTGACATTACCATTCTATGAGTTGATATGCACGTGGAATAATGAGATGATACTTGTTTTAATGAGATGATACTTGTTTTGAAGTTATATGAGTCCAATTTTGAAGTTATATGAGTCCAATTTAATGAGATGATACTTGTTTTAAGCTCAAGCAAAAGATCTGAAGCTTTAAAAAAAAATTACAAAGAGTACTTCAGAACATTAAAAGAGACTCTTAACACATTTGAGTACTGCATTCCATATACTGCTAAATGCTAATGTACAAGTGTAATATTCATCAGTATGAAAAAAATTCAAGTAGAAGCCAAACCTCCACCTCCCACCCTCTCACTCTACATATAGCTCCCGAAAAAAGTAGCCAGCGACAGCAACTATTAATAAACTATCTATAGTCTGAACAACTACAAGCTTTTAGCCTTTATCACTAGGCCAACACCTCATAAGCCTACGACCTCTATAATCCATAATGATTAGACATTGACACATTGTGCCTTATGGAAAAGCTCATGCTACGTATTTTTAATGCACAAACTCAAGAAGTAAGGTTGGAAATAATATATCCAACTTAAACTGAAACTGAAATACTTGATCAATTAGACAACTAATCCTCAAATTAAAAATTAGGACTTTTATATTGTATTAGACCAAAACAAATTCTCATCAAGCTGCGATCATCACTTTTTCGCTCTAAATCTCAAGCATATGTAGATAATACTAACCAAGGACCCATGACTCTATCCATGATCCACCTACCA
Source organism: Chenopodium album (assembly GCF_948465745.1). Lineage (NCBI taxonomy): Eukaryota > Viridiplantae > Streptophyta > Magnoliopsida > Caryophyllales > Amaranthaceae > Chenopodium > Chenopodium album. The sequence continues at coordinate 22,179,690 of NC_137837.1, forward strand.
ACAACACAATTACACAAACATATCACAAAATTTACAAAGAAAATTGAATAAAAGAAGAATAAAATTACTGCAAAGCAATTAGTCCAACAACATTAGACTATATTACCAATTAATTAAGAAATTAGACAAACAAAAATAAGATATACCATGTAATAGCCCTCTTTGCAGCAAAGCTTGTCTCTGATCTTCTCAGGACTGCAGCAAACCACGGTGATGGTCACCGTGTTATTCTTTTCATCGAACACTTGGTTTCGTATTTCTCTTGTCATCAAATCAAATCAAATCAAATCACATAACTTAGTCCAGTATAACTTAATTAAATCATGCAGACAATTATCGATCAGTATAATGATATTATTAATGAGGAATGAACTGAAGCTGCGCTAGAAGGAAGAGACTGACGAGGGAATTTGCAGAGAACTTTTTTAACCTTCCTGTAGCATTGACAACAATCAAGATCAACCTTCAACACCATTGTTGTTACCTGGTCGATCAACATATATACATTCAAATAATCAATTAATTTAATTAGAATGTATTTATATACAAACTAAAAAGAAACAAGATTGAAATGGAGGTAATACCTTTTGATCCTTAGAGCAAGTCATGGTTGGAAGTGAAAGTGATGAATGAAATGTACAACTGAAATCAAAGAGAAGTGATGATTATTATGTATAAAGCAACTAAGTAATAATATATGGTTGCTGCCTAGCATTCTAGCTAATAATATGAAAGGAGGGTGAATTGATAGAAACAAGTAGAAATAATTTTAATAAAAATACATCAGGAGGTTTAGGAGGCTGCAACAAAACTCAGATCTGTAATAATAACACCATCATACAAACAAATCAATCAATAAAAGCAACAAATACAATCAAAATCACTCATGATCTCCATTAATAAACAATAATCAAGCTAAAAACAATCATCAATTCGCACAAATTGTACAGGAAACAATCAAATTCAGAATATACAAACAACATTTCAATCAAAAAAAAGAGGGAAAAATCAAAAATTGAGGAAACATACGTTTACCACCACCAAGGACCTTATGAAGAGGCTTCGATCTACCGAATCTTCGAGAGAAATTCACCAACAGGACCGCAAAGACTTTAAAAGAGCAACATAGAGAAAAAAACGAATTACCATCTCACACATATATAATACTATTAATTGAAACTCAAAAGGAAAATTGCGAGCATAATAACCTCGACATCATAGACGATTTACCAGATTCAGCATAAAAAATGTGGCGAAGAGCGCGAGGAACCAAACCGGGTACTTTGACAGATCCGAAAATGGTGTGAGTTTTCCCAGAACCACTAGGCCCTAAAGCAGCCGAAAGCCCACCTTTTCCACACATAAATCCCTCAACCATTGGTCTCATGAGCTTATCATACACTTCATCCTGCACAGTTATAACCACAATTCACTTAAAAAAGTATGCTATCAATCAATTGAAAAAATCCCAAAAACTAAAAAAAGGGGGGAATTCAAACAACAAACCTGATAAGAATTTGAAGAAAAAACATGCGAAAATCCGTTGTAAACTTCAAATTTCAACCTGTTAGAATCATAAATCGGGGGAATAATCGTAATAGAATGAATCGTCATTGATCGTAAGACAACTCTTACTGGGTTTTTTCGAATTAGGTTGTTTCGATTTAGAGGGTTTGGAAGGAGCAATTGGAAGGGGGCAAACTCTGAGGAAGACATTGAGAGAATTTGAGGAATTTGGTTGATTTGGGGATGGAATTTTAGGGTTTTGTAAGAGCTGAACATCCATTGAAAAGATGTCATCGAGTGGGAAATTGGGGATGTTAAGGTTTTTGGAGGAGAGAGGAGAAAGGAAAGAAGATGAGGAAATGACGGCTTAAGGACTGACTGATTGAGGAGAGTGAAACCCTAGTTATAAATGAGCTTTTCTCATCAGCTGGGCCCAAATTCAAACATTTGTAATGGGCACAATCTTGTCCGTTACAAATAAATAACTATTCGTAACGGGCAAGATCTTGCCCGTTACAAAAAACATAGTTTTCGTAACGGGCACCATGTTGCCCATTACGAATAATATGTATTTGTAACGGACTGTTATTTTGACCGTTACGGATATGTTTATTGTAACGGGCATAGCTTTGCCCATTACAAATAACCCGTTACAAATGACAATTTTTCTACTAGTGTGGGTAGGAAACAAAAAAGCCCAACTACAAGATATTTTTATATAAAAAAAAGAACTAGCTGACGGGTCAACGGGTACCCGAGTAAATCAAATACCGGCCCATGCCCTGACCCGTGACCCGAGTGTTTTTTACGGGTCAGGTACCCGACCCAAAATTCTGGGAACAAATCCCCGATTACCCATCGGGTATGTTTCGGGTTTTCGGGTAGTTGGGTCGGGTCAACCGGGTTGGGTTTTTTTTAACACCCCTACCCATAACTGATTCCCGAATCCGGATTAGCCTAAAGTGTGAACCGGTTGTTACATTAAAAAAAATAGTGGCCATCTTTATCATCTTAGAGAGTGGAATAATGTTCCCTGATAACCTCAAACCGCCGAAGAATATTTTAACTTATGGCACGAAAATTAGAAATGAGATTGAGTGATACTTTGGTTACTTCAGGGAGGATAAGGAATTCTTAGAATCCCTTCTTGGCTTAGTTTATGAGCACATGGCCGTATTGTGCTTGCTTGTGCATTATTACATAATTAAATTGGTTAAAAGATATATGCATGCCTTTAGATTCATTTGATGACGAAGACATGTATGAGGAGATTAATAACTATTAAAAATTAAAATTCCCTTCGTTTCTTAATGTGAGTCCTATACAAAACCTTTTGACTATTAGAAACAAACATAGTCATATGAGATCTAATTTTGTTCGTCTCGATGCATTTTTTATTAATATCTAATTTTTATAAATTTTGCTGATGTGAGATTAAAGATACATACAATCAAAGATTTGTGTCGATATACATAGATGAAACTAACATTAGGAAATGAAGGGAGTACCAAATTAGGAAAGATCTTCAATACTTTTTAGGAAAAATTACCCTAAATACTCCGACCTTTGTCTCATCCACCCAATATAATCCCACCGTTCGATTATTTTTTTTAATAATAATCCAACCTTAATACCCAATTTGCTCCTAATGGTCCCAACCGATCATCCAACTCGCTATTACAAGTTACTAGACACGTGTCAGCCTATGATTGGTTAAAAAATAAAAATAAAGTAAAAAAATGAAATATAGAACAAAAAATTATAAATTTAGAAAAAAGTAAAATAGAAAAAAAAAACTTAGATTTCGGCAGCCCCTTCCACCAAACCCCCCTAATTCCAACAAATAATCAGTCACACTTATTTCAGTTCACGTGGGGGTGGGGTGTTGCTTTTGGCGGTGTCCACCCTCTAGTTTCAACAGAAAGCCTTTACAAGTTTTTATCAATGGCGGCCTTGTGTCATCTTTCTCGTTCCTTCCCTTTTCTCTCTCCTACCCTCATCTCCTCTACCAATCATCATTTACTTACCCCAATTCTAACCCAAACCTTTACTGTAACCCTAACACTTATTATAACACCCCTAATTTCAATTTGGATTTGAATTAGATTTTTTGGATCAATTTACATTACGCTGTAAATTGTTAATCTATGCTTATTCTACTATGGCTCAAGAGTCATAATTTGCGGATTCTTGAAAAGAAGATGACATTGATAATCAATTGAAGTTGAAAACAAAGACTCGGAATTATGGCAACATATAATCCTTCCTAATTTCTATGGGTAGGCTGGGTAGAGGAGGTGGTTCGGTGGGTGGGCTGGGTAGGGGAGGTGGTTTTGGTGGTGGGTCTGCGGGTTTTTTTTTTATTTATTTTTGATTATTTTTTTTATTTTTTGACCAATCACGTGGTGACACGTGTGCAAACAATTTCAAGTCACAAATGATAACCTGTTTAGCCGATTCAAAATCACTTGGACCATTGGGAGCGGATTGAGTATAATGGTCAGATTATTAAAAATAATCGAAAGGTTAGGAGTATTTGGGCGGATAAGGCAAAGGTTGGATTATTTTGGGCAATTTTTCCAAATATTTATTCATAGTCCTAAGAGCTACATACAACATTACTCTTTTAATGAAATATAATATAATTACAAATATTAATGCTTAAAATTATTCATTGACATGAGTTTCAGTCAAAGTGTTGCGATTATTATTAGGAAATTTTGTCAGAAACTTCCTTATAAAAGCACTTTTTTTTTTTGTTAAAAACCTCATAATTTTTTTTTTTCTTTTGCGAAGTCATACCTTAGTCTTTTTATTTTATTTTATTATTTTCTAATTAATACTTTATGCCGGAAAACAGGGTTTGATCCTGTTTCCCGACGTCGAATATACCACGTGTAGGTGAAATGTAGTTGAAAAACCATCGGTAGGGGAAATGGTTGTTGTAAGACAACACGTGAAATGCACGTGGTTAAGTTAACACCGGGGAGATAAAGTTAAAACCTATTTTCCAATATAAGGTATGACTTCGCAAAAAAAAAAAAAAAAAAAAAAAAAAAAAAAAAAAAAGAAAAGAAAAAATTGTCATGATTAATCCTAACTTTGCTCCATCCGCCAATATTAATCCCAACTTTTGTTTATTCCTTATCACTCCCAACTTTGCACCCTATTAATTTTTATCACTCCCAAGTTACTTAGAACCGGTTGAAGAGGTAAACTTTGCTGGCTTGTAATTATTTATACACGTGTCGCTAAATGATATGTCAAATTTTTTTAAAAAAAAAGCACTAGCCCTCTCTCAACCTATTTCACCACCGCCACCTCCCCTTAGCTTCTCTCAGCCCTAACCACTGGCAGTGCAACCCAGCCACCTTACCAACACCACAGGCAACGCAAAGTAGCCTCTGGCCCACCTCAACATCTGACGCACCCCCTCCCTTGCCCACGACTACCAGGAAACCTATCCCCCTTTCCCTATCCCAAAACTGATTGTTTCCCCACCGAAAACAATCGTTTCTCGTTGAAAACAACCACCAAAATGGCAAAAAATGGTCGAAATTAACCGATTTTGAGGATGAATGGTTGATTTCAACCCTAAATCGATCGATTTCATCCGTTAGTGGCTGATTTCGTGGCCTCCTTGCTCGGGATTTGGGGAATTATGGCTGGCTTGTGTGGTGATCGAAGGGGAAAGGGAAAATGGTCGGGGCAGCATCGAAAACGGGATAGAGGAAAAGGGAATGGTCGGAGGCCTGCGCGCCGGGGGGGAAGGAGTTGGGCTGGCTTAGTCGTGGATGGCAGCGGTTGGGTATTGGTGGTGTTGGATTTTTTTATTTTGATTTTTGATTTTTTATTTCATTTTTTTAAATTTTTTTTTTAAAAAAGGACCTATCACACGTTGACACGTGTCTGGTAACCTCTTACATCAAGTTGGATGACCGTTTGGGGGTGATAAAAATTAATAGGGTATAAAATTGGGAGTGATAAGGAATAAACTGAAGTTGAGATTAATATCGGCGGATGTAGCAAAGTTGTGATTAATGAAGACAATTTTTCCCAAAAAAAAAAAAAAAATTCAATACAGAGATTTTCAAAAAAAAAAAGTGCTTTTTATAAGGAGGTTTCTAACTTTTTGTTTATTTGTTTATTTATTTATTTATTTATTTATTTATTTATTTATTTATTATTATTATTATTATTATTATTATTATTATTATTATTATTATTATTATTATTATTATTATTATATCTCAAAAACATACTGTAAGGAGGGTGATCCCATCGTAAGGGGTACTCTGCTTAAATGTCCTTGGCCACTTAAAAGCCTAGGACTTTACACTTGTTAGGGTGTAGTAGGATTTGAATTCCTAACTGTTTGGGGGAGCTTGAATTAGAATTGATTCTATCATTACGCTTTTTTGTAAGAAACAAGTAGGAGTCGCCAATGAGTTTTAGGAAAAACTCATAAACCTCGTTCATGCCTTTCTTCCATGTGGAATTCATGGAATAATTAGCACAAATCATAAGTTTACCCATGCCCAAATTGGTCTATAAACCAGAAATGAGTGCGGGAGCGAGGGTACTAAAATAACGTTCTTTTTAGAGGGGAATCGTTATCCTAGCCCCAGTGCGGCCTCTACTAGCTCTTCCTTTTTATACAATTTCATCACCAAACAATATATGCAACGCAATACCTAAAACTATGTTAGTTGATTTTATTTACACGCATTAATTCACGTAGGAATTACATCGTAATGTCGTTATTCTTATTTAATCAAATTCGTGAAAAGAACAAGAAAATAAACAAGATTCGCCTTGGCTTAAGTGATCAACCAACAATTATTTAATTCAATTCTAATCTTTTTTTAACGCAAGATACTATGTGAAATTGATTAATTAATTATTTTAAAGGTGATCAAACAACACTAATTAATTAATTAAATTCCTTTTAAACAAGAAAATAAATGTGATTCAACTAAGTGCTCGGGAATTTACCACTTCTCTTTGCTAGATCTCCGTTTAGAACACTTATGGACTCCTTCTTGTTGGGGGAACCTCCATCGTAGTAACAAGATATCAAAAGGGTGAGTGTTTAGGACAAGAGGGCTAGGTTGCACAAGTTCACAAGTATTTCTCCAGAGTTTTAGGTTAATTTATGTTTGTTTAAGCCTCGGGTTGAGCTCGTATTTATAGGGAATGATTAGGTTTAGGGTTTTGAGCATTTTGCCGCAATAGGTGTTGCGCGCAACATAATAAGTTGCGTGCGGCATCCCAGCGCAAGTGATTAAGTTGCGCTGCTACTAATTGTCTTGCGCGCGGCTTTATGGTAAGATTTGATTTTATATTTTCCGTATAATTATGAATCTTCTGCAGTGCAACTCTTGAGGTTGCGCTGGGTGTCGCGCGCAACTGAATTAGTTGCGCGCGGCAGCCCTGCGCGACTCTTTGAGATGCGCGCGGATTTTTCTGCGGCAGCACTAAGATTTAACCTAGGCGCTCCTAAATCCGTCATTATTAGGGTTTAAGCACGGGCTTAAGCCTAATTATGATCGGGTTTAGTTAATTGGACCTTTGTTTTGGCTTTTTCTTTAATTTGGGCTAGTCTTTTGTGTTTTGTGGCTTAACCAGTTATCCATAAGTATTCTTCACTTTGATCCAACACGAAGATGGGTTTTATCGTCATTGCACTTCCTGTCGGGACAGGAGGCCAAAAGTAGATGTCTACAGTTAGCCCCCACTTTGATCGAGTCTAGAATAGACGATGATCAAAGTAGTCAAGGAAATAAATCCTAGACTCATTCTGCAAAGTTCTCTAAGGATAGAGAATCTTTCAGTAATGTTTAAGGATGTCGAAACAATCCTTGGTTTGCTAAGTGTTTGAAACAAGTAGCTATTAAGGCTAGAAAAAGTCCTTCCTAGTCTTAACGCGCTATAGAATCTAGATTGATCCTTTGCAATTGTAGAACGCTTTTACAAGTAAAGGTGTTCTGGGTGATGTCAAGTCATGCGAAGAGATCGGTTTTAAAAGGATAAAAGGGGAAGATTTCCTCTCAATCGTGTCATCGTTGGTCTAAAGTCCCTCGATATGTCATTGAAACTTTAGCCTAACTTAAACAAAGTAAAAGATGAAAAAGGGTTTTCGGTATTAGAGCCGAAATGGTCCAGTATTCGAGCCGGGTCCGGTATTTGAGCCGGAAGTCCACAAGATAGAAATACATGTCTCAAGACTGGAGGCATATATCCAAATTCAGTGAGAGGGAAGAAAGTCAGCAACTCTCTCATCAGTTTTGTCCACAAGATGAGTACACGTGTCTCAAGACTGGGGGCACATGACTACATAGGCGCGACATCGTCTCGTCGCTTCTTTATACAGGGGATGAATTCGACACCCTAACTGACCGGTAAGTTAGTAAGCGCACTAACTACCGAATTTGCTCCCATTCAAGAAGTGCCTGTTCCTGAAGGTTTGGCGCGCCTCTCGACTAGTGAGCTAACGCCTACAGTAATTCTCTACCTTTTAGTCCCGAGAGGTAGATCTCGCAAAGCTTGGGCTGAGTGAAATTTTACGCAACACCTACGCCGTACAATTTTACGTCGTACGATACGCCATTTGCATTTTTACGCTGCATAAAACGCCTTCCTTTTTGCTTTGGACGTGAAAAAAGAAGAGAACCCGGACATTTGTAACGTTAGTACAGTAAAATGACAAACCTGTTTATGGGTGATTTTACGTAAAGCACCACCACGGGACGTCTTAAGGCACTCTTACAAAAAACATTCAAAACGTATGCTTGGGGAAGGCACAAAGCACGGTGTGCATGCAATATGATGCAAAAAACTAACAAAATAGAAAACAAACTACAATATGCAAAGCAATTAAAAAAGATTTTGATAATTTGTGCGCCATTACGTCTAATAACGAGTAAAAACCGTTAAAAAGTGATCAAACGGATCAAAATCAAAATCCCGGTCTTTTAGTGACAAGTATCCGCGGGCAACTCAGAAGATCGCGCTGGCCAGGCCCGCGCATCTTTCTGAGTTGCGCTGGTAAGTCACGCGCAACAGATTCAATTGCGCGCGACATTTATGTTAGTAAAGTGAAAATCGCAAACGCGATTTTTCACTTCACTCTTTCTCCTTCCTTTGCTATTTTCGACTCTTTCTCTCTCTAGGAAGATCTTTTTTTTGTGATTTTCGAAGCTAAAGTAAGCAAATTTCGTCCTCAATTCATATTTATCGTAATCCAATGTAAGTTTTTTGCTAAAATTTGTTCTTTTTCGGCTGAATTTGAACGATTTTCGAATCGTTAAACCTCAATTTTCGAATTTGGGGGTTTTCGATTCGGTTCATCTTTCCTAAAATTGCTTGCTCTATGTTTTTATGCTATGTTTAAGGAATGTTTTGCAAAAAATTTCATGAAAAATGGTTAAGTATTGAACCTTGAGCATTTCTTTGTTCAAGTTCGTTCTTGCCTTTTTTTTCGAATTTTTGCTTGATTTTATTGCTTTTTCTTGCTCATTTTGGTTATAATTTCTGATTATGAAGTATATTATAGTGATGGAACTAATATAACTTTCATAATTCATTTTTGTGAATTTTGAACTGTTGAAAAATGGCGCGAAACATACTCTTAACTTATTTTTGCCATATTCGAACTTCAAAATTGTTTGGTAGACGATAATTATGTTTATATTACTGTTATTCTTCTAGAATTAGTTGATTCATTGAGATTTTGGAATACAATCCCTTGAATACTTAGTTGAAACTGGTATAGGATGGCTTTTGTGGGTGTTAGAAGCCCCCATTTACTGAGTTTAACTGCAGGTATCGTAGCCCCCAAGTATGGGTGGCATTCGATTTTTGTGTTTTGCCCTATCGGCAGCCGTTATGCTGCCAAAATGGGTCTAGAATATATATTAGTTTAATTTAGGAAATAAAATAAACTAATTAAAGAAACTTTATCCATCATAGCATAGACTCGCCTCCGTTTGTCGATGATGAGGAGATTTTCGGTGGTCCGGACGAGGCGGTTCGCCCTCAGAATATGGTGACCCGTCCTCGAGAGGAGGTTTGAGAGCGACGCGTCGCGGCCGATCGACGTCGCAAGGAGGACGTGGATTGGGAGGCTCCTCCTAACTAGGACCCTAGGGTCCTTAAGTGGGACCCATACCATCACGTTTCGATCAGAGGGTGGCGCGGCATCGTGAGTTTTTCGCGCTTTTGTTTCTTTCTCTTTTCTTTTGTTTCTTCTCCTTTTTAAACCATAACCGTTTTTTTTTATTTTTATTCTTTTTATTCTTTTATTTAGAGTGAGCCTAGCATGCGTTTGTACAGCTTTGGTGACCGACGAGCCCGTTTTGAGAGTTTGCCCGAGGTAGCAAAGGAGATTGTAGCACTTTCTAAGATTAACTCCCAGCTGGCGGCTCTTCGGGATTTATCGAGTCAACCTACATTGTCAGCTTTCCTCCGTGGATTACTGGATTTTTAGTGGGATTCCACCAACACTTTCCACTTTCCATGGGGAGAGATGACGGTTACCCATTTCGACTTCTTTATGATTACGGGTTTTCCTTTCGGAGGCGAGCCTGTAGTCATAGAGTTCGTTAAGGGGTCAGACGAGAGATTGCGCGACCTTGTGGGGGACCGTCTTGCGTCAGCCCTTCACGTGTACGTGCAATCTTGTACGTACTCGGTTCTTGCCAACGAGTTGTCAGCTGACGAGCTTGACCGGCAGTGTACACCTAAGCAGCTGGCTCGGATATACATTGCCCACGTTCTTTCCATCACCATCTTGACTGATCGAGGAGAGCGTTTTTCCATTGGGTTACTTATTTGCCTCAGCGATTTGGGGCAAGTAGGTGACCTGAGTTGGGCGGAGGTGTCGTATGCCCGTATGCTTACGGCTATGGGCAAGGCGATCCGGGTCATGGATTTCGTGGCAGCTACTGAGGTGCCTCGGATCTCGCTTACGTGGCATGGTCGTATCCTTGAGGTACGTGTTTTAAGCTTCTTTCGGTTATTACTTTCTCTTTTTCCTTTAGGCTTATCTTTTCTCGATTTCAGGCTTGGGGATACTCGCACCTGCCTTTCTTAGCCCCCAGGGTGCTTGGGGCTGCTCGTTTTCCTATCGGCCAACGATTGGTTGCTATTAAGAAGAGACGAGCTACTTCTGCCGGCAACTTTCGCCAGAGGATCCTTTCGGCGACTTGTGCGTCGGTGAGTATTCCAACTACATGTACTCTTTTTTTATTTTATTCATTTTCTGACGATTTTTCAAGTGGTTGTGTTTTATAGATCGATCTCCATCTTTGGAGTTTGATCGTCGGAGTCCCTGAGGCTATCCAGTCTGGCATGGTTCGTTGTCGTTTCCGGGCCCTCTATACGGGACTCTCGGTATTCCAGAGGACAGACGCTTGGTTTTTAGACGAGCGTGTTCTCTGGCAGCTTTTGTCCGAGGAGCCTTTGGTTACTGCGAATCCCCCGATCCGGATGCTGCGTCCGGACTTGTTATCTACCGAGGATCGAGCTCAGGTGATCCTTGGTTATCCAGCGGAGCAGCTGGTGCTGCCGGAAGCTTCTTATCCGGCTTTTATAGCATCCAGGTTGACTCCTTTTCCGGCTTTTGTTCCGGTTAGTATTCCAACTCTCTCTTTTCCTTATTTCTATTTTTTTTTTGGAACTTTGACCCTTTTATCGTTTTTTGTCATATATATTTTAGCGGGTCGAGCTAGGTGGTTAGGTGCCTCCTATAGCGGAGATCACGTATACCGATGATGTCGGATCGGTAATTCGTGAGACCCTTCCAGCGGCAGAGGATGACGAGGGGATACCGTTTGTACCTGAGACGGTTGAGTCGGTATGTCTTTTGTGTATATGTACTTAAATATTTCTATTTGTTTTTTGTTTCATATACATTTGTTTACTAATTGTCCTTGTATTCTTGGAATAGGTTCCGCGGGAAACCGTGAACGACATGGTAAGGACTTTACGTGCTTTCCGAGCTGCTTATTGGAGAGCCCTCGTGACTTTATCATGCCGTGATCATCGGATGATCGTGGTATGTTTTATTTCTTTTTCTTTGCAACGAAGTTATTACATTTCATGTATTAATCTTCGCTTTGGATTTTGCAGGATGTGCAGCAGCAACTGTCTAGTAGTCGCCGAGCACCTTGATTCCTCTTGTACACATTTTATTATATTTTATATATATACATATATATATACATATATATATATACATATATATATATACATATATATATATATATATATATATATATATATATATATATATATATATATATATATATTGCATTTATTTTTGTACATATGACACATTTGTATATATGTCATTACATTATTATTAATGCAAAAAAATTTCGAGGGAGGGAAAGGGTTCCCGACTTACCTGAAAATAAGGAAGTAGGATAATAATAAAGAAAATAAAAAGAAAAAGAAAGTAGGAAAATAATAAGAAAAAAAAAAAGAAAAAAAGAAAATAATAATAAAAAAATAATAAATAATAAAGTAGGCAAGAAAAGAGACACAAAGTGTTAGAAGGCAAGTGTATGATTCGTCTTAAGATTTCGTGAAGATTCCGTCATTATATGAGTCAAAATACGGAAATAAACCCAACTCACATGCCGCGTCAGGGGAGATGCACGCAACTGCGTGAGTTGCGCGTGGCTGTCGCGCACATGTAAATCAGTTACGCGCGGATGTTGCGCGCAACTCATGAGTTGCGCGCGCCACCTGTTAGTGAACTTTCATTTAAGCCGAAATTGCCGAAAATTTGTCACTCTTGGGTCTATTTAAACGTGGTTTTGTGTAGGCTTTTGATCATCTCGCATTCATTCGCTTAGTAATATAAGAAACTAAAAAGAATTAATCTCTCTAAATTCTCATTCTCTCTTTTTTTTTTTTTGAACAATGATGAAGACCTTTGAACAATGTTTGAAGTAATGGGTCACTTCTCTTTCAACCGAGGACAAACTTGCTTTCAAAATTTACCACTTAGACCCTTTATTGAATTATATGCAACTAATGGTTAACTTTGATTTTCTTCATGTCGCAGTCAACCATTGGGACTCTAACCACCATCTTTTCTTGTTCAGAGGGGACGAAATTGTCCCTCTTCCCGGTGAGTTCGAGGCCTTGCTATGTTTCCCTACAAACACTCTCCTTGTGACTTATTCGCTTACCTTGTCGGATCCCAAACCTATATTCCAAAGATTTTTTGGCTTGTCCGACAATGATATGACCAACATAGGAACTGAAAAAGGCGTGAACTTGATTCAATTTATTGAACATTTTGTCGCCCCTCGTGACAACATGACTAACAACGCTTTAAAATTCGTGCTTTATGTTATTGTCTTGTTGTTAATTGTTTACTTAAGACAGGAAAATAATACGCAGATTATTCCATGGTGTCCATAGTAGAGAAAATAGAGGGATGACATTCACCCGCTCCTTTGGTTTTGGCGGAAACCGTTCTGTGCTTGAATCGCCTTAGAGGAGATCCTAACGAAAACGGTTTCACGGGAAGTCCACTCCTATTACTGATGAGCTTCATTTATGGCGCTCAAAAGAATAAGATTTAGGTCCTTTTTCTATATTTTCTTTCTATATTTTCATATAATTTTCTTAGTTTTTCTTGGTTTTCCGTTTTAATAACTCATTTTGGGTTTTGATTAGTTTTTATTAGTCTTTCATTATTTTAGTCCTTAATTCATAGTTTTAGTTTTATTTCTTTTATTTTCTATTTTACTTTATTTATTTCTATTTTATTTATTTTATTTTATTTGTTTTGATTTACCCTCTCGGGTTTGCTTGTATGTAGGTGTGGTTTGGATCGAGGTATGTGCTTTAATTTGAAGTAATGTTTGAAGTTTCGGGTCCTAATCAAGGAGACAATTGAACAAGTCAACCTACGCTTCTTTCCCTATTTTCCCAATTCTCGAACAACATCACCAAGCAAGCAATCACGAGCACCATTTACACCACCGCACTACAGTAGCATAGTAGCCGCGGGCGCGGGTCTACAAGCCGCGGGCGCGAGCTTTGTTGCACCAAAACACCAAAATCGACCAGGAACTCACCGCGGGCACGACCATCGTGCCATGCTCCAACGCAGCTCCCCTGTTCGCGCATCTCCCCTGCTCCGCCAGCTCTTTGTCACCCACACCAAGCCGCAACCCCGCAGCCCTACAACTCCACACAACCGCAACAACCAAACAGCAACCAACGCCGCCTTGTACCTCCTCAACCACAATCATCTTTCTCTCGCAAATAGCAAACCGTTCCTTCCCCTATTTTCCTTGCCACCGCAGCTCCTCCACTTCACCACCAATTTCAGTAATCAATTAAAGCAGCCTAGCACCACCGACTTCATTAAGCAACCACCACGCAACACCAACAACAATTTCCGGCAGGGCAGCAGCTCCAAACGCGCCTCACGCAAGCAAGCCCAATTCGAACCTCAACAGACGCGGGCGCGCATTCATTAATCGCGGTCGCGGGTATCTAGGTTTGAAGGAGGAGCATGGCAGGGATCTTAACTCTCGGCCGTTGATCGAACCCAGGCCCGTAGCAAGGGAAGGGCTGGTGGGGCACCTGCGCTGGGCCCAATATAGGGAAGCCCAATTTTGATTGAAGTTAGGGCCCCAAAATAACAAAGCTATAAAGAGATTAAAGCCTATAGTAGTTTTATCAAAATATACAAATTACTACTTCGTAATTTCGTATAATAATTTCTTTTCTCTTTGGTTTCCCTCACACTTGATTATTGCACATAATATTCAGATTCCAAAACTAGAGTTAGTCACGTAATCATGCCTATAATTAATTATTCACAAATCCCCATATTTCACCTTTTTTTCCCTCTTTTCAAATTCTACCCATATTCTTTTCTATTTCATATTAAATACAAATCCCTCTTTCCTAATTAGTAATTATATCAATTGAAGATGAATAATGTAAGTGAACATTAATATATCTTCTCAATATTTAATAAGAAAGCTTTCAGTTATATGTAATCCTCCTTTGAAGTTCATAATTCACGAGTATTATATTACTTCTTACAATTATATTTCAAAATAAAAAATGTACTACGTATTACTTCTTAAGTTATTTGATTTTCATTTTTTTTTAATTTTAAAATTTTACACATTTTTTTTTATTATTCACGACAAAATGTTAATGAAAGGAAACTTTTTTGTTTTATAGATATATTTTTTATTTTTTGAGAGCTTTGTTATCTTTGTCTTTTATTTTTCAAATTTAATATGTGTAGTTAAAATTGAGGAATCTTTTGTTTTGCATACCTTAAAGTTTTAATAGGGCCCCAAATTATATATTCGCCCTAGGCCACCAAAATCTCATAAACGGCCCTGATCGAACCATGATGATGATTTGGGGTGATGTGCGAAACAGGGGATAAAATCCCACTTTTATGAAGCAGCCAAAAATCGAAAAGGAATCAGATTTCTTTTATTTTATTTTCCTTTTTATTTTGATTTCATTTTTTCTTTTCTTCTATTTTATTTTCTATTTACTTTTTACTTTCTTTTTATTTTCTTATTCATTTTAGTTTATTTTATTTTTCTTTTCTCTTTTATTTTCTTTTAACCTTGTAATTACAAATACCCATTTTTGGGTTAGATTTAAACAAGTAGAACTAGAATTAGAATTAGACCATATTTTCTTAGCTTAGATTAGGAGTTCCTATCTCTAGATTAGGAGTAGTTTAGAGAAAGAAAGTGAAGGATTTCAATGGTGATTGAGAGATTGAAGATACAAGGGTGACAATTGTGTTGAAGAACTTCTCTATTATCAATGAGCATTCTTAACTCTATCTCACCTTATTGCTTTGTTTAATTTCATGTTTGTTTGGATTGATTTTGATGTTTGATGCTTGATTAGTGTATGTAGTTGTTCTTGATATATTGTTGATTCTTGATTTCCTTTAGTTGATTGTTGATAGATGATGATATTTGAGTAGTTGTTGGCTAGGAATTGGGTGAAACTTGTATAATTGATTAATTGTGATTAATTTGGGGATTGTGTTGATTAATTGTTGAGATTAATGTAAGTTTGCAAGGTGTAATTCGATTAGGCCTTGAGAATTATGCTAGATTGCATTGTAATTGCTAATGACACGAACAATTGACATAGGGATTGCAATTATCGATTGGTTTTTATTGTGATTCTCTTGATTTGTTATTCATAGTGAACCCTAGCTTAACAATTAGGAGATAGCTCTTTGATTCCAATTGATTGCTCTTATCATTAGTCCTTATAACCTTTGATTGGCATGCTCTTCCAAGTTGTTACAATTGACATGATTACTTGTTGATCCCCGTTCCTAGTTTTTATTTCCTTGGTTACTTGTTTTGTTAGTTGTCAGTATTCTCTCTTACCTTCGTCTTCGACCTAGCTTAGGCGCATAATTGAAAGTGCTTGAACATTACCGTTCCTTTGGGTTCGACCCTTGACTTGCCTCTATACTCATATTAGGGTTTGTTAAGTGTTTATAAATTTAGTTTGACCGAGGGAAGATTAGATAACGACCTAGTTTTCCTCTCGTCAATTACACGCACATTTTTTTTCGACGTTTATCAGCGCAAGTCATGAAGTTGGCTGGTATGACCAGCGCAATCTTCTTCGCTGCGCGCGGAGGGTGCGTGCAACTGGTTTGGTTGCGCGCGCCACCGGCTTGTGTAAAAAATCGCAAACTGATTTTTTTTTTCTTCTTTTTTTTTCAGATTTGGCTCCTGGAGCGTTTGCGAATTGTTGATCAGCCACAAAACCTTGAGGCTAATGGAGTAAAGACATTCCCTGGACGTCGAATCCTTTAGAAGCATAAGAATGAAGAAGAATAGACGTCGTTTTTCTTTCATGGGGTTCCTAACATACGTTTTGTGATTCCTTGGTGGAACATAAATAGTATGATTGGGAATAGTCTCAATTGCCCTTACATTTGTTATTTAGTCCTTTCTAGTACTACTTATATTTTTCCTTGTAGGGTAATGAGACAATACGGGATGAGACAATTTATTCCCCTGCAAGATTGTGATACCCCTAAAGATGTGATCTTTAAACCCGTAAGAATTCCTCGTTGGATGGAATATTGGTCAAGTCTTCCTAGGTGGGTAATACAAAATCCTACCGCGAGTATTACATTATCTTCCTTTTACAAGTCTTGGATGAATGCGGCGGATAAGGGTGAATTAAACAAGGCTCGATCTCAACTTCAAGTCGCCACCGCTCGCAATCCACCTAAGTCTTTGATGCATTTAACCACTACTACTCCTCCTAGTGGCCAAAACAAAGGAGTGAGAAGAAAATTAGACTTCTCATCCCCTAAGGCTCGTTTGAAGTAAACGCGCAACAAGGTGTGAAAATCAAAGAACCTTCATCAAATACTCGCAAGAAAGCTCCAATAGTCAAAGGGAAAGGAAAACAGATTGCAAAGGCCCCAATCCCTAAATTGAAAAAAATGTTTGGGTGAAGAAGAAGAGTGTGGGGGAAAGCTCCAAGGTTTCTGAAAATGATGCGATGGAAACTACTCCTCCATCATCTGTGACAATTGAGGAGATAGTAAAACGTTAGAGTGTTACACAATTTTATCATTAGTTTATTTTTTCAAATAAAGTGTAATCACTACTATGTTTTTTTTTTTCGTTAACAATCTAGTTCGACAATGTCTCTCTTTTTTGAATTTTGAATGAAATAAAATGAGCTGTATATTTTTATATTTTGATATGGCCGAATCATAAAGATTGCCTACGTATTCGCATCACGAAATCAGGTCTTTGAGTAGTTCTAATTTTTTTTTTATTAGTATGTATTTTTATTTTTCTTTAATCTCTTAGATAGAAAAATTAAATGAAAAAAGTAATCAAACCTTGTTTAAAAGAATTAAATCAAAGTTTAATTTTATTTTACGAGTATATGTTATATTTAAGAAACACCCTCTTTTTGCCGCAATGCAAAGTAGAGTTATTATTATTATTATTATTATTATTATTATTATTATTATTATTACAAAACATTGTTGACATTATCATCCCTTAAATTATCCTACGTGTCATTCTCACATTAAAAAGTTTTTTCAATTTCTATTGATGATGTCATTAATTATTATTATTCAAAATTATTTCATATGCATAATAACAAAATTATTTAAATCGTACAACACACGAGTCTAATCTAGTTACTCGTATTATTATATAACGGAGGGACTACTATTCAACTCATACTACTATCAATGTGACTATTATTCTTATTCGAATGACTATTAAAAAAAATTAAGTCATAGCATTGAATGTTCGTCCAAGTCATGATCTAAAATTCACACCAAAAAAATCACATAAACACGGCATTTTGAAATAGTTGGGTAGTTCATACTACCTTCATTAATTAGTCACTCCTATACCCATCAAATCAATCATCAATCTAAACTCATCAATAACAGGAAGAAAGTTAACCTTCATTTTTATTTTCTCCAATTTTAAATTCCATAAATATCCACCAAATTATTCAAACAACAACAATTATATATTAAACCCATTATTTATAAATAATTATTAAGATTCTTGTTTAAATTAAAATCATGATTATTGAATTCTAAAAATTCCAGTCAAATTGAAGCACCCCATTAATTCTTGTAAAATTCTTTATCTTCTAGAAACAGCTTGGAACTTCAACTTCTCTCTCTAGTTTCTCTCTCTAAAAAATTGACTAACAACTCCAAATACTTTTCAATGGAAATTTGAAACAAGGGAGGTTGGCTGTTGTCGCCACCCATTACGACTCTTTCTCTCTCTACATTATTACTTTCTCTCTCTAAAAATGCCATTGACCTCTGAATTTTCTCATTCATGGCGGATTTTGCTTCATAACAAGGGTATTATTATTCACCTCTACAATGGGTTTTCTCTAACTTTCTCTCTCCTACTTTCTCTCTCTTTCCAAGTAAGTCCTTTCTCACACAACCCATTATAAGCTAGAATCTGTAATTTGAGCTGAATTTCTGCTTTTTTCTTGTAATTTATTTGTGTAATTTATTAGGATTTTGTACTAAGTTGAAGTATAATTATTGGGTTTTTCCTGAATTTGAGTATAATTTTGTACTGTTTGTGTTGTTGTACTAAAGTTGATCAAAGTTGTAACTGTGTAAGGGTGTTGATTTGATTAACCCTAATTTCTTAATTTAGAGGGTTAATTGTTGAATTAATAGCATCATTGTGAAGAATTAGCAACTGGGTAAAGGGTAATTTGTGAATTTGAGTGTAGTTGACTATTTAAGGCGTGACAGGGGGGTTATGGTGTTTAGATCATGAACTCAAATCGGGGTATTTGATCGTATTGCCTTGAATTTGGAGTTCTGGTGATTTTGTGGCGGTTCCTGCTGCCGCGTTTGTTGATCTGTTGAAGATTGATCTAGGGAGTTCTTAGTCTGTTCCTGGAATGGATTATAATAGACCAGTTCAAAATTCGTCGAAGAGTGACTCGGTTTTGTTTTCATTGTCTAAGGGGAGTAGTTTGAGATCCCCTTCACTGAGGGAATCCAGCCAACAAGCTGAAAATATTGTAAATAATGATCCCTTTTTGATTTCTTCGTCTAGAAGGAGTGTTTCATCGTATCAGACTGTTTCTCGCGGAGCTCCTGATTCTGTTTACGAGACAGACTCGAATTCTGCAGTTGAACATTCAGCAAGGAATGATGGTCTTATGCACTCCTCATCTCGGGGAAGCGTTCAGTCGTACAACTGGAGGTCTGCTGCAAATTCTGTGAGGGAGGTGAATTATGCTGATTCGGACCCAAGGCCAGTAAGATATGGATCAAGGACAGCTGATTCCGAAGGCATGGGTCTGTCTCAGAGGGAAATAAATGAGGAGGATGCAAGATTTATCTATATTAATGATCCAGAAAGGACAAATGAGAAGTTTGAATTTGCTGGAAATACTATTCGCACTTCGAAGTATTCAGTCATCACCTTCTTGCCACGGAATCTCTTTGAGCAGTTTCATCGTGTAGCTTATATTTATTTCCTTATTATAGCTGTTCTCAATCAGTTACCCCAACTTGCAGTCTTTGGTCGGGGTGCGTCTGTATTGCCTTTAGCTTTTGTATTAATAGTTTCAGCTATTAAGGACGCATTTGAGGATTTTAGGAGGCACCGATCTGACAGAGTTGAGAACAATCGGCTTGCATCAATATTGGTCAATGGTAAGTTTGAGCATAAAAAGTGGAAGCATATTCAAGTCGGTGAAGTAATAAAGATTTCTTCAAATGAAACTCTTCCATGTGATATAGTGCTTCTGTCAACCAGTGATCCAACAGGTGTGGCTTATGTGCAGACCATAAATCTGGATGGAGAGTCAAATTTAAAAACACGATATGCAAAACAGGAAACCCATTCAAAGAACCCAGAAAAGGAGAAGGTTGGTGGGTTAATCAAGTGCGACAAGCCCAATAGGAATGTATATGGATTCCAGGGAATTATGGAGGTAGATGGGAAGAAAATGTCACTAGGGCCTTCTAATATCATTTTAAGAGGATGTGAGCTCAAGAATACTGATTGGGCTATTGGAGTTGTGGTATATGCTGGGCGTGAAACTAAAGCTATGCTTAATAATGCTGGAGCCCCATCTAAGAGAAGCCGCCTTGAGACACAAATGAATCAAGAAATCATTTTGCTTTCTCTTTTTCTTATTGCTCTATGCACCATAGTATCCACCCTTTTTGGCATATGGCTGAGGCGTCACATGGATGAAGTGAATGAGACACCATATTACCGGAAAAAGGAGTACAATAGGGGTCCTCCAAAAGATTATAACTACTATGGCATAGGCCTGGAAATATTCTTCACATTTCTCATGGCAGTTATTGTCTTCCAGATTATGATTCCCATTTCACTCTATATATCCATGGAGCTTGTGCGGGTTGGTCAGGCTTACTTCATGAATCGAGATGCCTCCATGTATGATAGTGTCTCAAATAAAACATTTCAGTGCAGGGCCTTGAATATAAATGAGGACTTGGGGCAAATAAAGTATGTGTTCTCTGACAAAACTGGGACACTGACTGAAAACAAGATGGAATTTAAATGTGCCAGTATCTGGGGGACAGATTACAGAATTTTGACAGATGATGAACCGGATGAACAGACTGCGTACTTTATTGAAGGTAAATCTTTAATATCAGTCTTACATAGTACGGAGTATTACTTATTTTGAAGTGTAAAATAAACTGACTCTTTGTATCTTAATCAATCTTCTTTGTTCCTTGGTAAATTTAGTGGATGGGCAGGTCTTGACACCAAAGGTGAAAGTAAAAGTTGATCCTAATCTCCAAAGGTTGGTAAAGGGTGGAAATGACACTCATGTAGGAAGACGTGTTTACGATTTCTTCCTTGCGCTAGCAGCCTGCAATACAATTGTACCTATTGTGACAAATTCAACTGATGCCACGGTGAAAACCGTAGATTACCAGGGAGAATCTCCTGATGAGCAGGCATTGGTTTTTGCAGCTGCTGCATATGGCTTTATGCTTGTGGAAAGAACCTCTGGCCATATAGTTATTGATGTACAAGGAGAGAGACAAAGGTAATCTTAGACCCGTACTACTCGTCTTTTTCTGCTTTTTCATGCTACTTTGTCATGCATTCATGTGAATAATAGCTGTTGCTTTACTTCAGCATCCAATGTCAGAATGCAGTAGAGTATTATATCTTTCCACCTGTCAATGTTAAATTATGATTCAGGCTTAGGCTCTTATTATTTATAAGAAGGTTATAAACATGCCTTTCTCATGATTAATGTCATGTTACAAATATCAGTGATTCTTTTGTCAGACAGGTACAAAATGACAGTGTGCCAGCAGATAATATAGACACTGTGAACCTCTCCATGAATAAGCAGTGTATTTGGCATTTACATTTTTATACCACTACAAAATTTTGCCTCTGATGGTTTTCTTGCTTCTGAGCAGGTTTGATGTATTGGGTCTTCATGAATTTGATAGTGATCGAAAAAGGATGTCTGTTATTCTGGGTTGTCCTGATGGCACAGTTAAATTCTTTGTGAAAGGTGCTGATACAACTATGTTTAGTGTGATTGATAAATCTTCAAATACGGATGTATTGGAAGCCACAGAAGCCCATCTTCATTCTTACTCCACAGTGGGTTTGAGGACACTTGTGGTTGGGATGAAGGAGCTTGACCATCTTGAATTTAAGCGGTGGCAGTCTTCTTACGAGGCTGCAAGCACTGCTATAATGGGAAGGGCAGCTCAACTTCGCAAGGTTGCTAGCAACATCGAAAAGGATCTGACGATATTAGGTGCCTCTGCAATCGAAGATAGACTGCAGCCAGGTGTTCCAGAAGCAATAGAATCTTTAAGAAATGCGGGTATTAAAGTTTGGGTATTGACTGGTGACAAGCAAGAAACGGCTATATCAATTGGCTATTCTTCAAAGCTACTCACTGGCAGAATGAGACAGATTATTATAAATAAAAACTCTAAGGAATCATGTAGGAGGAGTTTGCGTGAGGCTCTGGATATGTCAAATAATATGTCAACAGCATCAGGTGGTGCTGATGACAATGAAGGGATCTCTGGACCAACTCAACTTGCCTTAATTATTGACGGTAGCAGTCTTGTTTATGTTCTGGACTCTGAACTTGAGGAGGAGGTAAGATAATTATAATTCTAGTTCTTTTTCTCTGATATTTAACCTACGATTATTATGTATGGCTCCATTTGTCACAAAGGTGAATATATTCTGATTTGTTTTATTTTGTGGTTTTCACCTGCTGCAGCTTTTCTTGTTAGCCAGTAAATGTGATGTTGTGCTGTGTTGCCGGGTGGCTCCATTGCAAAAGGCAGGAATCGTTGCTCTCATAAAGAAGAGAACTGATGACATGACCCTTGCTATTGGAGATGGTATGGAGCAAGTTATTTTATATTCTCTTGTTTTCCTTCCCCTATTATGCTATTATTATCTACTGGAAGCATACAATCACACTTACAAGAAAAGTAATAGTACTAGATATATTTTTGGTTTCTGTTTCTTATCTTGGGTTCTTCTAAAAAACTCTTCAGGGGCCAATGATGTGTCGATGATTCAAATGGCTGATGTCGGAGTGGGAATAAGTGGGCAAGAAGGTCGACAAGCTGTCATGTCGTCAGATTTTTCAATGGGACAATTTCGTTTTTTGGTGACGCTGTTGTTGGTTCATGGACACTGGAATTATCAGAGAATGGCTTATATGATATTATACAACTTTTATAGAAATGCAATTTTTGTCATTATTATGTTCTGGTAAGATTTGTTGTGAAGTACTTCGCATTTTTTTTTGTTGAAGTCCAATAATGGTATATGAATGAATGAAATCCAACTCATGTTCATCCCTGTACAGGTACACTATCTATACTGGGTTTACTTTGACTACTGCAATTACAGAATGGAGCAGTGTACTGTATTCTGTCGTGTATAGTGCTGTGCCTACCGTTGTAGTTGCAATTCTCGACAAGGACTTGGGTAGAAAAACCCTTCTAAAGTTCCCTAAGCTCTATGAACTTGGACAGAAGGAAAAATGCTACAACCCAAGGCTTTTTTGGCTCACTATGGCTGACACTTTGTGGCAAAGTGTAGCTGTCTTCTTTCTCCCTCTCTTTGCATATTGGAAGACTGACATTGATGCTTCTACCCTTGGTGACATCTGGACAATTGCAGTTGTAATAATAGTCAATTTGCACTTGGCAATGGATGTAGTAAGGTGGAACTGGATCATGCATGCTGCAATATGGGGATCTATATTTGCAACTTTCATCTGTGTCCTTGTCATTGATGCCATTCCTGTCTTGCCTGGTTACTGGTAAATTCTCTTCCCTTATTCTTCAGAGCTATATTTGCACTGTGATACATAATATAACTTGCATGCTTGCTGCATCACCAATTATTTAGATATTACAATAATAGCTGGGTTTCATAAAATCTGTCTTGGATATCACCTACCCCATGTATCACAATAATAGTCAAGTTTCCTAGTTAATGTCATGACAAGTTGACAATGATATAGTCTAAAAAAAATAATTGCTCAAAAAACTTCCTCTGCTGCTTTATCTTGCTAAAAAGTTACAGACTATTCTTTGAACCCTCGTTGTAGGAGCTTTGCCCATGTACTTTTAAGAGTTTTGGGGCGTGGTTTGCCACCGTATTCATATTTTGGATATTAATCTGGACTTTCTTTTCAAAGTAGGGCTGCCTCTTTTATCTCATCTGGGTGAGAGCCTCATATGATTCATTGGGTTAATTATTAGGTTAACATCAATTATGACTGAACAAATTTACAAGCATTTCTTGTACTGTATAATCTTTTTTCTAATAATGTGTAATAAACTAACAACTCATCAGAACGTATCACTGAATTCAAGTACTTTTTTTTACAGGGCTATGTTCTATGCAATGGGCAAGTGGTCATCCTGGTTTTGTCTTCTTATTGTCCCGGTTGCTGGCATAATCCCACGTTTCGTTGTTAAAGTTTTTGGCCAACGCTTTTTCCCTGGTGATATCTTGATTGCTAGAGAAGCCGAAAAGTTTGGTACGTTTTCAGATTGGGAACGTGGGATTGAAATGAATCTATTGCCTAGTAACGGACTGAGTTGATATATCAAGACGAACGATCCTCACCTTTAGGCTTTTGTTTTCCTTTGTAAAAAGCTTTATATACGAGTAGGGATTTTTTCTTCTTTTATTAGAAAAATATCATCATTCTTTGCTATCCGAAGGATAGAGATTAGTATGTTGCTGGGTTGGCAACGCCGCATAGAGGTTTTGTATTGTGTTTCCTCTTTGTATTTATTCATTTTTTGTATACCAAATGTAAAATTAACATTTTTTGTAATACCAAAGATAGGAAAAGTGAATGATATGGATTTTGCTAGAAGATTTGTTGATGTCTGGAATTGAAATATGAGAATTGGACCACCAAAGCAACATTTCTATCAACTTTTCACAAACATTTCATATCCTTATTAATGAAGTAAATAGCAACAAGTACCAACGTAAGATTGTTTGCATGTGTTGGTGGTCCACTGTTTGTTTAGACCTGGATCATATGCAGTATTAAAATTTTATAAAATTAAGAATTTATGATAAAAAACACACGCAAATCAGTGTAATTAGTGTTTATATATTTATGATTTTCTAAATTTATAAGATTTTCTAGTGTATATTTAATGCTTATATGTATCTCTTGACTATGTATAACATTTTCCTTATTATTACTCCATTATTATTAATTTTTTAAATGGAGCGATTTCCTTGAATAAGAGCAATTCTTAGCCTCAAGTACCTCTAGTCCATGAGGACTTTTTTTTTTTTTTTTTTTTTAATTGTTCATTTAATTGAAGAGAAAGAGAAAAGTGGTGGACCCTCCCCCCTCCAGAATTTAAATTTGGACAATATTTTCCATTGGTATGTCTTATCTACCATGCAAGTTGGAATATGATTTGGGTATTTTTACCCGGCCAGGTGGCCCAATCAGAAACTGCCATGTGTCATAGGTAAAGGTGCCATCTGGACCTATGAGATGGTGACACGTGGTGGGCGAACATTCTTCTGCTCTAAAAATGATTGATGATCCAGCATGGACCATTAAGAGGGCGACGCGTGTCACCCTAAAGATGCCCAAAAGCCTTTTGGGCTCAGTGACACGTGTCACTCAGGCATTGCATCTGGAATGGCGGCCTTCAAGGGCCCAAACCTTGAGGCGCCGTTTTGCGGCGTGACCTAATCCCTAGGTCACCAAATCCTATGGAGGGCACACTTTTCAACAGGACCCTATAAATAGGGACATTTCCTACATTTATGACAACGGATACACGCAATACGAGACAACACGTCACTTTCACATTTATTACAGAGATATCGTTTTCTAGGAACAGACAACACTTTACCTGAGCTTGGAATCCGAGCAGATAACTTTATTTCCGCACGTTTTGCTACCGAGTACTTACTAAATTAATCTTCGGAGGCGGACCACCGACCATCCGGCGGTCCGTTTGCGTCCTTTGCTGAATCCAGTCTCAGTGTTGTAACTCTCCCAAGGGACAAAAACCCCCGAAACATTTGGCGCCGTCTGTGGGGAGAGTACCTCTGAAATGGCTTCACAAGTCCCTGTACCGAATCCTGAGGCCAATCGGCCTCCAGAAGACATAGTGGTCCAGACGGACCATGGCTCAGGGGACGACGCTGACGTCGAAACCTATGTGGATCCTAACGGGTCCCTCATCTCAAAACGCATCCGCAGTAGGGAAAAGCGGGAGCGTCACACTGATCAGGCGGGCCAAGCAAAACTGCTGGTCAGCCAAAAAAGACCTCGGTGCGGACGGGTGATCCCTCCCAGGCGGCAGGATCGACTCCCGTCACTCGAGATGAACTCATGAAAATCCTGAGCAGTCTTAGGAGTGAAATCAAACAACTCGCCTCCAAGAAGTCGCCTACTCCTAGAAAGGAGCAGTCGGCCAAGAAGCCAGCCTAGGCTGGCAAATAGAAGTCGGCCAGGGACCGTCAGCCGACTCCTCATCCTGCCCCTACGGAGAAGGCTCGGCCCCAATTTGACCTTACCAGGCTCCGTTTCCCAAAAACGGGCACAAGAAAAGCCATCCGGCATATACAGCCGGATGGTAGCAAGAAAACATTCTCTGATGCTCGATAATACATTGAGCAGAAGAAGACCCAGCTATCAGAGTCAGCTTCAACGTTGACCTACCATGATAGCTTTCGGAATACCTCTGTGAGGTATTCCCAGTCTGTACATGAGACGCCAGCAAGCAGCCTACGGGTTCAATCTGGCCCTCATATGATCCAGTCGGCCCAGAACATGGCTCAACCATTGTACCAGTCGCCGGCTTTTCCTTACATGCAGCCTGCCCTCTTTGGAGGACAGGCGGCATAGGGCTATCAGCCGATGGACTGGCAGCTCAGGCTGCAACACCTTGGAGATCATCCCTCTGCCTTCTCCAGGGAAATAACTGAAGCCGAACAGCCAGCCAAGGTTAAAAATGTTCTGGTTGGAACCTATGACGGGACCTCCAACCCAGAAGACCACCTGCTAACATTCACCCACCTCATGTATTTACAGGGGTTGGATGATGCCGCATGGTGTCGTTGCTTTCCAGCCACACTGAAGGGCATAGCCCAACAGTGGTTCAGCAATCTGCCGGCTGGTTGCATTAATAGCTTCAAGACGCTTGCGTTCTTGTTCGCTTCAAACTTCTCTATGAACATCCCTGCCAAAAAGACAAGCCTTGATTTGGGCAATGTACAGTTGGGAGATAGAGAAGGCCTGCGTTCCTATGTCAGGCGGTTCAATCTGGTACGAATCCAGATTCATGGGCTGTCTGATGAGGTCGCCTTCACAGACTTCTTTAAGGGTCCGAAGGACGGGTCTACTTTTAAGTATGAACTCGTCCGCAAACAAATTTTTATATTGCAAGGAGCCTTACGAGAGGCGGAAGCCTACATACAGGCGACCGAACTCTACTCCTCCAATAAGCAGTCGGACCATAAGAAGTCCGACCGACAGAAGGAGAGTCGGCCTGCTCAGCCGGCTCCTAAGCTAGAAGAGAGCAAAAAGAAAAAAACAAATCTGGGCTATTGATAACTCTGATCAACCGGCCCAGAAGAAGAAAAAAGAGTGGAAACCGTACGTCCCAAGGTACGAGTTCCACAAGGACTGCTGCTCCATCCTATTGGAAATTAAGGATCTGCTGACTCTTGAGAAGCCGACTCCTATGAAAGGTTCCGCTGAAAACCGGAACAAGAACAAGCATTGCCATTTCCATGAGGATGTCGGCCATGACACGAACGACTGCTTCAGTCTCAAACGGGAGCTCGACCGTCTGGCCGACAAAGGACAGCTGAAGTCCTATGTGAAGTCCAAAGTGACTTCAAAGGAAAATCCGGGGCAGTCCAAGAAAAAGACTCCCCATCCTACTGTGAGTGCCGAAACTGATGAAGATCCGGTATACACCATAGCAGGCGGATTTGGGGGAGGGCTTGTGCACCTTGTCCAAGTACAAACCGGATAGCATGATGGAGGTCTCCCACACCCTTGTTGGGTTTGGGGGAGGGCTTGTGCACCCAGTCGGACGCATTGATTTACCTTTCCGTCTGGGAAGTAGGGGAGACGGTCGGCACATGACCATCCGTTTCCTAGTGGTTGAAGATCTCATAGCTTATAACCTCATCTTTGGCCGCCCCACTCTAAATGAGTGTAAGGCCGTCATCATCCCTGCTCTTATGCTGCTCAAGTATGAGAAGGATGATGGAACAGTCGGTTCCCTCAATGGGGACCAAAAGACGGCTCGAGAGTGTTATCTCTCGGACGTCAAGCCTGCGGCCGTAGCATCCGGCCGAGGCAAGCAAATGATCGACCTCGACGATGTCGAGGAAGAACAGTCGGCCCCACTAGCCGGAAAGAAAAGAAAGACTGATCAGCTGGTGGTGGTCAAAAAAGAAAAACAATAGCAATCACTGACCGAGGAACGGTCGGATGATCTCCGTCCCCAGCCTGCTGGTGAACACATTGATATCCCTCTGGACGACAGCCGCCCAGAGCGGACGGTTAAGGTGGGGACGGTTGCATTTGCAAAGCTGGGTGAGAGCCTGCACCAGCTGTTGAGAGAGTTCAAAGACATCTTTGCCTTTGAAGTGGAAGAGATGCCAGGAATCAGCCCAGATCTCGCTGTCCACAAACTCGCCATGGATCCTAAAAAGAAGCCCATCCGACAAAAGAAAAGAAACCATGGCGAGGAAAGAAGTCAGGCGGCAGCCGCAGAGGTTAAAAAGCTGCTAGACGCCAAGTTCATTCGGCCGTGCAATTTCCATGAGTGGGTAGCTAACGTTGTGTTAGGAAAAAAGCCGAATGGTACTTGGCGCATGTGTGTTGATTACACAGACCTCAACAAGGCATGTCCAAAGGATAGCTATCCACTGCCTAAGATCGACAGTCTGGTCGATTCAACAGCCGGACATGCCGTGATGAGTTTTATGGATGCCTATTTAGGTTTCCATCAGATCCCCCTGTGGAAAAAAGATCAAGAAAAGACGGCATTCGTCACTGATCAGGGGTTGTTCTGTTATACGGTGATGCCGTTTGGTTTGAAGAATGCGCCTGCTACTTTCCAACGAATGATTAATACGATCTTCATTAATCAAATCGGAAGGAATGTAGAGGCGTACATTGTTGACATGATAGTCAAATCCAAACAACAGGCGGATCATCTTGCTGATCTCCGAGAAACATTCGCCACACTCAGGCGGCACAAGGTCATGCTAAACCCAAAAAAGTGTGTCTTTGGCGTTGAGTCTGGGAAGTTTCTCGGATTTTTGATTGACCAAAGGGGAATAGAGGCCAACCCTGAGAAAATACAGGCGGTAATCGACATGCAGTCGCCCCGTACTGTGAAGGAAGTGCAAAAGTTAACAGGTTGCCTGGAGGCCTTGGGTAGATTCCTCAGTCGGTCAAGCGACAAGTGTCTCTACTTCTTTCAGGCAATAAAAAAGAAGACCAACTTTGAATGGGGGGGATGATGCAGAGGCGGCCTTTCAAAAGCTGAAAACTCATCTGCACTCTTTGCCGAGGCTTGTTAGCCCTTTTCCCAAAGAGAAGCTCTTCATGTATTTAGCCGTCTCTGATCATGCCCTCAGTGCCGTTCTCTTAGCTGAATGAGAGACGACATCCAGCTCCCGGTGTATTTCATTAGCCATGTTCTGAGGAACGCAGAGCTTCGGTACCCCATGGTTGAAAAATTTGGCCTTGCCCTTTACATGGCCACCAAGAAGCTAAAACCCTACTTCTTGGTGCATGCGGTAGAGGTCTATACTGACCAACCGATCAAGCGGCCACTCACAAGCTTGGAGTCTTATGGACGAATGCTTAAATGGGCGATTGGAATGAAAGGATTAGAAATCATTTACGAACCAAGGAAGGCAATAAAGGGGCAAGCATTCGCCGACTTTATTGTCGAAATGACAAGGCCGGTTGCACCGGACAATACTGACCAGGTTTGGAAAGTGTATGTACAGGGATTATTTGTCAATCTCCTGAGGGAGATAAGTACGAATATGCACTACGGTTCAAGTTCCAGGTCTCTAACAATGAGGCCGAGTATAAGGACCTGTTAGCCGGCATTCGGTATTGCAAGGCGGCAGGGGCAAAGAAGATTGACGCCTGCTCTGATTCTCAATTAGTCGTACTCCAGGTCAATGGAACGTACGAGGCCACTCATCCGGCCATGATAAAATATTTGCAGGCGGTCAAAAGTGAAGTTGGGACACTTGAGGAGTTTTATCTAACTCAGGTGCCCAGATCTTCAAATAATCAGGCGGATGCTCTGTCCAAACTAGCATCATCCGCCTCCTATGAAACGCCTCGGTCGGTCTTCTGGGAGGTCATGGAAAAGAGAAGTATATCTAATGAAGACCCCATTGGAATTCTCGAGCGAAGCTCTACCTGGATGGACAACATCCGGGCTTATCTTGCAGACGGCACGCTCCCTGATTCACCCCAGGAGGCGGATGTTCTGAAGAAGAAAGCGACAAACTTCGAGCTGAGGCGAGGGGAACTCTTCAAAACTGGTTTATTGAAACCCCTTTTGAAGTGTGTTACCCCAGAAAAAGGTAAAGAGGTCCTCAAAGATTTGCATGCGGGTTTCTGCGCCTCCCATATAGGCGGCAGGTCTCTAGCTGCCAAGGCCAGGCGGCTCTATTTCTGGCCTACTCTAGAGTCGGATGCCATGGAAATGGTCAAAAAATGTGACAGGTGCCAAAATTTTGGCAAGCTCATCCATCGTCCGGCCACAGACCTAACGGCTATCCACAGCCCAATACCCTTTGCCAAATGGGGCATGGACATACTTTCGCCTTACACAACGGCTCCAGGCGGCAAGCGCTACATATTGGTAGCTGTGGATTACTTTACCAAGTGGGTAGAGGCGGAGGCGGTAAAAAACATCAAGATAAAAGATGTCATTTCCTTCATCTGGAGGAATATTATCACTCGTTTTGGGGTGCCCATGTCTATGGTTTTTGACAATGGTCCTCAATTTGAGACGCCTCAACTCAAGACTTGGCTGGGAGACCAAGGGGTCTCAAGCTTCTTTGCATCAGTCGGCCGGCCTCAAGCAAAACGGCCAGGTCGAAGCCTTCAACAAGCTAATCTCAAACGGGATTAAAAAGAAAATTGAACGGGCTGGTGGTCTTTGGGCGGATGAATTACCACACGTCCTCTGGTCCATCCGAACGATTGCTAAAGGGGCAACTGGAGAAACCCCGTTCCTCATGGTGTATGGTGCAGAAGCTGTCCTGCCCATTGAACACTATGAGCCGACTCTTCGAGTCATGTTATATAACGAAGAAGTTAACTGGGAGGCCATGCGGCTGGCATTGGACTCACTTCCAGAGCGCAGGGGCAATGCTACCTTGCGCCATGAGATTTACCGTATGAGAATGACACGGGCTTACAACAAAAGAGTACACAAGCGTCCTCTCAAAGTGGGGGACTTTGTGCTACGGAAAATGGAGGCAGTCGGTAGGGCGAATGAGCAGGGAAAGCTGACCCCAAATTGGGAAGGCCCCTACCGAATATATGAGGAAGTAAGAGAAGGCACCTACCGCCTGGAAGAACCAGACGACAGGAAGCTGCCTAGAACTTGGAATGTAGACAACTTGAAAAAGTACTATTTCTAAGTACGAATGTAAATACCTCAAATTTTGTCATTTCAAATTTTGCTAATGAGAATATGCCTTCATTTCCCAACTTGTCTTTTTTAGTGTCGCCTGTACAAAATACAGATGACCAATATATTTGGTAAGCGTCTGTCCCAACAGCAGACGCCCCAATCTCTCTGAAGGAGCCGACTGCTTTAAAGCAGTCGTTCCTACGAAATTCTTTAAGTTTATGCTAACACTTAGCGAATATTTGGTTAAATCTTTAAAAGGCCTAAGGCCAGGTAAAATCATTTTTGAGGCCAATGGCTGGATAATAAGAAACAAATAGAGGCCGAATGGTCACAGTCTGCTCCAACATGAGTATGACCGTCTGCTCCAACATGAGTCAGATAACCGGCGACGTCCATTCGGGCGAATTCGTCGAGGAGAAGCATCTCCCATTTGGGTGGCACATTGCTCTACAAATATATCAAGCGGCCCTACTGAATGCTAAGGCAGCATTCGCAGTCGCTTGATTTAATCGAAAGTGAAATCTAAAAGGCCAGAATTTTCTAACTATTCTAGCACAGTCGGAAAAGGGTCACTGTTTCATAAGTAGAGGCTATTGAGGCATTAGGTCGGATGCGCTTGTTTTTGCTCCGGGGCAAGACAGGCGGAAAATTTTTACTGATCTACAAGTCAAGTTAACTTATGAGGCCTTTGGCCAGATACGCCTGTTTCTGCCCAAACGCAGGACAGGCGGACGATTACTTGCGAAGAAAATGAGCTAAAATACTTAGTAGATTAAAAAAGAGACATGGGGGTCGGATGCGCCTGTTCTTTGCTCTAGGGGAAAGACAGGCGGGTTATTCTTCTTAAGTAAAATTAAGACTTAAGTTAAAACTTAGCATCTTATCTCGACGAGGCCGCTGGCCGGAGGCGCCTGCTATTAGCTCTTGGGGCAAAACAGGCGAAGATTTTCTTTTTTAGCAAATTTACTAAGTCAAGAATTTTGTATTTTGTTTGTGCCAATGGCCGAATGAAAACAATTATTCATTAGCTCCGGATGGCCGTCTGTCGTGTGGTTTGGGGCAATCACCATAGTGATTGATTGACTTAGAAACCATGCATACCCTTCTAAGTATCAATAATTTCTAAGTCAATCAATCCACTCAACCGAAACCACTCGACATCCGTCCAAGGGCAAGAACATTCGCATGGTATACAGGTTACAATACTTAGCCAAAAAACATGCAATGAAATTTTTTTAAAAAAACAACAATATGAATAACTTCAGCCAAATGGTCGAATGATTTCAAATTAAAAAGCCCAATCGCCACCAGACGACTGGGTAAGATTGTATGCTGGCAAAGCCAGAGAAATTGTTAATTTACCCGACCCCTCGGTCGGTAAAGATACACAAATACTCGGCACGCAGGCCGGAAGATGAAATAAATGGCCATTCGGCCGCAGAAAGAACTTATAAAAAGCTTAAGGGGCAGGGGAGTTATCAACATTGGCAGCCGCATCTTCACCTGCCGGCTGCTCCGCATTTTCATTCTCCTCGTCCCCCTCCTCGTCCCCAGAAGAGCCTGATGAGGAGTCGGCCTCTTCGCCTCAGCATCAGCCTTGTTCGCCTCCTCTTCAGCCTGGCGAAGAAGTTCAGCATTGAAATCCTCGTTTGCTTTATCAAACTTGGATTTCCAGATGCTATAATCAGCACCCGACTGTACCGCCTCCCATGCCATTCGCATGATGGCCTCATAGTCTTCCATCATTTGTTTGATAAGGGTCTCCTTCTCCTCCTCAGCTCGGGACTGGAACTTGGCCTTCAACTGCTTCTCCTGGTTCGACAGGCGCACCTCCTGGCGGCCAACCCGCTCCTTGGCCCTCTCGGCCTCTTTCTTGGCCTCTTGAAGAGGCTCAAGCTTTTCCTTAAGACCTTTAATTTCGGCCTTAAGGTCATTGATTTTGGAGCGAGCCGAATCCAAGTCCTTCTTTACCTGCAGGTTGGCATCCGCCTGGGAATACATCATATCAAGGGTCAGAAGCTCATTTTGAGCAATTTCAAATTGAGCTCGGTCTAAGGCGAACTCGGCCCGAGCTTTAGCGGCTGTTACCTCTTTAGACTTCTCCTGGATTGGCCTTCTTAGCCCCTGGATGCGCACCATAGCCTGAAAATGAGAAAAGAGCCGAATGGTCAAGACCAATCGGATATGTGCTTAAATACTAAGAAAGTTAAGTTAACTTTTTACCTCACAGAGGTTCCCCAAGATGGCATCCAAGTTAAGGGTGCCGACTCCTCTTACGGACGCCTTGTCCTCTGGGTCAAGCGCCCTCAGCATGTCCTTGGCCATCTGGACGACAGTCGGCCTTTGCACAGGAGCTGCAAAATTAAAAGTTAGTCAAAGAAGTTTTAAGAAACTATCTTGACGTAGAAATTCAGTGAAGGCGCGATTTATACCGTCCGGCTGAACCTCCTCCTCCTTCCCGTGACGCCTCTTCTCTCATGCTGAGCCGACAGCAGTGCTGGGTTGCTTAAAGCCACCATTCGATGCCTGAGTAGCATCCGGTTTGCTGACCTCCCTGTCAGCTTCGAGAGTAGAGCCGTCCCCTCTTTTGGGCTTGTGAGCAATGTGCTTCCGATTCTTGCCGGATGCACTCACGTCACCAGCCCCAGTTTTTTGAATCTTGGGTTGGGACTGCTTGGAGGGAGAAGGCCTGGTGAACCACTCTGCATGAACAAAAAGAAAGGCGTCAGAAAAACAGGCGGGCAAAATTTAACCTTTGTTGAAAAATATACCAAGTGTCATAAATAGCTACCTTGGGATTCCCGACTGTTTTCTGCTCGTCACTCGCCCGATTAAGGACGTTCGAGCGATATTTTGCTGCAGAGACGGCAGCCGATTTCCTTGTTGCCGAGACCTTTTCCATAGCTTTGTCTGCCCCAAAAGCAGGAGTTAGACTTTATAAACAAACATTGAAAAGCAATTTAAAGGTTGCATAAAATCAGAC
This sequence comes from Chenopodium album, assembly GCF_948465745.1. Lineage (NCBI taxonomy): Eukaryota > Viridiplantae > Streptophyta > Magnoliopsida > Caryophyllales > Amaranthaceae > Chenopodium > Chenopodium album. The sequence continues at coordinate 22,213,937 of NC_137837.1, forward strand.
GGCCGACTACCTCTCGGCATCTCAGAGCTTAGCCCACAAGCGGCCAAGAACACCCCATCTTCCAGCCACTTGTAAAGGGGAATGTAGCTCTGGGGGACGACTATTTTTTCCCCCTGCTCATTTGTCCGAACGGACACTTTGAACAAACCCTGGTCAAAAATTTACTCCTGGGCCCGCCTAGGGAGAGGGGGCAAGGCACTCTTGCCAGCCAGGAGGGGCGGATCCTTGTTCCACCTATTGTACTTTTGGTTCAGTCGGCTATCAGAGGAATGAACTATGTAGAACTTTGTTCTTCAGTCCTTCCACTTGTTCTCCTTGTCGACTGCCATCATGTACCCCTTGCAGGTGGACAAGGTGTACCAGCCTTTGCCGCCCTTAGCAGGCGCTCGACTGAGATAATGCATGTGGGCGAATGCCTCAAAGCTGGGATCCACCTCCAGCATTTCACATGCGGCAACGTACCCGATGATATCAATCCATGAATTCGGGACAAGTTGCCAGATACCCAGTTGGTATCCGTCCAGTATTCTCTCCACGGCCGGATGGAGAGTGAAGCGTAGACCAGCCTGAAGGACCGCCTCGTAGCAGCCGAATGCTTGGTCCTTATAACTGGCCAAGGTCGGCCAGGTTAGAGTGTCATCCTTGTTGGGAACGGACAAGGAAAAGCCATGACCCATTACGGTCTTGCGTCTGAAATTGGCAAGACCGGATGTCATAGAAGTCCGCTTGCTTTGCGGGACATGGTGATAGTAGGGGGCTCGTTCCAAGCGCCTAGAAGCACTCGGCTCCGCCCATACTTCCCCCTTTTCCACTAACAAGGATTCCCTTGCAGTGCTTATTTTTGCTCGGGCCTCCTCTGAAGTAACGGAGGCATTTTCAGAAGATGACGAGGCCGAATCGTCATCAGAGCTCTCCCCAGAGCTAGGGGACTGCCGGCTAGGGCCAGCAGGGTCCTCCCCTAGACTCTCCTTCGACGCCTGTTCCGAAGGCTCGGCCTGGTATTGACTGTCGGCTTCCCGCAGTATAGTGTCACTGGGGTTGCCGCTTGAAGAAGGGGAAGAGTAATAAGATGGAGTTTAGGGAAGGTCAGAAGAAGGGTTTGGGGGGTGCTCAGAAATTTCACTAACAGGCACCCTAATGGAGCCATCAGAGTTGGCAGTCTCACTGTCCGAATGGTAAAAGGAACCATCCGGCCTATATCTCCTCGTTGTCTGCTTTGTTCGGGCCATCGTGTCCTGCAGATGCACAGACACTGTCGGATTTGGAGATGTACTTAAAGGAAAGTTCTCGAACGAGCATTCGACACTCCTAGTTCTAGATTCAGCCGTCCCCGGTGACCGGCTGATCGCTAACCTAGGCCGTGCCGTGTACGTTTGGGAAACCATTTGAAAAAGAAAAAATGCAAGAAAGAATAAGTAAAAGAAGAGAGCTGGCGGTTACCTTAAAAGAAGGTATTACGAGACGCCTGGTTTGCTGAAACAGTCGGACAGAAGGCCGAGCGTCGGATGCTTAACAAGTTTAGGTCTTTGAGAGTCTTTGAAAGTCAAAAGTCCAGAGATTCTCCAAGATTCGCAAAGGTGTGAAAACAAAAGGGGAGTCAAACCCTCCTATTTATAGAAAGGGGAAACCCTAATTTTTCCCCCCAAAATGTAATTTGAAAATCCGTCCAGTCGGATGATGACACCTGTCACAGGTGCCACGTGCAATGCACGTGACCCCTGTGAGGGGCAAATTATTTGGGTATTTTTACCCGGCCAAATGGCCCAATCAGAAACTGCCATGTGTCATAGGTAAAGATGCCATCTAGACCTATGAGATGGTGACACGTGGTGGGCGAACATTCTTCTGCTCTAAAAATGATTGATGATCCAGCATGGACCATTAAGAGGGCGACGCGTGTCACCCTAAAAGATGCCCAAAAGCCTTTTGGGCTCAGTGACACGTGTCACTCAGGCATTGCATCTGGAATGGCGGCCTTCAAGGGCCCAAACCTTGAGGCGCCGTTTTACGGCGTGACCTAATCCCTAGGTCACCAGATCCTAGGGAGGGCACACTTTTCAACAGGACCCTATAAATAGGGACAATTCCTACATTTATGACAACGGATACACGCAATACGAGACAACACGTCACTTTTACATTGATTACAGAGCTGTCGTTTTCTAGGAACAGACAACACTTTACCTGAGCTTGGAATCCGAGCAGATAACTTTATTTCCGCACGTTTTGCTACCGAATACTTACTAACTTAATCTTCGGAGGCGGACCACCGACCATCCAGCGGTTCGTTTGCTTTGCAGGTACAGGCGTCCTTTGCTGAATCCAGTCTCAGTGTTGTAACTCTCACAAGGGACAAAAACCCCCGAAACAGAATATATATCAACAGGGACATGATACCATACCAATCGGATAGATTTTGATACTATACCACCAGGGATAGGGTAGTACAATTTTTGAACAAAATTAGTTTAAACCACTACAATAATTCTTATACAAATCAAGACAACATAACAAATGTTACACAATAACATAATAAGTCTTACATATTAATTCTTAGAATAAGTCTCTTGTACACCAATGTACATTAATTTTATTGTAAAACGGTCAGTTTGAGGGTAACTTTAACCATTATTATGGTAACTTTAACCCCTTAAAGGGTAATTTTTAATTTGTTGTAGTTTTAATTTTATTTTAATGTGTAATTTATTATAGATACATGATTGAATAATATAAAGACTAATATGATTAATCTAATAGATAAAATTTATTAATAGAAAAATAATAACTTTTGTAGTATAAAGGGTAACTTTAACCCGTTTTACAATAAATTAATTTACACATGTTGTAGACAAGACATTATCTAATTCTTAAACATTAACATAATCAAGAGAGCATAAAAAGTCTTACAAAATAATTCCGGAACCATAAAATTTAATTAACTATTACAGTCCATTACAAGTAGTCGAATGCCAAAGGGTAAATAATCAAAGGTTTCCATTCTCCAATTCTTTCAAGAGATGCGCAACATGGCTGCATAGAATAGACAGAGGTTAACATTAGATGATACCAATTGAATGAACCGTTTAAGTAAACTCATACCAACGTACATGTTAAAATTGGTATTATTAATAGAGATAGATATACAATCATTAAGTAATCCCATACCAACGTAAATATTAATAAGGGAAAATTTGTAAATAATAATCCCAACTTTGCTCCATTTTCTTTTATTAATCTCAACATTAGATTATTCAAGAATAATCCCAACTTTAGGGGTTGTTTTCTTTTATCAATCCCAATTATCGGTTACTTGTTGAACTGGTTAATTTTTATTTTATTTTATTTTTGTTTAATTAATGCCATGTGTCATGAGTTAATTAGCCAAAAAATTAAAAAATTAAAAATAAACAATAAACAATAAAAAAACTAGAAAATCCCCCTCCCTTCCCTGGCCACCCCACCAGCCACACCGTCCACCGAAACCCCAGCCCACCGCCCACCGGAAAACGTACACCCTTCCTGCCGCCCGAAAGCCGCCCTATTCAACCCACGCTACAACCTCAAATAACAACAACAAACACCATCAACTCAGCCCAAAAAACCGCACAACCCCTAAATTAAACACCGCACAACTACCATCACCACTGACCTAAACCGTCAGCCGCAACACCCATCTCCACCTCATCACCAATTCGCCACCTACAATCAGCAATTCGTTTCCTAATTTCATCAATTTCAGCCTCCAATAGCATCAACAACTTCGAATTATGCTTATGGAGTGCGCTAACAAGGGTGGTGGTTCAAGGGGGAAGGGGGAGTGCGCTCACGAGGGTGGTTGGTTCAAGGAGAAAGGGGGAGGGGCGACGGGATGGGAGCACATATGGCTAGCCGACGACGGAGGCAATTGGGCTGATAACTCAAAGCGAGTTTCGATCGAGCGGCGGAGGTTTGATGTTGGATCGGCAGAGTCGGTGTTGTGGTGAAGGTTGCCGACGCGGGGGGAGGTTTTAGGGGAGTCTAGTGTTTTTGGGGTGTGGGCGTGAGTATGCTGGTGGCAGAGGACAGGGTGGTGGATGAGCTTGGGGGTTCTGGTGTGAGGCTGGGTGACTCTTTTTTTTTTTCTTTTTAATTTTTTTTATTATTTGCACCAATGACAAGTTGACACGTGTAATGTAACCTGCTATTAGAGGTTGTTGACTTTTGTTGACCGGTTTGGGATTGAAGAAAGAAAATAAGCCTCAAAATTGGGATTATTCTAGAATAATCTAAAGTTGGGATTATTAAAAGAAAATGGAGCAAAGTTGGGATTATTATTTACAATTTTTCCATTAATAAGTATAGTCGTATTATTAACAGAGATAGTTACACTAACAAATATAGTTGCATTATACTAACAGATATAGTTGCAAAACATTAAGTAATACAAACAGCCAAACATGACAACTAAGAACAAATTTAGTAAAAACAATTTTATGAATGAAAGTTGATATAATACCTAGGTAACAGAAAGAATGAGCTACATATTAGGTCCTTAATATCTCATTAAATTTAGGAAAAATTAGAAAATAACAACACAAAATTCTCAAAAATTAGATTATAACACCACAAAATCTCAAACTTTTATTATACATCATAAAAAAAAACCCCAAAAATTGGATTTCACCACCACCTAACGGATTTTTGGATAAAATTTGTTAGTGGGGCTCATCCTACACACATGTCACTCAACTATTTCTTTAAAAAACATAAACAAAAACAAATTTTAAAGAAAAAAAAAAAAAAACTAAACCCTAACCCAGCCCCACCACCACCACTGCCACTGCCGGCAACATAACCCCAGTCGCTGGTACCCCCTGCCCCACCTTCACTATCGAAACCAGCCCAATCATGTAGACACCCAAATGTGTATCCCAAGAAACCAAACCCAGTGATATACTTTTCACGTCGTTTGATTATCGAATAAAGTGAAATTGTGAAAAGTCTTGTGATGCGGTTGTTTTAGTAAAAAAATTTCTTTATGTTTTCGAAAATCTACTCTATTTATGAAAATAGCCATTCAAATTTATCTTGGTCCATGATAAGGGTCCAATAATAGTGTAGTTGGGTCGAGCTCGTAAAGAGCTTTCCAATTACATATTATAAGCCCAATTTCGATGAATAATGAGGAAGTTGTGGTACAAATACTAAATTGGTTTTGAAATGGTTTTATGGACCAATGATCTAGTGGAGGGCCCATTAATTATTATTCCTAAAATTATTAGGATTGATTCTAATTTTCTAGAATAGTCTAGAAGGTTATTTTGAGTTCTAATAAGTTAGGATTGATAATTATCTTTTTAGAAAAATGATGATTTTGGTTTGAAATAAAACAAGTGTTTTATTGTGATATAATCTGATTTTAAATTAATAAAAACGGAGTTTAATTACTTAATTATATCAAGAGGAGGATTCCGTACAAAAGCGCGTTTATCTTTTAATCATCGCCAAACTACAAAGTTGTCGCCAAACGACATAGCCTGTCGCCATGCGTGATGCTTGTCGTTTTAAAATGGGTCAATTTTATTCCGATTCAAATTCTGAATCTTTTCTATCATTTTCGAATTATTTTTTCTGCAAATAAGGTCGTATTTCCCCGTTTTTATTCACCAACAATCAAAAAGCTTGATCACCAATCATCTCTCTTCTCTCTCGAAGCTAAAGCTTATTCTCTCTCTATTCTTTTTCTAAGCCTAGCCCAAAATACACAATACCTCATTCACAAGACTTAGACACACCTAGCCAAGCTCGAAGTTGCTTTCGTCCTAGACGTGAAATGTTGATAATTTCTGAGGGTTTGGTCCCAAATCCTATTTCAATTCTTTGATTAGATTTTTTATTTAATATTTTCCTAGAAGTTACTAACGCATGTATTTTGTTATTAGAAAGAGATACGAGGCATCAAAGTAAGTAATTTAATTATTCATTTTCTATAGAAAGCATGCTTAGATTTTTTTATTAATTCCTAGTATCATGTTTGGATGTCTTTATGATTCTTAATATCATGTATGTTTATAGTATCATGTTTATGTTGCTTCCTATTTCTTTCTATCATGTTAGTATCATGTTAGGGATAAAACTTTGATCTTTAATGTTTAGTGACATGCTAGGATTTGTTATTAATCTTGTTAGTATCATGCCTAGGATCTTGCTAATATTATTATGTTTTGATAAGAATATTATTATGATGATGATTGTTATTATGTTGCTTGATATATATTATTGTTATTTCTTGATCACGCCCTCTCTTGCAGGATTAAAGGAAATTTATACTCGTAATCACGCTTAATAGGATAATTAATAATCTTGTTTAGGCTAATATGATTATATTTCAAGTGATCGCTAAAAATAGTTTTGTTTGTGCATTGATATTCAACCAACATAGATTAAACAGGTTTAGAATTAATATATTGATTGCATGTTAGTCAGAAAGCGCACATGAATATGAAAAGAATAAAGTAGAGGCTAATTTTTAGGGCAAGTTTAATCTCTTTTAGGTTGGATTTGTACCTTCATCCTTGAATATCCTGTCATGGTTCCAGACCACTATGGAGTTAACGATCTCATAGATCGTGAAGGGGTGTAACCTTAATCCTGCGAACGGTTTACAAGTTCCTAAAACATGTTGGCAACTCTTTTACTCTAGCTTCCTTCCCTTTGGACGCCACCATGCTTAACTGTATGATCATATTGGAGCTCAAGTGTGGGATGCTTGAAATATTGACAGGCTAAAGTCGTATCACCTATCAAAAGTAATTCCTAAATCCTCTAACTAATGCAGATAGGGAAGTAGGGTCGAATCCACAGGGAAACAAGTCTTTTTATTCCTAATTAATTAAAGTGATCTAAATTATCAAGTAACCAATATATTATAATCAGAGGAAACTAAACTACAGAGATTAAGAGTAAAGAGAAAACAATGAATAAAAGATCTAGGGCATAGGTTCACCAATAAATAATATTCTAGGGTAAAACATAATAATCAATCATCAATGCATAAATTAATCAGATCATAAAGGGATTTCGCTACGTATTACAATCACACAATTAATTTACCGGTATTAAATCTCATCTCTCGAATCTCGACTTAACCATTTATAAATTAACCTGCCTATTGAAACTATACCTAAACATCAATTCTCATCTCTCGAATCTCGAATCAATATTGTCAAACTCATGCATAAAAGATCAAGCCTAATCTAGTAACAGAGCATTAAATCAATTAATGGGAAATTAATCTAGCATTGATAATCAACAACAATAAATTACCCCTTCATATTATTTATGGATCCCCACAAACCCTAGAAATAAAACTACTCACACATAATTGAATCTAAAACAAATCAAAACAATAAAATAAGACATGATGAAAGAATTAAAATAAATAACTGAGATTAAAGTAGAAGAAACCGTTACCAAAGTAATCTGGAATTAAGAGTAGAGTTAAGAACAAAGTATTAGAGAGAGAAACTAATCTAAAAGCTAAGTAGAGAGAGAAAATCTAAGAGAAGAATTAAGAAAGAGTAAAAAAGATGCTAAACTCGCTTAACGGAAAAGTATTTATATTAAGCGAGAATCCTAAACTAAAACAAACTTAAACGACGCTAATTAGCTCCTAAAAATAACACGCGCCCGATCGGGCGAGGCACTGCCCGATCGGGCGCGCCTTTTTCTCATCAGGTATGTTTCTCGCGCCAGGCCGGGGGCGAGTTTGGGCGCGAGTTCGGGCGCCGACTTTACTTCCCCCGCCTGGCCGGGCGCGCCTTCGGGCGGTAGCTCCTTTGGCCGGGCGACACTCTTGGGCCACTCTTTGGACTTCGATTGGGCTCCAATTCTTAGGGCTAATCCGGATTTCCTCTTCGGGTCTTGAATACTCGCTCCAAATGCCCCGGTATCACTTATACTGAGCCCTTAATCACCGGTTCGATGGCTCTAACCGGCCCTGGGCTGTGGAAACTGGTCGTGCTTCTCTAGTGCTCATAGTTGCTCCATAATATCTCGCGAAAATGCTCCAAAAGCGCAAATTCCTACAAAAGTCAACCAAATCTACGAAAACACTAGAAAACACTAATTAGTAATAAAAGTGGCTCTAAAGAGCCAAAAACACTACTAATTATGACCAATGGACGGGGGTAAAACACTATATAAAATAGACATATCAAAATCCCCCAAGCCTAACCTTTGCTTGTCCCTAAGCAAATATCTCATCTATGAATAAATAAATATGCTTCACCCCAAAAAGTAAAAATCAAGCACAAACAATTCAAGGTAAATCTAATAAACATGCTTCAAAGTCAACCAATCAAATCCGTTCAATTACCCTTCCTCCTCCTAACAATTGGTAACGACGCCAAATTTTGACAGGCTAAAGTCGTATCACCTAATCAAAAGTAATTCCTAAATCCTCTAACTAATGCAGATAGGGAAGTATGGTTGAATCCACAGGGAAACAAGTCTTTTTATTCCTAATTAATTAAAGTAATCTAAATTATAAAGTAACCAATATATTATAATCAAAGGAAACTAAACTACGGAGATTAATAGTAAAGAGAAAACAATGAATAAAAGATCTAGGGCATAGGTTCACCAATAAATAATATTCCAAGGTAAAACATAATAATCAATCATCAATGCATAAATTAATCAGATCATAAAGGGCTTTCTCTACGTATTACAATCACACAATTAATTTTCCGATATTAAATCTCATCTCTCGCGCCCGGTCGGGCGGGCTGTCGCCTGATCGGGCGATCTGGGTATTTCATTATGCTTTCCTCTCGCGCCCGGTCGGGCGCGCTTCTCCTGATCGGGCGATCTGGTGCCCGATATTTCTTCCACTCTCGCGCCCGTTCAGGGGACCTTCGCCTGATCGGGCGATTTAATGCCCAAAAATTACCCTTCTCTCGCGCTCAGTCGGGCGCCCTTCGCCCGATCGGGTGAAAATTAAGCCTTTTCAACCCTTGCTCTCGCGCCCGGTCGGGCTAGCTTTGCCCGATCGGGCCCGAGGCTAATTGGACGCTTTTTTTTCTTCTTTTATTTATTTTTTTTGCTAACTCTTTTCCTTCAAACCTGTACAAAAACTCATAAAACTCCTTCCTCTCTCATCTCACAAGAAAAAAGAAGAAAAAAAACTAGTCTAAAAAAACATTAAAATACGGGTTACCTCCCGTAAAGCGCTGGTTTATCTAGGTCCCGCACGACCTTCTTACCAAGTACAAAAACTAGGACCCTTGACCTAACGCTTGGTCGGGTGGTTTCTTACCCGCTCGAGCGGTGTTTAGGCCACGACGCGGCTTCCTGACATACCCTGTAGGACGCTAATTTATCTTATCTGGTGGATCCTCTTTGACTTGGACCGGGGGCTCTTCAATGATATGCACTAAAGATCCCTCTTCGATCGATGGTTGCTTCAAATTGTCACTACATTTGGCACTTGCAACTCGATCTAGCGGAACACTTATTGTAGTCTCAATTTCAATAGCTTGCTTGATTAATTCCACCTTCTCATCCTCAAAGCCAAGACCGACAATGTAAAGGTCTCTTTCTATTGCATCAACTTACTTATGCCATTTGTATATCTCATCTATAAAGGATGCAACAGAAGATACCACTTCCAAGGGATCTTTTACAAGAGCTTGGGGTTTTTTAGAATAACTTTGAACCACATCAACACTAAAACACTGCTCCTCTGTTATGGGGATTTTAGGGGTATTATTAAGATTAAAAATAATTTTATCATCACCTACTGATAGTGTCAATTTACCACATCTTACATCTATAATTGCTCCTGCAGTGTTAAGGAATGGTCTACCCAAAATAATTGGGGTTTGCGTATTCTCAGCCATATCAAGAACAACAAAATCAACAGGTATATAAAATTTACCTACTCTAACAGGAACATCCTCTAAAACACCTAAGGGGTATTTAAAAGAACGGTCGACCATTTGTAGAGTAATATTAGTAGCTTTTAAGTTACCCATATTTAGCTTGGAACACACAAATAATGGCATATCACTAACGCTAGCACCCAAATCACACAATGCATTATCAATCATTAGATTGCCAATATGACAAGGGATAGAAAAACTACCCGGATCTTTTAATTTAGGCGGAGATTTATTTTGAAGTACGGCGCTACACTCTGCAGTGAAAGCTACTGTCTCTACCTCACTAATAGATCTTTTTCTTATCAATATTCCCTTCATAAATTTTGCATGTGCAGGAATTTGTGTAATTAATTCAGTGAAGGGAACTGTTACATGCAAATCTTTAACCATCTCTAGAAATTTACCAAACTGTTTATCCAAATTTGTTTTCAAGTGACGATTGGGGAATGGAAGTTTGATAATTGGCTTTGGGGCAATACTGCTCTTATCTGGAGCTGCTACCTTCCCCGGAGTCGTACCCTGCAATGTAAAATCAGATATATTAGTTCTATTCTTTAGCCCTGCAGGGCTATTAGCTACATTGTCAAGTTTAACGGAATCAAGATTAGCATTATTTATTAAAACAGGTTCATCATCTCTGGGCATATGGGGCCCTTCATAGTTTGAACCACTCCTTAGAGTAATTGCATAGGCTTGATCCGTAGGCCTGGTCGGCTGTGCTGGCAGGGCTCCTTGATGACGGGCTTGTAGAGTAGCAGAAATTTGCGCAATTAGATTATCTATAATTTTATTGTATGCTAGGATCGAATCAATTTGGGCATCTCTACTCTCCATTTGCTTCTACATATTAGCCAGCATCACTCTAATTTCTACCAAAGCAGGGTCGGAAGATGAGGAGGGTTGTTGTGGTTGGTTCTTCTGGCAAGCATTGGGGTGGTAATATTTCTGCTATTGTTGTTGTGGCGCCTGTGGTTCTTGTGGTGGTGGTGGATTTTGAACATTGGTACTCCGTTAGGAAATGTACGAATGATTCCGGTACCCAGGATTGTAGGTGTTGGAGTATGGGTTATTCTGCTTATAAGCTTGAAAGGCATTGACTTTCTCCACGAAATTCCTGCAATCTTGCTCCCAATGACCTAAAATTCCACAATTTTCACATAAAGCCTCGTTAGCATTATTATTAATTGCAGAAACATTAGCTACATTAGCAATGCTAAGAATTTCTAATTTCTGGCAGATAGAGGTTAATTGAGCTTGTAAAAAGGATACAGAGTCGACACTATGTTTGCCTTTATTAGCAAAGCCTTTGGGATTCCCATATTGGGAATTATGTATTGCCATATCTTCAATAACTTGACCTGCATCATCAACATTAAGGTTCATAAACCTCCCACTAGCTGCAGAATCCAATATTATTCTAGATGAATTTCCAATCCCATTGTAAAAGGCTTGGATCAACTGCCATTGTGCAAGATTATGGTGGGGACATTCTCTCTGTAGGTCCTTGAACCTCTCCCAATCCTCATATAAAGTTTCATCGGCTTCTTTGGCAAAAATCTGAATTGCACTCCGTGGTACAGCTGTTCTCTCTGCAAGATAATATTTGTTATAAAAATTCAAAACAAGAGTTTCCCAGTCAGTTATACCAAGTGCAGTTCTATTTAAACCATTAAACCATAATTTGGCTTTTCTAGTTAAAGAAAAAGGAAAGAGAATCTCCCTGATTTGGTCTTGTGTGACCCCAGCTTGCCTGATGGTATTACAATAGTGACAGTAGTCTGCAATATGAAGATTTGGGTCTTCACCCTTAGCTCCACTAAATTGCTTCCTTTCTATCATCGTTATAAATTGGGGTTTAATATCAAACTGTACCCCATCAAGAGCTGGAGTGGGAGTAAGGTGTGGAAATTCTGTAAGCTTTGGTTGTGAATAATCACTAAGCTTCGTTGGAACCGCCATCTCTGATTCTGGATCTGAAGATACCGCTGAATCGCTAGAATCAGTTGGAGGGTCTCGATGATTATTATTATCACCAGAACCCGCCAGGATTTTCTTGTAAAAATTCTTCTGTCTATGGAAGGATCATTCGATCTTAGGATCGAATGGGATGTAACCTTATCTGGAATACCTGGGCATAAACAAAAAACTAAAAGCAAATATGAGACTTGCCTCAAAGAACTAGCGTTCTCTAAGACAAAAAGAAATAACCTAGACTACAAAAATAATTAGAAATAAAAATAAAACCGTTTCCCCGGCAACGGCGCCAAATTTTGACATGCTAAAGTCGTATCACCTAATCAAAAGTAATTCCTAAATCCTCTAACTAATGCAGATAGGGAAGTAGGGTCGAATTCAAAGGGAAACAAGTCTTTTTATTCCTAATTAATTAAAGTAATCTAAATTATCAAGTAACCAATATATTATAATAAAAGGAAACTAAACTACGGAGATTAACAGTAAAGAGAAAACAATGAATAAAAGATCTAGGGCATAGGTTCAACAATAAATAATATTCCAGGGTAAAACATAATAATCAATCATCAATCCATAAATTAATCAGATCATAAAGGGCTTTCGCTACGTATTACAATCACACAATTAATTTAATGGTATTAAATCTCATCTATCGAATCTCGACTTAACCATTTATAAATTAATCTGCCTATTGAAACTAGACCTAAACATCTATTCTCATCTCTCGAATCTCAAATCAATATTGTCAAACTCATGCATAAAAGATCAGGCCTAATCTAGTCACAAAGCATTAAATCAATCAATGGGAAATTAATCTATCATTGATAATCAACAACAATAAATTACCCCTTCATGTTATTTATGGATCCCCACAAACCCTAGAAATAAGACTACTCACACATAATTGAATCTAAAACAAATCAAAACAATAAAATAAGACATGATGAAAGAATTAAAATAAATAACTGAGATTAAAGTAGAAGAAACCGTTACCAAAGTAATCTGGAATTAAGAGTAGAGTTAAGAACAAAGTATTAGAGAGAGAAACTAATCTAAAAGCTAAGTAGAGAGAGAAAATCTAAGAGAAGAATTAAGAAAGAGTAAAAAAGATGCTAAACTCGCTTAACGGAAAAGTATTTATATTAAGCGAGAATCCTAAACTAAAACAAAATTAAACGACGCTAATTAGCTCCTAAAAATAACATGTGCCCGATCGGGCGCGCCTTTTTCTCATCAGGTATGTTTCTCGCGCTTGACCGGGCGCGAGTTCGGGCGCCAACTTTACTTCCCCTGCCCGGCCGGGCGCGCCTTCGGGCGGTAGCTCCTTTGGTCGGGCGGCATTCTTGGGCAACTCTTTGGACTTCGATTGAGATCCAATTCTTCGGGCCAATCCGGATTTCCTCTTCGGGTCTTGAATACTCGGTCCAAATGCCCTGGTATCACATATATCGAGCCCTTAATCACCGGTTCGATGGCTCTAACCGGTCCTGGGCTATGGAAACTAGTCGTGCTTCTCCAGTGCTCGTAGTTGCTCCATAATATCTCGCGAAAATGCTCCAAAAGCGCAAATTCCTACAAAAGTCAACCAAATCTACGAAAACACTAGAAAACACCAATTAGTAATAAAAGTGGCTCTAAAGAGCCAAAAACACTACTAATTATGACCAAAGAAAGGGGTAAAACACTATATAAAATAGACATATCAAATATTCCATACAGTTTTTTAGCGACTCCGCTGGGGAGGATTTCTATTTAATTCCTAAAATTTATTTTGGCAATGATATAGAATGAGTGGATGAGACTCGAAACGTTCTAAGTATTCATGTGCGTAATTTTGATTGACATTATTAACATATGCATAAACAAGGTCAGCATTGGATAGACCATCCGTAATGCGTCAAAAACATAAGATTTTTACATGTAGAAAATTTGGGAAATATCTTTCACAACTAGGATCGAAAAAACGCTTGCTGAGGCATGTAGGAACCGGCGCCGAGAAAACAATGCCAGCGTCATGCGATGGCTCTGTCTCCGTGCGACATCAATGTCGTTTGGTGACAGAGTTATCTCTTGCCATGTTGTCTCTTGCCATGTTCTTCCAATACCGAGCCAGAATTCTACCTTCTTTGTTTCAACCGATCCTAGTACTGTTCACTCGATTCTACTTCCCGATTGAGTTTTTCTCACTTTTTAAACCCATATGTGTTCTACATATGGCCATAACCCTTTGGGAATTCACGCTCCATCTTTCCAATCGAACGCTCATGGCAACGAAGGGTACATCCGAGTTTGTTGAATTTACCAAATCGTGGAAGCGAGTTTAACTCGCGGGGTCCCATCCACACGCGCCAACCCTTCCAAAGGTAAGGCTTCCGTGCGGTGCATGCGGACTCATAACCATGGACCTTTTTTGACTAACCCTTATCCTTGAACTTTAGAGAACTAGAGCCATGGTTAGGTTGCAAACTCATTGCATCATATTTTGACTACTTGACTACTTGTGCATAGGGATGGCACCGGGTCGGATGTGGATCGGATACAACTGGATCCAGATCCAGATTCGTTTTTGCACCCTAGATTCAAATCCGATCCGGATCCGTCGGGTATGGAGAAGGAGGATCCATATCCATATCCATTGGATCTCACGGATCCGGGTCCAAAACGGGTCTTGTACCTTGCACTTTTTTTTATCAGAAAAATCAAGTTTCCAATCAAAACAACAGTTTAACTCATTTTCATTAACATTTAGAATCAATTTTAGTAAATTATAAATATTAAGTAAACTAATGGAGTGCTGGATTCACCGTCACCGAAGAGGGTGGAGTTACTTGCGGTGGAGCTGCTGGAATTACTTGTGGCGGAGCTATTGGAGTGCTGGATTTTTGAGCTGCCGTTTGGGAGACACAAGGAGTGAGGAAAGAGATTTAGAGAGGTGTGTAAGATTTTAGGGTTTAAGGGTTTGGTAGAGTTAGATTTTATTATCATGTCATCATGTGGGCTGGTTGGGCTGGGCTTGTAGAGAGTAGTATTTTTAAAAAAAAATTAGAAAAAAAAACAGGTGAACGGATCTGGATAAGGGTGACAGACTAAAGTCGTATCACCTAATCAAAAGTAATTCCTAAAACCCCTAACAAAAACAGATAGGGAAGTAGGGTCGAATCCACAGGGAAACAAGTCTTTTTATTCCTAATTAATTAATATTATCTAGATTATAGAGTAACAAACTAGGAGAAACAATGGAGTATCTAAATTATAAATATTAAGTAAACTAATGGAGTGCTGGATTCACCGTCACCGAAGAGGGTGGAGTTACTTGCGGTGGAGCTGCTGGAATTACTTGTGGCGGAGCTATTGGAGTGCTGGATTTTTGAGCTGCCGTTTGGGAGACACAAGGAGTGAAAAAAGAGATTTAGAGAGGTGTGTAAGATTTTAGGGTTTAAGGGTTTGGTAGAGTTAGATTTTATTATCATGTCATCATGTGGGCTGGTTGGGCTGGGCTTGTAGAGAGTAGTATTTTTTAAAAAAAATTAGGAAAAAAAAACAGGTGAACGGATCTGGATAAGGGTGACAAACTAAAGTCGTATCACCTAATCAAAAGTAATTCCTAAAACCCCTAACAAAAACAGATAGGGAAGTAGGGTCGAATCCACAGGGAAACAAGTCTTTTTATTCCTAATTAATTAATATTATCTAGATTATAGAGTAACAAACTAGGAGAAACAATGGAGTATCTAAATTATAAATATTAAGTAAACTAATGGAGTGCTGGATTCACCGTCACCGAAGAGGGTGGAGTTACTTGCGGTGGAGCTGCTGGAATTACTTGTGGCGGAGCTATTGGAGTGCTGGATTTTTGAGCTGCCGTTTGGGAGACACAAGGAGTGAGGAAAGAGATTTAGAGAGGTGTGTAAGATTTTAGGGTTTAAGGGTTTGGTAGAGTTAGATTTTATTATCATGTCATCATGTGGGCTGGTTGGGCTGGGCTTGTAGAGAGTAGTATTTTTTAAAAAAAATTAGGAAAAAAAAACAGGTGAACGGATCTGGATAAGGGTGACAGACTAAAGTCGTATCACCTAATCAAAAGTAATTCCTAAAACCCCTAACAAAAACAGATAGGGAAGTAGGGTCGAATCCACAGGGAAACAAGTCTTTTTATTCCTAATTAATTAATATTATCTAGATTATAGAGTAACAAACTAGGAGAAACAATGAATAAAAGACCTAGGGCATAGGTTCACCAATAAATAATATTCCAGGGTGTAGGGAATAGTTTCAAGCCTTTAAAATCCCACTAGCTTGAACCCCACTGTGATCATACACTAAAGTACGGTGGCGTCCAAAAGGGAAGAAGATAGAGCAAAAGAGTCGCCAACAAGTTTTTAAGGAACTTGTAAACCGTTCACGAGGTGAAGGTTACACCCACTAACGATCCAAGAGATCGTCAACTCCATAAGGTCATGAACCAAATAAGGGTTCGGGGATGATGGTACAAATCCAACCTAAAAGAGATTGAACCTGCCCTAATAATAGGCCTCTACTTTAATTATTCTGATCGTATTCATGTGCGCTTTCTGACTAACATACAATCAATAGGATTACCCTAAACCTGTTTAATCTATGTTGGTTGAATTTAATGCACAAATAAATCTATTATTGGCGATCATTTGAATTTATAATCACAATTAACCTAACAAGATTATTAATTATCTTATGAAGCGTGATTGCAAATATCAATTCCCTTTAACCTGCAATAAAAGGTGATCAAGCAATAACAATATAAAACAATATGCATATCAAGCAACATAATAAATAATCAACATCATTAATAATAAACATCATAAAATTATAATCATAATCAAAACAATAATAATAATAATAATATTCACAATCATCATAAATTATAACAATTATAATTTTAATCATGTTCATGTTAATATTAAAGCATAATAATAATAGCAAGATCCTAGGCATGATACTAACAAGATTAATAACAAACCCTAGCATGTCACTAAGCAATAAAAATCAAATCTTTAACCCTAACATGATACTAACATGAACAAATATTAGGAAGAACATAGGAAGCATCATAACAATCATATTTGATATTAAATATAACCTAGACATGATACTAGGAATATCATAATAACAATATAAACATGATTTCTACATCATAAATCAATTAATCAATTAAAGTACTTACTTTGATGCTTCGTACCCCTTTCTAATAACAAAATACACACGTTAGTAACTTCAAGGAAAAATAATAATCAAAGCAATTAAATTAAAATAATTGAAATAGAGATTTGGGACCAAACCCTCAGAAATTAAAACCATTCACGTCTAGGGCGAAGGCAACTTCGAATATGGCTAGGTGTATCAAGATCTTGTGAATGCGGAATTTTGTATTAAAGAGCAAAGTTTAGAAAGAATGCTAAAAGATCAATGATTCATAAAGTAATTGTTGACGATTGATGATTGTAGATGATGAATGAAAACGGAGTTTATTAAAACTTAAGAATAAAAAAGAATTGGTGAATGATAGATGTAGATGATTGAATGGTGAATGAATATTGATAATCCGTGAATCAAAACGGAGTTTTTGATACGATATTTATAGAGAAAAACATCCAAAAAAGATAATTTATCAAAACAGAGTCTGAAGATCGCAAAACCACCTTGGCGCCAGACCTGGCTCATTGGCTCCAGACCTGGCTCATTGGCGCCAGGACTAGTAGCTAGCGCCAGGCGCCGATCCTGGTTCCAGGCGCTAAGGCCTGGGGTTGGACGCCAAACCGGATTTTAACGCGTTTTCGAAAATCTGATAATTTTACCGTACTGGAAGATAAAATAATATAATTTCAGTCGAAAATGCTATTTGATCTAATTAAAACTCTGAAGAATCCTAATTGAATTAGGAATGATAAGACCTTCTAGAATGTTCTAGAAGACCAAAACCATTCCTAATTATATTAGGAATGATAAATCATATTAGGCCCTCCCCTAGATCATTGGGCTGTACTTAAGGCTCAAACCGGGCCCAGTTTAGTAAATTGGCCATAACTTCCTCAATATTCATCGGAATTGGTCTTATAATATATCGTTGGAAAGGTCTTTGCAAGCCCCATCCAACTACACCACTATTGGACCCATATCATGGACCAACCAAACTGGATTGGCTGTTTTCTTAAAATAAAGTTTTCAAAAACAGAGAGAAGAGAAAAGAAAAGAAAAGAAAATAAAACTTTCCGCAACACTAGACCTTTCCACACTTTCGTTTCATTCGATTATGATTCGACGTGAAAGGTACTCATCACTGGGTTTGGTTTTGGGGAGACACAAATGGGTGTCTACACAGGGTAAAACATAATAATCAATCATCAATGCATCAATTAATCAGATCATAAAGGGCTTTCACTACGTATTACAATCACAGAGTTAATTTACTGGCATTAAATCTCATCTCTCGAATCTCGACTTAATCATTTATAAATTAGTCCGCCTATTGAAACTAAGCCTAAACATCAATTCTCATCTCTCGAATCTTGAATCAATATTGCTAAACTCATACATAATAGACCTGCGCAAGTCTAGTTGCATAGCATTAAATCAATCAATAGGAAATTAATCTAGCACTGACAATTAACAATAATAAATTACCCCTTCATATTATTCATGGATCCCCATAACTCTAGAATTAAACTACTCGTGCATAATTAAAATTAAACTAATCAAAACAATTAAATTAAACATGATTAGAAGCAATAATATTAAAACAAATAAGTATGAAAGAAACAAAAGCAATAATAATAATAAATAAATAAATAAAAGCATTCGACAAAAACTCAAAAGAACGTGGTATCTTAATTACAAGAACAAAACTTCAAAGCTAATAATCAAAACTTCAATAAGAAAGGAAGAAAAGAAAGCTGCTAAAGTGCAATAACTAAATTTAAGAAATAAAGCTGATGAAAACTAAAATTATCTCCAAGGCTAATAATAAAACAAAAGCTAATTAAATTAGACTACTGCTACCCAGCTCTCTGAAATCCCTGGCAGCAATTGACTTTGTAATATTTATACAAGTCCCAAAACTCCCAGCGGACTTACACTTTGTTTGGATAGGAAGAAATGGAAGGAAAAGAAGAGAAGAGAAATGGAGGGGGACAAAATCTCTTGTTTGGGTAAAAGATTGGGGGAAGGAAGGGGAAGGAGAGGGAGGGATCAATTTTCCCTCTCTCTATAATTACCATAATCTCTCCAAAATTGGAGAGATTTGGAGGGAAAATGGAGCTCACCTCCCCCTCCCTTTCTTTTCCCTTCCCTTCCTCCATTTTACCTCCCCTTCTTTTCCTCCCTTCTTTGCTATCCAAACAAAGCGTTAATCTCCTCGCAAGACACTCACCCGATCGGGCCATTAGTCCGCCCGATCGGGCCCGCCAAAAATCACGCACAGCTTGGGCTCTCTCATGAGATTGGGTCAGCAAGTTTGGCCCAATCCTTAGCTTGTTTAGTTTGTATATTGTTTGTTAAACTTGGACTCCTTCATAATCAAACTCTTTTCACCGAACCAAATTTCTTTAACTCGGTCTTAAGCTTTAAATATTCGGTCATAAAAAATGGTCCGACTCTAATATCTTTGTAGTGACTATTTGCAAATTCCTACAAAATAATACCAACTCTACAAAACACTAAAAAACGTATATTAGTAATAAAAATAGCTCCGCAGAGCTCAAATAAGCATAAATATGACCGTGGGACGAGGAATAAAATATACTTCCTCCGCTCTTTTTTTATTGCACCATATGAGGTTGGCACAAGATTTTTGGTAGTGGAAAAAAGGATGAGAGAGAAAGATAAAAATAAAAGATTGTCCATGTGATGGTATACATAAAAAAAATTAAGTGTTGAAAAGTAAGGGTATATTTGGTATTTGTAGTGTGAACACAAGTATTTATTTTCCTAAAATAGAAATGGTGCAATATTTGTGATACTTCCTTAAAAGGCAAGTGGTGCAATATTTAAACAACGGAGGAAGTATATAAAATAGACTCATCAACGGGTATTTGGGTTAGACCCGTATCCAGATCCGTTTTTTATTATGAGATCCGTATCCGACCCGGATCCATCGGGTCCAATTTTATAAGATCCATATCCGTGAAAACGGATATGGATCCATAGATCCGGGTTGGATACGGATCCATTGCCATCCCTACTTGTGCATCACTTACCTGTGCATACTTATTATGTGACTAAACTAATCGTTTGGTTTGACTTGTGATCATAAATATGCTTAAATAAACTAACCAATGAATAAAAGAAACTTTGCTTAATTAATTTATTAATTAATTTGAGCTAATAAATATGTCTAAAACCGAGTCATAGTCTTTTTGAGTCAACCCGGATTTTAATTCCCGCATACTGCACAAGCGCCAACTTGTTTGGGTCATATCCAGAGTTCTAGGAATAGTTACGAGTCGTAAAACCTATGGATATGTAACCCCGAGTTTTAGCTTTCATTTAGCGGTTGGTTTCGTCCAATTTGGAGTCACAGATAAGAAGTTATGACTAAAATACTGCAGCATATCCAGTCTAGTGCACATACGTGAAATCTAAACTTAGTCTTCGTTTGAGTCTAGTCACATAGTCTAGTCCCATGGTCATGAAACGAGTCTTGAACATATCACTTACACTCACAAGTATTCACACACTTTGTACATACTCTTTTCACACCATGACCGTGTTTTAGGTTCATGCATGAGTCGTCCTTTCCGTCATTTAAGTTGGGGGTCCAATCTATTCCTAACTAGCCTTATGGCTCGTGCAATGCACGGTTTATTTATAGGTATACAATATAAATAATTATTTTTTAATATATTTATATTGACAAATGAATATTTTATAGAGGAGAAGAAGAGGTAAAAATTGAATGCAATTATAGTAGAAATTTAACTAAAGAAAAGTGAATCAGACAACATTTAATAATTTATACATGTATTGAATTAAAGTTTTTTTTTTCATATGAGAAAAGGGATTAAAAAAAGAAAGATTAAATGAAGTGACATGTGGTAGTATTGGAGAAAAAAATGAAATGTACATGTGGTACTATAGGGATGTTAGTTTTTGTTTTTAAAATACTAAGTATAGAAGTATAGATATAGATTCTTCCACATCTCTTCCTCTACATCGTCTTTCCACTCTCCACATAATTTCTCTATACATATCATTCCCCTCATTATTCCATGATCTTTCTCCATCTATGCATGTTGAATCGAGTTTGAGTCAAATAATTAACAAAAAGTATCTCTAACTTCCCTTTCCACAACACTTGGTTAAGAAGAAAAGGCCGACTAATCAAGGACAACACTTTTGTTCAAATCTTACTTTTTGATAAACCGATTCGTGAAAAGAGAAAGAGGATAATTGCAACTCAAGAAGAGGTCAATGAACTTAGGCAAACCTTGGCCAATGTAACTAAAATGATGAAGGCTATGGCTCTCAAGTCAATGACCCTACGAAATAGCAACGAATGGAGCAAATGGAGGAAAGCTTGAACAAGCTCTCCAATGACCATAAGTTCCAGGGCGTTAGCTCACAAGGGGTCTCAGTGGACAAAGAGCTTCTTCCGCAGAAGTTCAATGCCAATGACATCCCTAAGTTTAAGCCAACAAACAATCCTTACTTCCACTTAAGGGCCTTTGAAACTATAATGAACATTAAGAGGATCGGATTGATAGGAAGGTTTTTCATTCTTTGTTCTCACTATCTTTAGAAATCGTTTGTCAACAATGGTTCTATTCCCTTGGAAAAGAGAAGACCTCTTCTTGGGATGCTATAAAAAACGCTTTCATAGATAGATATAAGTGTAATATTCAAGTTGAAACAGACCATAGACAACTTGAGATGCTAAAGCAAAAAGAAAACGAAGGGTTCACCTCTTTCTTCAACAAGTGGAGGGAAACTTCCGCTAATATGGTCGAGGTTCCTACTGAAAAGAAGTCTGTAAGGATATTCATCAAGAACCTCCAAGAAAAGTATTCAAAGCACTTGAAATATCAACACAACTTGAACACTTTCAAGGCTGTCTATGATATAGTAGGCATTGACATAGAAGACGATCTTTTGAAAGTTGATGGTGCGAAAGGAAAGAAGAACGACCATCATTTTTCTTCCTCTCACATTAATGAAGTGCACGCTACAAACACCTCTAAACAACAAATCCAAAGGTCAAAAAGAGTGTTCACTCCACTTGGTATGAGTTATGAGACAACTTTCGAAAAGCTACACCACAAAGGACTAGTCATGCCCATAGGACCTATCAAAGACCCAGTTCCAGAAGCTAGGCCACCTAAGTGGGATCCTAATAAAAACTGCAAATATCATCAAGGAAAGGGTCACGACACTGAGGAGTGTTGGAAACTCAAAGAAGTTATTCAAGACCTGATTGATGACAATAAAACGTCAGAGATCCTAGCCATCTCGGAAGATCAAGCATCCTTCGATCCTTCACTCCTTATCACATCTGTAGGAGAGCCCTTGATCGAGGCAGGCTATATATAACTTCTATCGATGAAGTGACCATGATTGACGAGGATGAAAAAAATTTCTTAGATGATATAACAGAAAACTCGACAAGTCTAAGATAAGACGTTCATAAATTGCAAGATATCATCGTCATGCTCTTGAATATGGTGGAAAGCCTAGCAAATCGGATATCAGTCATCAAATAACGCTCCCATCACCAAAACCAAAAGAATGGAAAGGACATGTCTCTTCCTTCTTCTTCTTCCAGTCAAGAACTTACAGGAAAACTCAATGCTCCTAAACCACGGGTAAAACGGACCATTGAAGAATATACACCAATAGGAATGACTTATAATGAAGCTTTTGACTATTGTCATGGTCGAAACCTTATTCATGCCATTGGTCCAAGCCAAGACCCTCCACCTGAAAAACAGTCTCCCAATTGGGATCCAAACTCCTATAGCAAATATCATAGAGGCTATGGTCACACCACTGAAGAGTGCTTCACTCTTAAAGACTGAATTCAAGACCTTCTTGATTCAAATTGCCTTCGTGTTCCTCCGACCAACAAGAAGGTCAAAATCAATAATAATGATGGCAAGAACAGGAATAACGTCAATCCTTCTCCTGTTTCTTCATATCAGAATAAAAGTTGCATCGAGAAAAAAGCTTTAAAAACCAAAGAACTAGATAGAAAGTTCACCTTAATTGGGATGAGCTACAATATCGCCTTTGATAAACTCCTTTCTAAGGGTCTCATCACACCAATTGGGCCTATGCAAGATCCTCCTCCTGAAAGGAGAACACCCGAATGGAATCCAGACTCCTATTGCAAGTACCATCAAAGCAACGGTCATACTACAAATCAATATTATAAGTTCCAAAATCTCATTCAAGACCTCATCGATGCAAACAAACTTTCATTCCCACTAGCTGGCAAGAAGACCGAATGATGATAAAGTACAAGACACGAGGCGAGCTTCAACGACAAGATTTTGTGACCTCTTTTTTCCTTTCTTTTCTAATTCCTTCTTTTCCCAATAAGTCTAGCATAAGCACCTTTTACTTTCCTTAGATTTTATTTTGTAGGATTTTTTTTTCTTTAATAAAATGAGCATTCCTTTTTCTTGCATATGATCATTATATTGCATTCATTAAAAAAAAATGCCGAGCTAAGCACAAGGTATACCAAAGATTTGAGGCACCTCTTGTAGCCTATCATATCACCATCACCTTTCAAGTACATAATCCTTTCTTGATAAAATACTTTGAGCCTCGTCTAACGCTAGACCTTTCTTTCTTCAACTCACATCTACCTAACCTTGAGATGGGATGGTGTGCAACTTATGCAAATTGCTAAATACAAAATATTGAGTGATTTCAAAATATTAAAAATAGAAAAAAGGCAATAATGATATAAAAGTGTACAAAAGGGCAAGTGTTCCAATGTCATTGATATGAACATGTCTTTGATATGAACACGTCTCAGATTGCGTCTCTTATCGAGTGCTTGGTACCGTGCCTGAGAAACATGAATGCCAAGTGAGTGATAGACCGCATGATCGAGATTACCCAAACTTATCAAGATAAAAAAAAATGCAAAAGCAAAAAAGGAAAAAAAAAGAGAGAGGGAGCAAAATATAAAAGAAAAAGAGTTCAAAAGTGAGAAACCTCGAGCATATGCATACAAATACAAAGATTCAAAAGCAAGGTTGCACACCTTGGGGGTCTTATCTAGGGTCTTGAGCTTTTTATCCCCTTCTTCTCTAACCTTTATCCTAACCACGTTACAACCCAGCCTTAAAAGACCTCTTTGAGGTACACACACACTTGTGCGAGGTTCGGCTAGAGCTACGTTTTGCCTGATTCCTAATAGATACGTAGGCAACCTCAAATTGGGGTGCGACCGTAATAAAAATGCGTTCATAAATTCACATCCATATTTACATTCATACATGATCATATCAAGGGATCTCCAATGCTCATCCCTATCCATTTAGAGTTAGACTTGGGGGCTTGATCCCTATATCATTAGCTTACCTAGCCTAAGAGTCACCACTATTTGACTTTTTTTAAAAATATTTTTCTATACACTTAACCTTTGCAGCTTAGACTTAGTGTCACTTTCACACACATCACAGATACATGGACAAATAATCCTCTCCTTAGGCAGGGGCGGAATTAGGGGGGCTGGGTGGGCCATGGCCACCCCCTTGGCCCAACAAAAAAAGGGTTTTTCTAAGCTATGCCCCTAAGGTAGTCAAGTTTCTAAGGTGTACCCACGCTTTTTTAAATTTCTAAGTTGTGCCCCTCAACTCACTACCATTAATGAATGGTACCCTCCTTGGGACTTCCATGTCACCTAAAGTTAACTATAAGTTTAACAAAAAAGATGATAAAAAGAAAGGAAATAATAGGAGAAAGAAATCTTACACACCACAGCCCTAATAACGAAAAATGAAGCCATGAAATCACACTCTCAATTAACTTTTAAACAACTAATAAAGATACATTTTAGTATTGATAAACAGTTGAAGGGCACGGCTTAGAAACTTGAAAAAGCATGGGTATCCCTTAGAAACTCGACTACCTTAGGGGTATAACTTAGAAAAACCCAAAAAAAAATACTAGACCAAAATTTTTTTTAAAAAAAAAAAGAAAAAAGAAAAATAAAAGCCCCACATTAGTCGGCTAAATCACACAACCAAAAAAGGAAAGAATCTTGACTACACTTTTTTTTTTGAAATATCTTGACTACACTTTTTTATACTCCTTAAATATTATTTTATTACTTTTCTATCAAACATCATAAAGTGAAAAGTACTTTTCTCTATTACTCTCTATATATGGGCGCATATAGGATTAGGTATTTTTTACAATTATTAAAACAACTTTTTACCCATTGGATACTTCACAATACACATACATCCCTATTCCCTAATCCTTCAATTCTTCAGCTTCTGTCGTCCACCAGGTACGTTTTCAGTTTTTTTTTTTTTTTTTTTTTTTTTTTTTTTTTTTTTTTTTGTGTGTGTGTGTTTTATTGTTGAAATTTTATTTTTAAATACATGTATTAGTTTACATAATCACTTGAGTAATTAAAATAAGATTATATAAATAACTATTATAACTCAATTATACTCCCTTTGTTTTTAAATACTTGCTCCACTTTCCTTTTTCGGCAGTTAAATACTTGCTCCATTTCCTTATTTGGAAAGCTTTTACAATATTTAATTCATTTCTCTCACATAGTGGACCCAACATAAATTATATTTTATTAATTTCATATTCTCTATCCTCTAATTCTCTCCACTACTTTTGTTTTTTACAATTTTTTATTTTTTCACCTACCCCACTACCTCCATATTCTATTACTTTCTCTAATTTCTCCTAAAACTTTGCGCATGGAGAAATGGAGCAAGTATTTAAAAACGGAGGGAGTACTATGTATTATTTTAGTATGCAATTGATCAAAATAATATTAATTTTTTTAGGTTGAGATATGAAAAAGAAAACAATTGACTCTTATTTTTCGAAAGCAAAACCTCCTTCTGAATTAAACATTAAAGACCCATCCACTAACGTGACTTTCGAAACGAATTTTAATGTAAATCCGGAGACCCATAATGAACAATCAGCAAATCCATATACCGTTCAACCTACATTTAATATTGGAAATATAGTTTTGATGCGTGATCCGGCTCTACGTAAATCAATTAATAGTTACCCTTCAAAGGAGCAGGAAGATATTGTCAATGCATACGTAAATTATGGGCCTTATCAATTTCACTTATCTCAATACCCTTCTGCGGGTCCGATAGATCAACCACGTCGATTCCAATCTAATTGGTTTAAGAAATTTCCTTGGCTAGAGTATTCTCCTACAACAGATGCAACTTATTGTTTTCTATGTTTCCTTTTTTCAAAAGACCCATTAGGAAAATCCAGATCACATGTTTTTACAGTTCAAGGATTCAGACATTGGAAGAAGGTTGGGGGTAAAGATTGTTCTTTGTTATCTCATATGGGGAAATATACCAATTCAGCTCATGGATATTCATCTTTATGTTGGGAGAATTTGAAGAAAACTGAAGGTCACATTAATCAGGCATTCGAAAAACCTAATCCACAAATGATTGAAGATAATCGTTTAAGAATAAAAACTTCAATTGAAGTGGTGCGGTGGCTTACATTTCAAAATTGTGCATTAAGAGGACATGATGAAAGCAAAGTTAAAAAATCAAGGAAACTTTCTAGAGATGTTAAAACTCTTAGCATCGTATAATAAAGATGTATGTAATGTTGTGATGGACAATGCACCACAAAATGCTAAATATACATCTCCTGCAATTCAAAAAGAGATTCTACAGGTATTTGCTAACAAAGTGCAAAAAGAAATTCGTGAGGAAATTGGTGATTCAAAGTATTGTAGTATTGTTGATGAATCTTGAGACATATCTAAAAGAGAACATATGGCTATTGTTTTTTTGTCGTCAAAAAATGGTTATTTAAGAGAGCGGATTTTTTAGCTAGTACATGTCAAAGATACTACCTCTAAAACTCTTAAAGAATAAATTTCTATGGTTTTATCTAACCATGAGTTGAGCATTCAAAACCATAGAGGACAAGGTTATGATGGTGATAGTAATATGCGAGGAGAATGGAATGGCTTAAAGGCTTTGTTCATGGAAGAATGTCGCTATGCTTACTATGTACATTGTCTAGCACATCAATTACAATTAGCTCTTATTGCTGCAGCAAGGGAAGTAGCCGAGGTACATGATTTGTTTTAAAGATTTAATTTTTATTGTTAACACTGTTAGCTCTTCTTCTAAATTTCATGATGAGTTACAAGCTAGCCAAATAGCTGAATTGGAGAATTTGATTAAGATTGAGGAGGTTGAAACAGGGAAAGGATTGAACCAAATTGGCACGTTGCAATGTCCTGGGGATACTAGATGGAGATCTCATTATAAGTCAATTTATAGTCTATTAAAAATGTACAATGCAACTCGCTCAGTCCTTGAAAAAATAGCCATTGATCGTCGGGTATCATATTCTCAACGCGGGGATGCTAAATCTGCTCTAAAAAAGTTAGTAGCATTTGATTTTGTATTTATTTTACACCTTATGGAAGATCTTATGGGATATTGTAGACACCCATTTGTGTCTCCCCAAAAACCAAACCCAGTGATGGGTACCTTCCACGTCGAATCATAATCGAATGAAGTGAAGTGTGAAAAGTCTAATGTTGCGGTCTGTTTACGAAAACCTGCTCTATTTTATGAAAATAGCCAGTCCAGTTTAGATTTTTCCATGACGAGGGTCCAATAATGGTGTAGTTGGAGGGGGTTTGAAAAGAGCTATCCAACGATATATTATAAGCCCAATTCCGATGAATAATGAGGAAGTTATGGCTAAAATGCTAAATTAGGCCCGGTATGGTTTTTATATGCGGCCCAATGATCTAGAGGAGGGCCTATTATGAATTATCATTCCTAAAGCTATTAGGATTGATTATAGTCTTCTAGAATCTTTTAGAAGGTTCTCTTAAATCCTAATAGGATTAGGATTGATAATTATGTTTTATGAGTTTTATTTGGAATGAAAGAAGTGTTTTATATGAAAATACGATTTTACCCTTAACATGGATTTTACGACTCAATTTTATCGAGAAATAGATTCCACGTTGAAAGTGCGTTTAAAACCTTCTGCATCGCCAAACGACAAGTTCGTCGCCAGAGCCTTGTCGCTGGCGACAGGGAGGTGTTTTATTCCTTTTCGAACTCTGATTCGATTCAGGACTATTTTCTTATAGATAGGGTCCTTGGACCTCCGTTTTTCAATAACCAGAATTCTATAATTCTTCTCTCTCTCTAAGCTATAAGCTTTCCTTTTCTCTCTATTCTTTTTGTAAACCTTCCCTCTCTCAAAATTCCTCATACATTAGTTTTAGACACACCTAACCAAGTTCAAAGTTGCCTTCGCCCTAAATGTGAAAGGTTTGATATTTCTGAGGGTTTGGTCCCAAATCTCTATTTCAATTATTTAATTTAATTGTTTGATTTATTATATTTTCCTTGAAGTTACTAACGTGTGTATTTTGTTATTAGAAAGAGGTACGAGGCATCGAAGTAAGTACTTTAACTGTTTTATTGATCTTTTGATATAGAAATCATGCTTATTAGATTGTTATTTTGATTCCTAGTATCATGTTAGGATGTTTTATTGCTTCCTAGTATCATGTTTAGGGTAATAATTAAGTTTCTTATATCAATTATGATTTCTATGATGCTTCCTACTTTCTTTCCTAATATCATGTTAGTATCATGTTAGGGTTAAAGCTTTGATCTTTTTTATTAGTGACATGCTAGGGTTTGTTATTAATCTTGTTAGTATCATACCTAGGATCTTGCTACTAATATTATGCTTTAAAATGATTAATTTAATTATGATTATTATAATTATTATGATTATTATTATTATGATGATTATTTTTATTATTATGATTTATGTTGCTTGATGTTTATTATTATTGTTATTGCTTGATCACGCCTTTTATGCATGTTTAAAGGGAATTTGTACTTGTAATCACGCTTAATAAGATAATTATTAATCTTGTTTAGGGATAATTTGATTATAATTCAAGTGATCGCCAATAATAGTTTTGTTTGTGCATTAATATTCAACCAACATAGATAAACAGGTTTAGGGTAAACCTATTGATTGCATGTTAGTCAGAAAGCGCACATGTATATGAGAAGAATAAAGTAGAGGCCTATTATTAGGGCAAGTTCTTTCTCTTTTAGATTGGATTTGTACGTTGATCCCCGAACTTCCAGTCTTGGTTCCAGACCTATTGGAGTTGATGATATCATGGATCGTTAAGGGGTGTAACCTTCACCCTGTGAACGGTTTACAAGTTCCTAAAACTTGTTGGCGACTCTTTTGCTCTAGCTTCCTTCCCTTTGGACGCCACCATGCTTAAGTGTATGATCACAGTGGGGTTCAAGTTTGGGGTAATGCTTGAAATATTCCCTACAGATATACAGATGGTCTTTGTCGAGCTTTGCAACATAAATCACAAGACATTTTAAATGCTCTGCATTTAGTTGTTGGTACAAAATCCTTGATTCAAAATTATAGAGATAACAGTTGGGAATCTCTTTTACAAAAGTACAATCATTCTGCCTTAAACATGATACTCAAGTACTAGATATGCAAGTTGCTTATTCTGAAATAATTTGATCTCGGCGCAGCAAAGACACCATAACAGTGGAGCATCATTATCGGGTGGATGTGTTTAATGCAGCCGTAGATCAACAAATAGTCGCTTTAGTGAACGAACAACATAGCTACTCACTTTAAGTACGTATTTGATTCCTGTTGATGGATATAAACACTTTAATGTGGAAAATATTTGTCTCCTTGCAGAGAAATACTATCCTGAGGACTTTTATGAGTATGAAAAATCGCATTTGAAGTATCAACTTCAACAATTTTATTGTGATGTTACTAATCACCCGAATATGAAGGACTTGAGTACCATTACCGATTTGTGTAGAAGTTTGGTGGAGACTAGGAAATCAGTTGCTTATCCATTAGTTGATAGATTGATTCGACTTATTTTGACTCTTCCGGTTAGCATAGCAACTATAGAAAGAGCTTTCTCGGCAATGAAAATTGTGAAAACTAGTCTTCAAAACAAAATGGAAGATGACTTTCTTTCCAATTACTTACTAGTGTATATCGAGAAGGAGATTGCTGGAAAATTTGAAATAAAGTCAATAATAGATTGTTTCGGGTGTTTTTTGGATTTCCTTGGATACCGGTCACGTTCTCTTGACAATGAGATAGTCCGACCTGCAAAACAACGAATATTCCGGTTGTCGGAATATTCGCCTCCGACGATCAAGTTAGTGATCGGAAACGGAAAAGGCTAGAGAGAGAAAGTAGAGAGAAGTTGGAGCTATTTAATGCTCTTTTTGTTGTAATGTCTTCATCCACCCCTCCCATCATAAATGATTGGGGTATTTATAGGGGTGGGACTCGTGCCCCATTCTAGGGTTTGTACCCTAGAATTGCGTGACGTGATTGGCTGCGCAATCAGTGAATGCCACGTGTTACTTTAGGGGCGCCGCTTTGCGGCTTTCAGTGATATCTCTCGGGATTTGGGCCCTGACGTTATTAGGCCTCTTTTGCGTGCTGATTTCAGGGGAACACATGCCCTAAACACGTGGCATCTTCCTGTAACGACACGTGTCACCCTCTAACTGGGCCACGTGTCGCTACAAGATTGGCCTGAGCCTTTGAGTGCTCTTAAGCTGGACGCGTGGCATCTTCTCATAATGACACGTGTCACCCTATAATTGGGCCATGTGTCGATACGGGACTGGTCCACGTATATGGGGTATTTTTACCCTTAACATTTGCCCCTCACTCCCTTAGAGGGGGTGGCTCGTACGCTTACAGGCCGACTCCTCTGACCTCAAATAGCCTTGGGGCGTACGGGTGCATTAGAATTTTGACAGGCGGCTTTTGTCCGCCTGAAAATTTAGAGCGAACGCCCATCTTTACGGATGGCGCGGACAACGGTAGACCGTCTCGTTTTTGGAATTGCGGCCGTCTTGCCATTGCGGAGGGAGCTTTAGCTCCGTTTTCTTATCCGTTTATTTTCGGACGTGCCGTTATTAGGCCGTCTTCTTTTCCGCCTATTCTAACGGCGTTTGTCCTTTGCCCCTTCAAATTCTAGGTTAAACTTCCAAATTATAACCGTTCAACTTTTTAGGCGGGAAAGATGAATTTACCGTCTTACCCCCATAAATTTTGCCTATATATACGAAGGGTTTGACCTCATTTCCACACTTTGGAAATTTGCATTTTCTAGAGAGAAGTTAGAGCTTATAGAGAGAGAAAGTGCCATTTTCTTTGAATCTTCAAGAGCTCCGCCGTGCCATTGAGTTTTCCGAGCACATCCTTTGAGTTTTCCGGTCAACCTTCAAGACTTTCAAGTTTTCTACACGTACAGAGGTAGGCCGCCTGTTTTCTTTTCCTTGCATTTTTATTTCTTTATTCTTCATTTTAAAATCTGGCTCGACACTCGGCTTCGTCCGTTTCTCCTCATGAGGCCGGCCGTTCGCCTGGGACTGAGGAGTCTAGAGTGGACGGAGACGAGTTGTCTCCTTCATGGAGTGGGTCCATTTCTAGTGCGTACCAACTCACTTCCACCCATTCTTCTCTGTCCCTGCAGTAAAAAATGGCAAGAACGATGCAGATGTACGATCATCATGCGACCAGAAATCCAGACGGTAGTCTGGTGAACCCTAGGCCTCCTTATGACCCTAACAACCCTAACTTTGAAACGCCTTCTACTACTCCTACGACCGCTTCCACAGGCACTCACTGCTCAGCCGTGGAAGTAACTTCTTCTTTTGAGGAGCGCTTAAGAACTCAGGGCGCTTCTACTGCAGGGGGAACGTCCGGGCGAACTCCGGGATTAATTTTCCCCCAATATGCCAACTCGGTCATGGATGGGGCCGAGTTGCTATTCTGTGAAGGACCTCCTTCCTCTTCTCGGGCGGACGCTGATCCGTCCATCCCCACTCCCTCATAACTCTATCTCCGATATGGCAGGTCGGATAGGCCAAGGACTGGGGTCTCAATTAATGAACCGTCCGACCTGCCTCCTCGCAGAGCTCCTCCTACTGGAAGTCAGGCGGCCGGTGCCAAGGATAAGGGCAAAAGGCCCCTAATTCATGAAGACACCACCTCTTCCTGGGGCGGCCGTAGCTCTAGGAGCCACAGCTCAGCAGAGGCAGCCGATCTGGATAGAGTGTTGTCCTCTGAGTTTGGGAGTGCTCCTCAACAAGAGGAGGAAGAGGTCGAGAAAACGGCCGAGGGCGAGGAGGCGGCCGAGGAAGATGTTGCCAACATTGACAACTTCAAAGATTCGTTCGCCTGTACAGTGGGTAGCACAACCTTGGGCTACCTGAACTACAAATTTGAGACGTACAAGGAATTCCTCCACCTTGGGGAGGGATTTGAGATTCAGCCTCCAAGGAAGTCACGCGCTGTGGCTTCTTGGGAGGAAGAGAGGCCGCGCCAAAGGTCCTTTAGCGTTTATAGGGCGGCCTTAGATGTCGGACTGCGCTTTCCTCTCCACCCTTTCGTCCGCACAATCCTGGACGAATACGACATTGCCCTCTTCCAGCTGATGTCGAACAGCTAGTTGAACGTCTTTGGGTACTTGGTGACGTGCATCTGCAAAGGCTTCAAGCCGGACTTTGCAGTCTTCTGTGAGATGCACTCACTAACAAAGCTGGACGCGGACACGGACGGCTGGTTCATTCTGAGCTCCACCAGGGACTACATGATGGTGGTTGACCGCGTCTCCAAATGGCGCGACTGGAAGCACCGATTCTACTGCATCAAGACCAAAGATGTTGAATTTATCTTGCGGATGAATCGGTTTAATGCTGAACCAATTCAGCTTGGACGTGGGGACCTCAAGCCTGATAAACCACCCGTCCACCCCAGCCAAGAGCACCATCTTGAATATTTCAAAGTCAAGAGGGTGAGGAGGAATGGCAAAACTGAGCGCGTTCCAAGCAACTGGGTCCCCTTATCCAGTTGGCTACGGGATCCCACATTCATGTCCGCCTATGGCCTGTACAAGAACTTGCCCCAAGGTGGATGCATGAACATATATTTTTGCACATACATAGGTTATTTGAAATTGAAGGATTTTCTAACACTTCTTCCTTTTCTTTTACAGCTGAGGCGTACAAGATGCTGGACTCAGAGCAGAAAGGGGAAGTGAATATGTTGGAGATTGACTTGGCTCGCTACAAGGCTCGTCAGAAGCTGTACGAACAATCTAAAGATGCTGGGATGCTCGGAAGGTCCTCCCTTCTGGGTTCCCACGGACGTATTCCTGCATCCGTGTTGGCATTACGGAAGAGATCTTCTTTCTAACTAGGCACGACCAATCAATTGCATTATCTTGCTCACTTTTTGCAAACTTTTACCTCTTTAGCTGTCAACTCCGACCCCTAGGTCCAAACGGAAGCAATCGTCCCCTGCCTCCAAGACGGACAAGGACGGTAGGGCGTCCAAGAAAAAGAAGGCGGTCGCATCCAAGACCACTTCCACCACTGCGGGCAAGACCACGTCGCGGACTGTCTCTAAGCAGTCCAAAGGAGAACAACCCAGCTGAGTGATAGCGGGGCCTCCAAGTCCATGGATCCAGCCGCCATGCCGGTTCATGATAAGTTCGAGAAATCGGACAATAGGGGTAAGTCGACCCTGGGAAAACCGACCGGGCCAAAAGTGACTCCGCCCGTATAAAGATTCAACGAATCTGATTGGCTTGAAGTCATTCAGTCGGCCGGCGACCAGCCTGGATGGACGGGTGAAGAAGAGGACGAGCCTGTGCCGCCTCCGTCATTCACCTTCCACCCCCCAAGCTTCTTCGACGGTCAGTTCAAGTCCTCTTGCAATTTTTTTTATTTTTTATTTTACTGAGATTAAATTAAACTCTTTGCGTCCGCGTGTAGATATTACAGAGGAGCTACAGATGAAGCTGCCTGGCCAGTCCCTTACTGGGGTGGACAGGAAGGCCATGCGGGAAGCCATGGCCCGGGCCGTCCCTGTTGAGCAGCGAGATAAGCTGCGGGGAATACATGAGGGCTTCCTCGGCCCAATGATCAACTGCAGCGCTGAGGTAACTTTTTTAACCCTCACAATGAGGACCTTTCCTTGTTCTCTGAATTTCTTTGTTCCCTGATTTACTAAACCGTTTTTCTTGTGCGCAACTTTTCTTGCGACTGACCGCCTTCCTTGAATGGAAGGAGAAAGAAAACGAAAAGCTGAAGCGCGCTTGGGAGAAGGTCCAGAAGGCCCAGGATGCTGTTACTGGGGAAACGGCCGTCCAACGCCGATATTTTGATACCCAGATCAATGCGCTGTCCGACAAGGCAACGCGGCAGGCAGAAGATCTGGTGAAACTGGGTAAGGCCCTCGAACAAGAGACCTTAGCCAGGGACACTATGAGGCAGAAGAGGTATCAGGCCCTCTTGGACGGCCAGCGCTGGAAAGAAGGGTTCGAGGCCTCAAAAAAGCTAAAAAATGAGGTGGCCTTAGCCCAAAAACATTTGAAAGAGGCCCTGGACGAGGCGGACGCACTTAGGGCCGAGGTGGAGACTTTGAAGAAGTCCGTTGAGGACTTATCTCTACAGCTGAAGACACCTCGCGCCCCTAGCGCAGACGAGGTCGCCCGCATTGAATAGAACGCTGAGAACAGGCTGAAGAGCCACTTCTTTGAGGCGTTCGAGCTCATGGTGGACGAAGGGGAGGCGACCTTTTTTCAAGAGCGCTTCACTAAACGCCTCAACTTCGTCTGCCTCAGGGAAGAAGCTAAGAAGGCTGGACAACCTTCTCCTAAGCTAGACGTCACACCAACAACCTCCGAAGATGAGGAAAATGAAGAAGTGGCGGACGACAATGACGGTGAAGTGGAGAGCAAGGAGGCTCCAGCTGAGGACGCGTCCCTTGCCGCTACTCAAGATCCCGCCCAAGTCCAAGATCCAGCTCCCACCCCAGCCGCTCCCTGATTTTCTGCTTTTTCTGCCGTGTTAGTTAATTTCTATTTTCTTTATTTGCCGCCTTTTCGAGCGGTTTTATGTATGATATTTTTCCGCCCTTTGAGCGGTCTTTTTATTAATCCAAGTTTTCTATTTTTCTTCATACTTTGCAAATTTTACACTTAACATGTTTTTGCTTTTTCTTACGCGTACTTTTTACACTTTTTTGTATCCTCGTACTATTTTGGGGGTATGCCCCTTTATTCGGCGTTCGCCTAGTCCATATTTAAGTGATTTGATAGACTTGGTAGAATTTATACCTTGGGGGGTATGACTACTAGTAAGTTAATCAAATCATAGTAATGATTGCCCTTGGACTAGGTGATACGCCGAATCAACACATTATTTGGCCGTTTAGTTAGCTTTATGCGAGTTTTTCCGTTGAAACTATCGCTCGGACGCGCTAAAAAAATTTCAAGTATGATCTCAACTTAAAATTTCTAAGTTTGGCTGGGCTGGAATGCCTAGGTATGCTCTTGCCCCATTTGAGGGGTTTCAAAGGGTACCTTACCTTTTCCGTCCGTCTCGGTGAGGAACGGACGTATACATGTGACTTAAGGTCAAGTCACTCGTTCTTATTATTATATTTTTTTTTATTCTACGACCAGGTTGCTATGTTACAAGCAAACTAATCACAAATTTCACGCGGCATCTCTGTGTAGACTATACCCGTACAACTAAGCATAAATATAATGGAAAATAATACAACAATGTTTGACTTTTCATTAATTTGTCAAAATTACATTGTTGTGGCCGTACGGCTTACATTGCTCGGTCAACAGACCTAGCTGTATATACAGCTTTTGGCTAAGTACTAAACATAATATTTCTTCAAATTATCTGTATTCCATGCACGCGGAATTGGTCGTCCGTTCATGGCTTCGAGACGGTAAGTCCCATCTCGGACTTCCTCCCTGATTCGATACGGCCCTTCCCAGTTTGGGGTCAGCTTTCCATCTTCATTTGCTCGTCCCACAACCTCCATTTTCCTTAGGACCAGATCTCCCAATTTTAGCGGCCGCTTTGACACTCGGCAATTGTATGCCCTTGTCATCCTTAGACGATAGATTTCGTGTCTAAGAGCCGCGTTGCCCCTAGCTTCAGGAAGGAAGTCTAGGGCGGTCTTCATGGCTTCCCAATTAGCCGCTTCATCATATAGCATCACCCTAAGGGTGAGCTCATACATCACAATTGGGAGGACAGCCTCGGCGCCATAGACCAAGAAGAATGGAGTTTCTCCTGTGGAGCTCTTGGTCGTGGTTCGTATGGACCATAACACATTGACCAAATCATCAGCCCATAAGCCGCCTGCCCTTTCAATCTTGCGCTTAATTCCATTGGAGATCAACTTGTTGTATGCCTCTACTTGGCCATTGGCTTGTGGTCGGCCGACTGAAGCAAAGCAATGAGCTATGCTCTGGTCCTCCAACCATTCTTTGAGTTGAGGCGTTTCAAACTGGGGTCCATTGTCGAACACCATAGACTGAGGAACGCCAAAGCGTGTAATGATACTCTTCCATATGAAGGCTGAAACATCCGTCCACTTGATGCCCCGTACAGCCTCGGCCTCCACCCACTTTGTGAAGTAGTCTACTGCTACAAACACATAACGCCTTTGACTAGATGCTGGTGTGTACAGTCCTTAAATATCCATTCCCCATTTGGCAAAGGGGAGCGGACTACTGATGGCCGACAGACTGTTGGCGGGGCGGTGGATCAAGGTTGCAAATCTCTGGCACTTGTCATATTTCTTTACCATTTTCATGGAGTCCGACTTTAAGCTCGACCAGTAGTAGCTAAGATGGGTAGCCTTTTCAGCCAAGGCTCGTCCTCCAATATGAGAGTCGTACTGTAAGGAATAATTTCAAGCCTTTAAAATCCCACTAGCTTGAACCCCACTGTGATCATACACTAAAGTACGGTGGCGTCCAAAAGGGAAGAAGATAGAGCAAAAGAGTCGCCAACAAGTTTTTTAAGGAACTTGTAAACCGTTCACGAGGTGAAGGTTACACCCCTTAACGATCCAAGAGATCGTCAACTCCATAAGGTCAAGAACCAAATAAGGGTTCGGGGATGAAGGTACAAATCCAACCTAAAAGAGATTGAACCTGCCCTAATAATAGGCCTGTACTTTATTCTGATCGTATTCATGTGCGCTTTCCGATTAACATGCAATCAATAGGATTAACCCTAAACCTGTTTATCTATGTTGGTTGAATATGAATGCAAAAATAAACTATTATTGGCGATCACTTGAATTATAATCACAATTAACCCTAACAAGATTATTAATTATGTTATTAAGCGTGATTACAAGTACCAAATTCCCTTTAAACATGCATAAAAGGTGTGATCAAACAATAACAATAAATATCAAGCAACATAATAAATAACAATAAATATCATGACAATAAAATTATAATCATAATAATAATCATCATAAATAAAATAATCATCATCAAAATAATAATAATAATAATATTCATAATCATCATAAATTATAACAATTATAATCATAATCATGTTCATGTTAATACTAAAGCATAATAATAGCAAGATCCTAGACATGATACTAACAAGATTAATAACAAACCCTAGCATGTCACTACGCAATAAAAATCAAATCTTTAACCCTAACATGATACTAACAATCACAAATATTAGGAAGAACATAGGAAACATCGCAGGAATCATAATTAATATTAAAAATACCCTAGACATGATACTAGGAATATCATAATAACAATATAAACATGATTTCTACATCATAATATCAATTAAAAACATTAAATCACTTACTTTGATGCTTCGTACCTCTTTCTAATAACAAAATACACACGTTAGTAACTTCAAGGAAAATAATAAACAAAACAATCAAATTAAATAATTAAAAGAGAGATTTGGGACCAAACCCTCAGAAATTAAAACCTTTCAGGTCTAGGGCGAAGGCAACTTCGAATATGGCTAGGTGTTTCTAGATCTTGTGAATGCGGAATTTTGTATGAGAAAACAAAGTCTGAAGAATGATGAATGAAGAATGCTAATTAAAACTGATTGTAGAACTTGTGAATGATGAGAATTGGTGAATGATTAGAGAGAATAGGTGATGAATGAAATCAATTGGTGAATGAATGTAGATGATTGGTGAATGAAAACAGAGTTTTTAATACGATATTGATAGAGAAAATCAGCCAAAAAGATAAATTAAACAAAACAGAGTCTGACGATCAGAAAACAGAGCTGGCGCCACCCATGGCTAGTTGGCGCCAGGCACCAACACCAGCGCCAGGCGCCAAAGGCTAGCGCCAGGCGTGGTTCCAGGCGCCAAGGCCTAGGGTTAGGCGCTAAGCCTGATTTTAACGCGTTTTCGAAAATCCGATAAGTTTACCGTACTAGAGGATAAAATCATATAATTTCTTCAAAAATGCTATTTGATTTTGATTAAAACTCTGAAAAGTCAACAAAAGTCAATTTATCAATGCTAATTGAATTAGGAATGAAAAGAACCTTCTAGAAGATTCTAGAAGACTAAAACCATTCCTAATTGCATTAGGAATGATAAATCATATTAGGCCCTCCCCTAGATCACTGAGCCGTACATAAAGCTCAAACCGGGCCCAGTTTAGTAAATTGGCTATAACTTCCTCAATATTCATCGGAATTGGGCTTATAATATATCGTTGGAAAGGTGTTTGTAAGCCCCATCAAACTACACTACCATTGGACCCATATCATGGACCAACCAAACTGGATTGGCTATTTTCTTAAAATAAGTTTTCAAAAACAGACAGAAGAGAAAAGAAATAAAAACTTTCCGCAACACTAGACTTTCCACACTTTCGTTTCATTCGATTATGATTCGACGTGAAAGATACTCATCGATGGGTTTGGTTTTGGGGAGACACAAATGGGTGTCTACAGAAGCCCCCACTTTGACTGAGTTTTGAGAAACGCAAGTTTCGAAAACAAAAGTCAAAGTATCGATAGGGACGGAGAATGATTCAGAACGTTCTGCGATCCTAAATCAATCTTGCAACGCCGATACCTGCAAAACTAGCATTAGTTAAACAGATAAAAGAGTTAAGAAACGCGTATCTTGCACCGTCGAGCACACGTCTCTGAAAGTAACCGATTGTTTTGATGACCTCCTACAAGCTAGAGAATGC
The DNA here is from genome assembly GCF_948465745.1 of Chenopodium album. Lineage (NCBI taxonomy): Eukaryota > Viridiplantae > Streptophyta > Magnoliopsida > Caryophyllales > Amaranthaceae > Chenopodium > Chenopodium album. The sequence continues at coordinate 22,253,162 of NC_137837.1, forward strand.
CATCCCGCTTGAAAACCGCTACGCCTGTAACTGCTTCCAAATTTGGAAGATTTCTTCGCCTGAAACGATCCTCTTCCGCATTGATAATATTCCGCGTCCAAGGGAATACTATCGAAGATCATTTCTCTTGAAATAATCTCCATCCGCATTGATAATATTCCACATCCTAGGGAATACCATCGAAGATAACTTCGCCCTAAATTACCTCCAGTTGTTCTTGACAACTTTGCGCAAGCTAGGGAATGCCGTCGAAGATATCTTCTCTTGAAGTCACCTTCATTTGATGCGATAATTTTCCAAAGGAAATTACCGAAGATCCACACCTGTCGATCTTTAAAAGTTCGCCTGAACTTTGCTCCCGCTATGAATGTACGTCGGCGCTTCTGTTGGTTTGAACATGTATGTCGGCTCCCTTTTGCTCTTGAACCTATATGTCGGTGCCTTTTGCTAATGAGCCAATGCTTAGGCGCTTTAAGCTAAGTGAGACGATCTCTTATCAGGTCGATCACTTTATGTAATCAAGCCGATTACTAAATCATGTCAAATTGCTTAGAGGGGCTAACTGGCGTACCAAGGAACCCAAAAATATGTTGCAGAAGGCTAGCACAACCTCATCAGATTGGCTGGGTGCTTTGGCGCCACTGAAAAACCATCAGCGCCACCTTATTAGCATTAGCGCCAGGCGCTGATATTGGCGCCAGGCGCCAAGCCAAATTTGTGGCGCCAATACATAGGGCTTGGCGCCAGCACGGGGATTTCCTTAAATACCCCCTTCCTCTTCATTTCGCTGCTTTGTTCGTCGTGAAACTGCTCTAAGAAACCCGAAAGCTTCAATTGCTCATTGCTTGCTCGTTTCTCAACCGAATTCGCTCAAATTTGTTGCAAATCAAAGCTCTTTTCATCTATTTTCCTGATCTATGTAAGTTGTCTTCAAACTCACATCAGTTTTTATGAATTCTTGGCATGTTTATTCACAAATTTCATGAAAATTTGAAACTTATAATGCTTAATTTGCTTTGTTTGTCAAGTTTTATGCCATGAAATTGCTTGATTATGTTTGTATATTGCCTTGGGAGTAATTTGAGACTTGTTTGACTCAATTTGGTGAAGAAATGAGCAATTTGCCATTGTTGGACCTCTTAAGGTCGTGAAGAATAATGTGGCTCGTTTTTTTTATGTTTTTGCTATCAATTCTTGTCCAATTTGTCACAATGATCACTATAGTGTTGCAAGAAATTGTTTGATTTCTTGAAAAAAAATGCCGTTATGCTCAATTTGAATTTGTGCTCTGTTTTAGTACTACGTACTCTGTTTTTGCGAACATAGTATCATGCGGCTAGGCGAACTTTAGATACTATAGAACCTTAATTCATGATAATTTTGCACAATGTAGCATGGCTAGACAGCGAGACTCGGGTTCACGGTCCCGAAACACTAGACGGGATCATGAGCCCGTAGAGGATGACATCACGCCTTCCACTTCGCTTGGTCGACTTCCGGAGTGGGATGAGCGTACCCTGTTCTTCGCCCCTGTCCACCACATTTCTGACAGGGTGAGACAGGGCATCGCGCCCGGGAGGACACGGCATCACGACTCTGGCTGCGATGGTTTAGGCGATTTGTACAGGATGTACATCGCCAGGGATCTTGAGACGAGGCTCCTATGGGAGTCTTGCGGGCTAGCTACTCTGTTCGAGACCTCTGAGGCTATGGTCGCCTCCAGCGGGGAACATCATGTAGTGCGCGCTTTGGTGGAGTTCTTCTGGGACACCACCAACACCTTCCATTTCCCCTGGGGCGAGATGATGGTCACCCCTACGGACTTCAGTCTCATCACAGGACTGGAGTTCACTTCCGTGCCACTGTCGTTTGACAGTGGAATCGACGTCTTTTCTTCGGAGGTCGAGGAGTTGTTGGGGCCGATCGCTATTCGGGCCCGAGCCGAGGTCGAGACTACTCAGTTTAGTGCTAGGGGAATTCGCCGCTCGACGCTGCTGGCAGTGGCTCTTGATGACGATGCGACCACCCAAGAGCAGTGGGTGCGTATCTTTGTGCTGATGTTGTTGTCAGGGACATTCTCCCCTGACAAAGGTAGTAGAGCGTTGCTTTACTATCTTCCTGCTGTCCGTGATCTTCACCAGATCGGGACTTATGACTGGGCCAGCTTGGCCTATGCTGACTTTGTTCGTGCGCTGAGGGACTCGTGTCGACACCGGTCCTTTGGGACGAACGTTGCTTTGTCTGCCTTTTGGAAGGTCGTAGAGGTAAACATTTATTCCCTATAAAGTTTAGCTCTGAATATTAGTTAGCATTTACCCACACTTTTAACTCCTTGTAGATCTGGTTCTACGAGTATTTTCCTTCTGCTGCGCCGGCGAGACCATCGCCGCGGGGATTTCTAGTGAGCGCCTCTAAGGGCGGTCATCATGTGGACATGTCCACCACACATGTCCGGAACCGGATCATCGCGGTACGACTTTTATTATTTATTTTGCATTTTTCGCGATGCTAAGATATATTCTTGCCTGATTGATGCTCTTTATAGGGACCTGAGGTGGTATACCGGCCGTGGGGCGGTTGGACAGTCCCTGGGTTAGCCGCACAGTATTCTACTGAGCGTCGCTATTTTCAGGGGACTTATGGAGCGGTCGCGTACTTAGGAGAGAGGGTCGCTAGACAGCATTCTTCTGATGTCTTCGTCGTTTCTGCTGCTCCACCACGTCATATATTCAACGAGGCGCGGTTGTCGAGCATGTCTGAGGGAGATGGCACCCCTTGACAGTCCCATGTGATCCTCGGGCGGTGTTATGCTGAGGAGCTACTACCCTTGTTAGCTCCAGCCCCCGTACCGGTTGAGGATGTGAGGGTAAGATTTTCAGCTCTTTACTTTCCACTAAGTAGCCCCCAAGTAATGTTTTACTGACCTTTTTGTCTTATCAGGACGGTGCTGATGAGTTCGTGCCACCCCGTATGTCCATCCACTACCAGGGGATGTACGAGCCGATCGAGGAGATGATTTCTCTGGCTCCTGAGGGCGAGCGCTTCGTAGAGCGGTCGATTCCTCGCCACCAGACTAGGGTAAGCCTAGTTTTTTTCAGAATTTTTGTGTTCATATATCATGCATTTTTACTGACTTATTTTTCTGAAAGTTTTCACGCGAGGTGGTTTCGGCGATGGCACGATGCAAAGATGCCTTCCGGAGCCAGCTCGTCCGGATGAGGAATGCGGCCACTTGCTGTCGGGATGACGTCATCCAAGAGGTAGCCTTTCTTTACTCATTATTTTTGCATTGCTGCTTCAATTTTATCTTGTTTCTGATTTAATTCTTTTTGCAGGGCCAGCCTATTGCTTCTCACACCCGCACGAGACCTGAGGGGCGGAGGGATCCGGCGAGGTCTAGCTCGAGACGTCGTCGTACTTCGTCAGGAGGCAGAGGCAGTCGCTCTGAGGCTGCTTGAGCTGACGTTGCAGAGGGCTCGGGATCTTCTTCTGAGGGTGCTCATGCTGCACCGGTAGGAGAGGCTACCTCGGCTTTCAGAGGTGGTGGGATGTACGAGGTAGGCTCGTCATCGCAGCAGCCTCCGCGACCTCAGCCTCAGGTTGATCCTGGCCGGAGTGGTTCTATATTGTGTCTTCCTCCTCAGACGGAGACTGGAGCTGGAGCTGGAGCTGGAGCTGGTGGAGAGGTGACTCCTCGTACGGCGCAATTTTATGACATGATGGGCCTACTTCTTCGGCGCCGTAGTTTGTTCCTGTGTATATTTTATTTTTACTTTTTTATAGAACTTTGCCTTAGACTCATTATTTAGAGACACATTTTGTATATTTATGCTATTATGAATTTATTTACTATTGTGTGTATGTTTGTGTGTACAAGAAAAGTGTGACAACAATTTTGTGCAAAAAATTCCGTCATTTTTATTATTGATGGAGGGTATCCGACTCTCTCCCCCAAAAAGAAAAAATAAAAAAGGAAAAAATTGAATAGAATGTCGGGTGTTTGGAATTTAATATAAAGTCCAAAAAGAATAATATAAATTAAAAAAATAATAGCTATATTTAATTAATTTGGAAAAAGGATAGAAAAGGATTAAACAGAGCCATAAAGTCATTAACCGACTCGAGTTTAATATTAAAAACGCAAGTTGAGTATGCGCAGCTGATCTGGCAACTTGGCTTCAGCTGGCGCCACACTATGGCGCGTGGCGCCAGGCGCTACACTTAGCGTGTGGCGCCAAGCGTTGGCGGTTGGGGCCAATCACGGGATTGTGTCGCCAATTGACGCTGATACCGTATTTCAGTCTGATTGAAATTCCTCGCAATCTGTGTATAAAAATCCCCCTGCCCAGTCGATTCTTCTCATAATTCCAGCGAATAAATAATTCTCTTCTTTAGAAAAACAATTATCATGTCTTTAGTCACCAAGACCTTCACCCAATACACTCATGAATGGTGTCGATCTCTTAATGCGAGGGAGAGAAAAGAATTAGATTTATTTCACCTGGAGGGAATTTATGGCATCAAAGGGGTAGATCTTGACCTAAACTTCATACATACCGCTGTAGAGTTTTGGAATGTTGATACTCATTGTTTCAGAATAGGGTATGATGAGATTAACCCTTTGCCGGAGGAATTTGGTGCTATCTTAGGCTTCCCTGCAATAGACCTTATAACAATCCCTAGAGTAGATGAATACTATTATAAGGATTTTGAGCGCTTCTTTAATTTAAAGGAAAGGGATTTATCAAAAATATTAGATGGCAACATAGTTAATTTGAAAGAATTTGCACGCCATTATTTTGATAAACCTCTTTCTGAATCTTTTCATATATATAGAAGAAGGGCGTTCTTATTTTGCATGCTTAACCAAGTTTTTCTTAGTAGTGGTAAAAATAATGAGGGTCAATCGATTATAACCACTGTACTAGAACAAATTGAATCAGGGAGAAATCAAATGCCATTAATAGTTGGAGAGACTACGATTAGTCTAGATGAATTGAAAAAGGACCCAAAAGCGCCTCTTCGCGGCTCTCCAATTTTATTACAGGTAGAAAAATAATATTTTTAATTACAGAAATCAAAAACTATATTTTTGTATTGTAATAATAATTTATTTGCATTGCAATTTTTTTTACAGATGTGGCTAATGGAGAGGCTAGGATTAATTAGCCCTCCGGACGATATTGAAAAATATACTCCCAATTGCTTCGTGAGAAGGAAGAAGCGCATCCCTAAAATTGGGCGCCATGGGTGGAGAAAAGTCTTTGAATCACGTGATTTTGCTATCAAGTAGGTCATCCCATGGTGGAAAATAGAAAGGATGGTTGGTGTTAACAAGCAACCTTTCTGCCGTCTTCCAAGCTTGTCTCGTGTAACTTATTATTATCCATGCAGGGTAAAAAGACAATACGGCTTGCTTCAGAATATTCCTTTCGGAGATCTTCGTCCTCCCTTTGAGTACCCTGTATCTCAAGAAGTAGATAGATTCGATGCTTACTGGAGCGCTAGACCTTTATGGGAAGTGATTACCCAAAAGGTCCCTCCTTCTTTGCCCAATGATGTAAAGAAGTGGTTGCTGAAGAAAAATCTTCGATTGATCAGGGTAGAACCGATGTGAAGAATCGTCTAGGTGACAGGGTGACTCATGCCAAGGAACGCTTAGGTGCAAGAATTGAATTCAAAACACCTGCAATGCCTAGGAAGAAAGGTGCTACCAAAGACAAAGGGAAAAGGAAAGCTAACACCACAGATAAAAAGGCCTTGGTGAAAAAGAAGCATGGAGTGTTAGATGAAGGGGAGACCATCTACTCTAAAATTGAATGTAGGTCCTCTAAAGGATGCCTACTAGCTAAAGTCATGGATGAAGAGGAGGAAGCAGACAAGAATTAAAAAAGATCTAGAAAGGAAAAGAAAGATTAAGAGTATTGCTTAGCTTTAGATTTATTAGACTTAGATTGTTATTTTTATTTAAAACTAATTTATTTCAGCTTTTATTTAAATTCCATCAATAATGTAATTTTATTTTATTAATGAAATTTCAGCTTTCAATTAAATTATTCACTTCAAATTTATTTTATTAAAGCAATGAAAATCGAAAAAAATTAATTTTCCAGAAATTCTTCGAGTACGGAAGTCGAAAATTTTCCGAAAAACACCGAAATTCGCCCAGATTTTATTCCCGAATTTGCGCCAGTCATTGGCATTTGGCGCCTGCCATTGAAGTCTGGCGCCAGGCGCCAATTCCATCGGCTGACGCTGATGACTTCTGGCTGGCGCCAGGTTCTGTTCTGCGACGCCAATAATTCGCCGATTTTCTGTTGAATTTTTAATTAATTCTGGAACGCGGAGATGTCGAAAAATAAAGTGGCCGCACCCGTAAAGGGTTGCCTACGTATCCTTTCTTAAGGAATCAGGCCGAACGTAGCTCTCTTGAGTATCCTACTCAAGTAATTTATGGGTAGTATTTCTTAAGTTAGTCAAGATTTGTCATGTTTGAGAATTCATTGCCGTCCATATCAGTTAGTTTTGCTGCACCTCCTGGCAGGATTGTTTTGACAATGTAGGGTCAAGACCAATTAGGCTTAATTTTTCCCCTTGGGTCTAAAACATTTTTCTTTAGTGCTTTTAATACCAAATCTCCTACTTTGATATTTCTTGTCTTGACCTTCTTATCAAAATGCCTAGCCATACGAGTTTGGTAACACTGAGTGTGATGTAGAGCTTCTAGTCGTTTCTCATCGAGTAGAATCAATTCTTCGTATCTTGCCCTAGTCCATTCAACTTCATCGAGTTTACTCTCTAGCGCAATGCGTAAAGATGGTATTTCTAATTCGACAGGTTGTACGGCATCCATTCCATATACCAAGGAAAATGGCGTATTTCCTGTTGATGTACGGATTGACGTGCGATAACCCCACAATGCGAAGTGAAGTTTGTCAGGCCAATCCTTATAATTTTCCGTCATTTTTTCGATGATAGTCTTTAGATTTTTTATTAGCTGCCTCAACTTCTCCGTTTGCTTGAGGTCTATAAGGGGAAGAATGATGGTGTTGAATGCCATATTTTTGTAGCAATTCTTCACATTCGGCTTGAAAGTGAGTTCCATTGTCACTTATCATTTCATGTGGGACTCCATATCGACAAATAATATTTCTTTCGATAAAGAGTGCTACATGTTTTTTAGTGAGTTTAGCGTACGATTGCGCTTCGACCCACTTTGTAAAGTAATCAATTGCTACTAGAATAAATTCGTGGCCTCCTGTTCCTTGGGGAGTGATTTTGCCAATGATGTCAATTCCCCATGTAGAGAATGGCCATGGCGACATGTAGGTGTAGAGCAAAGATGGAGGGACATGTTGTAAATTGGCATAAATTTGGCACTTAGGGCATCTTTACGTATTGATGGCAATCCCTATTCATTGTAGTCCAATAATATCCTTCTCGCATTATTTTCTGGACTAACATTTTGCCGTTTACATGAGTGCCACAGATTCCTTCGTGAACTATTCTCATTACTCTTTGTGCATCCATCTTTCCTACACATAAGAGAGCTCGACCTTTAGGTACCCTTTTATGTAGCTCGTTGTCTATGAGTACATATTGAGAAGCCAAGAGTCTCAACGCTCGCTTTGCTCTTTTGTCAGCATGAGGAGGGTATTCTCCATTGGTGACATAATTGAGTATGTCCGTGTACCACGGTTCTTCTTCTTCTTCTTCCTCTTCTTGGACTAAGTCGTCGTCTTCTATAGCCTGGATATATGCTGGTTTGTGTCTTTTTTCGATAGTTAGAGGCATTTGCTCGATTTCCGTGGGAATCCTAACCATTGAGGCTAATCTCGCCAAGGCATCGGCAAATTGGTTTTCTTCTCTAGGTAGATATGTGTATTCTACCTTCTCTAACTGATCGGTAAGAGTTTCCAGATAGGTTTGGTAAGGGGCTAGGCTTTCGCTCCTTACTTTCCACCTCTTAGATATCTGATTGATGATCAAAGAAGAGTCTCCGAATATTCTTAACTTCTTTACTCCCAATGCCAAAGTTGTTTCAAGGCCTACCACGCACGCTTCATATTCAACAGCATTGTTGGTAACGTTGAAATCAAGCTTTATGGAGATTGGAACGTGTTCTTCTTTAGGTGATACTAGTAGTACTCCAACGCCACATCCCTTTTGGTTTGAGGCTCCGTCGAAATACAAGGTCCAAGTATCATCTTCAGTGACCATTAAGTCTTCATCTAGAAATTCATTGTCTTGTATTGGCGTCGAGTCTTCTATTGGAAAGTCTGCTAGAAAGTCTGACACCACGAATCCTTTAATAGCCTTTTGTGGCATAAACCTTACATAAAACTGAGCTAGATTGACTATCCATCTTGAAATGCGTCCATTGAGCGTATATTTCTCGAACAGATACTTGAGTGGATCTAATCGGGAGACTACGAAAACGGTATGCACAAACATGTAATGTGTTAACTTAGTTCTGGCCCACACCAAGGCGAGGCACAATTTCTCGAGCGGTGTATAGCGTGTTTCGTATTCGAGCATCTTTTTACTTAGGTAATAGATTGCGTTCTCTTTGCCTTCTACTTCTTGTGCTAGCATGGCTCCCATTGTCTCTTTGCTAACCGTCAAATATAACCTAAGAGGTATTCCGGGAAGTGCGGGTGCTAATACGGGAGGATTTGCGAGATAGGCTTTGATCTATTCAAAGGCTTTTTGACACTCGTCATCCCATATTACTGGTACATTCTTCTTGAGTTTCTTGAAGATCGGTTCGCATATTGTCGTCAGTTTTGATATGAAACTACTTATGTATTGCAACCGGCCAATAAATCCTCGAATCTGTTTCTCAGTCTTGGGCGGTGGCATTGACATGATTTCTTTAATCTTGGTTGGATCCACCTCTATTCCTCTAGAGCTTATGACGTATCCCAAGAGCTTGCCTGAGGTGACTCCAAAAGAACATTTTAATGGATTCAACCTCATGTTATATATTCTTAGCCTTTCGAAAAATTTCCTTAAGGCTACTTGATGGCCTGGACGGTCTTTCGATTTTACAATCATGTCGTCGACATATACTTCGACTTCTTTGTGCATCATGTCATGGAGTAAGGCAGTTGTTGCACGTTGGTAAGTAGCACCTGCGTTTTTCAACACGAATGGCATTACCGTGTAGCAGTAAGTGCCCCATGGTGTTATAAAGGTTGTTTTCTCCATGTCTTCTTCTGCCATGAGAATTTGGTTGTACCCTGCGTATCCATCCAAAAACGAAAGAAGCGCGTGGTTTGCCGTGTTATCTACCAGAATATCGATGTGTGGCAAAGGGAAGTCGTCCTTTGGACTTGCCTTATTTAGATCTCGATAATCGACACACATTCTTACCCTTCCGTCTTTCTTTGGAACTGGGACGACGTTGGCGACCCATTCGGGGTATTTGGATACCTTGATGAAACCTGCAGTTATTTGTTTTTGAACTTCTTCTTTTATTTTAAGTGCTACGTCGGGTTTCATTCGTCGCAACTTTTGTTTTACAGGTTTCATTCCTGTAATTAGTGGTATAGTGTGTTGAGCTATTTCTCTATTAATGCCTGACATATTTTCATATGACCAAGCAAATACATCGATAAATTCTTTAAGTAAGTTAATTAAATCGGTTCTTTCTTGTTTATTCAATGTTAATCCGATTTTAACTTCCCTTTTATGAGTTGAATTATTCGAGATGTCAACTGTTTCAGTTTCTTCAATTACCGGTGTTTTCTTTTCGTGTATTTCCATTGCTTTAATAATTTCTTTGTCTTTTTCATCGTTAGCTAAGCAATGCTCGTCATCTTGGGTTAGGGAGGAACACAAGAAGTAAGGAGAATGAGAAATATTATTATACTCTAAGATCATTAATTACATCAAAGAGTGATATGTCCCCAGGGACTGGATCACTAACTATCCTAGGAGAAGAAATAAGAGGGGGAGGTGTTACTACTAAAGACTTAGAAGACTCTAAAGGGAAAGACTCTGACTGAGACGACTCCTCAAACATCGGTCCTTTCCCTGTCGTGATTGATATCTTCCTTCCGCTTGGAGTAGTCACTTTGATAGTCTTGCGCCACCCTTGTAGTGAGCCTTCGGCTGGAGTAATTATCTTCGAGGGGTCGAAGCTTTCACTTTGTAGGACCGTTTGAATGAGCGAGGAGTTACCTTCTTCATAAGTTGGCTCATTCTTTTCTCGCCCAAACAGTAATCCCATGACGTTAAAGTCAAAGCATGGGGGTGCTTTCTCCTTATGGACGGGAGTTGGGATTTCATCAGTGAAGTAGAAATCCAATAAAATCTCGAATCCCGGTTGCCTTATGCCGTTTACAACAAATGGCTCGGGAAATTCATGGCATGGATAGTCCTCTCCTTCTTTTATGAACTGACCATTAAGCATAATAGGGTACTGATCCATTGGAATTGCTTTCTTTTGAATGCGAGCGTCCCTACGTGCTTTCAACTTGTCTTGGGCTCGCTGGAGATCTTTCCGAGTCGGTACAAAACCAAGTCCGAAAGTATCTAACTTAGGGAGGCCAAGTGACTCCAGAGGTTTTGCTATTCCTTTCTTCTTTCCTAAAGTCATCCCAGGAAAGTGTCCTTGTTTCTTCAGCATGGCGTTGACGGTCATGTTGGAATGGGGGTCATGGCAAAGAGATGTCCTTTCATCCTCCTGGATTAAGGAGACTTCTTCGTTAAAGCCCCATAAGTCTTCATCATCCTCGTCGTGCTCCACATTAATAATTGGATTTTCTATGGATTTGATTCTTATTGGCGAAGCATCGATGGTGATTGGAATTCCTCCAACTATAGCCTTCACTTGATGGTGGAGAGATAAAGGGACGACCTTTAGATCATGAAGCCAAGGGCGTCCCAACAATAAGTTGAATGAAGCTTTGATGTCCAATACTTGGAATGTAGTAGCATGTTCTATTGCTCCTGCCGTTACATTTAGGGTAATCTTGCCAAGAGCTTGGCGACGAGTATTATCATAGGCTCTTATTCCTTATGTGGACGGAGTTAAGTCTTCATCCCTTATGCCGAGCATCCTCGCGGTTCTAAGTGGACAGACATTGATAGCCTAGCCATAGTGTGACCCCCTGATTGATGATATTGACAGTAATATCTATCTGTCCTTTTTAATGAATGAAATGGTCTCGGTTCGAGAGGTTTGACCTCGCCACTCTATTTCGAACATTTGCGCATATGGGATCCCAATTGAAGTGTAGATTCTATTGCTCTTCTTGGGTTTTTCAGTGACTTGTAAGGGAAAGTGCTTTGCCTCATAAGTCGTTCTCACTGGTGTGAATTCTCTTTTAGGTTCTTCTTTTGGAAGTGGAAGCTCATCATATTTCTCATGGAGTTCGTTCATAACTTTGAGAGCTTCACGTAGTAATGGCGATGCCTCCTTCATAGACAGTGTGAGCAATTGTATATCTTCCTTATTCACTGGTTTTGGAAGGTTATCCTTGACGTCGAAAAAGATCTCCTCTTCTTTTTCTATTGCACTGATTTCTTCAACAGGTTCAATGAGAGAGGAGGGGTCAACCTCGTTTTCCTCATCGGAGATAGCCAGGGTATGAGCTAGAGGTGCATTGTCAATGCTTGGCTTCTTACTGGCAGGGGGCAACGGCAGTTTGTTATTGTCGATTAGGTCTTGGATAGCTTCCAACAGCTTTCAATGGAATGGCCCCTAACTTGGTGATACTTGCAGTGTGCATTGGGGTTCCAGTTAACCGACCTCTTCTCAACTGGTGGGTCCCCAAATGGTCCAATAGGAGTTATAAGACCTTTTGCATTTAATCGATCAAATGCGGTGTCATAACTCATGCCAATAGGACTGAAGTTCCTCCTAAATGGTTTCTTCTCTCCTTGGTTGTTCATGGCAAGAACTTCTAATAAATTAAAGGTGCTAACATTATTTGAGTGGGCGGTTTTGGAAGAAAAAGGATTGTCGTTCTTCTTTCCTTTCCAGTCACTATTGGAGTTATTGTTGGCAGCTTTTGACTTAGCCAAGTCATCTTCAATATTGATCCCAATGTCATAAACGGCCTTGAAGGTATGGAGATTATTTTGATACTTGAGATGCTTGGAATATTTTTCTTGGAGATTTTTGATAACAGTCTCACAGACTCTTTTTCACTTGGTACCTCAATCATCTTAGCTGAGGTTTCTCTCCACTTGTTAAAGAAAGAGGTGAAGCCTTCATTCTCTTTCTGTTTAAGGATTTCAAGTTCTCTATGGTCAGTCTCGACTTGAATGTTGCACTTGTACCTATCTACAAAAGCGTTTGCTATAGACTCCCAGGTAGAGGTCTTTTCTTTCTCGAGAGAAAAGAACCATTGTTGGCAAACGGTCTCGAGAGATAGTGAGAACAGAGAAGGGAAGACCTTTTTATCGATACCCTTGATACTCATTATTGTTTCAAATGCTCTTAAATGAAAGTAAGGGTTGTCAATTGCTCTGAATTTTGGGATGTCGTTGGCGTTGAACTTCTGCGGAAGAAGATCCTTGTCCACCGAGACCCCTTATGATGTAAGCTCTTGAAACTTGTAGTCGCTAGAGAACTTCCTTAAACTCTCTTGCATGAGGTCCATTTGTTGTTGCTTCACGGGATCATCGATCCTAAGTGCGAGAAGTTTCAGTGTCTCAGTCACAGTAGCCTGTTGGTTCTTAAGATCATTGACTTCTTCTTGAGTTGCCATTATAACCATAGCTTTCCTCTTGCGAGCTATAGGTTTGTCGAAAAGTTGGACTTGTACGAAGAGGCTATCTTTGATTAATCGTCCTTCCTTTCTTGACCACGCTCTGTAAATTAAACCATTTTGCGTTTAAATTACTTGACTCGAATCAACTTGACTTTATGGTTTATTTTAAAGGAAAAAGAAAAAGAAAAGGGGTGCATATTTTTGGCAAAAATAATGTACATATTTTATTTTAGGGAACTAAGTATTATTATTTTTTATTGGAGGATCAATATCCGACTTACCCCCCTAAAAAAAAGACGGAAAAACGCGCACACAAGACTCACTTAATCATGGTCAAAGTATGTGTATTGTTGTGTGCGTTGAGTGTAAGTGACATGCTTGGACTCTAGTGTAAGACCATGGGACTTAGTGCCTAAACTCGATCATCGATTCAATTAAATATTATTAACAGCAAAATTAATCGAATGAAACATAAAACTGATTAATTAGACCCTAGGTGGTGACTCGACCAATAATCCGAACTGTCGGCCAAGCGACAGGACTGGCGTCACACTATGGACATTGGCGCCAGACAACATAGCTGTCGTCAGGCGCTACACTCCATAGTGTGGCGCTACAGCTCATACTTTGGCGCCAATATTGGAGCTTCTGTCTGGGACTGTTTTCGGTGTTATTAGTCAACAGGGGTATGCCTAAAGTCGTACTAGGTCAATTCCAATTAAAATATTAAACTTTATTGACTCAAATTAATTAATTAATTAATTAGGCAAAGTTCTTTAAGTCATTAATTGATTTAGTCTCAACACAAGTCAACAAACGGTTAGGAGAAACATAGAATATATTTGCACAACAAATAATGCACAATTAGTCAAGTAGGCACAATATGATGAAATGCGTTTGCAACCTAACCATGGCTCTAGTTCTCTAAAGTTCGGGATATGGTTTAGTCAAAGAGGGTCCATGGTTAATTTTCTGGATGCACCGCGCGGAAGCCTAACCGTGAAGGGTTGGCGGAGTGGATGGGACACCGAGTTTTAGAAAAACTCGCTTCCATGGTTTGGTGAATTCAACATCTCGGATGTACCCTTTGTTGCACGGAGGCTTCAATCGGGTAGATGGAGCATGAATTCCCAGAGGGTGATTTTCATATGTAGAACACATGGGTTTCAGAAAAGTGAGAAAAAATTCAATCAGGAAGTAGGATCGAGCAAACAATACGAAAAATCTGTCGAAATTAGAACGCATATTTCTGGCTCAGTATTGGGGGAAATTGGCGCCAGCAAACAGAGAAAGGCGCCAGATTTTAACTGTAGCGCCTGGCGCCAATACTGGCGTCTGGCGCTACGGCTTAAAGTCTGGCGCCAAGCTCTGGCCCCTGACGTTACTTCCCACATGCCTCAGCAGCTTTCTGTGCTCGATAAAATTTTCCAGTTTCGCACGGTGTTATTTCAGTCCTAGTTGTGAAGGATATTTCTCAAATTTCCTAAGTGTAAAATCCTATGTTTTTAACTCATTACGGATGGTCTTTCCAATAAGATCTTTTTTATGCATATGACAATAATGTTAATCAAAATTACGTACATGAAATACTTAGAACTTCTCGAGTCTCATCGACTCATTCTAAATCATTGCCGAAACAAATTAAGGAATTAAAATAGAAATCCTCCCCAGTGGAGTCGCCAAAAAACTGTAGGGAATAATTTCAAGCCTTTAAAATCCCACTAGCTTGAACCCCGCTGTGATCATACACTAAAGTACGGTGGCGTCCAAACGGGAAGAAGATAGAGCAAAAGAGTCGCCAACAAGTTTTTTAAGGAACTTGTAAACCGTTCAGGCGGTGAAGGTTACACCCCTTAACGATCTAAGAGATCGTCAACTCCATAAGGTCAAGAACCAAATAAGGGTTCGGGGATGAAGGTACAAATCCAACCTAAAAGAGATTGAACCTGCCCTAATAATAGGCCTCTACTCTATTCTGATCGTCTTCATGTGCGCTTTCCGATTAACATGCAATCAAAAGGATTAACCCTAAACCTGTTTATCTATGTTGGTTGAATATTAATGCACAAATAAACTATTATTAGCGATCACTTGAATTATAATCACAATTAACCCTAACAAGATTATTAATTATCTTATTAAGCGTGATTACAAGTACCAAATTCCCTTTAAACATGCATAAAAGGTGTGATCAAGCAATAACAATAAATATCAAGCAACATAATAAATAACAATAAATATCATGACAATAAAATTATAATCATAATAATAATCATCATAAATAAAATAATCATCATCAAAATAATAATAATAATAATAATAATATTCATAATCATCATAAATTATAACATTTATAATCATAATCATGTTCATGTTAATACTAAAGCATAATAATAGCAAGATCCTAGGCATGATACTAACAAGATTAATAACAAACCCTAGCATGTCACTAAGCAATAAAAATCAAATCTTTAACCCTAACATGATACTAACAATCACAAATATTAGGAAGAACATAGGAAGCATCGCATGAATCATAATTAATATTAAAAATACCCTAGACATGATACTAGGAATATCATAATAACAATATAAACATGATTTCTACATCATAATATCAATTAAAAACATTAAAGCACTTACTTTGATGCTTCGTACCTCTTTCTAATAACAAAATACACACGTTAGTAACTTCAAGGAAAATAATAAACAAAACAATCAAATTAAATAATTGAAAGAGAGATTTGGGACCAAACCCTCAGAAATTAAAACCTTTCACGTCTAGGGCGAAGGCAACTTCGAATATGGCTAGGTGTTTCTAGATCTTGTGAATGCGGAATTTTGTATGAGAAAACAAAGTCTGAAGAATGATGAATAAAGAATGCTAATTAAAACTGATTGTAGAACTTGTGAATGATGAGAATTGGTGAATGATTAGAGAGAATAGGTGATGAATGAAATCAATTGGTGAATGAATGTAGATGATTGGTGAATGAAAACGGAGTTTTGAATACGTTATTTATAGAGAAAATCATCCAAAAAGATAAATTAAACAAAACAGAGTCTGACGCTCAGAAAAAAGAGCTGGCGCCAACCTTGGCTAGTTGGCGCCAGGCACCAACACCAGCGCCAGGCGCCAGGCGCCAGGCCTGGTTCCAGGCGCCAAGGCCTGGGGTTAGGTGCCAAGCCTGATTTTAACGCGTTTTTGAAAATCCGATAAGTTTACCGTACTGGAGGATAAAATCATATAATTTCTTCGAAAATGCTATTTGATTTTGATTAAAACTCTGAAAAGTCAACAAAAGTCAATTTATCAATGCTAATTGAATTAGGAATGAAAAGAACCTTCTAGAAGATTCTAGAAGACTAAAACCATTCCTAATTGCATTAGGAATGATAAATCATATTAGGCCCTCCCCTAGATCACTAGGTTGTACATAAAGCTCAAACCGGGCCCAGTTTAGTAAATTGGCCATAACTTCCTCAATATTCATCGGAATTGGGCTTATAATATATCAATGGAAAGGTCTTTGTAAGCCCCATCCAACTACACTACCATTGGACCCATATCATGGACCAACCAAACTGGATTGACTGTTTTCTTAAAATAATTTTTCAAAAACAGAGAGGAGAGAAAAGAAATAAAAACTTTCCGCAACACTGGACTTTCCACACTTTCGTTTCATTCGATTATGATTCGACGTGAAAGGTACTCATCACTGGGTTTGGTTTTGGGGAGACACAAATGGGTGTCTACAGAAGCCCCCACTTTAACTGAGTTTTGAGAAACGCAAGTTTCAAAAACAAAAGTCAAAGTATCGATAGGGACGGAGAATGATTCAGAACGTTCCGCGATCCTAAATCAATCTTGCAACGCCGATACCTGCAAAACTAGCATTAGTTAAACAGATAAAAGAGTTAAGAAACGCATATCTTGCACCGTCGAGCACACGTCTCTGAAAGTAACCGATTGTTTTGATGACCTCCTGCAAGCTAGAGAATGCCATCCCGCTTGAAAACCGCTACGCCTGTAACTGCTTCCAAATTTGGAAGATTGCTTCGCCTGAAACGATCCTCCTCCGCATTGATAATATTCCGCGTCCAAGGGAATACTATCGAAGATTATTTCTCTTGAAACAATCTCCATCCGCATTGATAATAATCCACATCCTAGGGAATACCATCGAAGATAACTTCGCCCGAAATTACCTCCAGTTGTTCTTGATAACTTTCCGCAAGCTAGGGAATGCCGTCGAAGATATCTTCTCTTGAAGTCACCTTCATTTGATGCGATAATTTTCCAAAGGAAATTACCGAAGATCCACACCTGTCGATCTTTAAAAGTTCGCCTGAACTTTGCTCCCGCTATGCCTGTACGTCGGCGTTTCCGTTGCTTTGAACCTGTATGTCGGTGCCCTTTTGCTCTTGAACCTATATGTCGGTGCCTTTTGCTAATGATCCAATGCTTAGGCGCTTTAAGCTAAGTGAGACGATCTCTTATCAGGTCGATCACTTTATGTAATCAAGCCGATTACTAAATCATGTCAAATTGCTTAGAGGGGCTAACTGGCGTACCAAGGAACCCAAAAATATGTTGCAAAAGGCTAGCACAACCTCATCAGATTGGCTGGGTGCTTTGGCGCCACTGAAAAACCATCAGCGCCACCTTATTAGCATTAGCGCCAGGCGCTGACATTGGCGCCAGGCGCTGACATTGGCGCCAGGCGCCAAGCCAAATTTGTGACGCCAATGTATAGGGCTTGGCGCCAGCACGGAGATTTCCTTAAATACCCCCTTTCTCTTCATTTTGCTGCTTTGTTCGTCGCGAAACTGCTCGAAGAAACCCGAAAGCTTCAATTGCTCATTGCTTGCTCGTTTCTCAACCGAATTCGCTCAAATTTGTTGCAAATCAAAGCTCTTTTCATCTATTTTCCTGATCTATGTAAGTTTTCTTCAAACTCACATCAGTTTTTATGAATTCTTGGCATGTTTATTCACGAATTTCATGAAAATTTGAAACTTATAATGCTCAATTTGCTTTGTTTGTCAAGTTTTATGCCATGAAATTGCTTGATTATGTTTGTATATTTCCTTGGAAGTAATTTGAGACTTGTTTGACTCAATTTGGTGAAGAAATGAGCAGTTTGCCATTGTTGGACCTCTTAAGGACGTGAAGAATAACGTGGCTCGTTCTTGATGTTTTTGATAGAAATTCTTGTCCAATTTGTCACAATAATCACTATAGTGTTGCAAGAAATTGTTTTATTGCTTGAAAAAAAATGTCGTTATGCTCAATTTGAATTTGTGCTATGTTTTAGTACTACGTACTCTGTTTTTGCGAACATAGTATCATGCGGCTAGGCGAACTTTAGATACTATAGAACCTTAATTCATGATAAATTTGCATAATGTAGCATGGCTAGACAGCAAGCTTGGGTTCACGGTCTTGAAACACTAGACGGGAGCATGAGCCCGTAGAGGATGACATCACGCCTTCCACTTCGCTTGGTCGACTTCCGGAGTGGGATGAGCGTACCCTGTTCTTCGCCCCTGTCCACCACATTTCTGACAGGGTGAGACAAGGCATCGCGCCCGGGAAGACACGGCATCACGGCTCTGGCTGTGATGTTTTAGGCGATTTGTACAGGATGTACATCGCCAGGGATCTTGAGACGAGGCTCCTATGGGAGTCTTGCGGGCTAGCTACTCTGTTCGAGACCTCTAAGGCTATGGTCGCCTCCAGCGGGGGTCATCATGTAGTGCGCGCTTTGGTGGAGTTCTTCTGGGACACCACCAACACCTTCCATTTCCCTTGGGGCGAGATGATGGTCACCCCTACGGACTTCAGTCTCATCACAAGACTGGAGTTCACTTCCGTGCCACTGCCGTTTGGAGGTCGAGGAGCTGTTGGGGCCGATCGCTATTCGGGCCCGAGCTGAGGTCGAGACTACTCAGTTTAGTGCTAGGGGAATTCGCCGCTCGACGCTGGCAGCGGCTCTTGATGACGATGCGACTACCCAAGAGCAGCGGGTGCGTATCTTTGTACTGATGTTGTTGTCAGGGACATTCTCCCCTGACAAAGGTAGTAGAGCGTTGCTTTACTATCTTCCTGCTGTTCGTGATCTTCACCGAATCGGGACTTATGACTGGGCCAGCTTGGCCTATGCTGACTTTGTTCGTGCGCTGAGGGACTCGTGTCGACACCGGTCCTTTGGGATGAACGTTGCTTTGTCTGCCTTTTGGAAGGTCGTAGAGGTAAACATTTATTCCCTATAAAGTTTAGCTCTACATATTAGTTAGCATTTACCCACACTTTTAACTCCTTGTAGATCTGGTTCTACGAGTATTTTCGTTCTGCTGCGCCGGCGAGACCATCGCCGCGGGGATTTCTAGTGAGCGCATCTTGGGGCGGTCATCATGTGGAGATGTCCGGAACCGGATCATCGCAGTACGACTTTTATTATTTATTTTGCATTTTTCGCGGTGCTTAGATATATTCTTTCCTGATTGATGATCTTTATAGGGACCTGAGGTGGTATATCGGCCGTGAAGCGGTTGGACAGTCCCTGGGTTAGCCGCACAGTATTCTACTGAGCGTCGCTATTTTCTAGGGACTTATGGAGCGGTCGCGTACTTAGGAGAGAGGGTCGCTAGACAGCATTCTTCTGATGTCTTCGTCGTTCCTGCTGCTCCACCACGTCATATGTTCGACGAGGCGCGGTTGTCGAGCATGTCTGAGGGAGCTGGCACTCATTGGCGGTCCCATGTGATCCTCGGGCGGTGTTATGCTTAGGAGCTACTACCCTTGTTAGCTCCAGCCTCCGTACCGGCTGAGGATGTGAGGGTAAGATTTTCAGCTCTTTACTTTCCACTAAGTAGCCCCCAAGTAATGTTTTACTGACCTTTTTGTCTTATCAGAACGGTGTTGCTGAGTTCGTGCCACCCCGTATGTCCATCCACTACCAGGGGATGTACGGGTCGATCGAGGAGATGATTTCTCCGGCTCCTGAGGGGGAGCGCTTCGTAGAGCGGTCGATTCCTTGCCACCAGACTAGGGTAAGCCTAATTTTTTTCAGAATTTTTGTGTTCATATATCATGCATTTTTACTCACTTATTTTTCTGATAGTTTTCACGTGAGGTGGTTTCGGCGATGGCACGATGCATAGATGCCTTCTGGAGCCAGCTCGTCCGGATGAGGAATGCGGCCACTTGCCGTCGGGATGACGTCATCCGAGAGGTAGCCTTTCTTTACTCATTATTTTTGCATTGGTGCTTCAATTTTATCTTGTTTCTGATTTAATTCTTTTTGCAGGGCCAGCCTATTGCTTCTCACACCCGCACGAGACTTGAGGGGCGGAGGGATCCGGCGAGGTCTAGCTCGAGACGTCGTCAGGAGGAAGAGGCGTTCGCTCCGAGGCTGCTCGAGCTGACGTTGCAGAGGGCTCGGGATCTTCTTCTGAGGGTGCTCATGCTGCACCGGTAGGAGAGGCTACCTCGGCTTTCAGAGGTGGTGGGATGTACGAGGTAGGCTCGTCATCGCAGCAGCCTCCGCGGCCTAAGCCTCAGGTTGATCCTGGCTGGAGTGGTCCTATATTGAGTCTTCCTCCTCCTACGGAGACTGGAGCTGGAGCTGGAGCTAGAGTTGGTGGAGAGGTGACTCCTCGTACGGCGCAATTTCATGACATGATGGGCCTACGTCCTCCGGCGCCGTAGTTTGTTCCTGTGTATATTTTATTTTGACTTTTTTTATAGAACTTTGCCTTAGACTCATTATTTAGAGACACATTTTGTATATTTATGCTATTATGAATTTATTTACTGTTGTGTGTATGTTTGTGTGTGCAAGAAAAGTGTGACAACAATTTTTCGCAAAAAATTCCGTCATTTTTATTATTGATGGAGGGTATCCGACTCTCTCCCCCAAAAAGAAAAAATAAAAATGGAAAAAATTGAATAGAATGTCGGGTGTTTGGAATTTAAAATAAAGTCCAAAAAGAATAATATAAATTAAAAAAATAATAGCTATAATTAATTAATTAATTAGGAAAAAGGATAGAAAAGGATTAAACAGAGCCATAAAGTCATTAACCGACTCGAGTTTAATATTAAAAACGCAAGTTGAGTATGCGCGGCTGATCTGGCAACTTGGCGCCAGCTGGCGCCACACACGCGCCAGGCGCTACACTTAGCATGTGGCGCCAAGCGTTGGCGGTTGGCGCCAATCACGGGATTGTGACGCCAATTGACGCTGATACCGTATTTCAGTCTGATTGAAATTCCTCGCAATTTATGTATAAAAATCCCCCTGCTCAGTCGATTCTTCTCATAACTCCAGCGAATAAATAATTCTCTTATTTAGAAAAACAATAATAATGTCTTTAGTCACCAAGACCTTCACCCAATACACTCATGAATGGTTTTGATCTCTTAATGCGAGGGAGAGAAAAGAATTAGATTTATTTCACCTGGGGGGAATTTATGGCATCAAAGGGGTAGATCTTGACCTAGACTTCATACTTACCGCTTTAGAGTTTTGGAATGTTGATACTCATTGTTTCAGAATAGGGTATGATGAGATTAGCCCTTTGCCGGAGGAATTTGGTGCTATCTTAGGCTTCCTTGCAATAGACCTGATAGCAGTCCCTAGAGTAGATGCATACTATTATAAAGATTTTGAGCGCTTCTTTAATTTAAAGGAAAGGGATTTATCAAAAATAGTAGATGGCAACACAGTTAATTTGAAAGAATTTGCACGCCATTATTTTGATAAACCTCTTTCTGAATCTTTTCATATATATAGAAGAAGGGCGTTCTTATTTTGCATGCTTAACCAAGTTTTTCTTAGTAGTGGTAAAAATAATGAGGGTCAATCGATTATAACCACTGTACTAGAACAAATTGAATCAGGGAGAAATCCAATGCCATTAATAGTTGGAGAGACTACGATTAGTCTAGATGAATTGAAAAAGGACCCAAAAGCACCTCTTCGCGGCTCTCCAATTTTATTACAAGTAGAAAAATAATATTTTTAATTACAGAAATCAAAAACTATGTTTTTGTATTGTAATAATAATTTATTTGCATTGCAAATTTTTTTACAGATGTGGCTAATGGAGAGGCTAGGATTAATTAGCCCTCCGGACGAGATTGAAAAATATACTCCCAATTGCTTTGTGAGAAGGAAGAAGCGCATCCCTAAAATTGGGCGCCATGGGTGGAGAAAAGTCTTTGAATCACGTGATTTTTCTATCAAGTGGGTCATCCCATGGTGGAAAATAGAAAGGATGGTTGGTGTTAACAAGCAACCTTTCTGCCTTCTTCCAAGCTTGTCTCGTGTAACTTATTATTATCCCTGCAGGGTAAAAAGACAATACGACTTGCTTCAGAATATTCCTTCCGGAGATCTTTGTCCTCCATTTGAGTACCCTATATTTCAAGAAGTAGATAGATTCGATGCTTACTGGAGCGCTAGACCTTTATGGGAGGTGATTACCCAAAAGGTCCCTCCTTCTTTGCCCAATGATGTAAAGAAGTGGTTGCTAAAGAAATCTTCGATTGATCAGGGTAGAACCGATGTGAAGAATCGTCTAGGTGACAGGGTGACTCCTGCCAAGGAACGCTTAGGTGCAAGAATTGAATTCAAAACACTTGCAATGCCTAGGAAGAAAGGTGCTACCAAAGATAAAGGGAAAAGGAAAGCTAACACCACAGATAAAAAGGCCTGGGTGGAAAAGAAGCATGGAGTGTTAGCTGAAGGGGAGACCATCTACTCTAAAATTGAATGTAGGTCCTCTAAAGGATGCCTACTAGCTAAAGTCATGGATGAAGAGGAGGAAGCAGACAAGAATTGGAAAAGAGCTAGAAAGGACAAGAAAGATTAAGAGCATTGCTTAGCTTTAGATTTATTAGACTTAGATTGTTATTTTTATTTAAAATTAATTTATTTTAGCTTTTATTTAAATTCCGTCAATAATGTAATTTTATTTTATTAATGAAATTTCAGCTTTCAATTAAATTATTCACTTCAAATTTATTTTATTAAAGCAATTAAAATCGAAAAAAATTAATTTTCCAGAAATTCTTCGAGTACGGAAGTCGAAAATTTTCCGAAAAACACCGAAATTTGCCCAGATTTTATTCCCGAATTTGCGCCAGTCATTGGCATTTGGCGCCTGCCATTGAAGTCTGGCGCCAGGCGCCAATTCCATCGGCTGACGCTGATGACTTCTGGCTGGCGCCAGGTTCTGTTCTGCGACGCCAATAATTCGCCGATTTTCTGTTGAATTTTTAATTAATTCTGGAACGCTGAGATGTCGAAAAATAAAGTGGCTGCACCCGTAAAGGGTTGCCTACGTATCCTTTCTTAAGGAATCAGGCCGAACGTAGCTCTCTTGAGTATCCTACTCAAATAATTTATGGGTAGTATTTCTTAAGTTGGTCAAGATTTGTCATGTTTGAGAATTCATTGCCGTCCATATCAGTTAGTTTTGCTGCACCTCCTGACAGGATTGTTTTGACAATGTAGGGTCAAGACCAATTAGGTCTAAATTTTCCCCTTGGGTCTAAAACATTTTTCCTTAGTGCTTTTAATACCAAATCTCCTACTTTGATATTTCTTGTCTTGACCTTCTTATCAAAATGCCTAGCCATACGAGTTTGGTAACACTGAGTGTGATGTAGAGCTTCTAGTCGTTTCTCATCGAGTAGAATCAATTCTTCGTATCTTGCCCTAGTCCATTCAACTTCATCGAGTTTACTCTCTAGCGCAATGCGTAAAGATGGTATTTCTAATTCGACAGGTTGTACGACATCCATTCCATATACCAAGGAAAATGGCGTATTTCCTGTTGATGTACGGATTGACGTGCGATAACCCCACAATGCGAAGTGAAGTTTGTCAGGCCAATCCTTATAATTTTCCGTCATTTTTTCGATGATAGTCTTTAGATTTTTTATTAGCTGCCTCAACTTCTCCGTTTGCTTGAGGTCTATAAGGGGAAGAATGATGGTGTTGAATGCCATATTTTTGTAGCAATTCTTCACATTCGGCTTGAAAGTGAGTTCCATTGTCACTTATCATTTCATGTGGGACTCCATATCGACAAATAATATTTCTTTCGATAAAGAGTGCTACATGTTTTTTAGTGAGTTTAGCGTACGATTGCGCTTCGACCCACTTTGTAAAGTAATCAATTGCTACTAGAATAAATTCGTGGCCTCCTGTTCCTTGGGGAGTGATTTTGCCAATGATGTCAATTCCCCATGTAGAGAATGGCCATGGCGACATGTAGGTGTAGAGCAAAGATGGAGGGACATGTTGTAAATTGGCATAAATTTGGCACTTAGGGCATCTTTACGTATTGATGGCAATCCCTATTCATTGTAGTCCAATAATATCCTTCTCGCATTATTTTCTGGACTAACATTTTGCCGTTTACATGAGTGCCACAGATTCCTTCGTGAACTATTCTCATTACTCTTTGTGCATCCATCTTTCCTACACATAAGAGAGCTCGACCTTTAGGTACCCTTTTATGTAGCTCGTTGTCTATGAGTACATATTGAGAAGCCAAGAGTCTCAACGCTCGCTTTGCTCTTTTGTCAGCATGAGGAGGGTATTCTCCATTGGTGACATAATTGAGTATGTCCGTGTACCACGGTTCTTCTTCTTCTTCTTCCTCTTCTTGGACTAAGTCGTCGTCTTCTATAGCCTGGATATATGCTGGTTTGTGTCTTTTTTCGATAGTTAGAGGCATTTGCTCGATTTCCGTGGGAATCCTAACCATTGAGGCTAATCTCGCCAAGGCATCGGCAAATTGGTTTTCTTCTCTAGGTAGATATGTGTATTCTACCTTCTCTAACTGATCGGTAAGAGTTTCCAGATAGGTTTGGTAAGGGGCTAGGCTTTCGCTCCTTACTTTCCACCTCTTAGATATCTGATTGATGATCAAAGAAGAGTCTCCGAATATTCTTAACTTCTTTACTCCCAATGCCAAAGTTGTTTCAAGGCCTACCACGCACGCTTCATATTCAACAGCATTGTTGGTAACGTTGAAATCAAGCTTTATGGAGATTGGAACGTGTTCTTCTTTAGGTGATACTAGTAGTACTCCAACGCCACATCCCTTTTGGTTTGAGGCTCCTTCGAAATACAAGGTCCAAGTATCATCTTCAGTGACCATTAAGTCTTCATCTAGAAATTCATTGTCTTGTATTGGCGTCGAGTCTTCTATTGGAAAGTCTGCTAGAAAGTCTGACACCACGGATCCTTTAATAGCCTTTTGTGGCATAAACCTTACATCAAACTGAGCTAGATTGACTATCCATCTTGAAATGCGTCCATTGAGCGTATATTTCTCGAACAGATACTTGAGTGGATCTAATCGGGAGACTACGAAAACGGTATGCACAAACATGTAATGTGTTAACTTAGTTCTGGCCCACACCAAG
Source organism: Chenopodium album (assembly GCF_948465745.1). NCBI lineage: Eukaryota > Viridiplantae > Streptophyta > Magnoliopsida > Caryophyllales > Amaranthaceae > Chenopodium > Chenopodium album. The sequence goes on from NC_137837.1 coordinate 22,278,338, forward strand.
GCGAGGCACAATTTCTCGAGCGGTGTATAGCGTGTTTCGTATTCGAGCATCTTTTTACTTAGGTAATAGATTGCGTTCTCTTTGCCTTCTACTTCTTGTGCTAGCATGGCTCCCATTGTCTCTTTGCTAACCGTCAAATATAACCTAAGAGGTATTCCGGGAAGTGCGGGTGCTAATACGGGAGGATTTGCGAGATAGGCTTTGATCTATTCAAAGGCTTTTTGACACTCGTCATCCCATATTACTGGTACATTCTTCTTGAGCTTCTTGAAGATCGGTTCGCATATTGTCGTCAGTTTTGATATGAAACTACTTATGTATTGCAACCGGCCAATAAATCCTCGAATCTGTTTCTCAGTCTTGGGCGGTGGCATTGACATGATTTCTTTAATCTTGGTTGGATCCACCTCTATTCCTCTAGAGCTTATGACGTATCCCAAGAGCTTGCCTGAGGTGACTCCAAAAGAACATTTTAATGGATTCAACCTCATGTTATATATTCTTAGCCTTTCGAAAAATTTCCTTAAGGCTACTTGATGGCCTGGACGGTCTTTCGATTTTATAATCATGTCGTCGACATATACTTCGACTTCTTTGTGCATCATGTCATGGAGTAAGGCAGTTGTTGCACGTTGGTAAGTAGCACCTGCGTTTTTCAACACGAATGGCATTACCGTGTAGCAGTAAGTGCCCCATGGTGTTATAAAGGTTGTTTTCTCCATGTCTTCTTCTGCCATGAGAATCTGGTTGTACCCTGCGTATCCATCCATAAACGAAAGAAGCGCGTGGTTTGCCGTGTTATCTACCAGAATATCGATGTGTGGCAAAGGGAAGTCGTCCTTTGGACTTGCCTTATTTAGATCTCGATAATCGACACACATTCTTACCCTTCCGTCTTTCTTTGGAACTGGGACGACGTTGGCGACCCATTCGGGGTATTTAGATACCTTGATGAAACCTGCAGTTATTTGTTTTTGAACTTCTTCTTTTATTTTAAGTGCTACGTCGGGTTTCATTCGTCGCAACTTTTGTTTTACAGGTTTCATTCCTGTAATTAGTGGTATAGTGTGTTGAGCTATTTCTCTATTAATGCCTGACATATCTTCATATGACCAAGCAAATACATCGATAAATTCTTTAAGTAAGTTAATTAAATCGGTTCTTTCTTGTTTATTCAATGTTAATCCGATTTTAACTTCCCTTTTATGAGTTGAATCATTCGAGATGTCAACTGTTTCAGTTTCTTCAATTACCGGTGTTTTCTTTTCGTGTATTTCCATTGCTTTAATAATTTCTTTGTCTTTTTCATCGTTAGCTAAGCAATGCTCGTCATCTTGGGTTACGGAGGAACACAAGAAGTAAGGAGAATGAGAAATATTATTATACTCTAAGATCATTAATTACATCAAAGAGTGATATCTCCCCAGGGACTGGATCACTAACTATCCTAGGAGAAGAAATAAGAGGGGGAGGTGTTACTACTAAAGACTTTAAAGACTCTAAAGGGAAAGACTCTGACTCAGACGACTCCTCAAACATCGGTCATTTCCCTGTCGTGATTGATATCTTCCTTCCGCTTGGAGTAGTCACTTTGATAGTCTTGCGCCACCCTTGTAGTGAGCCTTCGGCTGGAGTAATTATCTTCGAGGGGTCGAAGCTTTCACTTTGTAGGACCGTTTGAATGAGCGAGGAGTTACCTTCTTCATAAGTTGGCTCATTCTTTTCTCGCCCAAACAGTAATCCCATGACGTTAAAGTCAAAGCATGGGGGTGCTTTCTCCTTATGGACGGGAGTTGGGATTTCATCAGTGAAGTAGCAATCCAAGAAAATCTCGAATCCCGGTTGCCTTATGCCGTTTACAACAAATGGCTCGGGAAATTCATGGCATGGATAGTCCTCTCCTTCTTTTATGAACTGACCATTAAGCGTAATAGGGTACAGATCCATTGGAATTGCTTTCTTTTGAATGCAAGCGTCCCTACGTGCTTTCAACTTGTCTTGGGCTCGCTTGAGATCTTTCCGAGTCGGTACAAAACCAAGTCCGAAAGTATCTAACTTAGGGTGGCCAAGTGACTCTAGAGGTTTTTTTATTCCTTTCTTCTTTCCTAAAGTCATCCCAGGAAAGTGTCCTTGTTTCTTCAGCATGGCGTTGACGGTCATGTTGGAATGGGGGTCATGGCAAAGAGATGTCCTTTCATCCTCCTGGATTAAGGAGACTTCTTCGTTAAAGCCCCATAAGTCTTCATCATCCTCGTCGTGCTCCACATTAATAATTGGATTTTCTATGGATTTGATTCTCATTGGCGAAGCGTCGATGGTGATTGGAATTCCTCCAACTATAGCCTTCACTTGTTGGTGGAGAGATAAAGGGACGACCTTTAGATCATGAAGCCAAGGGCGTCCCAACAATAAGTTGAATGAAGCTTTGATGTCCAATACTTGGAATGTAGTAGCATGTTCTATTGCTCCTGCCGTTACATTTAGGGTAATCTTGCCAAGAGCTTGACGACGAGTATTATCATAGGCTCTTATTCCTTATGTGGACGGAGTTAAGTCTTCATCCCTTATACCGAGCATCCTCGCGGTTCTAAGTGGACAGACATTGATAGCCTATCCATAGTGTGACCCCCTGATTGATGATACTGACAGTAATATCTATCTGTCCTTTTTAATGACTCAAATAGTCTCGGTTCGAGAGGTTTGACCTCGCCACTCTCGGAGAGCATTTCGAACATTTGCGCATATGGGATCCCAATTGAAGTGTAGATTCTATTTCTCTTCTTGGGTTTTTCAGTGACTTGTAAGGGAAAGTGCTTTGCCTCATAAGTCGTTCTCACTGGTGTGAATTCTCTTTTAGGTTCTTCTTTTGGAAGTGGAAGCTCATCATATTTCTCATGGAGTTCGTTCATAACTTTGAGAGCTTCACGTAGTAATTGCGATGCCTCCTTCATAGACAGTGTGAGCAATTGTATATCTTCCTTATTCGCTGGTTTTGGAAGGTTATCCTTGACGTCGAAAAAGATCTCCTCTTCTTTTTCTATTGCACTGATTTCTTCAACAGGTTCAATAAGAGAGGAGGGGTCAGCCTCGTTTTCCTCATCGGAGATAGCCAGGGTATGAGCTAGAGGTGCATTGTCAATGCTTGGCTTCTTACTGGCAGGGGGCAACGGTAGTTTGTTATTGTCGATTAGGTCTTGGATAGCTTCCAACAGCTTTCAATGGAATGGCCCCTACCTTGGTGATACTTGCAGTGTGCATTGGGGTTCCAGTTAACCGACCTCTTCTCAACTGGTGGGTCCCCAAATTGTCCAATAGGAGTTATAAGACCTTTTGCATTTAATCGATCAAATGCGGTGTCATAACTCATGCCAATAGGACTGAAGTTCCTCCTAAATGGTTTCTTCTGTCCTTGGTTGTTCATGGCAAGAACTTCTCATAAATTAAAGGTGCTAACATTATTTGAGTGGGCGGTTTTGGAAGAAAAAGGATTGTCGTTCTTCTTTCCTTTCCAGCCACTGTTGGAGTTATTGTTGGCAACTTTTGACTTAGCCAAGTCATCTTCAATATTGATCCCAATGTCATAAACGGCCTTGAAGGTATGGAGATTATTTTGATACTTGAGATGCTTGGAATATTTTTCTTGGAGATTTTTGATAAACAGTCTCACAGACTCTTTTTCACTTGGTACCTCAATCATCTTAGCTGAGGTTTCTCTCCACTTGTTAAAGAAAGAGGTGAAGCCTTCATTCTCTTTCTGTTTAAGGATTTCAAGTTCTCTATGGTCAGTCTCGACTTGAATGTTGCACTTGTACCTATCTACAAAAGCGTTTGCTATAGACTCCCAGGTAGAGGTCTTTTCTTTCTCGAGAGAAAAGAACCATTGTTGGCAAACGGTCTCGAGAGATAGTGAGAACAGAGAAGGGAAGACCTTTTTATCGATACCCTTGATACTCATTATTGTTTCAAATGCTCTTAAATGAAAGTAAGGGTTGTCAATTGCTCTGAATTTTGGGATGTCTTTGGCGTTGAACTTCTGCGGAAGAAGATCCTTGTCCACCGAGACCCCTTATGATGTAAGCTCTTGAAACTTGTAGTCGCTAGAGAACTTCCTTAAACTCTCTTGCATGAGGTCCATTTGTTGTTGCTTCACGGGATCATCGATCCTAAGTGCGAGAAGTTTCAGTGTCTCAGTCACAGTAGCCTGTTGGTTCTTAAGATCATTGACTTCTTCTTGAGTTGCCATTATAACCATAGTTTTCCTCTTGCAAGCTATAGGTTTGTCGAAAAGTTGGACTTGTACGAAGAGGTTATCTTTGATTAATCGTCCTTCCTTTCTTGACCACGCGCTGTAAATTAAACCATTTTGCGTTTAAATTACTTGACTCGAATCAACTTGACTTTATGGTTTATTTTAAAGGAAAAAGAAAAAGAAAAGGGGTGCATATTTTTGGCAAAAATAATGTACATATTTTATTTTAGGGAACTAAGTATTATTATTTTTTATTGGAGGATCAATATCCGACTTACCCCCCTAAAAAAAGACGGAAAAACGCGCACACAAGACTCACTTAATCATGGTCAAAGTATGTGTATTGTTGTGTGCGTTGAGTGTAAGTGACATGCTTGGACTCTAGTGTAAGACCATGGGACTTAGTGCCTAAACTCGATCATCGATTCAATTAAATATTATTAACCGCAAAATTAACCGAATGAAACATAAAACTGATTAATTAGACCCTAGGTGGTGACTCGACCAATAATCCGAACTGTCGGCCAAGCGACAGGACTGGCGTCACACTATGGACATTGGCGCCAGACAACATAGCTGTCGTCAGGCGCTACACTCCATAGTGTGGCGCTACAGCTCAGACTTTGGCGCCAATATTGGAGCTTCGGTCTGGGACTGTTTTCGGTGTTATTAGTCAACAGGGGTATGCCTAAAGTCGTACTAGGTCAATTCCAATTAAAATATTAGACTTTATTGACTCAAATTAATTAATTAATTAATTAGGCAAAGTTCTTTAAGTCATTAATTGATTTAGTCTCAACACAAGTCAACCAACGGTTAGGAGAAACATAGAATATATTTGCACAACAAATAATGCACAATAAGTCCAGTAGGCACAATATGATGAAATGCGTTTGCAACCTAACCATGGCTCTAGTTCTCTAAAGTTCGGGATATGGTTTAGTCAAAGAGGGTCCATGGTTAATTTTCTGGATGCACCGCGCGGAAGCCTAACCGTGAAGGGTTGGCGCGGAGTGGATGGGACACCGAGTTTTAGAAAAACTCGCTTCCATGGTTTGGTGAATTCAACATCTCGGATGTACGCTTTGTTGCACGGAGGCTTCAATCGGGTAGATGGAGCATGAATTCCCAGAGGGTGATTTTCATATGTTGAACACATACGGGTTTTAGAAAAGTTAGAAAAAATTCAATCAGGAAGTAGGATCGAGCAAAAAATACGAAAAATCTGTCGAAATTAGAACGCATATATTTCTGGCTCAGTATTGGGGGAAATTGGCGCCAGCAAACAGAGAAAGGCGCCAGATTTTAACTGTAGCGCCTGGCGCCAATACTGGCGTCTGGCGCTACGGCTTAAAGTCTGGCGCCAAGCTCTGGCCCCTGACGCTACTTCCCACATGCCTCAGCAGCTTTCTGTGCTCGATAAAATTTTCCAGTTTCGCACGGTGTTATTTCAGTCCTAGTTGTGAAGGATATTTCTCAAATTTTCTACGTGTAAAATCCTATGTTTTTAACTCATTACGGATGGTCTTTCCAATAAGATCTTTTTTATGCATATGACAATAATGTTAATCAAAATTACGTACATGAAATACTTAGAACTTCTCGAGTCTCATCGACTCATTCTAAATCATTGCCGAAACAAATTAAGGAATTAAAATAGAAATCCTCCCCAGTGGAGTCGCTAAAAAACTGTAGGGAATAATTTCAAGCCTTTAAAATCCCACTAGCTTGAACCCCGCTGTGATCATACACTAAACTACGGTGGCGTCCAAAAGGGAAGAAGATAGAGCAAAAGAGTCGCCAACAAGTTTTTTAAGGAACTTGTAAACCGTTCAGGCGGTGAAGGTTACACCCCTTAACGATCTAAGAGATCGTCAACTCCATAAGGTCAAGAACCAAATAAGGGTTCGGGGATGAAGGTACAAATCCAACCTAAAAGAGATTGAACCTGCCCTAATAATAGGCCTCTACTCTATTCTGATCGTATTCATGTGCGCTTTCCGATTAACATGCAATCAATAGGATTAACCCTAAACCTGTTTATCTATGTTGGTTGAATATTAATGCACAAATAAACTATTATTAGCGATCACTTGAATTATAATCACAATTAACCCTAACAAGATTATTAATTATCTTATTAAGCGTGATTACAAGTACCAAATTCCCTTTAAACATGCATAAAAGGTGTGATCAAGCAATAACAATAAATATCAAGCAACATAATAAATAACAATAAAAATCATGACAATAAAATTATAATCATAATAATAATCATCATAAATAAAATAATCATCATCAAAATAATAATAATAATAATAATAATAATAATAATAATAATAATAATAATAATAATAATAATAATAATAATAATAATAATAATAATAATAATAATAATAATAATAATAATAATAATAATAATAATAATATTCATAATCATCATTAATTATAACAATTATAATCATAATCATGTTCATGTTAATACTAAAGCATAATAATAGCAAGATCCTAGGCATGATACTAACAAGATTAATAACAAACCCTAGCATGTCACTAAGCAATAAAAATCAAATCTTTAACCCTAACATGATACTAACAATCACAAATATTAGGAAGAACATAGGAAGCATCGCATGAATCATAATTAATATTAAAAATACCCTAGACATGATACTAGGAATATCATAATAACAATATAAACATGATTTCTACATCATAATATCAATTAAAAACATTAAAGCACTTACTTTGATGCTTCGTACCTCTTTCTAATAACAAAATACACACGTTAGTAACTTCAAGGAAAATAATAAACAAAACAATCAAATTAAATAATTGAAAGAGAGATTTGGGACCAAACCCTCAGAAATTAAAACCTTTCAGGTCTAGGGCGAAGGCAACTTCGAATATGGCTAGGTGTTTCTAGATCTTGTGAATGCGGAATTTTGTATGAGAAAACAAAGTCTGAAGAATGATGAATAAAGAATAAAGAATGCTAATTAAAACTGATTGTAGAACTTGTGAATGATGAGAATTGGTGAATGATTAGAGAGAATAGGTGATGAATGAAATCAATTGGTGAATGAATGTAGATGATTGGTGAATGAAAACGGAGTTTTGCATACGTTATTTATAGAGAAAATCATCCAAAAAGATAAATTAAACAAAACCGAGTCTGACGCTCAGAAAACAGAGCTGGCGCCACCCTTGGCTAGTTGGCGCCAGGCGCCAGGCCTGGTTCCAGGCGCCAAGGCCTAGGGTTAGGCGCCAAGCCTGATTTTAACGCGTTTTTGAAAATCCGATAAGTTTACCGTACTGGAGGATAAAATCATATACTTTCTTCGAAAATGCTATTTGATTTTGATTAAAACTCTAAAAAGTCAACAAAAGTCAATTTATCAATGCTAATTGAATTAGGAATGAAAAGAACCTTCTAGAAGATTCTAGAAGACTAAAACGATTCCTAATTGCATTAGGAATGATAAATCATATTAGGCCCTCCCCTAGATCACTGGGCCGTACATAAAGCTCAAACCGGGCCCAGTTTAGTAAATTGGCCATAACTTCCTCAATATTCATCGGAATTGGGCTTATAATATATCAATGGAAAGGTCTTTGTAAGCCCCATCCAACTACACTACCATTGGACCCATATCATGGACCAACCAAACTGGATTGACTTTTTTCTTAAAATAAGTTTTCAAAAACAGAGAGAAGAGAAAAGAAATAAAAACTTTCCGCAACACTAGACTTTCCACACTTTCGTTTCATTCGATTATGATTCGACGTGAAAGGTACTCATCACTGGGTTTGGTTTTGGGGAGACACAAATGGGTGTCTACAGAAGCCCCCACTTTGACTGAGTTTTGAGAAACGCAAGTTTCAAAAACAAAAGTCAAAGTATCGATAGGGACGGAGAATGATTCAGAACGTTCCGCGATCCTAAATCAATCTTGCAACGCCAATACCTGCAAAACTAGCATTAGTTAAACAGATAAAAGAGTTAAGAAACGCGTATCTTGCACCGTCGAGCACAAGTCTCTGAAAGTAACCGATTGTTTTGATGACCTCCTGCAAGCTAGAGAATGCCATCCCGCTTGAAAACCGCTACGCCTGTAACTGATTCCAAATTTGGAAGATTGCTTCGCCTGAAACGATCCTCCTCCGTATTGATAATATTCCGCGTCCAAGGGAATACTATCGAAGATTATTTCTCTTGAAACAATCTCCATCCGCATTGATAATAATCCACATCCTAGGGAATACCATCGAAGATAACTTCGCCCGAAATTACCTCCAGTTGTTCTTGATAACTTTCCGCAAGCTAGGGAATGCCGTCGAAGATATCTTCTCTTGAAGTCACCTTCATTTGATGCGATAATTTTCCAAAGGAAATTACCGAAGATCCACACCTGTCGATCTTTAAAAGTTCGCCTGAACTTTGCTCCCGCTATGCCTGTACGTCGGCTTTTCCGTTGCTTTGAACCTGTATGTCGGTGCCCTTTTGCTCTTGAACCTATATGTCGGTGCCTTTTGCTAATGAGCCAATTCTTAGGCGCTTTAAGCTAAGTGAGACGATCTCTTATCAGGTCGATCACTTTATGTAATCAAGCCGATTACTAAATCATGTCAAATTGCTTAGAGGGGCTAACTGGCGTACCAAGGAACCTAAAAATATGTTGCAAAAGGCTAGCACAACCTCATCAGATTGGCTGGGTGCTTTGGCGCCACTGAAAAACCATCAGCGCCACCTTATTAGCATTAGCGCCAGGCGCTGATATTGGCGACAGGCGCCAAGCCAAATTTGTGACGCCAATTTATAGGGCTTGGCGCCAGCACGGGGATTTCCTTAAATACCCCCTTCCTCTTCATTTCGCTGCTTTGTTCGTCGCGAAACTGCACGAAGAAACCCGAAAGCTTCAATTGCTCATTGCTTGCTCGTTTCTCAACCGAATTCGCTCAAATTTGTTGCAAATCAAAGCTCTTTTCATCTATTTTCTTGATCTATGTAAGTTTTCTTCAAACTCACATCAGTTTTTATGAATTCTTGGCATGTTTATTCACGAATTTCATGAAAATTTGAAACTTATAATGCTCAATTTGCTTTGTTTGTCAAGTTTTATGCCATGAAATTGCTTTATTATGTTTGTATATTGCCTTGGAAGTAATTTGAGACTTGTTTGACTCAATTTGGTGAAGAAATGAGCAGTTTGCCATTGTTGGACCTCTTAAGGACGTGAAGAATAACGTGGCTCGTTCTTGATGTTTTTGATAGAAATTCTTGTCCAATTTGTCACAATAATCACTATAGTGTTGCAAGAAATTGTTTTATTGCTTGAAAAAAAATGTCGTTATGCTAAATTTGAATTTGTGCTATGTTTTAGTACTACGTACTCTGTTTTTGCGAACATAGTATCATGCGGCTAGGCGAACTTTAGATACTATAGAACCTTAATTCATGATAAATTTGCATAATGTAGCATGGCTAGACAGCGAGGCTTGGGTTCACGGTCTTGAAACACTAGACGGGAGCATGAGCCCGTAGAGGATGACATCACGCCTTCCACTTCGCTTGGTCGACTTCCGGAGTGGGATGAGCGTACCCTGTTCTTCGCCCCTGTCCACCACATTTCTGACTGGGTGAGACAGGGCATCGCGCCCGGGAGGACACGGCATCACGGCTCTGGCTGTGATGGTTTAGGCGATTTGTACAGGATGTACATCGCCAGGGATCTTGAGACGAGGCTCCTATGGGAGTCTTGCGGGCTAGCTACTCTGTTTGAGACCTCTGAGGCTATGGTCGCCTCCAGCGGGGGTCATCATGTAGTGCGCGCTTTGGTGGAGTTCTTCTGGGACACCACCAACACCTTCCATTTCCCTTGGGGCGAGATGATGGTCACCCCTACGGACTTCAGTCTCATCACAGGACTGGAGTTCACTTCCGTGCCACTGCCGTTTGACAGTGGAATCGACGTCTTTTCTTCGGAGGTCGAGGAGCTGTTGGGGCCGATCGCTATTCGAGCCCGAGCTAAGGTCGAGACTACTCAGTTTAGTGCTAGGGGAATTCGCCGCTCGACGCTGGCAGCGGCTCTTGATGACGATGCGACTACCCAAGAGCAGCGGGTGCGTATCTTTGTGTTGATGTTGTTGTCAGGGACATTCTCCCCTGACAAAGGTAGTAGAGCGTTGCTTTACTATCTTCCTGCTGTCCGTGATCTTCACCGAATCGGGACTTATGACTGGGCCAGCTTGGCCTATGCTGACTTTGTTCGTGCGCTGAGGGACTCGTGTCGACACCGGTCCTTTGGGACGAACGTTGCTTTGTCTGCATTTTGGAAGGTCGTAGAGGTAAACATTTATTCCCTATAAAGTTTAGCTCTGCATATTAGTTAGCATTTACCCACACTTTTAACTCCTTGTAGATCTGGTTCTACGAGTATTTTCGTTCTGCTGCGCCGGCGAGACCATCGCCGCGGGGATTTCTAGTGAGCGCATCTTGGGGCGGTCATCATGTGGACATGTCCACCATACATGTCCGGAACCGGATCATCGCAGTACGACTTTTATTATTTATTTTGCATTTTTCGCGGTGCTTAGATATATTCTTTCCTGATTGATGATCTTTATAGGGACCTAAGGTGGTATACCGGCCATGAAGCGGTTGGACAGTCCCTGGGTTAGCCGCACAGTATTCAACTGAGCGTCGCTATTTTCCAGGGACTTATGGAGCGGTCACGTACTTAGGAGAGAGGGTCGCTAGACAGCATTCTTCTGATGTCTTCGTCGTTCCTGCTGCTCCACCACGTCATATGTTCGACGAGGCGCGGTTGTCGAGCATGTCTGAGGGAGTTGGCACTCCTTGGCGGTCCCATGTGATCCTCGGGCGGTGTTATGCTTAGGAGCTACTACCCTTGTTAGCTCCAGCCCCCGTACCGGCTGAGGATGTGAGGGTAAGATTTTCAGCTCTTTACTTTCCACTAAGTAGCCCCCAAGTAATGTTTTACTGACCTTTTTGTCTTATCAGAACGGTGTTGCTGAGTTCGTGCCACCCCGTATGTCCATCCACTACCAGGGGATGTACGGGCCGATCGAGGAGATGATTTCTCCGGCTCCTGAGGGGGAGCGCTTCGTAGAGCGGTCGATTCCTTGCCACCAGACTAGGGTAAGCCTAATTTTTTTCAGAATTTTTGTGTTCATATATCATGCATTTTTACTGACTTATTTTTCTGATAGTTTTCACGTGAGGTGGTTTCGGCGATGGCACGATGCATAGATGCCTTCTGGAGCCAGCTCGTCCGGATGAGGAATGCGGCCACTTGCCGTCGGGATGACGTCATCCGAGAGGTAGCCTTTCTTTACTCATTATTTTTGCATTGGTGCTTCAATTTTATCTTGTTTCTGATTTAATTCTTTTTGCAGGGCCAGCCTATTGCTTCTCACACCCGCACGAGACCTGAGGGGCGGAGGGATCCGGCGAGGTCTAGCTCGAGACGTCGTCAGGAGGAAGAGGCGTTCGCTCCGAGGCTGCTCGAGCTGACGTTGCAGAGGGCTCAGGATCTTCTTCTGAGGGTGCTCATGCTGCACCGGTAGGAGAGGCTACCTCGGCTTTCAGAGGTGGTGGGATGTACGAGGTAGGCTCGTCATCGCAGCAGCCTCCGCGGCCTAAGCCTCAGGTTGATCCTGGCTGGAGTGGTCCTATATTGAGTCTTCCTCCTCCTACGGAGATTGGAGCTGGAGCTGGAGCTAGAGTTGGTGTAGAGGTGACTCCTCGTACGGCGCAATTTCATGACATGATGGGCCTACGTCCTCTGGCGCCGTAGTTTGTTCCTGTGTATATTTTATTTTGACTTTTTTTATAGAACTTTGCCTTAGACTCATTATTTAGAGACACATTTTGTATATTTATGCTATTATGAATTTATTTACTGTTGTGTGTATGTTTGTGATTGCAAGAAAAGTGTGACAAAAATTTTTCGCAAAAAATTCCGTCATTTTTATTATTGATGGAGGGTATCCGACTCTCTCCCCCAAAAAGAAAAAATAAAAATGGAAAAAATTGAATAGAATGTCGGGTGTTTGGAATTTAAAATAAAGTCCAAAAAGAATAATATAAATTAAAAAAATAATAGCTATATTTAATTAATTAGGAAAAAGGATAGAAAAGGATTAAACAGAGCCATAAAGTCATTAACCGACTCGAGTTTAATATTAAAAACGCAAGTTGAGTATGCGCGGCTGATCTGGCAAATTGGCGCCAGCTTGCGCCACACACGCGCCAGGCGCTACACTAAGCGTGTGGCGCCAAGCGTTGGCGGTTGGCGCCAATCACGGGATTGTGACGTCAATTGACGCTGATACCGTATTTCAGTCTGATTGAAATTCCTCGCAATTTATGTATAAAAATCCCCCTGCTCAGTCGATTCTTCTCATAATTCCAGCGAATAAATAATTCTCTTCTTTAGAAAAACAATAATAATGTCTTTAGTCACCAAGACCTTCACCCAATACACTCATGAATGGTTTCGATCTCTTAATGCGAGGGAGAGAAAAGAATTAGATTTATTTCACCTGGGGGGAATTTATGGCATCAAAGGGGTAGATCTTGACCTAGACTTCATACTTACCGCTTTAGAGTTTTGGAATGTTGATACTCATTGTTTCAGAATAGGGTATGATGAGATTAGCCCTTTGCCGGAGGAATTTGGTGCTATCTTAGGCTTCCTTGCAATAGACCTTATAGCAATCCCTAGAGTAGATGCATACTATTATAAAGATTTTGAGCGCTTCTTTAATTAAAAGGAAAGGGATTTATCAAAAATAGTAGATGGCAACACAGTTAATTTGAAAGAATTTGCACGCCATTATTTTGATAAACCTCTTTCTGAATCTTTTCATATATATAGAAGAAGGGCGTTCTTATTTTGCATGCTTAACCAAGTTTTTCTTAGTAGTGGTAAAAATAATGAGGGTCAATCGATTATAACCACTGTACTAGAACAAATTGAATCAGGGAGAAATCCAATGCCATTAATAGTTGGAGAGACTACGATTTGTCTAGATGAATTGAAAAAGGACCCAAAAGCACCTCTTCGCGGCTCTCCAATTTTATTACAGGTAGAAAAATAATATTTTTGATTAAAAACTATATTTTTGTATTGTAATAATAATTTATTTGCATTGCAAATTTTTTTACAGATGTGGCTAATGGAGAGCCTAGGATTAATTAGCCCTCCGGACGAGATTGAAAAATATACTCCCAATTGCTTCGTGAGAAGGAAGAAGCGCATCCCTAAAATTGGGCGCCATGGGTGGAGAAAAGTCTTTGAATCACGTGATTTTTCTATCAAGTGGGTCATCCCATGGTGGAAAATAGAAAGGATGGTTGGTGTTAACAAGCAACCTTTCTGCCTTCTTCCAAGCTTGTCTCGTGTAACTTATTATTATCCCTGCAGGGTAAAAAGACAATACGACTTGCTTCAGAATATTCCTTCCGGAGATCTTTGTCCTCCCTTTGAGTACCCTATATCTCAAGAAGTAGATAGATTCGATGCTTACTGGAGCGCTAGACCTTTATGGGAAGTGATTACCCAAAAGGTCCCTCCTTCTTTGCCCAATGATGTAAAGAAGTGGTTGCTGAAGAAATCTTCGATTGATCAGGGTAGAACCGATGTGAAGAATCGTCTAGGTGACAGGGTGACTCCTGCCAAGGAACGCTTAGGTGCAAGAATTGAATTCAAAACACCTGCAATGCCTAGGAAGAAAGGTGCTACCAAAGATAAAGGGAAAAGGAAAGCTAACACCACAGATAAAAAGGCCTGGGTGGAAAAGAAGCATGGAGTGTTAGCTGAAGGGGAGACCATCTACTCTAAAATTGAATGTAGGTCCTCTAAAGGATGCCTACTAGCTAAAGTCATGGATGAAGAGGAGGAAGCAGACAAGAATTGGAAAAGAGCTAGAAAGGAAAAGAAAGATTAAGAGCATTGCTTAGCTTTAGATTTATTAGACTTAGATTGTTATTTTTATTTAAAATTAATTTATTTTAGCTTTTATTTAAATTCCGTCAACAATGTAATTTTATTTTATTAATGAAATTTCAGCTTTCAATTAAATTATTCACTTCAAATTTATTTTATTAAAGCAATGAAAATCGAAAAAAATTAATTTTCCAGAAATTCTTCGAGTACGGAAGTCGAAAATTTTCCGAAAAACACCGAAATTCGCCCAGATTTTATTCCCGAATTTGCGCCAGTCATTGGCATTTGGCGCCTGCCATTGAAGTCTGGCGCCAGGCGCCAATTCCATCGGCTGACGGTGATGACTTCTGGCTGGCGCCAGGTTCTGTTCTGCGACGCCAATAATTCGCCGATTTTCTGTTGAATTTTTAATTAATTCTGGAACGCGGAGATGTCGAAAAATGAAGTGGCCGCACCCGTAAATGGTTGCCTACGTATCCTTTCTTAAGGAATCAGGCCGAATGTAGCTCTCTTGAGTATCCTACTCAAGTAATTTATGGGTAGTATTTCTTAAGTTGGTCAAGATTTGTCATATTTGAGAATTCATTGCCGTCCATATCAGTTAGTTTTGCTGCACCTCCTGACAGGATTGTTTTGACAATGTAGGGTCAAGACCAATTAGGTCTAAATTTTCCCCTTGGGTCTAAAACATTTTTCCTTAGTGCTTTTAATACCAAATCTCCTACTTTTATATTTCTTGTCTTGACCTTCTTATCAAAATGCCTTGCCATACGAGTTTGGTAACACTGAGTGTGATGTAGAGCTTCTAGTCATTTCTCATCGAGTAGAATCAATTCTTCGTATCTTGCTCTAGTCCATTCAACTTCATCGAGTTTACTCTCTAGCGCAATGCGTAAAGATGGTATTTCTAATTCGACAGGTTGTACGGCATCCATTCCATATACCAAGGAAAATGGCGTATTTCCTGTTGATGTACGGATTGACGTGCGATAACCCCACAATGCGAAGTGAAGTTTGTCAGGCCAATCCTTATAATTTTCCGTCATTTTTTCGATGATAGTCTTTAGATTTTTTATTAGCTGCCTCAACTTCTCCGTTTGCTTGAGGTCTATAAGGGGAAGAATGATGGTGTTGAATGCCATATTTTTGTAGCAATTCTTCACATTCGGCTTGAAATTGAGTTCCATTGTCACTTATCATTTCATGTGGGACTCCATATCGACAAATAATATTTCTTTCGATAAAGAGTGCTACATGTTTTTTAGTGAGTTTAGCGTACGATTGCGCTTCGACCCACTTTGTAAAGTAATCAATTGCTACTAGAATAAATTCGTGGCCTCCTGTTCCTTGGGGAGTGATTTTGCCAATGATGTCAATTCCCCATGTAGAGAATGGCCATGGCGACATGTAGGTGTAGAGCAAAGATGGAGGGACATGTTGTAAATTGGCATAAATTTGGCACTTAGGGCATCTTTACGTATTGATGGCAATCCCTATTCATTGTAGTCCAATAATATCCTTCTCGCATTATTTTCTGGACTAACATTTTGCCGTTTACATGAGTGCCACAGATTCCTTCGTGAACTATTCTCATTACTCTTTGTGCATCCATCTTTCCTACACATAAGAGAGCTCGACCTTTAGGTACCCTTTTATGTAGCTCGTTGTCTATGAGTACATATTGAGAAGCCAAGAGTCTCAACGCTCGCTTTGCTCTTTTGTCAGCATGAGGAGGGTATTCTCCATTGGTGACATAATTGAGTATGTCCGTGTACCACGGTTCTTCTTCTTCTTCTTCCTCTTCTTGGACTAAGTCGTCGTCTTCTATAGCCTGGATATATGCTGGTTTGTGTCTTTTTTCGATAGTTAGAGGCATTTGCTCGATTTCCGTGGGAATCCTAACCATTGAGGCTAATCTCGCCAAGGCATCGGCAAATTGGTTTTCTTCTCTAGGTAGATATGTGTATTCTACCTTCTCTAACTGATCGGTAAGAGTTTCCAGATAGGTTTGGTAAGGGGCTAGGCTTTCGCTCCTTACTTTCCACCTCTTAGATATCTGATTGATGATCAAAGAAGAGTCTCCGAATATTCTTAACTTCTTTACTCCTAATGCCAAAGTTGTTTCAAGGCCTACCACGCACGCTTCATATTCAGCAGCATTGTTGGTAACGTTGAAATCAAGCTTTATGGAGATTGGAACGTGTTCTTCTTTAGGTGATACTAGTAGTACTCTAACGCCACATCCCTTTTGGTTTGAGGCTCCGTCGAAATACAAGGTCCAAGTATCATCTTCAGTGACCATTAAGTCTTCATCTAGAAATTCATTGTCTTGTATTGGCGTCGAGTCTTTTATTGGAAAGTCTGCTAGAAAGTCTGACACCACGGATCCTTTAATAGCCTTTTGTGGCATAAACCTTACATCGAACTGAGCTAGATTGACTATCCATCTTGAAATGCGTCCATTGAGTGTATATTTCTCGAACAAATACTTGAGTGGATCTAATCGGGAGACTACGAAAACGGTATGCACAAACATGTAATGTGTTAACTTAGTTCTGGCCCACACCAAGGCGAGGCACAATTTCTCGAGCGGTGTATAGCGTGTTTCGTATTCGAGCATCTTTTTACTTAGGTAATAGATTGCGTTCTCTTTGCCTTCTACTTCTTGTGCTAGCATGGCTCCCATTGTCTCTTTGCTAACTGTCAAATATAACCTAAGAGGTATTCTGGGAAGTGCGGGTGCTAATACGGGAGGATTTGCGAGATAGGCTTTGATTTATTCAAAGGCTTTTTGACACTCGTCATCCCATATTACTGGTACATTCTTCTTGAGCTTCTTGAAGATCGGTTCGCATATTGTCGTCAGTTTTGATATGAACCTACTTATGTATTGCAACCGGCCAATAAATCCTCGAATCTGTTTCTCAGTCTTGGGCGGTGGCATTGACATGATTTCTTTAATCTTGGTTGGATCCACCTCTATTCCTCTAGAGCTTATGACGTATCCCAAGAGCTTGCCTGAGGTGACTCCAAAAGAACATTTTGATGGATTCAACCTCATGTTATATATTCTAAGCCTTTCGAAAAATTTCCTTAAGGCTACTTGATGGCATGGACGGTCTTTCGATTTTACAATCATGTCGTCGACATATACTTCAACTTCTTTGTGCATCATGTCATGGAGTAAGGCAGTTGTTGCACGTTGGTAAGTAGCACCTGCGTTTTTCAACACGAATGGCATTACCGTGTAGCAGTAAGTGCCCCATGGTGTTATAAAGATTGTTTTCTCCATGTCTTCTTCTGCCATGAGAATCTGGTTGTACCCTGCGTATCCATCCATAAACGAAAGAAGCGCGTGGTTTACCGTGTTATCTACCAGAATATCGATGTGTGGCAAAGGGAAGTCGTCCTTTGGACTTGCCTTATTTAGATCTCGATAATCGACACACATTCTTACCCTTCCGTCTTTCTTTGAAACTGGGACGACGTTGGCGACCCATTCGGGGTATTTGGATACCTTGATGAAACCTGCAGTTATTTGTTTTTGAACTTCTTCTTTTATTTTAAGTGCTACGTCGGGTTTCATTCGTCGCAACTTTTGTTTTACAGGTTTCATTCCTGTAATTAGTGGTATAGTGTGTTGAGCTATTTCTCTATTAATGCCTGACATATCTTCATATGACCAAGCAAATACATCGATAAATTCTTTAAGTAAGTTAATTAAATCGGTTCTTTCTTGTTTATTCAATGTTAATCCGATTTTAACTTCCCTTTTATGAGTTGAATCATTCGAGATGTCAACTGTTTCAGTTTCTTCAATTACCGGTGTTTTCTTTTCGTGTATTTCCATTGCTTTAATAATTTCTTTGTCTTTTTCATCGTTAGCTAAGCAATGCTCGTCATCTTGGGTTACGGAGGAACACAAGAAGTAAGGAGAATGAGAAATATTATTATACTCTAAGATCATTAATTACATCAAAGAGTGATATGTCCCCAGGGACTGGATCACTAACTATCCTAGGAGAAGAAATAAGAGGGGGAGGTGTTACTACTAAAGACTTTAAAGACTCTAAAGGGAAAGACTCTGACTCAGACGACTCCTCAAACATCGGTCATTTCCCTGTCGTGATTGATATCTTCCTTCCGCTTGGAGTAGTCACTTTGATAGTCTTGCGCCACCCTTGTAGTGAGCCTTCGGCTGGAGTAATTATCTTCGAGGGGTCGAAGCTTTCACTTTGTAGGACCGTTTGAATGAGCGAGGAGTTACCTTCTTCATAAGTTGGCTCATTCTTTTCTCGCCCAAACAGTAATCCCATGACGTTAAAGTCAAAGCATGGGGGTGCTTTCTCCTTATGGACGGGAGTTGGGATTTCATCAGTGAAGTAGCAATCCAAGAAAATCTCGAATCCCGGTTGCCTTATGCCGTTTACAACAAATGGCTCGGGAAATTCATGGCATGGATAGTCCTCTCCTTCTTTTATGAACTGACCATTAAGCGTAATAGGGTACAGATCCATTGGAATTGCTTTCTTTTGAATGCGAGCGTCCCTACGTGCTTTCAACTTGTCTTGGGCTCGCTTGAGATCTTTCCGAGTCGGTACAAAACCAAGTCCGAAAGTATCTAACTTAGGGTGGCCAAGTGACTCTAGAGGTTTTTTTATTCCTTTCTTCTTTCCTAAAGTCATCCCAGGAAAGTGTCCTTGTTTCTTCAGCATGGCGTTGACGGTCATGTTTGAATGGGGGTCATGGCAAAGAGATGTCCTTTCATCCTCCTGGATTAAGGAGACTTCTTCGTTAAAGCCCCATAAGTCTTCATCATCCTCGTCGTGCTCCACATTAATAATTGGATTTTCTATGGATTTGATTCTCATTGGCGAAGCATCGATGGTGATTGGAATTCCTCCAACTATAGCCTTCACTTGTTGGTGGAGAGATAAAGGGACGACCTTTAGATCATGAAGCCAAGGGCGTCCCAACAATAAGTTGAATGAAGCTTTGATGTCCAATACTTGGAATGTAGTAGCATGTTCTATTGCTCCTGCCGTTACATTTAGGGTAATCTTGCCAAGAGCTTGACGACGAGTATTATCATAGGCCTTGAAGGTATGGAGATTATTTTGATACTTGAGATGCTTGGAATATTTTTCTTGGAGATTTTTGATAAACAGTCTCACAGACTCTTTTTCACTTGGTACCTCAATCATCTTAGCTGAGGTTTCTCTCCACTTGTTAAAGAAAGAGGTGAAGCCTTCATTCTCTTTTTGTTTGAGGATTTCAAGTTCTCTATGGTCAGTCTCAACTTGAATGTTGCACTTGTACCTATCTACAAAAGCGTTTGCTATAGACTCCCAGGTAGAGGTCTTTTCTTTCTCGAGAGAAAAGAACCATTGTTGGCAAACGGTCTCGAGAGATAATGAGAACAGAGAAGGGAAGACCTTTTTATCGATACCCTTGATACTCATTATTGTTTCAAATGCTCTTAAATGAAAGTAAGGGTTGTCAATTGCTCTGAATTTTGGGATGTCGTTGGCGTTGAACTTCTGCGGAAGAAGATCCTTGTCCACCGAGACCCCTTGTGATGCACAGTAGCCAGTTGGTTCTTAAGTGCGAGAAGTTTCATTGTCTCAGTCACAGTAGCCAGTTGGTTCTTAAGATCATTGACTTCTTCTTGAGTTTCCATTATAACCCTAGCTTTCATCTTGCGAGCTATAGGTTTGTCGAAAAGTTGGACTTGTACGAAGAGGTTATCTTTGAATAATCGTCCTTCCTTTCTTGACCACGCGCTGTAAATTAAACCATTTTGCGTTTAAATTACTTGACTCGAATCAACTTGACTTTATGGTTTATTTTAAGGGAAAAGGAAAAAGAAAAGGGGTGCATATTTTTTTCAAAAATAATGTACATATTTTATTTTAGGGAACTAAGTATTATTATTTTTTATTGGAGGATCAATATCCGACTTACCCCCCTAAAAAAAATGACGGAAAAACGCGCACACAAGACTCACTTAATCATGGTCAAAGTATGTGTATTGGTGTGTGCGTTGAGTGTAAGTGACATGCTTGGACTCTTGTGTAAGACCATGGGACTTAGTGCCTAAACTCGATCATCGATTCAATTAAATATTATTAACAACAAAAATAACCGAATGAAACAGAAAACTGATTAATTAGACCCTAGGTGGTGACTCGACCAATAATCCGAACTGTCGGCCAAGCGACAGGACTGGCGTCACACTATGGAGATTGGCGCCAGACAACATAGCTGTCGTCAGGCGCTACACTCCATAGTGTGGCGCTACAGCTCAGACTTTGGCGCCAATATTGGAGCTTTGGTCTGGGACTGTTTTCGGTGTTATTAGTCAACAGGGGTATGCCTAAAGTCGTACTAGGTCAATTCCAATTAAAATATTAGACTTTATTGACTCAAATTAATTAATTAATTAATTAATTAGGCAAAGTTCTTTAAGTCATTAATTGATTTAGTCTCAACACAAGTCAACAAACGGTTAAGAGAAACATAGAATATATATGCACAACAAATAATGCACAATTAGTCAAGTAGGCACAATATGATGTAATGCGTTTGCAACCCAACCATGGCTCTAGTTATCTAAAGTTCGGGATATGGTTTAGTCAAAGAGGGTCCATGGTTAATTGTCCGGATGCACCGCGCGGAAGCCTAACCGTGAAGGGTTGGCGCGAGTGGATGGGACACCGAGTTTTAGAAAAACTCGCTTCCATGGTTTGGTGAATTCAACATCTCGGATGTACCCTTTGTTGCACGGAGCGTCCAATCGGGTAGATGGAGCATGAATTCCCAGAGGATTATTTTCATCTGTAGAACACATATGGGTTTCAGAAAAGTGAGAAAAAATTCAATCAGGAAGTAGGATCGAGCAAACAATACGAAAAATCGGTCAAAATTAGAACGCATATTGGGGGAAATTGGCGCCAGCAAACAGAGACAGGCGCCAGATTTTAACTGTAGCGCCTGGCGCCAATACTGGCGTCTGGCGCTACGGCTTAAAGTCTGGCGCCAAGCTCTGGCCCCTGACGCTACTTCCCACATGCCTCAGCAGCTTTCTGTGCTCGATAAAATTTTCCAGTTTCGCGCGGTGTTATTTCAGTCCTAGTTGTGAAGGATATTTCTCAAATTTCCTACGTGTAAAATCCTATGTTTTTAACTCATTACGGATGGTCTTTCCAATGAGATCTTTTTTATGCATATGACAATAATGATAATCAAAATTACGTACATGAAATACTTAGAACTTCTCGAGTCTCATCCACTCATTCTAAATCATTGCCGAAACAAATTCAGGAATTAAAATAGAAATCCTCCCCAGTGGAGTCGCCAAAAAACTGTAGGGAATAATTTCTAGCCTTTAAAATCCCACTAGCTTGAACCCCACCGTGATCATACACTAAAGTACGGTGGCGTCCAAAAGGGAAAAAGATAGAGCAAAAGAGTCGCCAACAAGTTTTTTAAGGAACTTGTAAACCGTTCAGGCGGTGAAGGTTACACCCCTTAACGATCCAAGAGATCGTCAACTCCATAAGGTCAAGAACCAAATAAGGGTTCGAGGATGAAGGTACAAATCCAACCTAAAAGAGATTGAACCTGCCCTAATAATAGGCCTCTACTTTATTCTGATCGTATTCATGTGCGCTTTCCGATTAACATGCAATCAATAGGATTAACCCTAAACCTGTTTATCTATGTTGGTTGAATATTAATGCACAAATAAACTATTATTAGCGATCACTTGTAATATAATCACAATTAACCCTAACAAGATTATTAATTATCTTATTAAGCGTGATTACAAGTACCAAATTCCCTTTAAACATGCATATAAAAGGTGTGATCAAGCAATAACAATAAATATCAAGCAACATAATAAATAACAATAAAAATCATGACAATAAAATTATAATCATAATAATAATCATCATAAATAAAATAATCATCATCAAAATAATAATAATAATAATAATAATAATAATAATAATAATAATAATAATAATAATAATAATAATAATAATAATAATAATAATAATAATAATAATAATAATAATAATAATAATAATAATAATAATAATAATAATAATAATAATAATAATAATAATATTCATAATCATCATTAATTATAACAATTATAATCATAATCATGTTCATGTTAATACTAAAGCATAATAATAGCAAGATCCTAGGCATGATACTAACAAGATTAATAACAAACCCTAGCATGTCACTAAGCAATAAAAATCAAATCTTTAACCCTAACATGATACTAACAATCACAAATATTAGGAAGAACATAGGAAGCATCGCAGGAATCATAATTAATATTAAAAATACCCTAGACATGATACTAGGAATATCATAATAACAATATAAACATGATTTCTACATCATAATATCAATTAAAAACATTAAAGCACTTACTTTGATGCTTCGTACCTCTTTCTAATAACAAAATACACACGTTAGTAACTTCAAGGAAAATAATAAACAAAACAATCAAAAACAATACACACGTTAGGCGCCAGGCCTGATTTTAACGCGTTTTCGAAAATCCGATAAGTTTACCGTACTGGAGGATAAAATCATATAATTTCTTCGAAAATGCTATTTGATTTTGATTAAAACTCTGAAAAGTCAACAAAAGTCCATTTATCAATGCTAATTGAATTAGGAATGAAAAGAATCTTCTAGAAGATTCTAGAAGACTAAAACCATTCCTAATTGCATTAGGAATGATAAATCATATTAGGCCCTCCCTTAGATCACTGGGCCGTACATAAAGCTCAAACCGGGCCCAGTTTAGTAAATTGGCCATAACTTGCTCAATATTCATCGGAATTGAGCTTATAATATATCGTTAGAAAGGTCTTTGTAAGCCCCATCCAACTACACTACAATTGGACCCATATCATGAAACAACCAAACTGGATTGGCTGTTTTCTTAAAATAAGTTTTCAAAAACAGAGAGAAGAGAAAAGAAATACAAACTTTCCGCAACACTAGACTTTCCACACTTTCGTTTCATTCGATTATGATTCGACGTGAAAGGTACTCATCACTGGGTTTGGTTTTGGGGAGACACAAATGGGTGTCTACACGTACTGCCCCTGGTGAAGATCGTCCAGGACATCATGTCCTTTCTCAGGAGTAATACACTTCAGGTACGGCTTCACAAATGCCTTTTTAAACAACTCCCCCTGCTTCATTTTGAACCAGGCCGTTTTCTTTTTCATCAGCCAACTCTCTTTGGGATCGGCCGGGAGTAATCCATCCTTTAGATAAGATATGATCCCGTCCATCCAAGTGGAGCTTCTATCAATGATATGTACCGGCTCGGCATCAATACTCCTTCTTTCCTTTACCTCCCAAAATACCGACCTGGGGTATCACATGATGCTGAGGATGCTAATTTAGAGAGGGCGTCCGCCTGATGATTGGACGAACGAGAAACTTGTTGTAGAGTAAAATGATCTAGGCCCTTAGCCTCCTCCTTCACAATTTTCAGGTATTTCATCATAGCCGGCTCCCTTGCCTCGAAGTCTCCATTCACCTGGCCGACTACAAGTAGGGAGTCCGATCTTACATCAATTTTTGTTGCTCCTGCCGCCTTACACATTCTAAGGCCGACCAGGAGGGCTTCATACTCGACCTCATTATTGGAGGCTTGAAACTGAAATCTCATAGCGTACTCAAACTTATCTCCCTCAGGATACTGACATATGACACCTGCACCACACCCGATGGCTATTGCACTACCATCCACGAACACCTTCCATATCTGGTCTCCGGCCGGCTGAAGATCCGGCCGAGTCATCTCAGCTAAAAAATCAGCAAAGGCTTGTCCCTTTATTGCTTTTCTTGGCTCAAACGCAATGTCAAAGCCTCTCATTTCCAAGGCCCACTTGAGCATACGACCACTTGCCTCTAGAGTTGTAAATGGCTTCTTCAGAGGTTGGTCTGTGTAGACCACAATTGAATGTACCAAGAAGTATGGCCGCAGCTTTTTCGATGCCATGTATAATGCCAAGCCAAATTTTTCAATAGGGGGATACCTCAGCTAAGCGTTGTGAAGTACATGGCTGATAAAGTATACTGGGATCTGGTGGCCGTCCCGTTCAGCAAGTAAGACGACACTTAGAGAGTGTTCAGGGATGGCGAGGTAGATAAATAGCTTCTCACTCTTGAGTGCACTGACGAACCGAGGCAATGTATGAAGGTGGCTTTTTAGCTGTACGAATGCTTCTTCGGCCTCCTCTGTCCATTCAAAGATGGATTTCTTCTTGATGGTTTGAAAGAAATAACGGCACTTATCCCCTGATCTAGACAGAAATCTACCAAGTGCTGCTAAACAGCCGGTCAATCTTTGTACTTCCTTAATCGTCCTTGGTGACTTCATGTCCAGGACGGCTTGAATCTTTTCAGGGTTAGCCTCAATTCCACGCTGATCAATTAAAAATCCAAGAAATTTACCGGACTCAACACCAAAGACACATTTCTTTGGATTTAACATCATCTTATGCCGCCTGAGTTCGGTAAAAGTTTCTCGCAGATCCTTCAGATGGTCGGCCGGCTCTTTTGACTTGACAATCATGTCATCAATGTACGCCTCCATATTCCGGCCGAGCTGATCTCTAAAGACTGTATTAACAAGTCGTTGAAATGTAGCTGGGGCATTCTTAAGGCCGAATGGCATAACTTTGTAACAGTACAACCCCTGCTCAGTTACGAACGTTGTTTTCTCTTGATCTTCTTCCCATAATGGAATTTGATGGAATCCGGAGTATGCGTCCATAAAACTCATCAGGGCATGCCCAGCCGTTAAATCAACCAAGCGGTCGATTTTGGGCAAGGGAAAGCTATCCTTAGGGCATGCCTTGTTCAGGTCGGTGTACTCCACACACATTCTCCAAGTTCCATTCGGCTTCTTCACAAGAACCACATTGGCTACCCAGTCTGGGTAATAACATTGCCGAATGAAACCGGCGTCCAGCAACTTTTTTACTTCAGCTACGGCCGCCTGATTCCTCTCTTCTCCATGATTCCTTTTCTTCTGGCGGACAGGCTTAATGGCTGGATTTACAACCAGCTTGTGCACGGCCAGGTCAGGGCTTATTCCTGGCATCTCACTAATATCAAATGCAAATACATCCTTGAACTCTCTTAGCAGTTGAATTAACTCATCCCCAAGCACACCCAAAGCTACAGTGCCCACACTAACCGTCCGACCTGGTTGATCGGGGTCAAGCACTATATCTTGTTGACTGCCGGCCGGCTGGGGTCGTAACTCTTCTAGCCGACCGACAGTCATTAGCTGCTATGCTTGTTCTATCTTGGCCGCCTTACGCTTCTGGCCGACCTGGTGTGCTGGGAGTGAGGTTCCTTCTCCTTTTGGCTCGGACGCCTTTGGTCCGCGTGCTGTATTCTTAACGACCAACTGATTACATTCCTTTTCCATCTTCTGACTCCCTTAGATTGTCCCTTTTTTTCCGTCCGTCCTCTCGAACTTTAACAGCATTAGGTGAGGTACGATGACTGCTTTGGCTGCATTCAGTGTAGGACGGCCGAGTATGACATTATATCCAACCAGCTCCTTCACAACCAGGAAGCGGACAACCATATCTCTTCCTTCGCCTTTTTGCCCAAAGCGGACGGGTAAATCTATCCGCCCTACCGGGTGGATAACATTCCCCCCAAATCCGACCAACGGGTGTCTGATGTCCTGGACAGCATCCTCTGGGAAGCTTATATTCTTCAAGGCGGCCAGGATGATGATGTCAGTCGCGCTACCCGTGTCAATCAATATTCGTCCGACCTTCAAATTGGCTATCTTTATAATGAATACCATGGGATCATTGTGCAGAGCTTTGACCTCCCCCCGATCGGCCTCACTGATGATTACTTCGGGGAAGGGTTCGGCCTTTACTGAGCCCATTTTCATCACCTTTCCCAAGTTCCGGGCGTCCTGCTTGATCCCCTTCATAGTTGGGCCGCCTAAGGCAAATCCCCCTGATATTACGGCCACAAAGCCTGAGTCAGTGCTATTCCCATCATCTTCCTTGTCTTTATTCTTATCATTCTTCTGTCTTTGCTCGGACGTGTTGTTTGTCCGTGTGTAAGTGAATTTGGATTTCATCACATAAGAATTCAGCATGCCTTTCTCGGCTAGCTTGTCCAGCAATCTCTTCAAGTAGATGCAATCGTTTGTGTCATGCCCCACGTCCTTGTGGTAATGACAGTACTTGTTCTTGTTTTTGTACTGAGCCGGGCCTCTCAGCGGCTGTGGCTTTTCAAAATCAAACTTATCCTTGATTTCCATTAAGATAGAATAACAGTCCTTGTTGAATTCAAACTGAGGCTCGTACGTCTTGACCTTCTTGGACTTCTGTGGCTGGGCATCATCCACCCAGACCTCCTTTCTCTTTTTTCCTTCTTTCTTTTGGCCGGCCGAGTCTTGATGAGAAAGTTTTTTCTCAGCCCCTTGGCCGGCGCTTCTGATTTTGTGAGCGAACAAAAGTCCGCCGCTTCAACATAGGCTTCGGCTTCCCGCAAAACACCTACGTATGTCCGAATCTTTTTCCTTACCAGGTCAAATTTAAAACCATTGTACCTTAATCCTCGGAGAAATTCAGAGTAAGCCATTTCATCCGGTAGATTATGAATTTGGGCTTTTTCTTGGTTAAATCGCTGGACGTACGAGCGTAGGCCCTCATTCTTCCCTTGGACGACTGTCGCCAAATTAAGGCTAGTCTTTTGAGGCGGTATGTTGTATGAAAAATTTCCCACAAACAGCAGACTAAGGGTAGTAAAACAATTAATACATCCGGCCAGCAGACTGTTGAACCAATCCTGCGCCACTCCTTTCAAAGTGGCCGGAAAGCATTTGCACTAAGTAGCATCATCTACACTTTGCAGGTACATCAGGTTCCTATACGAGGTGATGTGTTCTTCTGGGTTGCCCGTACCATCATAGGCTCCCACAAGTATACTCTTCACCTTTGGTGGCTGAGGGGCAGTTAAAATTTCTTGTGAAAACGGAGGCGGCTTATCTCCCAGAGTCAGTAGGCGCATCTGCCAATCGATGGGTTGTGGCTGCACGGACGGTCCAGCCAGGTAGGGAGCCTGTCCGTAAGGCCCATATTGTCCGAAGACTTGGGGATTCGGCTGCATCAAGCCATTGAACCCCTGAGGAGGTTGATATTGAAGTGATTGGGCTGGAATAGGAGTTGGAGTATGGACAACTGGAATAGGAGTTGGGGTGCGGACCGCCTAACTTCTACTGGATATGGCCGTGTTGGTATGTTGGGAGAGAGAATGATGTGAAAAATCATCCGGCATAGTTGGGGTTGAGGCCGTGTCCGAGTAGGCGGCACATTCCCGCTGCTTATGCCGAAGGTAATCCCTTGCGTCCTTCCACCGTCAAGACGGCTCAGGCTCCTCTCTTCGAGGCTGCCTACCCTTCCCCCCAGCCGACTGTGTTTTCGCCAACAAATCAGAGAAATTTGTCCGTGGTACCCTTAGGGACCTTCCAGTCGGCCTTCGAAAGGGAGTGTTTCCAGCGTCCGTTGCATGGACTGCTTTGCTGTGTGTCTTCTTTGGAGCCCTCTGTTCCTCTCTCCTGGGCGGCTGCCTAGAGGTAAAGGCTCCATTGCTCTCAATATCCTTCCTGAGTTTGTTAAGCGCGACCTTAAGAGAGGCTGCGGTAACAGGAGGGTCATCAGCTTCTTGAAATGTGGCTATCAGCGGATCGCTGGTATGGATTGTAGGGATTATATCCTCTACATGTCCGTCCTCGCCTGGATTAGATGTCTGACCGTTTATCGCCATAACGTACGAGTATCCCCACAGACGGCGCCAAATGTTTCGGGTGTTTTTTGGATTTCCTTGGATACTGGTCACGCTCTCTTGACAATGAGACGGTCCGACCTGCAAAACAACGAATATTCCGGTTGTCGGAATATTCGCCTCCGACGATCAAGTTAGTGATCGAAAACGGAAAAGGCTAGAGAGAGAAAGTAGAGAGAAGTTGGAGCTATTTAATGCTCTTTTTGCTTTAATGTCTTAATCCACCCCTCCCATCATAAATGATTGGGGTATTTATAGAGGTGGGACTCGTGCCCCATTCTAGGGTTTGTACCCTAGAATTGCGTGACGTGATTGGCTGCGCAATCAGTGAATGCCACGTGTTACTTTGGGGGCGCCGCTTTGCGGCTTTCAATGATATCACTCGGGATTTGGGCCCTGACGTTATTAGGCCTCTTTTGCGTGCTGATTTCAGAGGAACACATGCCTTAAACACGTGGCATCTTCCTGTAACGACACGTGTCACCCTCTAGCTGGGCAACGTGTCGCTACAAGATTGGTCTAAGCCTTTGAGTGCTCTTAAGCTGGACGTGTGGCATCTTCCCATAATGACATGTGTCACCCTATAACTGGGCCACGTGTCGATACGAGACTGGTCCACGTATATGGGGTATTTTTACCCTCAACATAGATGACTTTTATTCTATGAAACCTAGGAGAGCTCGTGTTAAGTGATTTTTTTTTTTTTTTTTTTTTTTTTTTTGTAATTCAAATTTTTACATACCTTTTTATTTTAATGGTTTATGTTGAATTTTTTACCCAATTACATACGCATTTATGACTTGTTGAGGTATTTCTTTACATTATCAATTAGGCCGGTCACCCCTTCAAATTTTTTTTGGTTACGCCCCTACCTTTAGGAACCTATTGTCATGAAAGTTTAACACAACGTCGAAGCACGCCTTGTCATATCAAAATCATTCATCACTGTAATCATCATCACAAAGTATGAAGTACTTAGCCTCCGTGCCTTAGTTACCTAAATACTTTCATCATCGAAAAGACGTTCTCAACAAAGCTCCTGTTCGCAGCCAACCGAACGATTCAGCAAAGCTCCTGTTCGCAGGATACAACCATTCAGCAAAGCTCCTGTTCGCAGCCAACCGAACGATCTCAACAAACATTCAGGCGTTCAAAGCTCTTTTGTTCAAAGACGCGCTGACATTCCTTTTAAGCTCTTTTGCTCAAAGACGCGTGGGCATAGCATTCAAAGATCTTTTGTCTAGAGACGCGTGGACATCTCCTTTAAGCTCCTTTGTTTGAGACGAGTGAACATCCTTCATCAAGCTCTTTTGTTCATAGACGCGTGGACATATCATTCGACCCTCCCTTATTTAGAGATGAGTGAACATCAATAGCAAACGTAAAACAAAATTACAAGCAACGACACAACAAGCAAATCACCGGCAAACTGAAGACAACTACAAGCAGTGGTCTTTGACGATATTCTCTAGGACGAGAAAATTGTCACAACAAAGCTGAAAATGGCTACAAGAAGTCACCTTCAACGATGTTCCCTAGGATGTGGAGGATTGTCACAAACAATCGAGGATGGGTACTGTAGGGAATATTTCAAGCGTTAACCCCTAGCTTGAACCCCACTGTGATCATACACTAAAGTACGGTGGCGTCTTAAGGGAAAGAAGATAGAGCAAAAGAGTCGCCAACAAGTTTTAGGAACTTGTAAACCGTTCACGAAGTGAAGGTTACACCCCTTAACGATCCAAGAGATCGTCAACTCCATAAGGTCTTGAACCAAATAGGGTTCGGGGATGAAGGTACAAATCCAACCTAAAAGAGATTGAACCTGACCTAATAATAGGCCTCTACTTTATTCTGATCATATTCATGTGCGCTTTCTGAGTAACATGCAATCAATAGGATTACCCTAAACCTGTTTATCTATGTTGGTTGAATATTAATGCACAAATAAATCTATTATTGGCGATCACTTGAATTATAATCATATTAACCCTAAACAAGATTATCAATTATCTTATTAAGCGTGATTACAAGTACCAAATCCCTTTAAACATGTATAAAACGTGTGATCAAGCAATAACAATAAATATCATCAAGCAACATAATAACAATCATAAAAATAATTATAACAATTATAAAAATAATCATGATCACGTTAAAGCGTAATAATAGCAAGATCCTAGGCATGATACTAACAAGATTAATAACAAACCCTAGCATTTCACTAAGAAATAAAAATCAAAGCTTTAACCCTAACATGATACTAACATGAATATTGGGAAAAGAAAATAGGAAGCATCATAGAAATCATAATTGATATAAGCAAATCACCCTAAATATCATGCTAAAGAAAACACCCTAAGCATGATTTCTATATGAAAAATATCAATTAAACAATTAAAGCACTTACTTGGATGCCTCGTACTTCTTTCTAATAACAAAAGACACATGTTAGTAACTTCAAGGAAAATATTAAATCAAACAATTAAATTAAATAATTGAAATAGAGATTTGGGACCAAACCCTCAGAAATTAAACCTTTCACGTCTAGGGCGAAGGCAACTTCGAACAATGCTAGGTGTGTCTAGTGCTAATGTATGAGGAATTGTATTTGAAAAAAGGGTTGGCTAGAAAGAGAGAGAGAATCAAGAAATTCTTGATGAGAGTTGGTGATTGAAAACGTAGTTTTTAGGAAGCTATTTAAAGAAAAAAAATCAGCCAAAAAGATAAAGCATCAAAAATAGAGTTCTGACGCGCAAAACCAGGTTAGCACCAAACGCTGACGTTAGCGCCAGAAGCTAAGGCTAGCGCCAGGCGCCAAGCATAGCATCAGGCGCTACAGCTGGCGTTTGGCGCTGACTAAGAAATCGACGCGTTTTCTTAAAATCAGATAGAAATTGCCGTACAGGAGGATAAAATCGTATTTTCCTAAAAAAACGTTCTTTTATTCTGATTAAAACTCTAAAAAGTCAAAAAAAAGTCAATTTATCAATGCTAATTGAATTAGGAATGATAAATCCGTATTAGGCCCTCCTCTAGATCATTGGGCCGCATATAAGTCTCAAACCAGGCCCAGTTTAGTAATTTGGCCATAACCTCCTCAATATTCATCAGAATTGGGCTTATAATATATCGTTGGAAAGCTCTTTTCAAGCCCTATACAACTACACTACTATTGGACCCATATCATGGACCAACCAAGTTCAAGTAGGGTTCAATTGAAGTCAATAAATTGCTGGTTATTACAATCAGGTTGGGTCATTTCCATCCAAAGTCGGGTCATGTTCGGGTTCAAATCTCAAATGTTGGGTTAACCAGGTTGATTTTGACTTTAGGTCGAGTCATATTGGGTCCAGATACATTTTTTGTATCGGTTTGTTAGCAGTTCGTGTAATGACGTTTAAGTTCAATCATTATCAATTACTTCAGTTATTGTAAGAGAAATAATTTCTATTAAGTTTAAACTCGATTTAATAAGTACAAATAAGTTTATATATGATATACATAATAAGTGACAACTTAACTATATAACTATACTTTGATCAATATTAATAAGGTGGTCTAAATTGAATTTAAAGTGATATGAAATCGAGTCAGATCAATATATAACAGGTTAGATTGAGTTTGAAATGGGTCAAGATCAATTCGGGTTGAATTTGGCCTAGGTTAGGTCAGTAATAAGTCGTGTTGATTTCGGGTCGGGTTAGTCACAAATCGAGTTGAATTTCGGGTTGGGTTAGTAACAGGTCAGATTTGGGTCGGGTTATTAATAGGTTGGGTTGAATTCGGGTCGGTTTAATAACAGGTCGGGTTAAATTCGGGTTTTGATGGGTTAAAAAAGGATTGGGTCAATCTCGGTTTAGGTTGGGTTCGGTTCAGATCAATAATTAACGGGTTATTTCAAGTCGGGTCATCTTCGATTAGGTCGGCTCATGTTTGGGTTCGGGTTCGGGTCTCAAACACTACTAGAAATAGGATAAATAGCGACCGAATTGTTGCGACGGACCTCTTTTTCCGTCGCAAAGTTCACAATTTTCGACGGAGTAAGTTTCGTCGCAATGTAGCGACGGAAAATATGATTTACGATGTTTTTTCCGTCGTAAATTTTCTGACGGAAAAATATTCCGTCGGAATAATAAACTTCCGACGGAATATTCCGTCGTAAAGTAATTTGCGACGGAATATTTTTCCATCGGAATTAATGTGTTCTTTTTGAAAATAACCCAAAATTAGATCATTTGGCTTGACCTAAAAAAAGGGGGAAAGACGGAAGTAGAAGGAGAGAGAGAAAGAGAAGGAGAGAGAAGTAGAAGGCGGCGCATTATCTCCTGCCGGCGACGCACAGTGACGCCTGCCGACAACGCACACCCGCCGCCGAGAACGAAAGAGAGAAAGAAGGGTGAAAAAAAAGAGAGGAGAAAGAGAACGAGAAAGAGAAAGAGAAAGAGAAGGAGGAAGAGAGAGCTGTCGAGTGTTCCCCCGACGCCGGTGGTTGTTTCCGGCGACGCAACTGCCGCGTCTAGGCAAGTGTTGCCCTCTAAGTTTTGGTTTTTTTTAATTTTCAAAAAAACCACCACCAGCTAACCTTTAACCACCACAACGCATCCTCTGCGCACCTCCGTCCCCTCGCCGTGACTGAAGCACCTACATTGCTTCCGGCTGAAAATTCCAGTAAGTTGTCCTTTGCTCCCCCCCCCTTTTTCAATTTAATTTTGTTTAATTATAAACCCATAATTATTTGTACAATTTTGTTGGTTTAATTGTTAAAAAGAAGTGCATATCTAAAGGTTAGTTACATTACAAACCCTAATATAATGTATGTATGTATGTTAGTTTGGTTATTAGACAGTGTGTTGGGTTTTAATTACAATGTATGTAAGTAGGTTAGTTTGGTTGATTTAGTCACATTGGTCATCTCTTATAATTAATTAATTGCTCCCTTCTCTTTAAAAAAAAAACAATGTTAGTTTGGTTTAGTTTTGTTTAACATAATGTAGTTTAGTTAAGTTTATGTTAATATAATGTGTTTTAGTTTAATTTATTTTAATATAAAGTATCTTAATTTAGTTTATTTTTTTTATAAATATGTTAGTTTAATTTAATATATAAAACGGTAGTTTGGTTTGGTTTGGTTTAATATGATATATTAGTTTACTTTGGTTTGGTTTGATTTCGTTTATATTAATAGTATGGTGTTATGATATGTTTCTCTTGTTTAGTTTAATCTTGATATATTTGTTTAATATTATGTATGTTAGTTAAGTATATATATTTTTAAATAAATCATTTGCATAATCATATGCCTAGATACCCGTTCAAGGCATACACATTAGGAGTATGTCTTGAATAGTCCCTGGTTGGGACTGTCCTTGTACGTTTATTCTCACTTAGGTGGTGAAAGTATTTTTTTTTTAATTCTAAGGAAGATCCTTGCTTGTCATTTCTCTACAATGTTCTCTAGGTACATATATAGGTGTTTCTAATCACCTATATCGTGTACTTGGAGAACTGTAGGGAAATGCTGCCGGATTTTCCATAGAATTGAAATCCTGGCATACATTCACTAGTGAGATTGAACGTCCAAGGATGGGTTAGGTTGGAGTGATAAGGACCCTTGGAAATCATTTCTCTTCTCATTTGAAATAACACTTTGATCTATAATGAATATATATTGTGGTTTCTGACTAATGTGATTAATGGCATATGTGTTAGTTGTGTAGAACTTGTAATCATGAAACGAAAAGAACGTAGCTGGATGTACGAAAGGAAGGTTGAGAATTCTATTAATCCTGAGTTCTTGAAGGAGGTAGATGAATTCCTTAAATATGTGGAAGATCATCCTGAGAGTAGCAGCCCGAATGAAGTTAGGTGTCCATGTTTTAAATGCAAAAACAAACGTCTTTGGGATGCGGATACGGTTAAACTTCATTTGTATCGCAATGGTTTTTTACCTAATTACTATAAGTGGATATGTCATGGGGAAGGGTCGTAAAGTGACTTATGTACTCATTTCTCTTCATTACTATCCATAGGCACCGAAAATTATTTGATATTGGAATGCTAGAAGAAAGAACGAGTTCATTTGATTAAAAACATAGAAAATAGGCATGGTTTAAGCCATATAGGCCAAATTTACTTGAATTCGATGAATAAGGGTCATAAAGTGACTTATGTGCTTATTTTTCTTAATTTCTA
This sequence comes from Chenopodium album, assembly GCF_948465745.1. Taxonomy (NCBI): domain Eukaryota; kingdom Viridiplantae; phylum Streptophyta; class Magnoliopsida; order Caryophyllales; family Amaranthaceae; genus Chenopodium; species Chenopodium album. Next base: position 22,312,628 of record NC_137837.1, read on the forward strand.
TCCATAGGCACCTAAAAGTAATTGATATTGGAATGATAGAAGAAAGAACGAGTTCATTTGATTGAAAACATAGAAAATAGGCATGGTTTAAGCCATATAGGCCAAATTTGCTTGAATTTGGATGAATAAGGGTCGTAAATTGACTTATGTGCTTATTTTTCTTAATTTCTATCCATATGAACCTAAAAGTAATTGATATTGGAATGCTAGAAGAAAGAACGAGTTCATTTGATTGAAAACATAGAAAATAGGCATGGTTTAAGCCATATAGGCCAAATTTGCTTGAATTCGGATGAATAAGGGTCGTAAAGTGACTTATGTGCTTATTTTTCTTAATTTCTATCTATAGGCACCTAAAATTAATTGATATTGGAATTCTAGAAGAAAGAACGAGTTCATTTGATCGAAAACATGGAAAATAGGCATGGTTTAAGCCATATAGGCTAAATTTGCTTGAATTTGGATGAATAAGGGTTGTAAAGTGACTTATGTGCTCATTTCTCTTCATTACTATCCATAGGCACCTAAAATTATTTGATATTGTAATGCTAGAAGAAAGAACGAGTTCATTTGATTGAAAACATAGAAAATAGGCATGGTTTAAGCCATATAGGCCAAATTTGCTTGAATTTGGATGAATAAGTGTCATAAAGTGACTTATGTGCTTATTTTTCTTGATTTCTATCCATAGGCACCTAAAATTATTTGATATTAGAATGTTAGAAGAAAGAACTAGTCCATTTGATTGAAAACACCTAAAATTTCAGCCATATAGGCCAAATTAGCTTGAATAATCAAGAATAAGAAACCTTACCTTATATTGTTGGTTGTTTTTTTAACAATTTTTTTTATTATATTCAATATTTTGTAGGAGACCTACCAGAAGAAGCTCAAAGAAACAAGGAGTCAGGGGATTCAGAAGAGTCCCAATGAGTTGAACTGGGAGACAGTGGGTGGGCGCAATAAGAAGGGTCGTGTGAAGGGAATTGGCCAAAGTGCAGAGCTCTATGGGTCGAGTTTCCCGTTCTTCACAGCAATACACGTCGTATATCATTTCTCAGATGCAAGATCAGATGGAACATAGGGTGCAAGCTCTCCAAACTCAAATGGAAGTCGAGATGCAAAGCCGAATTGACTCCCGAATGGCTAAAACAGAGAGAAGATACAAGGAGAGAATGGATGAGATGATGAGTCGTTTCACCAACAACGACTCATGTTCCACCATTCGTCCTTAGCATCGAGACCCAAGGGACGACCCGGGTAGTGGTGGAGCAGTCCAGGGTACCCAGGCGATTGCGTAGCTTAGCTTTAGTCTAGCAAATATTCACTCTAACATAGCTTTTGTTTGGTATGGATACCAAATTATGGACTATCTTTTGTACTAGGACATAATTATATATATATATATATATATATATATATATATATATATGTATATATATATATATATACATATATATATATATGTATATATATATATATATATGTATATATATATATATATATGTATATATATATATATATACATATATATATATATATATACATATATATATATATATATATATACATATATATATATATATACATATATATATATATATATAATTTTGTAGGTCGGTAATTAATTTTTTTTAAACAACTTCAGGTTTTGAAATGCATTTTTTTTGTCGATTTATTATAAACAAAATTCAGGTTTGGAAATGCATTTTTTAACAAAAATTTCTGGCGGGTTGGAAGGTCTTTCCGACGGAATTTTTCCTCGCAAATATAAAATTCCGACGGAATTTTTCCTCCCAAACATAAAATTCCGACGGAATTTTTCCTCGCAAACTAAAAATTCCGACGGAATATTTCCTCGCTAACAAAAAATTCCGACGGAATTTTTCCTCGCAAATATAGTTTTCCGACGGAATTGTTCCTCGCAAACTAAATATTCCAGCGGAATTTTCCGTCGGAAAATATATTTTGCGACGAAAAAAACCGTCGGAATATTAAGGTTGCGACGGACGTTTTTCCATCAGAAAATTGCGACGGAGCTTCAGTTAAAGTCAATTTAAATTCCGACAAAGATATTTCCGTCGTAATTTCCGTCGGAAATAAGGTTTACGACGGAAATTCTGTCGGAAAATGACCAATTTCCTACAAAGTGTTTTCCGACAGACATTTCCAACGGAATTCCTTCGGAAACCTCATTTCCGACGGATATTGAATAAGTTCTGACGAATTTTTTCCGTCGCAATTTTGTTGTTTTCTTGTAGTGAAATACTCGGGTTAACTCGGGTCAAGGGTTGGTTTCAGGTCAGGTCATATCGGGTTTGGGACACCATTTTTTGGGTTCGGGGCTGGTATTTCGGGTCAGGTCAGGTATTGACAGCTCTAACGGAGAGAGTAAATATTTGAAAATAATAATGTTGTGAATTAGGGGGGGAGAATAAGAAATTTCCCACTATCATTGAATTTTGACATAATTAACACAAATGTTAGACAAATTATGACAACGGACCCCACAATGCTGTCCTCCTTGTTATAAATAGGATTGTCAAAAAAAAGTCAACCTTTATGCGATTAACTAAAAATAAGCTAACCGTTAAATTAACTAAAAATAAGTGAACTTTTAAGGGGTATTTTCTTAGAATAGGTCAAATGACTTACAAAAAGTTATTTTCTTTTATTTTTTTTTTCTTAAAAACTTATTTATTTTAATTAATCAATAATTAACTAAAAAATAAAAATAAAATCCCACTACTGACCAGCCCACACCCCCAAGCCTCGCCGGCCACCGCACAGACCATCGTCGCCACCCCATTAATTTCTTTCTTTGTCCACTAACCGCTAACCCTTCCCACCCCTAACCCCTTTCTTTTCCCCCCCTTCCTGAGCACCACCCGATCTCATTTCTCCCCCACTTGGCCCCTTTCTTTCCCCTCTCCCTAAACGCCAACCTTCGTCAATGAAAACCAACCCAAAGCCGTAGACCCACATCGAAATCCACCTCACTTCCACCAATACCCACCTCAAATCCACACCCTAACTACCAAAACATCAGTGTAACAAACCCTAACCATTGAAACCCATCCCTATCCTACAAGAAAACCCTAACACAAAGCGTGAAAAAACCTCATGAACAAAGTAACAAAAAAATAGAGAGTGGGGAGGAGTAAAGGCTACGACAGTCAGCAGGAGGGGAAAGAGAGAATAGGATTGGCGATGGTGGGGGATGATCGGTGGTGCCGGCTAGTAAGTTGTGGACTTGTGGCTGTGGTTGACGAGTGGGTGGGGAGTTGTTCTAAGTTGTGGGGAGGGGTTTTTTTAAAAAAAAAAAATTGATCAAAAATTATTTTAATTAAAACTTTAAAAGGAACCAATCTTATTATGACATGTAGCATACTTAACTTAAACAACTGGCTACCCTCATAATCAACAGGTGATGACTTATTTTTGGAAGATATTGTATAAAGTTTGACTTATTCTTAGTAAATTAAAAGATTAACTTATTTTAAACTAACCGCAAAAAGATTAACTTATTTTGACAAATTTTTCTTTTAAATATTTAGGCTACTGATTTCCGTACACCCCAAATTGATAACCGCACACCCCATAATCAAATCTCACAACTTTGCACGTGAGAAAGTAAATTGATATTTGACTTTTTCTTTGCTTTATGTATTTAATTTTAGTAATTGTAGACACCCATTTGTGTCTCCCCAAAACCAAACCCAGTGATGAGTACCTTTCACGTCGAATCATGATCGAATGAAACGAAAGTGTGGAAAGGTCTAGTGTTGCGGAAAGTTTTATTTCTTTTCCTTTCTCTTCTCTCTGTTTTTGAAAACTTTGTTTTAAGAAAACAGCCAATCCAGTTTGGTTGGTCCATGATAAGGGTCCAATAGTGGTGTAGTTGGATAGGGCTTGCAAAGACCTTTCCAACGATATATTATAAGCCCAATTCCGATGAATATTGAGGAAGTTATGGCCAATTTACTAAACTGGGCCCGGTTTGAGTTTTAAGTACGGCCCAATGATCTAAGGGAGGGCCTAATATGATTTATCATTCCTAATGTAATTAGGAATGGTTTTGGTCTTTTAGAACATTCTAGAAGGTCTTATAATTCTTAATTCAATTAGGATTCTTTAGAGTTTTAATTAGATCAAATAGCATTTTCGACTGAAATTACATTATTTTATCTTCCAGTACGGTAAAATTATCATAGTTTCGAAAACGTGTGAAAAGCCGGTTTGGCGTCCAACCCTAGGCCTTGGCGCCTGGAATCAGGACTGGCGCCAAATGCCAGCCATTGGCACCTGGCGCTAGCCACTGGTCCTGGCGCCAATGAGCCAGGGCTGGCGCCAAGTTGTTTCTGTGATCTTCAGACTCTGTTTTGATAAATTATCTTTTTTGGCCGATTTTCTTTATAAATATCGTATCAAAACTCCGTTTTCAACCATCAACAATCTACAATCAACAATCACCAATTATCTCCAATCACCGATTATCAATTTTCTACAATCTACAATCAATAATCATCAACATTCTCCAATTCTCTTTATTCATCATCTTTCTTTCATCAATTCTCAATTCTTAATCTTTTGGCATTCTTTCTTTCTTGCTTTTTCATACAAAATTCCGCATTCACAAGATCTTGAAGCACCTAGCCATATTCGAAGTTGCCTTCGCCCTAGACGTGAAAGGTTCTTATTTCTGAGGGTTTGGTCCCAAATCTGTCTTTCAATTATTTAATTTAATTGTTTTGATTATTATTTTCCTTGAAGTTACTAACGTGTGTATTTTGTTATTAGAAAGAGGTACGAGGCATCCAAGTAAGTACTTTAATGGTTTAATTGATATTATGATGTAGAAATCATGCTTAGATTGTTATTTTGATTCCTAGTATCATGTCTAGGGTAACTTTAATATCAAGTATGATTGAAAGTACGATGCTTCCTATATTCTTCCTAATATTTATTCATGTTAGTATCATGTTAGGGTTAAAGATTTGATTTTTATTGCTTAGTGACATGCTAGGGTTTGTTATTAATCTTGTTAGTATCATGCCTAGGATCTTGCTTTGTTTATTATGCTTTAACATGAATATGATTATTATTGTTTTGATTATGATTATAATTTTATGATATGATTATTATTATTCTTCATGATTATTTATTATTATGTTGCTTGATTATTTAATTGTTATTGCTTGATCACCTTTGATGCATGTTTAAAGGGAATTGGTACTTGCAATCACGCTTAATAAGATAATTAATAATCTTGTTTAGGGTTAATTGTGATTATAATTTCAAGTGATCTCCAATAATAGATTTATTTGTGCATTAAATTCAACCAACATAGATTAAACAGGTTTAGGGTTAATCCTATTGATTGCATGTTAGTCAGAAAGCGCACATGAATACGAGCAGAATAAAGTAGAGGCCTATTATTAGGGCAGGTTCAATCTCTTTTAGGTTGGATTTGTACCATCATCCCCGAACCCTTATTTGGTTCATGACCTTATGGAGTTGACGATCTCTTGGATTGTTAAGGGGTGTAACCTTCACCTCGTGAACGGTTTACAAGTTCCTTAAAAACTTGTTGGCGACTCTTTTGCTCTATCTTCTTCCCTTTTGGACGCCACCGTACTTTAGTGTATGATCACAGTGGGGTTCAAGCTAGTGGGATTTTAAAGGCTTGAAATTATTCCCTACAGTTTTTGGCGACTCCACTGGGGAGGATTTCTATTTTAATTCCTGAATTTGTTTCGGCAATGATTTAGAATGAGTGGATGAGACTCGAAAAGTTCTAAGTATTTCATGTGCGTAATTTTGATTAACATTATTGTCATATGCATAAAAAGGTTCTCATTGAAAACATGATTGTACTTTATTGATTTAATTGATGTTATGATGTAGAAATCATGTTTACATTGTTATTATGATATTCCTAGTATCATGTCTAGGGTAATTTTAATATTGAATATGATTGTTATGATGCTTCATACGTTATTCCTAATATTTATGATTGCTAGTATCATGTTAGGGTTAAAGATTTGATTTTTATTGCTTAGTGACTTGCAAGGGTGTGTTATTAATCTTGTTAGTATCATGCCTAAGATCTTGCTATTATTATGCTCTAATGTTAACATGAATATGATAATGATTATAATTGTTATAATTTATGATGATTATGAATATTATTATTATTATTTTGATTATGATTATTATTATGATATTATTCATGTTGCTTGATATATTATTTATTATTTATTGCTTGATCACGCCTTTATGCATGTTTAAAGGGAATTTGGTACTTGTAATCAAACTTAATAAGATGATTAATAATCTTGTTAGGGTTAATTATGATTATAATTTCAAGTGATCGCCAATAATAGTTTATTTGTGCATTAATATTCAACCAACATAGATAAACAGATTTAGGGTTAATCCTATTGATTGCATGTTAGTCAGAAAGCGCACATGAATACGAGCAGAATAAAGTAGAGGCCTATTATTAGGGCAGGTTCAATCTCTTTTAGGTTGGATTTGTACCATCATCCCCGAACCCTTATTTGGTTCATGACCTTATGGAGTTGACGATCTCTTGGATCGTTACGGGGTGTAACCTTCACCTCGTGAACGGTTTACAAGTTCCTTAAAAACTTGTTGGCGACTCTTTTGCTCTATCTTCTTCCCTCTTGGACGCCACCGTACTTTAGTGTATGATCACAGTGGGGTTCAAGCTAGTGGGATTTTAAAGACTTGAAATTATTCCCTACAGTTTTTGGCGACTCCACTGGGGAGGATTTCTATTTTAATTCCTGAATTTGTTTCGGCAATGATTTAGAATGAGTGGATGAGACTCGAAAAGTTCTAAGTATTTCATGTGCGTAATTTTGATTAACATTATTGTCATATGCATAAAAAGGTTCTCATTGGAAAGACCATCCGTAATAAGTCAAAAATATAGGATTTTACACGTAGGAAATTTGAGAAATGTCTTTCACAACTAGGACTGAAATAACACCACGCGAAACTGGAAGATTTTATCGAGCACAGAAAGCTGCTGAGGCATGTGGGAAGTAGCGTCAGGGGCCAGAGCTTGGCGCCACACTTTTAGCCGTAGCGCCAGACGCCAGTATTGGCGCCAAGCGCTACAGTTAAAAGTTGGCGCCAGTCTCTGTTTGCTGGCGCCAATTTCCCCCAATACCGAGCTAGAAATATGCGTTCTAATTTCGACCAGTTTTTCGTATTGTTTGCTCGATCCTGCTTCCTGATTGAATTTTTTCTCACTTTTCTTAAACCCATATGTGTTCTACATATGGACATAACCTTCTGGGAATTCATTCTCTATCTACCCGATTGAACGCTCCTGGCAACAAAGGGTACATCTGAGAGGTTGAATTCACCAAACCATGGAAGTGAGTTTTTTCTAAAAACTTGCGGTGTCCTATCCACACGCGTTAACCCTTCACGGTTAGGCTTCTACGCGGTGCATCTGGACAATTAACCATGGACCCTATTTGACTAAACCATATCCCGAACTTTAGAGAACTAGAGCCATGGTTAGGTTGCAAACTCATTGCATCATATTGTGCCTACTTGACTAATTGTGCATTATTTGTTGTGCATACTGTATGTGATTTTTCCTAACCGTTTGTTTGACTTGTGTTAAGACTAAACAAACTGATTAATGACAAAAGGACTTTGTTTAATTAATTAATTAATTAATTTGAGCTAATAAATAAACATAAAATCGAGTCAAAGTTCCTTTAAGTCAACCCGGATTTTTATTCCCGTATACTGCAGAAACGTCAACTTTGTTTGGTCATAGCTGGAGTTCTAGAAAGAACTACGAGTCGTACAACCTATGGATCTGTAGCCCCGAGTTTTATCTTTAATTTGGCGTTGGTTTCATCCCAATCAGAGTCGCAAATCAAAAGTTATGACTAAAATACCACAGTCTGTCCAGTTTAATGCATATACGTGAAGTCTTAACTTAGTCTTTGCTTGAGTCTAGTCACATAGTCTAGCCACATAGTCATGACACGAGCCTTAACATGTCATCTACACTCACTAATCTTAGCACACACTTTGAGTACACGTCACCATGACCATGTCGTAGGTCCATGCATGAGTCGATCTTTCCGTCATTTGAGTTGGGGGGTACATTCTATTCCTAATTCTTCATATCCCTCCATCTAAATCTTCTTTCACATTTTATTCCAATTTTCCTTCATTCCTCCATCCATTGCATGTTGAATAAAGTTTGAGTTAAATAATTAATGATAAGTATCCCCAAATCCCTTTGCCACAGTACTTGGTCGAGGAGAGAAGGGCGATTAATCAAGGACAACCTCTTTATTCAAGTCTCGCTTTTTGATAAACCGATTCGTCAGAAGAGGAAGGCTAAGAAGATAATGGCAACTCAAGAAGAAGTAAATGAGCTTAGGAACAAATTGGTTACCATGACTGAAACACTGAAGCTACTCACCCTCAAGGTTGATGATCCCGTGAAGCAACAACAGATGGATCTCATGCAAGAGAGTCTAAGCAAGCTATCTAGTGACTATAAATTTCAGGGCATGAGTTCGCAAGGGGTCTCGCTGGACAAAGAACTTCTTCCGCATAATTTCAACGCCACTGACATCCCTAAATTCAAGGCAACAGACAACCCTTACTTCCATATAAGAGCTTTTGAAACTATAATGAGCATTAAGGGTATCGATAAGAAGGTTTTCCCCTCTCTGTTCCCACTATCTCTTGAAACCGTTTGCCAACAATGGTTCTTCTCCCTTGACAAGGAGAAAACCTCTACCTGGGAATCGATAGCAAACGCTTTTGTTGATAGGTACAAGTGCAATATCCAAGTTGAAACCGACCATAGACAACTTGAGATGCTAAGACAAAAAGAGAATGAAGGCTTTACTTCTTTCTTTAATAAATGGAGGGAAACTTCCGCCAAGATGATTGAGGTCCCCACTGAAAAAGAATCCGTGAGGATGTTTATCAAGAATCTCCAAGAAAAGTATTCAAATCACTTAAAATATCAACACAACTTGAATACTTTCAAGGCCGTCTATGACATAGGTATCGAGATCGAAGATGACCTCGCAAAGCAAAAAGCTACTAACAATAGCAACCACGGTGGCTGGAAAGGAAAGAAGAGTGACAATCCTTCTTCTTCCGAAAACGCCCACTCTAGTAATAATGTTAGTACCTTTGACCATAATGATGTCTTAGCCGTGGACAATCAAGGATCTAAAAGGAAACCCAGGCGAGAGTTCACATCCATTGGAATGACCTACGATGCTGCTTTCAATCATCTCTATGATTGAGGATTAATCAAACCTATTGGCCCTACCGAGGATCCAACACCAAAAAATCGATCTTCGAGATGAAATCCAAATTCCTATTGCAAGTACCATCGAGGAAACGGTCATACCACCGATCAATGCTACAGGTTTCAAAATCTCATTCAAGATCTCATAGAAGCAAATAAGATCCCATTGCCTCTAGCTAGCGAGAAGACTGGATGATGTCGGAGCAAACAACACAAGACAAGAGGCGAGCTTCAATGACAAGATTTCATGACCTCTTTTGTCTATTTCCTTTTCATTTTTTCCTTTCCCCAATAAGTCTAGAATAGGCACCTTTTCTTTTCCTTTAGATTATTTTGTAGTTTTTCTTTTATTTTCTTTTAATAAAAATGAGCATTTATTTCCTTGCATATGATAATTTCATTAAAAAAAAAAAAAAAAAAAAAAAAAAAATCCATGTCGAATTAAGCACAAGGTATACCAATGATTTGAGGCACCTCTTGTAGCCACATCATATCTCCTTTCGCCCTTCAATTATACGATTCTTTCTTCATAAACCCTTTGAGCCTCGTCTAACGATAGACCTTTCTTTTTTCAACCTACATCTATCTAACCTTGGGATGGGATGGTGTGCAACTTATTAAAATAAAATAAATGCTAAAGCAAACGAAAGAGCTAAAAAAAGAGTAGAAAACCTCTAGCATAAAAATACAAATATTCAAAAGCAAGGTTGCACACCTTGGGGGCTTATCTAGGGTCTTGAGCCTTTATCCCCTTCTTCTATAAACCTTTAGCCTAACCACGTTACAACCCTTAAAAAGACCTTTTTGAGGTATACACACTTGTGCGAGGTTCGGCTAGAGCTACGTTCGGCCTGATTCCTAATGGATACGTAGGCAACCTCACATCGAGGTGTGGCCGTAATAAACATGCATTCATATTCACATTCACACACTTACACCATGATCATATCAAGGAATTCCCTATGCTCATCCCTTTTCATTTAGAGCTAGACTTGGGGGCTTAATCCCTATATTATTAGTTTACCTAGCCTAAGAGTCACCACCATTTGACTCTTTTCAATATATTTTTCCACACACTTAGCTCTTGCGGCCTAGCCTTAGTGTCACTATCACACACTGCACAGATACATGACCAAATATATTTCCCTTAGGAACCCTTTGTCATGAAATCTTAACATAACGATGAAGCATGCCTTATCGCTCATCACTCATAATTGTCATTGCATCACGAAGTATGAAGTGCTTAGCCTCCGTGCCTAAGTTACCCAAATACTTTCATCATGGAGTCAACAGTTGAGATAGCCTAGGATGAATTAATCCTTGAACCTTGAGAGATAGTATCAAACAACATTTGACTAAGCTCATTCAACATGCATCTTCAAACTTTCGATTCCTTTTCGCGTCTTTCTTTTTCGGGAGAAAGTCGGTACCCTCCACAAAATTGACGGAAAACTTTTTCTTTTTTGCATTTTTCGAGTCGTACGATCACATTACAATGCACACACGAGTCATGTACACATTGAGTCATGTCATATAACTTTGATTTGAGTCTAACACATGTGTCATTACACTTCGAGTCGAGTCAACCTCGAGTCAGTCAATCATATCGAGTCCAGTTTATGCCTTGAGTCGTGTTAAGTCAATGAGTCAAGCAATGCTATAGTTAAAAAGATTGGCAAAGTTCTATAGTTAAAAATAAATACAGGTGCAGCAGAATAGGGAAGACCCTACTCTAATTCTTGGCGCCAGAGATATCTCAGCAACGACAGAGCTCGAAGCCTACCAGAAAGGTGATTTCGACCTCATGCAGCAATTTCGGGTTCCTTGGTACGCCAGTTAGCCCCTATAAGCAATTTGACATGATTAAGTAGTCGGTTTGATTACAATCGTAGTAAGTGATTGACCTGACAAAAAATCGTCTCACTTAGCTTAAGCGCCTAAGTATTGGCTCATTACAAGCACCAAAGCATCAATTCAAAAGCAAGCACTTAAACGACAATATTTCCAAATATGGATTGTCGCGCATTCTTATTAAACGACAAAGTTTTCCAAAAATCGGATTGTCATCCCCAACTGACAATATTTCCAAAAATGGATTGTCGTGCATCTTCTTCAACGACAATTTTTCCAAGATTGGATTGTCATCTCTGGCAAAGTTTCCAAGCGTGGATTGTCGTGCTCCTTCTTTGTTTGGCAAGTTTTTCCAAGTTCGGATTGTCATACATTCATAGATCGCTGGCAAGTTTTCCGAGATTGGATATTCATACACCTAGTTCCCTATAGCAAAATTTCCCAAAGGATTGTTGTAGGTTTCTATTCATCATAAATATCGGCAAAAGTTCCTCAACGTGGATTGTCATTCATTTCAGTAAGTGGCAAATTTTCCCGAAGTGGATTGTCGGTCGACTTTTTTTTTGCAAATGTTCTAAGACGCGGATTGTCAATTGTGGCAATATTTTCCTAAAAGGGTTGTCGCATAGCGTTGGAAAATTTCCAAGGTGGATTGCTTTCAAGAGTTATATTCCATGATGTGGATTTTCGATCGTAGCAAAGTTCTTATGAAAGATTGTTACGAAGCATTGGCAACTTTTCCAAAAATTGGATTTTGGCAAATTTTTCGAGGTACGGATTGTCGCTTCATCGTGACAACATTTCCAAGGATGGATTGTTACGAAGCATTGACAACTTTCCCTAAATCGGATTGTCATACATCATACAAGAGTTGTGTTGGCAACTATTCCCAAAGAAAAGAGGATTGTCATCACAGCAAAAGCACCGACATACTGGTTCACAAGCAGCAAAGTGCCGACGTACTGGCATAGCCTCATTAAGGATTAAAAAGCAGTGATCTTTTCGAAGACTATCACAGCGGGAAAAAGAAGCTCTTTGTTCAGAGACGGGTGAACATCGAAACAGCAAGATGGCGTTCTCTAGCTTGTAGAAAGTCATCAAACAAAATACAGCAACATATCGGTTACTTTCAGAGACGTGTGCTCGACGGTGCAAGATACGCGTTTCTTAATTCTTTTATCTGTTTAACTAACATTGTTTTGCAGGTATTGGCGTTATAAGATTGATTTAGGATCGCAGAACGTTCTGAATCATTCTCCGTCCCTATCGCTACTTTGACTTTCGTTTTCGAAACTTGCGTTTCTCCAAACTCAGTCAAAGTGGGGGCTTCTGTAGACACCCATTTGTTTCTACCCAAAACCAAACCCAGTGATGAGTACCTTTCACGTCGAATCATGATCGAATGAAACGAAAGTGAGGAAAGGTCTAGTGTTGCGGAAAGGTTTATTTCTTTTCCTTTCTCTTCTCTCTGTTTTTGAAAACTTTATTTTAAGAAAACAGCCAATCCAGTTTGGTTGGTCCATGATAAGGGTCCAATAGTGGTGTAGTTGGATAGGTCTTGCAAAGACCTTTCCAACGATATATTATAAGCCCAATTCCGATGAATATTGAGGAAGTTATGGCCAATTTACTAAACTGGGCCTGGTTTGAGTTTTAAGTACGGCCCAATGATCTAGGGGAGGGCCTAATATGATTTATCATTCCTAATGTAATTAGGAATGGTTTTGGTCTTTTAGAACATTCTAGAAGGTCTTATAATTCTTAATTCAATTAGGATTCTTTAGAGTTTTAATTAGATCAAATAGCATTTTCGACTGAAATTATATTATTTTATCTTCCAGTACGGTAAAATTATCATAGTTTCGAAAACGTGTGAAAAGCTGGTTTGGCGTCCAACCCCAGGCCTTGGCGCCTGGAACCAGGACTGGCGCCAGACGCCAGCCATTGGCGCCTGGCGCTAGCCACTGGTCCTGGCGCCAATGAGCCAGGGCTGGCGCCAAGTTGTTTCTGTGATCTTCAGACTCTGTTTTGATAAATTATCTTTTTTGGCCGATTTTCTTTATAAATATCGTATCAAAACTCCGTTTTCAACCATCAACAATCTACAATCAACAATCACCAATTATCTCCAATCACCGATTATCAATTTTCTACAATCTACAATCAATAATCATCAACATTCTCCAATTCTCTTTATTCATCATCTTTCTTTCATCAATTCTCAATTCTTAATCTTTTGGCATTCTTTCTTTCTTGCTTTTTCATACAAAATTCCGCATTCACAAGATCTTGAAGCACCTAGCCATATTCGAAGTTGCCTTCGCCCTAGACGTGAAAGGTTCTTATTTCTGAGGGTTTGGTCCCAAATCTCTCTTTCAATTATTTAATTTAATTGTTTTGATTATTATTTTCCTTGAAGTTACTAACGTGTGTATTTTGTTATTAGAAAGAGGTACGAGGCATCCAAGTAAGTACTTTAATGGTTTAATTGATATTATGATGTAGAAATCATGCTTAGATTGTTATTTTGATTCCTAGTATCATGTCTAGGGTAACTTTAATATCAAGTATGATTGAAAGTACGATGCTTCCTATATTCTTCCTAATATTTATTCATGTTAGTATCATGTTAGGGTTAAAGATTTGATTTTTATTGCTTAGTGACATGCTAGGGTTTGTTATTAATCTTGTTAGTATCATGCCTAGGATCTTGCTTTGTTTATTATGCTTTAACATGAATATGATTATTATTGTTTTGATTATGATTATAATTTTATGATATGATTATTATTATTCTTCATGATTATTTATTATTATGTTGCTTGATTATTTAATTGTTATTGCTTGATCACCTTTGATGCATGTTTAAAGGGAATTGGTACTTGCAATCACGCTTAATAAGATAATTAATAATCTTGTTTAGGGTTAATTGTGATTATAATTTCAAGTGATCTCCAATAATAGATTTATTTGTGCATTAAATTCAACCAACATAGATTAAACAGGTTTAGGGTTAATCCTATTGATTGCATGTTAGTCAGAAAGCGCACATGAATACGAGCAGAATAAAGTAGAGGCCTATTATTAGGGCAGGTTCAATCTCTTTTAGGTTGGATTTGTACCATCATCCCCGAACCCTTATTTGGTTCATGACCTTATGGAGTTGACGATCTCTTGGATTGTTAAGGGGTGTAACCTTCACCTCGTGAACGGTTTACAAGTTCCTTAAAAACTTGTTGGCGACTCTTTTGCTCTATCTTCTTCCCTTTTGGACGCCACCGTACTTTAGTGTATGATCACAGTGGGGTTCAAGCTAGTGGGATTTTAAAGGCTTGAAATTATTCCCTACAGTAATTAATCTATTTTCTTTTATTACTTTTTTTTTCTATTTTTTGGTAGTAGATTTTGTTTGTTCTAATTTTTAAAAAAGTATTAAGTATTTCTAGCACACTAGGAGTAGGATTCTACTATGAGTCAAATTTGATTTGTTTTTTTTTTTTTTTCTTAAATGACATTTTTTTTCTTAAAAAAAAAAAGACATCTTTTTTCTTCAAAAAAAAATTAATTACATTTTATAATCAATCTGATATTATAAAATATTAAACATCTTAAATTAACAACTATAATTATCTCAAATTTGAAATTGAGACATATAGTTTACAAATAAACTAATTTGAAACAAAGGTATAACAATATTGGAATCAACTTTACTCATTATCAAGAATTATGAAAATTTCCCTTAAAACCCCTAGATTAATTTTATTGTAAAACTGGGTGAAACTCAACCCTTAATTACAAATATGCTTGTTAAAAATAAAACAAGATTGAAAATTATTACCATGAATATGAGAATGTAAAGAATTGTAGTTTTCATGGTCATTCTCTTCTATTACATTCTGCAAATCATCTAGCCAAAAAAACTCCCAAAATTTGTTATCATTGATCCCTTCATAATCAAATTCTCCATTCATCTTTCTAATTATAATAAAGTACAATTACCATTGAGGTATTTTGAAAAGAAGAAATTTTATGAAAAAGGTAGAAGCTTTTGAGATTAAAAGATTAATGGTGGGGTGTGTACAGAGGTGTTGGGTTAAAAAGCAAATCAATGTTTACGAATTGGAACTGGGTAATTCACCCACAAAAGTTAATAAAAAAAAAGGCAAGACGTTGGCACGTGAGACTTAATGCACCTAGAAGGAAATTAGGAAAGTAGATTGTAGTGGGCCAAAGAGGTGTGTACGAAAATTAGTGGTACTTTTTTTTATAAGACTTTTTAATTATTAAGTGTTGTACACAAGCGGGGCTCAAAAATGACTTTTTAATTTTTAAGTATTGTACACAAGTGGGGCCCACAAATTCCTTGAGTCCTCAAGGACTAATGGGGCGTTTGGCACATGGGAAAATGAATGGGAATTTGGGGAATATAGGGGAGGAGTGGGAATGGGAATTGATAGGTGAGAATTCATCAAATAATTTCATAAAATAAGGGGTAGTATTATCCTTTAATAGTTGTAGGGAATATTTCAAGCATTACCCCAAACTTGAACCCCACTGTGATCATAAACTTAAACATGGTGGCGTCCAAAGGGAAGGAAGCTAGAGCAAAAGAGTCGCCAACAAGTTTTAGGAACTTGTAAACCGTTTCACAGGGTGAAGGTTACACCCCTTAACGATCCAGGAGATCGTCACTCCAATAGGTCAAGAACCATGACTGGAAATTCAGGGATGAAGGTACAAATCCAATCTAAAAGAGAAAGAACCTGCCCTAATAATAGGCCTCTACTTTATTCTTCTCGTATTCATGTGCGCTTTCTGACTAACATGCAATCATTAGATTTACCCTAAACCTGTTTATCTATGTTGGTTGAATATTAATGCACAAATAAAACTATTATTGGCGATCACTTGATTTATAATCAAATTATCCCTAAACAAGATTATTAATTATCTTATTAAGCGTGATTAAAAGTACAAATTCCTTTTAAACATGCATAAAAGGCATGATCAAGAAATAACAATAATAATATATCAAGCAACATAATAATAATAATCATAACAACAATAATAATTATAACAATTACAATCATAGATCATAAAAATAATCATAATCATGTTAAAACATAATAATAATAGCAAGATCCTAAGCATGATACTAACAAGATTAATAACAAATCCTAGCATGTCACTAAGCATTAAAAATTAAATCTTTAGCCCTAACATGATACTAACATGATATTAGGAAAGAAAATAGAAAGCATCATAGAAATCGTAATTGATATAATTAAGAAACTTATTCTTACCCTAAACATCATACTAAGAAAAGCATCCTAACATGATACTAGGAAAAGCATCCTAAACATGATACTAGGAATCAAAATAACAACCTAAACATGATTTCTATATCAAAATATCAATTAAAACAATTAAAGCACTTACTTGGATGCCTCGTATCTCTTTCTAATAACAAAATACACTCGTTAGTAACTTCAAGGAAAATAATAATTAAAACAATTAAATTAAATAATTGAAATAGAGAGTTGGGACCAAACCCTCAGAAATATCAAACCTTTCACGTCTAGGGCGAAGGTAACTTCAAACTTGGCTAGGTGTGTCTAGTGCTAATGTATGAGGAATTGTGTTTGTGAAAGGATTGGTTTAGAAAGAGAGAGAATCAAGAATTTCTTGATGAATATTGGTGATTGAAAAAGGGGAAATATGACCTCTTTTTATAGAGAAAAAAGAGGGTCGAAGAATAAGAAAAAAATCCGAATTCGAATCGAAATAAAACTCGATGGACAGCAGTTTTTGCGGATTTTGTTTTTATCATATCTTTTGATCCAAAAGTCCAAATAAGTCATATAATATATATTTGGGAAGATCTTGAAGTCTAATTTCCAATACAATTAGAATCAGATTAAAATATTTTGTAGATAAAAAGATATGGCCGAAATAGTAGGACGGTGTCAGTTTTGGATAGAGTTTCATATTCCATTCATATCTTTTTCGTTATAGCTCGGAATTAATATTATAATATATCATTGGAAAGATAATTTCAATATCTATCCAACCATATAAAATCTTGATAAAGATTATGAGGCACAAAAATAATATATGACTGTCTTTTAACATCTTTAAATTCAAATAGAATTAGGATTAAAAAAAGGAAAGTTTTTATAAAAGGAAAGTTTTAATTTAACTCAAATTCTTTAATCTTATCTTTTCAAAAAGGATAATTAAGATCTTTAAAAAATTATAGAAGCTTCTAATTTATCCTAATTATTTTAGAAATAGGATTAGACCTTTGGACCCTCCACATGATCATTGGGCCGTAGGTAAGATACGGTTCGAACCCAGTTTAGTATTTTGGCCATAACTTCCTCATTAATCATCGGAATTGGGCTTATAATATATCGTTGGAAAGGTCTTTTCAAACCCCATCCAAATACACCATTATTGGACCCATATCATGGACCAAAATAAACTGGAATGCACGTTTTTCAAAAATAGGGTAAGAAAAGAAATATTTTTAAAAACAGAAAGAAGAGTAATAAAAAATCCTCATCACTAGACTTTTAACACTTTCGCTTCATTTGATAATCAATGACATGAAAGGTATTCATCAGTGGGTTTGGTTTTGGGGAGACACATTTGGGTGTCTACAGAAGCCCCCACTCTGACTGAGTTTGGAGAAACTTATTATGTTTCGAAAACAAAAGTTAAAGTAGCGATAGGGACGGAGAATGATTCAGAACGTTCTGCATTTTTAAATCATTCTTGTTACGCCGATACCTGTAAACTAGCATTAGTTAAAACAGATAAAAGAGTTAAGAAATGTGTATCTTGCACCATCGAGCACACGTCTCTAGAGGTAACTGATTTGTGTTGCGTTTGCTGTTGTGACAACCTTCCACAAGCTAGGGAATGTCATCTTGCTATTTTGATGTTCACTCGTCTCTGAACAATGGAGCTTTTTTGATATGTCCACGGGTCTCTGAACAAAGAGCTTTGAATGATATGCCCACGCGTCTCTGAGCAAAGAGCTTTGAATGATATGCCCACGCGTCTCTGAGCAAAGAGCTTCTTTTTTGTTTGACGATCTTCCTCAAGCTAGGGGATACCGCCTGAAGACTTCTACGCCTGTAACTGCCTCCAATTTCTGCTATGATAGTCTTTAGCAAGCTAGAGAATACTATCGAAAATTACTTCGCCTGAAACTATCTTCTACCGCCTTGTGACCACCTTCCGCAAGCCAGGGAACATGATCGAAGATTGCTTTTCCTAAAGCCATCCTCAGTTTTTTGCGATAATATTCCAAAGAAAATTACCGAAGATCAACGCTTGTTGATCCTTAATGCTTCTTGAATTTTTCTGTTGATGCTTTGGGTGATGACAATCCTCTTTTCTTTGGAAATAGTTGCCAACATAACTCTTGTATGATGTATGACAATCCGATTTTGGGAAAGTTATCAATTCTTCGTAACAATCCATCCTTGGAAATGTTGCCACGATGAAGCGACAATCCGTATCTCGGAAAATTTGCCAAAATCCAATTTTGGGGAAAAGTTTCCAATGCTTCGTAACAATCTGTCATAAGAACTTTGCTATGATCGACAATCCACATCTTGGAATATAACTCTTGAAAGCAATCCATCTTGGAAATTTGCCAATGCTATGCGACAATCCTTTTAGGAAAATATTGCCACAATTGACAATCCGCGTCTTGGAACATTTGCAAAAAAAAGAGTCGACCGACAATCCACTTCGGGAAAATTTGCCACTTATGGAAATGAATGACAATCCACGTTGAGGAACCTTTGCCGAAACTTATGATAAGTAGAGACCTACGACAATCCTTTGGGAAATTTTTCCATAGGGAACTGGGTGTATGACAATCCAATATTGGAAAATTTGCCAGAGATGACAATCCGAACTTGGAAAAAACTGCCAAAAAGAGAAGGAGCACGACAATCCACGCTTTGAATCTTTGCTAGATATGACAATCCAATCTTGGAAAAATTGTCGTTGTAGAAGTTGCGCGACAGTCCATTTGGAAATATTGTCAGTTGGGATGACAATCCAATCTTGGAAAAATTGTCGTATAAGTGCTTACTTTTGAACCGATGCCTTGGTGCTTGTAATGAGCCAATTCTTAGGCGCTTAAGCTAAGTGAGACGATCGTCGTCAGGTCGATCCACTTACTGCGATTGTAATCGAGCCGACTACTAATCATGTTAATTTGCTTATAGGGGCTAACTGGCATACCAAGGAACCCAATCAATTAATATGACCACCGTCAGGCCGATCGACAATCAAATATGATTGCAATCAAGCTGACTCTAGTTGATTTGCTAAGTTTTTTGCATCCTTTTGCTTCAAACCTTTTGTAAAGCTTACCCGTCTGTCTGGGACTTAGTGTACCTGCATTTACATTTTAGACTATAGGACTTTTCTCATGTAATTAGGGTTGACCTAAGATTTAGTGTTGCTTGACATGACTCAAGGTATAAACTTGACTTAATGATGACTCACTTTGTGTGACTCGTGTGTGCATAGTGTTGACTCCATGTGATAACACGACATGACTCAATGTGTACATGACTCGTGTGTGCATTGTAATGTGATCGTGCGACTCGAAAATGCAAAAAAATAAAAATTTTCCGTCATTTTTGTGGAGGGTACCGACTTTATCCCGAAAAAAAAGACGCGAAAAAAGAAATAAGTGAAGTTTTTGAAGGTGCATGTTGAATGAGCTTAATCCATTAACGTTGTCTCTCACAGTACAAGGATTGTAACATCTTAGACTATCGTAGTTGACTCGATAATGAAAGTATTTAGGTAACTTAGGCGCGGAGGTGAGGTTAAGTACTTCATACTTTATGATGCAATGAATTTGATCTTGATATGACAAGGCATGCTTCAGCGTTGTGTTAAGATTTCATGACAAAGGGTTCCTAAGGGAATGACTATTTGGTCATGTATCTGTACAGTGTGTGAAAGTGACACTAAGGTTAGGCCGCAAGAGCTAAGTGTGTGGAAAGATATTATTTTTAGAATAGTCAAATGATGGTGACTCTTTAGGCTATGTAAGTTAATAATGTAGGGATCAAGCCCCCAAGTCTAGCTCTAAATGAAAAGGGATGAGCATTGAAAATTTCTAGATATGATCAATTATGAGTGTAAATATGAATGCATTTTTATTACGGTCGCACCTCGATGTGAGGTTGCCTACGTTTCCGTTAGGAATCAGGCCGAATGTAGCTCTAGCCGAACCTCGCACAAGTGTGTGTATACCTCAAAAAGGTCTTTTTCAGGATTGTAACGTGGTTAGGCTAAAGGTTATAGAAGAAAGGGATAAAGGCTTAAGACCCTAGATAAACCCCCAAGGTGTGCAACCTTGCTTTTGAATCTTTATATTTTTATGCTTGAGGCTTTTCATATTTGAATTCTTTTTTATATTTTTTGCTCTCTTTGTTTTTTGCTTTTGCATTTTTTTTTTTTAATATTTTGATAAGTGTGGGCAATCCCGATCATGCGGTCTATCATTCACTTGGCATTCATGTTTCATAGGCACGGTACCGAGCACTCGATAAGAGACGCAATCTGAGACGTGTTCATATCAAAGACATGTTTTCATATCAAAGACATTGGAACACTTGTCCTTTTGTACACTTTTATTATTGCTTTTTTATTTATTTTTATCTTTTGAAATCACTCAAGCTTTTTATGAAATTGAAAATTGCATAAGTTGCACACTATCCCATCCCAAGGTTAGGTAAATATGGGTTGAAAAATGAAAGGTCTATCGTTAGACGAGGCTCAAAGTGGTTTATCAAAAAAGGATTGCATATTTGAAGGGTGAAAGGTGATATGATGTGACTACAAGGGGTGCCTCAAATCATTGGTATACCTTGTGCTTAGTTCGACATGGATTTTTTTTTTAATGTTGATCATATGCAAGAAAATAAATGCTCATTTTATTTAAAAAGGGAAGGGTAAAAAAATCAAAATCTAAGAAATAAACCTAAGGAGGATGAAGGGTACCTATGATAGACTTATTGGGGAAAGAGTTTGAAAAAAAGAAGAAGAAAGCATGAAATCTTGGTGAGAAGCTTGTCTTGTGCATTTGTTTAATCATTACCCTCATTTTTTTTTGTCAATCACATGACTCAAACTCAATTCAACGTGCATGGATTGAAGAAGGTAGGAAGAAT